>NC_086116.1:22762513-23406513 GCF_963921235.1 Mobula hypostoma | reverse complement strand
TGAGAGGGATAATAAATCAGCCCCAATGAGTATTCGACGGGCGGAATGGCCGAATTCTGCTCCTTTGTCTTATGGTCTTACTTAAAAATAGGGGCTTCGTAGAAAGTTGCTAGATAGCACGATGCACTGAAAATTATGTCAATGGTGGTATTCATCCATTTTCACGCGCTCAGCTCGGAGATTTCCAAAGTTATTCGGAAGAAATTGATGTACCTTGCAGCAATAAGCTCGACTACATTGATATTTCTTGGCTCTGCTACAGCAGAGTACAGTACTTAAAAGATTTCTGATATTATGCACTAAAGGAATCACATTCAAGGCTGAAAAAGGAAGTCCTGTGAAAGAACCAGGGAAGTTTGTTCTTTTTTTTAAGCCGATCTAATTTAGCATTTAAATGACTTTGACATTAAATTATTGAAGATAGGCATGGTACTCTGCGATTTTAAAGCAAAATGAAAGGATCGAGAAAACGTTGCAGCTGCTTTGTAAGCCATTAGCGGAGGGCAGATTCAGTTATTTTCCAGCTTGTACAACTCCCAGACAGAACTAAGCTCTGGCGGTGTAATTTCCAAAGGACTTGTACTGCAGAAAAATATATTGTTACAAATGTCATACTCCCCTAAAAGACAGACAATTTGGCCAGCATATAAAGTACAAACTGCGCAATCCCATTTGCCCAGTTATTTCCCTGTAACCCATTTTCTGACACCATGACTAAGGACAATCTACTGTTCAAATTCTAGTTCAAGGCTAATGGTCATTCAATCATACAAGAATACAGCCAGTTATTCCAGGGCCAAGATGCAAGGCACAATACTAACAATTATACACAACACAAAGCGCATATATTCAGAATTAGGTTTATATCACCGATGGCAGAGGGGAAGAAGCTGTTCCTGAATCACTGAGTGTGTACCTTCATGCTTCTGTATTTCCTTTCTGCTGGTAGCATGACCTGGCTGATGGGGGTACTTAATGACGGATGCCGCCTTTTTGAGGCATCGCTCCTTGAAGATGTCCTGGATACTACGGAGGCAAGCCCAGATAAAATACCAGTAAAACACACATACACACACAAACAATTCAAAAAGCATAGCGACTTTGAGACATACAGCATTCACAGAAACCTACAGGGTCACAGAGAGAAAACTCCAGATAGACATCACCAAACAGTCACGGTGACCATTGAGGCCCGTTTCTATTACTTTGACAGTCTATTTTATTGTTGGCATTCATTAAGCAAAAGAACCTCCACAAATGGAAGTCATTGACCTCCAGACAAACAATGCTTAGTAGGGTAAGCACAACTGAGGTAATTTCATTGCGTTCTACAAGCACCTTCTGAAACAGAATTTTACTTATGTCTGAAAAAATACCTGTGGCCTCTTTATTGTTTTCTGCAGCATGTACATTCATGACCAGACATTGTCAAATCAAGATTCAGATCAAGATAATCCAACAATTACAGTGAATTCCAGTTAATGGGACATATCAGGACCAGTGTATTTTGGCCCAATTAAGCGGCTATCCCAATTAGCCAAAGTTTCATGGAAATAGTTAAAAAAGTATAAAATGACAAACTATCATGTAATTGAGTGTCCAAGAAAAGGTGAGTAACATTTGAATGATGGGCAAGTGAGGTTGAGTTAAGTTACAGTATCTTCTTTGGTTCAAGAACCTGATGGTTGAGGGGTAATAACTGTTCCTGAACCTGGTGGTTTGAGTCCTGAGCTCCTGTACCTTCTTCCTGACGGCAGCAGTGAGAAGAGAGCATGTCAGCCATGATGGAATGGCGGAGCAGACCCAATGGGCTGAATAGTCTATTTCTGCTCCTATGTCTTATGGTCATATAGTCCTGGGTGGTGGGGGACCCTGATGGTAGATGCTGCTTTCTCGCGACAACGCTTCATGTAGATGTTCTCAATGGTGGCGAGGACTTTACCCGTGATGGACTTTATGAAGGAAGGTTGGGCTGTAGTTAAAGATGAGAGGGATTCTTATTGAAACATGTAAGATTCTGACAGCGTTTAACGTGAGGATGTTTCCACCTTGTGAAGGAGTCAGGCAAAGTTCAAAGTAAATTTATAATCAAAGTACATATATGTCCCCATATAATCTCACCACCTTGAGATTCATTTTCTTGCGAGCATTCACAGTAAATATAAAGAAACACAATAGAATCAATGAAAAACCGCACACAGCAAAGACCGACAAACACCACATGTGCAAAAGACAATAGCTGTGCAAATACAAAACTAGAAAAAAACACTAAATAGTAATAGTGTCATATGGGGGGTGGGCTCTGGGAGCAGACCCAAATGCGAGACACAGATACTGAAGTACTAGGAACAGGACTAGGTGTGTCAAGAAAGCAAGGGAAGTGGGGAAGAAATGATGCTGGACAAGACGTAGGCCCTGGACAAGGCTAGGATACAGGGCATGGGCTAGGACTAGACTAGGGAAGGAGGACCTGGATGAGGAACTAGGAACTTGGAACCTGGACAAGGACTCCGAGCCAGAGACTGGACAGGGACCCAAAACCTGGGTCTTGACTCGGGCTCGGACTCCGGATCCAGTCGAGGACAAGACGTGGCAAGGCAACAGGACTGGACATGGCGGCAGGATGCAGGACTCCTGGGCAGGATGCGGGACCAGAACTGGATGAGGACACGAATCTAAGACTTGGACTTGGGACACTGGAACACAGAGCCTTGGTCTTGGGAGACAGGAACACAGAACACAGAGCCTTGGTCTTGGGAGACAGGAACGCAGAACACAGAGCCTTGATCTTGAGAGACAGGAGCGCAGGGCACAGAGTCTTGGTCTTGGCAGACAGGGACGCAGAACACAGAGCCTTGGCCTTGGGAGACAGGAACGCAGAACACAGAGCCTTGGTCTTGAGAGACAGAAACATGGAATACAGAGCCGGTACCCCTCCTTGGGAACAGGACGTAGGGCCAGGACTCATACACAGAACACAGAGCCGGGACCCCTCCTTGGGAACAGGACATAGGGTCGGGACTCATACACAGAATGCTGAACACGTCGAGATGGTTCCCAACACAAGGTAGTGGCAAACGGCCGGACCTATCTAGCGAAGGCGTAGACACAGAGATGGTTTCCCAACACAAGGAAGTGGCAAACGGCCAGACCTACCTAGCAAAGGCGTGGACACAGAGATGGTTCCCAACACAAGGTAGCGGCAAAGGGACCGACCTACCTAGCGAAGGTGTGGACACAGAGACAGTTCCAAACAATGAAAGACAGTTCCTTATCTATTCACAGCATGGCTCCGATCTCACTCTGGCGGTAGAATTTGACAGCAAGAATAGGCGAGGACGCAGGTGAGGCTTCAGGCGAAAGGTAGCAGGTGAGGCTACAGCCAAGGGCTACAGAAGGGATGGGAACAGTCCAGCAACTGAAGCGGAGCCCAGGAGCTGTTTATGTAGCCAGCCCAAAGTGAGAATCATGTGCCTCAATTAAGGCACCAACAGAACAAGGGAAAAGCAGAAAACCTGGAATAAGGATCGATCTACCAGGTCCGTTAAATGGAATGCAGACTTCGCAGACCAGACAATGACAAATAGTACATAAATAAACAATTAATATCAAGAATATGAGTTGTAGAATCCTTGAAAGTGCATCTATAGGTTATGGAACCAAAGTATTACTCTCATTGAGTCCCCCACTATCAATGTCCTTTGAACAGAAACTTAACTGGAGTGGCTAGGTAGACAACATGATAACAACAACAGGTCAGAGGGTAGAAAATCTGTGATAAGGACAAACACCAAAGTGATGAAATACTCCCTGCTTGCCTGGGTACATGTAGCTTTAGCACTCAAGAATATCGACAGAATGTAGGACAGAGCAGCCTGCTTGATATGTACCACATCCACAACCATTCACTTAATCCACCACTAGCCCACGGTAGAAGCAGTTCATAGAATCTGCAAGATGATGTGCAGCAACTCCCTAGACAGCATCTTCCAAGCCTGCAACCTCTACCAGCTAGGACAAGGGCAACATAAACATGGAGCACCACCATCTGGAAGTTGCCTTCCTAGCTGCACATCACCCGAGTCAGAAACATATTGCTGTTCCTTCACTATCATGGAGTCAAAATCCTGGAACTCTCTCCCTAGCAGTATTGTGGATACACCACACCTCGAGGACTACAGCAGTTCAAGAATGGAACTCACCACCACCTTTTCAAGAGCAATTAGGGATGGGCAATTGAACTCAGGCTTAAACTGTGAAGCCCATAGCCCCTGACTGAATAAGAATTAAAATGGATCGATGACTTAAGGACTAAAATAAGGAGGAATGATTTCCCTCTGGCTTGTGAATCTGAGGAATTCTTTATCCCAGTTAACTGTAGTTGCTAAGTCATTAAATATATTCATAGCCACAAAAGAAATTTTGTTCTGCCTCTACAGCTTCCTGGGGTTGTGAATTTTAGAAATCCACAACCTTCTGAGAGAAAAAAATACCTTATATTCTCCTTCAGCAGTTGACCCCTATCCTGGGAGTCTCCAGACATTCCTTGAGTTACAACAGGATTCTCTTCCGGTTAATAACCCATATTTTTGTTTGTACATCAGAAATGAACAAGAATGTGGGAGAGGATCACAGCAAAAACTGTAATGGAAGAATTGTGAGCAGGTGTGGGGAATGATTTACTCAGTCTGTACAGAATGCTCTGCTCAATGCAGTCCCTAATTGTTGCAGTTTAGGAGGGCGGGTGGTGGTGGAAGAAGAAATGAATGGAAATGCAGAAGATGCCAGCAGCCTGCAAATCCAACTCCGTGCATCCCATGGTCTCCCAAACACTCATTCATACAGTTGTTCATCATTCTGGTGAATGTAGCCTGAATAATCCTTTGATTGAGATTCCTGTCAGGAAAAATATCTTCACTATCTAGCTTGCCACACTCACCCCAACTCCAGAATCATGCAAGTTTCAGAAGATCATTTTTCTCAGCTCTGAGAATCAATGTTAAATTTGTTCAAAAAAAGATGATTCTTCAATTTTATTATGTATTCTGGCAGGTTATTCAATCTTCTTGTACTGAAAATTATTCAGTTTATGAAAGCCTTTGTTTCTGTGTAGTGTGATGGATTTATAATAATAAAAACACATTAACTTCTATCACAGAAGAGATTTTGCAGATGCTGGAAATCCAGAGTAACGCACACAAAAGGCTGGAGGAACTCAGCAGTAGCTATAGAGAGGAATAAACAGTCAACATTTTGAGCCGAGACCCCTTATCAAGACTTTGACTTCTATATCTGAACTACAGTTCAATTTCAATTAAATTATATCTTGTTTTGAAGGGATATATTCTTGGTCTGTCCTTATACAGATAAAAAATGTCTATATACCCCATGTCTAATGATGAACATGATCAAAATCATTTTTCACCAGGTATTTATGGGTTTTCACTGTACCTTCAATTTCTCCAGAATGTCAACTCCCAAAGGAAACACTAACGTTATCCACAAATTTACAAAGTATATTTGTAAATAATGTATAAATACACAATATAAGCAGAACACAAGACAATATTCATGCAAAAAGCAGCAGAAATATTCCATTACATTAAAAATAGAAAATGACAGAATCTGTGGAAGGAAAACAGATCCAATGTTTTAATGCCAACTGCCATTCAATCGTCAGCAGTTTTGTCTCTGCGTCAGGAGTTTGCAGGATCATCAAAATGATTATAATGTATTATGTCAGTGTACTACCGAAGGAATGAAATTCATTGAAGATGCAATTCTTGAAACTAACTAAAAACTACAATCAAGTTTGATCTCTCTGTTGTTCCATTAAAGAACTCTCTGCAATAATCCAAAGAACAGACAAGTTATCCCGAATGTCCGGGCCAACACTTGTCCATCAATCATTTTAATTAAAACAGATTACTTGATCTTTATTACTTTGCTATTTGTGGAGCATGAATTGGCTGCCGTATTTTCTATTTTACGACAGTGATTAGCCTTCAAAAGTCACTTAATGGTCTATAAAGTGATTTGAGACATCCTTAAAAGATTTCAAAAATGGTAGATAAATGTAAATTTCTTTTCTTTTTTAAGATGATTTAACTTTATTAGGGTGATAAAATGTTGAAAATGAACCATTTTCCAAAAAGTACAATTTCATCACGATACAAAACAAAACCTGTCCCTCTACACTTCCTTTGAGTGTAGTCATATTTAAAGGGGATTCACCATCTCTCAGGGTTAACAGAATCATAGGATTTTGTGATGTTTGGATGCGTGAGCAGCAGGTGGGGATATAGAGGTCTATGAGAATGTTGACTCTTTTCACATAGAATAATGGGGGTTCCTTAAGATTCTTATAGCCAGGTGTGATAGTGGGGACAAACTCCCACTACCTATTCAATGCTCCCAATGGCATGCGACCCACACAGCCCCTGTCAATCAAGTCTAGCTCCTGGCCTTCACTAAGCCTGGTGGAACTGTTTCTACTGACAGGGAAAGGCAGATTACCGGCGCCTCAAAACCAGTCCCATCGGGCAGATGGGACTTGTCAGCCATGGTTGGCAGCTCATCTAGAAGGAAAACTCTGATCTCATACCTCTACTGCCTTGTGGCTATACCCGCTCACGGGGAAGGCTTCAGGAGTAAAGCCCAAGGGAAAAATCCAGAGCTGGAGTCCCTGAAGCAGCCCACATTGAATTCAATACTGACTGGCAACTCTTGCAACACGGTTGGTGCCAAACTGTATCGGTCTCTGCCGTTCCTCTGGGTTCATCAGATGCGTTGTGATGGGGAGCTTGCTACATAGGCAACAGCTTGCTCTCCATATCGTACTGCACTGGCCTGCGTATCTCGATAACTAGGATGTAACATCCAAGGTCGACCCTGACTGATGGAGGCCTCATCATTTTGGTTTTGGAATTTATGCCAGAATAAATAGAGATAATATAAACTAGCCTGGATGAGCACTGGACATGGAAACCACGCCCATGGAGATTACCTTGGCTTTGGAGTGGAGGCAAAGTAGCTTGAACAATTTCCCATTGGCCTTGTAGAGTAATTCCATTCCAGTGGGAAGCTTGCAGAAGCTGAGGTGCACCATTGTGACATTGCTTCTACCTTGCTACTTAGGTCACTTCAAATTTTCTCAATCTTTCTTAAACTGGGTGAGTTTTGAGTACAGTTGATGTAAAGAGACTTCTAGGAGATATGAACAAGCCAAGTGAATGGACTGGGACACTGCACGTGGAATATGATCTGGGAAAACGAGTTATCTTCCACTTTGGTGGACGTAAGAGAAAAGCAGAATATTTGTGAAATGGTGAGAGATTGGATCATATTGTTGTTGAAAATGATCTACGTGTGCTTGTTTTCTAGTCACTGAAGGCCAGCATACAGATGCAGCAAGGCGTTGGGAAGACAAACAGTGCATTAGCCCTGATTGCAAGTAGGATTGATTAAAGAGTACAGGACATTGATGACACCACAGCTAGAGTGTAGTTTTGGTTTCCTTATGAAAGAAAGGATATCTTCGGCACGTAGGGAGTGCTGCAAAGATTCACTTGGTTCTTTCAGGCTGGCCATAGAAGGATAGAGTAGCTTAAGTCTGTATTCTTGGACGATCAGAAGAATGAGAGATCTCATTTTTGAAGGGCTTGACAGGTGAGATGCAAGGATGATGCTGAGCTGGCTGGAGATCTCGACCAAGGCAGAGTTTGAGAATAAGGGGTCAATCATTTATGTCTGAGACGAGGAGAAATTCCAATGCAAGGTGGTAGACCTCTGGAATTTTGCACGCCCGAGGTCAATTGAAGTCAAAGGTTATGCCCATTCAGTACAGAGACTAAGGGAATCAAGGAACATGTAACTGCTGTTGAAGCAGATCAGTTATCATCTTAATGAATCACAAAGCTACTGGAGCATTAAATGGCTTATCCCCAACTTCTTATCTATTCTCCAGTTCATGTGTCACGAATACACGGAAGCCCAACTATTCAAGGCCCTAACAGGCACCTCACCTGTGAGTCTGTTGGAGTCATATACTGTGTCCAGTGTTCCCGGTGTGGCCTCCTGTATATCGGTGAGACCCAACGTACATTAGGAGACTGTTTCCCCAAGCACCTATGCTCCATCTGCCAGAAAAAGCGGGATCTCCCAGTGGCCACCCATTTTAATTCCACTTTCCATTCAGATATGTCTATACGTGGCCTCCTCCACCATCGTGATGAGGCCACACCTAGGTCGGTGGAACACCCTGTATTCTGTCTGGGCAGCCTCCAACCTGATGGCATGAACATCAATTTCTCAAACCCCTCTGGTAATGCCCCCTTCACCTTTCCCCATCCTCTTTTCCCTCTCTCACTTTATTTCCTTGCCCATCCAGCGCCTCCCCCTTTACTTTGTCCTATGGCCTTTTGCCCTCTTCTATCAGACTCTCTCTTCTCTAGCCCTGTATCTCTTTCACCAACTTCCCAGCTCTTTACTTCGCACCCCCACCCTTTCAGGTTTCACTATCATCTTGTGTTTCTCTCTCCTCTCCCTCCACTTTTTTAAATCTACTCCTCAGTTTTTTCCCCCAGTACTGCCGAAAGGTCTTGGCCTGAAACATCGACCGCACTCTTTTCCATAGATGCTGCCTGGCCTGCTGAGTTCCTCCAGCATGTTGTGTGTTTCTTGGATTCCCAGCATCTGCAAATGTTCTCGTTTATTACTTGTGGTTGGCGTATACCAACTCACAAACAGCCAATATGCATTCCCCACCCTGCTTAAAATCTGCGGGTCCAATATTGGTCTGATCGGTTAAGTTGGCACCCATAGTAGAAGCAAATCTGAGCACCTTCCTATAGATGCTGCCTGGCCTGCTGCGTTCCGCCAGCATTTTGTGCGTGTGTTGCTTGTTCCATCATCTGCCGATTTCCTCGTGTTTGCGAACTATATTTTCCACCTTGATTTGATCATTCCGTCATTTCAATTCAGGTTCTTCCATAAACGTCAAGTCTTGCTTTGTACTGATACTCTTCGCTCTGATAGGTGCTCCACTCTACCAGTCCTCGTTCTGATTGGTGCTTAGACACACTCCCCTCGCAAACTGTTCAATCGGCCCCTTTCTGAATGACGCGCGCTTTGCCCCGCAAATGGATGACGAACAGACTGCAGATGTTGGATACTGAAACAAAAAAAATCAAACTGAAAAATCATGCAAGGTCTCGATCCAAAGCGTGGACAATTACTCCACCCCCACACCAATCTAGATGCTGCTCGACTCGCTGAGTTCCTCCAGCTGTTCGTTCACTGCTCTGATCCGCGCTAATCCTGGCCCCACACTCCTCGGTCTGGTCGGCGTCGCGCTTTGCCCCGCAGACCTCGCTCTGGTCGGCGCCGCGCTTTGCCTCGCAGACCTCGCTCTGGTCGGCGCCGCGCTTTGCCCCGCAGACCTCGCTCTGGTCGGCGCCGCGCTTTGCCCCGCAGACCTCGCTCTGGTTGGCGCCGCGCTTTGCCCCGCAGACCTCGCTCTGGTCGGCGCCGCGCTTTGCCCCGCAGACCTCGCTCTGGTCGGCGCCGCGCTTTGCCCCGCAGACCTCGCTCTGGTTCAGTGTCCATCGATGACAGTAATGGAAGCAGCTCGGCAGTGAGCGGGTGCCTGAAGGAGAGTCCGCCTGATGCCACATCCGCACAGGATTGTCTGATATGGCAGCGGTTCGTTAATGTCTTCCTGAAGGGCCGTGAGTGATGGCGGGACTCATCAAGAAGCAGATCCTGAAGCACTTGTCCAGGTGAGCGATGCGGTATGTGGGAGGTTGATAACTGCTTTTGGTTCTGACTAGGAGGATGTTTCCGGGCCTCGCCGCTCCTGTGTTATCCTGCCCATAGAGTGTGGACGGCTGCGGTCGCCTCTCCCGTTTCCCCGGAGCCCTCCCGCACTATTACACAATGCGCGGAAACCTTCCGCTCCCTCTCCCGTAGTGCTGGTGTCATGTTGAATGAAACCTGAGCCGCACACTGATGGGCTAATAATCGCGCATTGACAAGGATTCGCCCACCGAGGTCTAGATTCGGAAATAGCGGTGAACATAGAGCAGATACAAAACCAGAGATGTGTCTCTGCTTCTGATATTTCAGCCGGAGTGAAGGAGAAAATTGCACCGTTTTTTTAACTGAGAGCCGAGAATAGAGCGGGAGTAGAGAAAACTTTTCTCGTTTCTTTCCTACTGAGATTGGCTTTCTTTGAACCTGCACTTGCGGATTGTCAACTGTTTAGCCATGTGAGCATTGCGGGTGAAAATTGAATTAATTGAGCAGATGACACCGAAGTGTTTAATGCCGTACTAATTGACACGTCGAGACGGGGTGGAGACAGTCTGTTCGGGTCAGATTTTCCAGCTCTGAGTTATCTCAGAGAACCGTATTGAAGGGGAGGAAGGCAGCAACGAATTTTGCCATTGTGATAGTACCCATCATAACAAAGAGGGAATAATCTTAAACTGTGATTTTTGACCATATATTAAAACGGGGCTTTCAGTGAAACGGCGTGCTTAATTGAAACGAATCAATAAAAAAGTTTTAACTCGTGGGTGTTCAGTATGAAGCTGCAGAGAAGTGGCTGGTTGAGGGTGATTTTGATTTGAAACTGAATTGCTGTTGATTTAGACCGCTGCAGGGCCAATAGAGCAGATTGCTTTCGCAATACTTTGTGTAATTTGTACATATTACTGTATTACGCTGACGCGGTGTTGACATATTAGTTTTTTTTTAAACACGTTTAGGAATTGTACATTTGAAATCCACAAGAAAATGCGGGATTTTATTTTAATCTGTATTTAAAGCTTTTCTATAGTTTGGTGTTGGTGGCTGGAGATTGAGTTAATGTATGCAAGTACAGCTAAGGCTAATATGTTTGAAAGTTCATGATTGCCTTTCTTTCAGTTTATCAATGTTGTGGTTGGTAAGTGCTTGGAAAACTAATGCATTTGTGTACTTTCTCTGACTCATTGTGGTGCAAGATTTCTTTGTGTTCTATGCTTAGAACATAGAACATTACTGTACAGTGCAGGCTCTTTGGCCCACGATATTGTGTCAAACTTTTAACCTACTCTAAGATCAATCTACCACTTCCTTCCTGCATTTTTCCTTGATCCATGAGATTATCTAAGAATTTCTTAAATGGCCCTAATGTGTCTATCTCCTTCATGAACCCCAGCAATAAGTTCCACGCACCCACCACTTTCTACTTTCCTCCAGTCATCTCAAAATTATGCCCCCTTGTATTAGTTCTGCCTTGGGAAAAAGTCTCTGGCTATCTATGCTTCTTATCTTGTACACTTATCAAGTCACCTCTCATCCTGCTTTGCTCCAAAAAGAAAAGCCCTAATTCACTCAAGCTATCATCATAAAACATGGTGTCTGGTAAATCTCCTCTGCACCCTCTCTAAAGTTTTCACATCCTTCCTATAATGAGACAATCAGTCCTGAATACAATATTCCAAGTGAGGTCTAACCAGGGTTTTGTAGAGCTGCAACATTACCTTGTGGTTCTTAAACTCAATTCTATGATTCATGAAGGCCAACACTTTCTTAACCAGTCTATCATCTTGCGCTGCAATTTTGAGGGATCTGTCAACGGTAGACCCCAAAATCCATCTGTTCCTCCACACCACTGGTCACTGACTTCCAGGCAGAATACGTTCCATATAAAACCACCTTTTATGCACAAGCCATTTTTGAATCTGCAGAGGCAAATTTCCCTGGATCCTGTGCCTCTTGTCTTCCTGAATTAGTCTAACTTGAGGAACCTTATCAAGCACCTTACTAAAATCCATATATGCCATATCCACTGTTCTACCTTCGTTTGTTGCTTTGTCACATCCTCAGATAATTCAATCAGGCTTGTGAAACATGACCTACTCCCCAGAAAGCCATGCTGACTATCTCTAAGTAAAACAAGAGAAAATCTGCAGATGTTGGAATCCAAGCAACACACATAAAGTGCTGGAGGATCTGGGCAGGCCAGGCAGCATCTATGGAAAAGAGTACAGACCCTTCATCAGGACTAAGGGGGAAAAAAAGATGAAGAGTCAGAGTTGACTCTGCTGGTTGAGTTCCTCCAGCATTTTGTGTGTTACCCCTAATTAAACTATGCTTCTCTAAATGCTAGTGAATCCTGTCTCTAAAAATCTTCTCAAGAAATTTGCCCATCACTGAAGTAAGACTCATTGGTCTTAGGGTTATTGGGTTCCCACTACTCCATTTCTTGAACAAAGGAATAACATTTCCTGTCCTCCATTCATTTGGTACTAATTCTGTGAATAGTGAACACGCAAAGATCATTGGCAAAGGTTCAGCAAACACTTCCCTTAGTAATCTGGGGTATATCCCATCTGGTCCCAGGGACCAGTGTTTGTCAAAAGTTCCAGGACATCCTCTTCCTTAACGCCAACATGTTCTTGTATACCAGCCAGTTTTACGGTGTCCTCACAAATGTCAAGGTCCCTGTCACTGTTGAATATTGAAGGAAAGTATTCATTAAGGATGTCCGTGAGCTCCTCTGACCCGAGGCACATGTTTCCTCTTATATTCCTGAACATTCAGTAGACAATAGACAATAGGTGCAGGAGTAGGCCATTCGGCCCTTCGACCCAGCACCGCCATTCACTGTGATCATGGCTGATCATCCACAATCAGTACCCTGTTCCTGCCTTCTCCCCATATCCCTTGACTCCGCTATCTTTAAGAGCTCTGTCTAACTCTTTCTTCAAAGAATCCAGAGAATTGGCCTCCACTGCCTTCTGAGGCAGAGCATTCCACAGATCCACAACCATCAGTGTGAAAAAGTTTTTCCTCAACTCCGTTCTAAATTGTCTACCCCTTATTCGTAAACTGTGGCTTCTGGTTCTGGACTCCCCCAACTTCGGGAACATGTTTCCTGCCTCTAGCGTGTCCAATCCCTTAATAATCTTATACGTTTCAATCAGATCCCCTCTCATCCTTCTAAATTCCAGTGTATACAAGCCCAGTTGCTCCAATCTTTCAACATATGACATTCCTGCCATCCCAGTGAACCTACGCTGCACTACCTCCATAGCAAGAATGTCCTTCCTCAAATTTGGAGACAAAAACTGCACACAATACTCCAGGTGGGGTCTCACCAGGGCCTTGTACAACTGCAGAAGGACCTCTTTGCTCCTGTACTCAACTCCCCTTGTTATGAAGGCCAACATGCCATTCCTGCACTCACTCTAATCATCCTCCTGTTCTTCACATGTGTAAAATGCCTTGGGGTATCCCTTAATCCTACTTGCCCAAACCTTTCATGCTCACTTCTAACTCTCAGCTCCACTCTTCAGCTGCTTCCTGGCTAGAGTCTTGTCTGACCCTTGCTTCCTAAACCTTAAGCTTCTTTCTTCTTTTTGACTACTTGTTTTAGTACAGTCATTATGGTTATTAATTAAAAGAAGCACAGCTTCCTTTAATTATAGTGACTACTAAAAGTGTAGTACTGAAGTTGTGCTGGGTATGGAGTTGGGAGACTGTGGCGGGCGAATATGAGATGGAGGCAGACAAAAGGGGATGGTGATGAGAGGTATGTTGGAGATGGCAGTTGGCAGGAGCTGTATCCAGTCTATATAATTCCCTCCCCAACTTCGCTCCATCTGCCTCTCATTTTTGTTCTTCACCTTTCTCTATCTGGTACTGCTTCCCAATTTCAAACAAGCTCCTCCCCACCTGGTACTACCTGCCTATTATCTTTCCTCTTCTTTAGTTCACCCGTCATCTTCTTCTGCTGTCTCACCACTCCCATTCTTCTCTTTATACTGGCCATCTGCCCTCTCCACTCTGTCTTGATGTGGGGTTTTGACTTGATGAGTTGACAATTCCCTACATTCCACATATGCTTTTCTACTAGCTGAGTTACTTCAGCTGATTGTTAGTTACTTCAGCAGAATTTGTGTCTGTGAATCATTGATGTGAAGGAATCTTTCCCCTGATTCTTGATATAAACAAAGAAGAGGGTTGCAATAAAAGTGGAAAATGCTGAAAGTGGAATGTGTGTGATTTACTGAATTCAGGCCATTAAGCTTACATCAAAAACATAACAGATTCAGCAGATGCTGGAAATCCAGAGTAACACACATAAAATACTGGAGGAACTCGGCAGGTCAGGCAACATCAAAAGACTTAAGCTTTCATCAAAATCTAGTTAATGGTTAATGGAGGCCACTCTTGGCTCCAGAGTCTGGCCTTGGTAATGTGTTCTGGTAAAACATCATCTTCAGCTGATTTAATCAGTGATATACCCTCCATCATGAGGTCAGAACTGAAAGTAAAGTGAAACTCGGAAAATGACATAATCCTTCAACACTTCTTTGCAGCAGGACCTGGGCGACATTCTGGCTTGGGCTGTTAAAATAGAAAGCAGCATTAGTTCTCTCTTGAAAAGGAAGTAAGAGAAAAGGGCATGATAGGCCAATTGCTGGAATTCACTATCATGAAAGAAATTAAGCACTTAAGCTTTATTATCAGTAATCAACATTAATGTGGTTTTATTGAAGTTCTAACCAGCAAGTTCTAACTGCACAGGGTATGTCTGGAGTTTCAAAAGCTACCCGATGA
Organism: Mobula hypostoma; assembly: GCF_963921235.1. Lineage (NCBI taxonomy): Eukaryota > Metazoa > Chordata > Chondrichthyes > Myliobatiformes > Myliobatidae > Mobula > Mobula hypostoma. The sequence continues at coordinate 23,391,900 of NC_086116.1, read as the reverse complement.
AGTAGCAGACATTGGGTTGTTAAAATAAATGTTTATGCTAGTTTGATGAACATATGGCATGGATGGAGGCTTAGTTGTATAGTAAAGAAGATGGGAATAAATGGGTCTTTCAAGTTGGTAAACTCTGGGTTGAGTTTGCAGATATTGTGACCCTTACGCAGTTCTCGTCTTAGATTAGATTTAAATGTATTTTTTAATCACATCATTGGAAAATCTTGAAATATTTATGTCTTTATATTTTTAATTGGACTGAAAGCCAAAATTGTGATAACAATAAAAGTAAGCACGTTACATTAAGATCTGAAGTTCACAAAAGTGGACTGACAGCCACGAAGCCAGTTGCAGCCGATCCAGGAGCCCATTAGTTGCAGTCCACAACCTCAGTTCAGCGCAGAGATGAGTAAACCTTGTTGGCAGCGAGCTGAACACTGGCCCATTCCTCTCTTCTGGCCCCAAAAGCCTGACTTTTTCAATCTGGCCCAGCACTTAAATCGGCCAAACTCTGGATCACACACTTTGGTAAGAATAAGAAAAAGAAATAGTTTGCAAATAGTGGGAGTGGTTGGTGCACAGCAGGATCACGGTACACTGGATTGTGAAACACTATGTAAATGTGCAGCTCCCTATTTCAGTAGGGTTAGAGCACAAAAGAAAGACTGTCTTGCTTCACTTGTAGAAGACATGGTGAGACAACACACTCAAACCGTCGTGTGTAATTTTGGCCTGTGTACCTATTGTAAAGATATAGCTTTTATTTTTAGAACAGGTGCAGCATAGAATTAAGAGACTGATCACTTGAAAAAGATGGTTGTTGTGTTAAGCGAGTGAGGTTAACCTGTTCTTGAATGGGGAAAAATGAGAGATGATCGTAAGGAGATAGACATCCAAGGCGGGAGGAGGAGATGGTGGCGCAACACAGCGTGTGCAGCTCTCTGGTGAAGTGATATGATATTTGTGAGTAGGATGCCGTGCACAATTCTGATTTGATGGAGACAGACGTGAGAGGCAGAGGAACATCTGGAGAAATTTCTGAAATGCCTGGTTCGCTGCTGCTGCTACTGTGCGATCGAGAATCTCCGGAGGGAAGGCCCTAAAATCCCCGGCTTTGAGAAGAGTTATGGAATAGATGATTGGCTGAATCTTGAGATAGTGGTATGAGTTCGACCCTCCGTTGTTTGGGGTCAACCATGGATGTTGCATCCTAGCTGTCAAAGTTGATACACAAAAGCTAATACACCATCCAGGGCAGTACAATATGTGGAGCAAGCTGTTGCCCATACTGCAGCCTCTCCCTCTCCACGCAGCTGATGAATCCAAAGGAACAGCAGAAGCTGATACGGTTTAGCACCACCTTGGTTACAGGAGATGCTAGTCAATGTTGAAATCAATGTAGGACTGCCATAGCGACTCCAACTCTGGACTGTTCCTCAGGGTTTACTCCTGAGGCCTTCCCCATGAATGTGTATAGCTGCAATGCAATGGAACTTTGAGATCAGAGTTTTCCGTCCCCTAGATGAACTACTAACCTGGGTTGATGAGCCCCATCTGCAGTATGAGTAGGAGTAAGAATTTGTTTCATATAGAGGTTATAAATATTTAATTTCCAGTAAACTGTGGATGTTCACGGCTGAACTATGTAGATTTTCAGTTGCTAAGATCAGGTGGAGAAGTGAACAATAACTGGTGTATCAGCAGTGAGATTGTATCCTGGAATAGATCTAAGGAGCCACACAGTGCACTCATGCTATTTCTCATGTTCGTAGAAGCTACTGACTAGGTCCAACTGGCGATTCTAACCACTTTTCCTTGACATTGACTGGCATTGCCATCAATGAATTTTCCTACAGTCAACATCCTGTGAACATGGGAGTAGATGAGTGGGTGGACATGTGGTCAACTGCCAGTTCCTAACTGAACCTGATGCTTTCTTATCACCATGTTACAAGTCAGAAGAATGAATCAATATTATTCTACTTTCCTGGGTGGGTGCACCACCAAGAGCAAGTTTGTTTGATTAGACTCCCATTAAAAACAGGCTTGCATTGTGTAATGTGCATGCGATGTATTGGCAGCTAGTTATGCTTTTTTGAATTCCTTAACCGTGACCTCTGCAATGCTGAAGGCTGCAGGTTTCCCTCCATAACACATTCACTTAAAAAATACATCGCTATTCTCTCAAAATCGTGGAACTTGTTGCCAAGTATCTGTGGGAGTACATTTACGCAGGTAACTTAGCCCCATTTTCTCAAGGGGAATAAAAGCTATTTTGCCAATGACATCGCAAACCTTTTAATGAATAAATAAGGAGATATTAGGTACCTGGAATGGTTACAGTGTAATCCAAGGAAGAATTTCCTGACATCTACTGTCTTAAATCTGTAAACCTCTTGCTATAATCCTGACCTGATTTCCAACATAAAATGGGGTGAAATGGCTGATTACAGAGGCTGAGAAGACTGAACATTCTGAATTTCTTAATTAGTCCTTGGCCTTAATTATGATAGATAGTTACTCTATTAAATTAATTTGACTCACATTAGGTTGGGGAGCATAATAGTACAAAGAATTAACAGTTAGCTATTTGAATGAAGCTTTATTGATACAGTTTTATAACAAGACTAGACAACGAGGTGACCTGTTGGGGCACCCTTTGAGAGAAGGGTAGAGCAGTCTGATATGAGTAGAATGAACATTAAATTTTCCTGAATGCTATTGATATCACTTTGCTTTGGAAACTAAAGTAGAAAACCTCAGTTTATGAAAGAAGAATGATGTGTAGCAAAGGAAATATACCTGCTCCTCATTTAACGAAGGACACTCTTGATGGCATCATTTCTGGTTTATCTGCCACCCTTGTGCCTCTCATTGTCATTCTGGAGACGTGCAGCCCTTTCATCCCCCGTCTCCTCAGCTCTTGGTTGTTGTTTGTCTCTGATCCTGGAGACATGCATGCCTCTCCTCCTCTGTCTCTTCTTCTCTCATCTTTTTTTGTCCTGACTCTTTGATCCTGGAGTCGTGTGGCCCTGGCCTTATCTGATTCTTGTTCTCTCTCTCTCCTTGCCGTTGCCCAACAACGTTTGGCATCATCCCTTGACCATAATGACCCCCTTCCCTTTCCACGTGGCATAAGTAGGCTGACCATTTTTTTTTACTCTAATGCTGGATAGAAGATACGAAGCAGTAATACCAAAGGATGCTGATTATTCTTGATGATGTGGTTGGCACTCTCCTAAATGGATGTGATATAGTCACCGCTGTCCTTTGATCGTAGCAAAGGGTTTTATGGGTGTCTCGAAGTACGTCATTACAGTAAGATTTAATTATGTCTTATTGATGGGTGGCAGTTAGATCTGTCCCAATCCTGCACATGCAGATGGTGATTAGCAGAATGTGACCCCTTGAAATCCCTCCTCCTCCCTTCCCCCATCCCAGTATCCCTCCCCCTCCCTTCCCCCATCCCAGTTTCACTCTGCCCCCTCCCCCAGCTGCCTATCACCTCCCTCACGGTTCTGCCTCCTACTACCCATTGTGTTTTTCCCTATTCCTTCTTCACCTTTTCTGCCTATTCCCTCCCTGCTTCCCCTCCCCCACCCCTTTATCTTTCCCCTTACTGGTTTTTCACCTGGAACCTACCAGCCTTCTCCTTCCCACCCTCCCCCACCTTCTTTATAGGGCCTCTGCCCCTTCCCTCTACAGTCCCGACGAAGGGTTCCAGCCCAAAACATTAACTGTTTAGGGTTAGGGTTAGAGTGCCGTTTTCCACGGATGCTGCCTGACCTGCTGAGTTCCTCCAGCATGTTGTATGTATTGCTTTGACCCCAGCATCTGCAGATTATTTTGTGCCCTCGATACAGAGCTGCCCTGCCCTTTTGCTCTGGTAGGTGTCGCTCCTGAGGCTGACCGTGCACATGCGTCAGGCTGTGGCGTCCCAATTTCCATGATGGCTGATCGGGTCTCGGGTGAAAGGCAGCCTGTTGATTTTTGGTGAATGAGCAATTTTATACGAATATATAACCCTGAATTTTGCCAGCATTTTGTAAGTTAGCGCATTTTAATTCGATGTAGCCAAAAAAAGTGCCGCTGTAATGTAGCGTTTGCGCTGATTGGTGGTCACAGACAGACAGACAGAGCATGAGAGTTTTAGTAGTATATAGAAGATAGATATACAAGTTTGCCGGTAAAAATGATGTAATTATTGCAGTTAAAATTATGGACAAACTATTCCATTTGGCTTTCAACATGTGAGTTCATCTACTTCCATCCTATACATTGGGATAGACTACTTTCTAAATGGTGAGAAGCTATATACATTGAAGCTCCTTTCAGGTCTATCAGTAAGATATTATAGACTTAGAAAATAAGCTAAAAGACCATTGCAATATTTGCCCTTTTGGTTAGAACGCAAAGTAGTAGAATTTAAGCTGCAGCTATATGTATCTGCAATACCCATCCTTAGAAATGATGAGCATGGTGGTTGGGGAGTAGAAAGAGATTATTCAGTAGTTTCATTTAGTATCAGAGAAATGTATACAATATACATCCTGAAATTCTTGTTCTTTGCAGATATCCACAAAAACAGAAGTGCCCCAAAGAATGAGTGACAGTAAAAACGTTAGAGACCCAAAGCCCCCTACTTCCCCCCCATGCACAAGCAGCAGCAAAACAATGACCCTTCCCTCCCCCACTTACTTCAGCAAAAATAATCTTCCACCCATCAAACAAGCAATTGCAAACCCTCCTCCAAAGAAAGACCATGTTCTGCCGTATAACAAAAACACTCGAGAACAGGTCCCACTACTGTAAAGAGCTGAAGTGTGAGTGTAACTCCAGGTCAGGGTCTTCAACAGAACACCATCCACTCTGAAAAGAAAAAAGAGAGACATCAAAGGTAGAAATTAAACTGAGGATCAGATTAATTGCAGATGAACACGGAGTTGCCATTGAGCACCATCGTAGCTGCCTCCACCTGTACTCCTACGTGATTGAAAGTATAGTTATTTTTTCTGGAAGTTTGAATGGGATGATTTGAAATTTTCAGAATGGGCATAAAGAATTTCTGCCATTTGAGTAGTCTACAATTAGGGAAAGGTCTAAAAATAATTTGTCTTCTGAAAATGGCAATTGATGTTTCTTTCTTTTTGTGCTCACTTTAAATCAGGGATTAATAGATTTATATTAATCAAGAAGTTCAAAGCTCCGAGAGGAAATGGGTCCATGGAGTTTGACCATTCTGTTGTGATCCAACTGAATGGTGGAGGTGGGATAAAGAAGTAAATAGCTGGTTCCTGTCAATGTGCCGCTGTGGAAAATTGTCAAAGAGTAGAAGTACCTAATAGAATGGCACACTGGATCTGAATGAACTGTTCTTGTGGGTGTTGCACCAGGGTAAGAGTGGCTCTTTCATTAAAATTGGTAAACATCATCAGGTAACAGCTATACAAATGGAGTTTGATATCTGAGTCAGTGCAGTGAACCAGAATCCTTGGGCCAAGCTGCAAAAGAAGAAACTCCTGGAGTTAGACAGTTGAACTTGTTATATTTGTAATGCTTGTTTAGTTTTATTATAGGGATAACACTTAACTCTAAAACCTGAAAGTTATAAATGCAAGCAACACACATCAAAGTTGCTGGTGAACGCAGCAGGCCAGGCAGCATCTCTAGGAAGAGGTACGGTCGACGTTTCAGGCCGAGACCCTTCGATTAAATCTCTTACTAACTCTTCCTTCAGTTAATCCTGACGAAGGATCTCAGCCTGAAACGTCGACTGTACCTCTTCCTAGAGATGCTGCCTGGCCTGCTGCGTTCACCAGCAACTTTGATGTGTGTTCCTTGAATTTCCAGCATTTGCAGAATTCCTGTTGTTTGCAGTTATAAATGCAAGCCTGGTTCAGGACTTAAACAATGTGTTTGTTTGCAATGTGGGGTATTATGTATATTGATATTGTATTTATTGAGAACCATATAAAATTGTACAATGGAGTTCTTGTCGTTCTATTTCAGTTTGAAACTGTCCACATGATTAGGTGGTTGGAGAAGATTCTGCAGCAAGTGTGCAGACCATAAGATTCATCACTCATCATGCATCCTAAAAGTGATCTTGACTATCCTTTTCTGGTTTGAGAAACTTTGTTTTCCAGGTGCTGGTCAGGATTAAAATGGTGCTATAAATACAAAATAATTAACTGGATTCATAAAGCATAGAACAGTACAGCAGGGTACAGCCCCTTCAGCCCACAATATGGTTCCAACTTTTTAACTCACTCTAAGATCAATCTTAACACTTCCCTTCCACATAGCCCTCTCTTTTTTTCCATCCATGTGCATATCTAAGAGTCTCTTAAGTATCTCTACCACTACCTCTGACAGCATGTTCTCCACACCTACCACTCTTCTTTAAAAAATAATTACCTTTGATGTGTCCCCTATACTTTCCTCCAATAACCTTAAAATTATGCCTCCTTATATTAGTCATTTCCTGGGAAAGGTGGACAGTCAGATATTTTTCCCCCTGCGAAAACATCTCTGGCTGTCACTCTGTCTATGCCTCTTATTATCTTATACACCTCTAGCAAGTCACTTCTCATCCTCCTTCACTCAAAGGAGAAATACTCTGAGTTGCTCAACTTATCCTCATAAGACATGTTTTCCAATCCAGGCAGTATCCTGGTAAATCTCCTCTCAAAAGCTTCCACATCCTTTCTATAATGAGGCAACCAGAACTGAAAATAATATTCAAAGTGTGGTCTAACTAGAATTTTATAGAGCTGTAACATTACCTTGCGAATGGTGAACTCAATTCCCTGACTATCGAAGGTCAACACATCATATGCTGCCTTAACCGCCCTATTAATTTACAAGGCCTCGAGGGATCTATGGATGTGGACCTGAAAATCATTCTGTTCCTCCACTCTGCTACGAATCCTGCCTGTATTCTGCCTCCAAAGTGTATCACTTCACACTTTTCTGGATTTGACTCTATCTGCCACTTTTCAACCCAGCTTATCATCCCAACTGCTACCACCTTTTGCCTTCTGTGGACAATCCAATTCTTAATCCAAGCCACCAAGTTTCCTTGGATCCCAAGTCTGGTGTCTTTTTGAATAAATATGTCATGTCAAGTGCCTTACTAAAATTCATATACTGTACACTGCAACATAAAAGATGGTGGGAGGAGAGAGAAGCAGCGCGCCGTGCGTGCGCAGCCTTCTGGTGAAAAATGATATCGTATCTGTTAAATAGGGGCCGTGGACAATTCTGATTTGATGGAGATGGAAATGAAAGCACAGAGGAACATCTGGAAAAATTTCTGAAACGCTTGTTTGCTGCTGTCGTTACTGCGCGGTCCGAAACCTTTTGGAGGGAAGGCCTCAAAATCCCCTGCTGTTGGTGGCCGAGAAGGAGGTCGAATTGCTCGGATAGAGATGGCAGTCTGTACTCGGTGTCGGAGAGCTGATCAGAGCTTGAAGTTTTCGGATGACTCAGAGTTGGATTGTGGTCGGGCATGGCAGGGAGAGTTTTTCTTCCTTCTCCCGTCTGCATAAGATGTGGGACATTTGGGAGACTTTGAACTTTTACTGTGCTCATGGACTTCTTCATCAAGTTATGGTATTGTTGCACTGTTGTAACTATATGTTATAATTATGTGGTTTTGTTAGTTTTTTTCAGTCTTGGTCTGTCCTGTGTTTTGTGATATCACACCGGAGGAAATATTGTATCATTTCTTAATGCATGCATTACTAACTGACAATAAAAGAGGACTGCGTGTCTTCATAATCTAAATAATCTAAATCTACAATTTTCAGCCATCCTGAGGTTAGAAAAATAGCATTACATAAAGAGTGAAAATATTATCTTGTATATGTTTGTGAAAAGCTCAGTCAATACGGCATCCCATCATTGTTTGAATAAGGCCAAAATACTCAAGATATCTTTTCACATATATTTGAACACGAATGCCTCATAATCTAAACAAAACAATGTGTGGAAGCTGTGTAAACTGTATGCACTTGCCATTGGTACAGGGTGATCTGAATGCCTGTAGCAACCAGGAGTAATTAGAGATGGTACTGAGTAAATGGCAAATCTCTTTGTCATGATCTCTCTGGGAAAATCAGTTATATGTGTAAATGAAAATACAGAAAATTCCCATTTGAAATTGATTTCAGCAGGCTAGGAATCCAGACTGCTTCAGAGATGACTTTTTTAATGAATGCAAACTGCATGCTGAAAATTTGGGTGGGAACTGAATTGAGGTTTGTGGGCGCAAGTGATAAGGCCTCAAGTTCAGTCTGAAAGAAAAATATAAAGATTATCTTTTATTTGTCACATCCACATCAAAACATAGAGTGAAGTGTGTTGTTTGCATATACGCAATCTGAGGATGTGCCGGGGCAAGTGTCACCTTGCTTCCAATGCCAACAGGTTAGCACAGTAGTGTGGCAGTTAGTGCAATCACTTAACAGCACCAGTGTTCAATTCCCATCACTGTCTGTAAGAATCTTGTGAATTCTCTCCCTGACTATGTGGGTTTCCTTCAATTGCTCCAATTTCCTTTCATATTCCAGAGTTGCGGTTATTGAGTTATGGGTATGCTGTGTTGACGCTGGAAGTGTGGCAACATTTGCAGGCTGCCCAGCACAACCCTTGCTGATTTGACTTGATGCAAGCAGTGTATTTCACTGTATGTTTCAATGTACAAGTGACAATTAAGCTCATCTTTAAAAAAAAACTTTACTAACCCTAACCTATCCATTTTTGGAATATGGGAGGAAACCCATGCACTGATGGGAAGAACGTACAAATTCCTTACAGTCAACAGTGGGAATTGATCCCTAGTCTTCTGGTTGCTGGTGCTGTAAAGGTTTACGTTAAAATTTATGCTTCCATGTCATCAATTTATTACACGGAGAGCATTCTAACTGGCTGTATCACCATCTGGTATGGGGGGACTACTGCACAGGATTGAAGTAAGCTGCAGAGAGTTGTAAAATTAGTCGACTCCATCATGCGTACTAGCCTCCGTAGTATCCCAGATGCCTTTAAGGAGTGGTGCCTCAGAAAGGCAGCATCTATCAGGGACCCCCCACCACCCAGGTCATGCCCTCTTCTCTTTGTTACCAGCAGGAAGGAGGTACAGAAGCCTGAAGGCACACACTCAACAATTTAGGAACAATTTATTCCCCTCTGCCATCCAATTTCTAAATGGAGATTGAGCCTATGAACACTACCTCACTACTTTTTTTATTTTTTTATTTTTGTACTACTTATCTAATTTAACTATGCTGGCTGGTGGCGTGGTGGCATCTGTGCCGGACTTCGGTGCGAAGGCTCCCGAGTTTGAATCCAGCCAACTCGCTTGCACGCTTTCCATCGGTGCTGAGTTGAGCGTCGAGCTAGCAACTCTGCCTCGTAAAAATAAGAAAGCCTGCTAAAAAAAAACACCCTCATGATGGTGTCCTGATGACTCCACTCGGAGTTAAAGGCTTTCTTCTGTCTAATTTAACTATTTAATATACATATATTGAATAATTACTTTGGTTCTGTCTTCACTAAGGAGGACATAAATAATCTTCCAGAAATAGTAGGGGACAGAGGGTCCAGTGAGATGGAGGAACGGAGTGAAATACATGTTAGTAGGGAAGTGGTGTTAGGTAAATTGAAGGGATTGAAGGCAGATAAATCCCCAGGGCCAGATGGTCTGCATCCTAGAGTGCTTAAGGAAGTAGCTCAAGAAATAGTGGATGCATTAGTGATAATTTTTCAAAACTCGTTAGATTCTGGACTAGTTCCTGAGGATTGGAGGGTGGCTAATGTAACTCCACTTTTTAAAAAAGGAGGGAGAGAGAAACCGGGGAATTATAGACCGGTTAGCCTAACGTCGGTGGTGGGGAAACTGCTGGAGTCAGTTATCAAGGATGTGATAACAGCACATTTGGAAAGCGGTGAAATGATCGGACAAAGTCAGCATGGATTTGTGAAAGGAAAATCATGTCTGACGAAACTCATAGAATTTTTTGAGGATGTAACTAGTAGAGTGGATAGGGGAGAACCAGTGGATGTGGTATATTTGGATTTTCAAAAGGCTTTTGACAAGGTCCCACACAGGAGATTAGTGTGCAAACTTAAAGCACACGGTATTGGGCGTAAGGTATTGGTGTGGGTGGAGAATTGGTTAGCAGACAGGAAGCAAAGAGTGGGAATAAACGGGACCTTTTCAGAATGGCAGGCGGTGACTAGTGGGGTACCGCAAGGCTCAGTGCTGGGACCCCAGTTGTTTACAATATATATTAATGACTTGGATGAGGGAATTAAATGCAGCATCTCCAAGTTTGCGGATGACACGAAGCTGGGTGGCAGTGTTAGCTGTGAGGAGGATGCTAAGAGGATGCAGGGTGACTTGGATAGGTTGGGTGAGTGGGCAAATTCATGGCAGATGCAATTTAATGTGGATAAATGTGAAGTTATCCACTTTGGTGGCAAAAATAGGAAAACAGATTATTATCTGAATGGTGGCCGATTAGGAAAAGGGGAGGTGCAATGAGACCTGGGTGTCATTATACACCAGTCATTGAAAGTGGGCATGCAGGTACAGCAGGCGGTGAAAAAGGCGAATGGTATGCTGGCATTTATAGCGAGAGGATTCGAGTACAGGAGCAGGGAGGTACTACTGCAGTTGTACGAGGCCTTGGTGAGACCACACCTGGAGTATTGTGTGCAGTTTTGGTCCCCTAATCTGAGGAAAGACATCCTTGCCATAGAGGGAGTACAAAGAAGGTTCACCAGATTGATTCCTGGGATGGCAGGACTTTCATATGAAGAAAGACTGGATGAACTGGGCTTGTACTCGTTGGAATTTAGAAGATTGAGGGGAGATCTTATTGAAACGTATAAGATCCTAAAGGGATTAGACAGGCTAGATGCAGGAAGATTGTTCCCGATGTTGGGGAAGTCCAGAACGAGGGGCCACAGTTTGAGGATAGAGGGGAAGCCTTTTAGGACCGAGATTAGGAAAAACTTCTTCACACAGAGAGTGGTGAATCTGTGGAATTCTCTGCCATAGGAAACAGTTGAGGCCAGTTCATTTGCTATATTTAAGAGGGAGTTAGATATGGCCCTTGTGGCTACGGGGATCAGGGGGTATGGAGGGAAGGCTGGGGCGGGGTTCTGAGTTGGATGATCAGCCATGATCATAATAAATGGCGGTGCAGGCTCGAAGGGCCGAATGGCCTACTCCTGCACCTATTTTCTATGTTTTCTATATACTCACTGTAATTTATTTTTTCTATATTTATCATGTATTACATTGTGCTGCTGCTGTAAAGTTAACAAATTTCATGACATATGCCGGTGATATTAATTCTGATTCTGATAATGTGTGTGCACAATGTGAGGCTGTAGCAACATTATGGCCCTAATGCAGGTGGATTCGTTTCGGGTTTATTTAAGCAGCATTCTACAATTATAGTCTGATTGCACAGCATTGGTTGTGATATCGTTACTTATGATTTGTAGCATTAATCTGAAAACGTAAAGAAGTGGCGTGGTTATAGCACTTAAAAGTAATTGATTAGTCATTGACCTAACACAATGAAATTTGCATGTATCACATCAATTATTGCTTTGGCTATCCATTATTAATTGGATGGTTTTCATGATGAGAAGCTGAATAGAGTGATCAGAGGACAAACTTGATTAACTCAGGTACTTGACTAGCACTAAATTTATGTTGACTGAAATGTAATTCTTTAAGAAAATCTAGCCCAAATAAATGATCCAACTATTAGAGCTTAATTGCTATTTGCATACGTGTAAAACAGACTTGCATAACTCCAAATACATACACTTTCAAAATCTACCTGCTGAAGAAATCTAATTGTTATTTGGTCTTTACCTTTGTTGCTGGAAACATTTCTTAGTCATGGTTGTGCCAATTGGAAAAGATGTACACATTTTTATAAAAATGGAGTTTTTGTTATATGGCATGCAATTTGATTATCACTGTTAATTTGCAAGGTTTCATTTTGAAGTTGGATATGAGGACTCTGCAGTTTTGAATACAATGCATTCCAGTTAGTTGGGCCATTGGTTAGTCAAGGCAGCTGCTTATTTGGGACAACTTTTAAATAACAAAAACAAATCAAGAAACTAGCCATTTATTTGGGAAACCGTGCTGCTTAAATTGGGATAGAAACATAGAAAACCTGTAGCACAATACAGATCCTTTGACCCACAAAGTTGTGCCGAACATGTCCCTACCTTAGAAATTACTAGACTTCCCTATAACCCTCTATTTTTCTAAGCTCCATATACCTATCCAAAAGTCTCTTAAAAGACCCTATCATATTCGCCTCCACCACCTTTGCTGGCAGCCCATTCCATGCACTCACCACTCTCTGAGTAAAAAAAAAACTTACCCCTGACATCACCTCTGTACCTACTCCCCAACACCTTAAACCTGTGTCCTCGAGTGGCAAACATTTCAGCCCTGGGGAAGAAGCCTCTGACCATCCACACGATCAATGCCTCTCATCATAGAAGACTGTTGTTGAACAATTTCTAACTGCCATCAGCCGTGCACTTGTGCGAACAGTTTTTAAATAGTGTCAGTTATGTGTGTTTGTGTTTTTAAAAAAACAGTGATTTTCGTCACTGATAGTTGGTGAGAAATAAGCAGTAAGACAATTCGGAACTGCTTTGTTCACTGCAGTTTCAAGCATTGAGGCTTGGAGTTGCCAGAAACAACTGGGAGTGAAAATGAAACTTTCACTACTTCAAGTTAGAAACTACTAAGAAGTTGAGGGCGTTGACAATCAGCTTGAATGTTACAGTGAAAGTGAAGATTTGGATGATGCAAAGTCTCAATACTGGTCATGTGGAAACATACAAACCCCTTAAAGGCAGCACCAGAAATGAACTCTGAACTCCATTCAGAATGCCCTGAGCTGTGATAGTATTGTGCTAACTGCTATACTGCCGTGGCACAAAACATTGGTTATTCTGCACTTGGAATATTGTGTTTATTTCTAGTTGCCACACTACAAGAAGGAGGTGTGGTATTAGAAGGAGGGCAGAAGAGATTCCCAGCATATTGCCTGGAATGCAGTGCTTTTGTACAGAAGAGAGTAAATGGCTGGGTTTGTTCTCACTAGAGCATAGGCTGACAGGTGACCTTATTGAAGTTTATAATATTTACGAGGGGCATAGTGCAGATGGTCACAGACATCTTCCTCTGTTGGGGAGTCTAAAATTAGAGGATATGGATATAAAGTGAGAGGGAATTATTGAAGAGGTCTGAGGGGCACGTTTTTCTACACAGGCAATAGTGTGGTTGGTTTATCAATGCATTCTGATCAATCAATGTGTATGAGAAAACTATTTTATTGAGCAATTGGTAACAATGAGAAAACAGTTTGCCCTGTTAAAGTCAAACACAGCTGTTTTAGAAACTTGGCCATGTAGTTAAGAATTTTTTTTGTTTAAAGACCACCTATATATAAGCCATTTCTACTTGCCATGTTATGATACTAACTGCAAGTGATACCTTTGTGGACCTAGTTACTATTAGGCAATGCAAACTTAAGTTCAAAAAAGTTACAATTAACATTACACATACACTTTATTAGGTTCACCTGTACAGCTGCTTGTTAATCTTAATATCTAATCAGCCAATCATGTGGCAACAACTCAATATATAAAAACATGCAGAAATAGTCAAGGGGTTCAGTTATTCTTCAAATCAAACATCAGAGTGTTGGAAGAAATTTGATCCAAGTGACTTCGGCTGTGAAATAGTTGTTGGTGCCAGGTGGGGTGGTTTGTGTATATCAGAAACTGTGGATTCACTGGTATTTTCACAGACAACAGTCGCTAGCGGTTACAGAGAACAGTGCAAAAAAATAATTTTAAAAAGCATCCAGCGCGGTCCTGTAGGCAAAAATGCTTTGTTAATGAGAGAGGTCAGTGGTTTTAAAACCATATTGCACATATCACAAAGGGTTAATAAACATGTGTATAATATGTGGTAGTGTTATCACTCGAGTTGAATAAGATGTTCTCCTAAGGGGTTGTTCATTGGTGTGTCCTCAGGTGGCTGTAGAGGCTGTCCAGGGATCCACATATTCTGGTGCATTGTGGACACGAGTAACTGGTCACTGTGGTTAGTGGTTGAGTATTTTGGTTGTTCATTCTATCTTTTTGCAGCTGCCACTTGTTCTCTGTGGCACATTTGAGGTCGCTCTCATGTAGTGCAGCTCCCTCTTGAACAGCTTTCCTTCAAGTGCATCTATTGAGTGCAATATCTTCCCAGTTTTTAGAATGTTGAATTTCTTCAGGCTGATTTTGATGTTATCTTTGAAGTGTTTCCTTTGCCCATCAGGGGCTCACGGACTTCCCTTCAACTAGAAGGAAGGGTCTATATGGGGGGATGTGATCTGAATGACATGTCCTAACCATTAGAGTTGTTGTTGTTCCTCTCTGTGTCTTGTGGCACATCGGGTGGCAACCTTACTGTTTCTTTAGCGTTTTATCTGTTTTTTACGAGGCTAATTTGCTAGCTTGGCGCTCAACCCAGTACAGATGGAAAGCGTACAAAGAGCCGAACAGATTCTAACCTAGGACCACTCACCTCGAAGTCTAGTGCTGATGCCACTACACCACCAGCTTGTGTTGCTTTATCGTGGTGGAAATGCTGTTTATATTGGCCTCCTCCAGTACTTCTGTGTTAGTGTGTCTGTCCTTCCAGCTGATCCTCAAAATCTTTCATAAGGTTCTTTGGTAGTATTGTTCCAGGGATTTCAGGTGCTTACTGTAGGTGACCCATGATTCAGCTCCATACAGTAATGTAGGAAGAATGACTGCTCTATAGACCAAACATTCTGTATGGACCTGTAGGTCTCTGTCTTCAGCAACTTTTTTCCTTAATCTTGCATAGGCTCCACTAGCTCTTCTCAGGCAGTGGTTGGTCTCTTAAGTCAATAGTCAATGTCTGTTTTTGAGGAGAGAATTTTATCAAGGTAGGTTAAAGTAATTTGTTATCGTATATGGAGGGCTGAATAAATGGTTCGTTGGGCAGTGGCTGATCAGGACCTGTGTTTTATTTTTAGACCCAGGGCTCTATATTCCTTGGCAAAGGTAGTCAGAGTACATCAGAGTGTGTTGTGATGGTGTTGTCTTCTGCATACTGAGCTCCATGATAGTGGTGGTGCTGACCTTATTCTTAGCCTTGCACCTGTTGAGGTTGAAAAGTCTGCTGTCCATTCTATGCATGATTAGCCGATGAGGTGAAAGATAGGAACAAAAAAGATAGCAAATAGAGTGGGCTCAATGATACAGTCCTGTTCAACTCCTGCCTTCTCAGTGAAGGATTCTGATTCAGCGCCATGTTGCTGAGCACTCTG
The DNA here is from genome assembly GCF_963921235.1 of Mobula hypostoma. Taxonomy (NCBI): domain Eukaryota; kingdom Metazoa; phylum Chordata; class Chondrichthyes; order Myliobatiformes; family Myliobatidae; genus Mobula; species Mobula hypostoma. The sequence goes on along the minus strand of NC_086116.1, from coordinate 23,376,505 downwards.
CCATCATGCCTCAGTATTTCAAAGTACTTGTCTGGACTGCCATGTCTTGATAGTATACGCCAGAGTGCTTTGAGTTTGTCATTTACGAAAGTCAAGTACAAATGCTTTTTTCCTCAGCATTTTTCCTGTAATTGGTGTCTGTGAAGATCATGTCTGCAGTACCTCTAGATGTGCAGAAGCCACACTTTGATTCAGGGAGTACTTCTTCAGAAATGGAAAAAGTGAACAATTTCAAGTTCCTGGGTATCAGCATCTCTGAGGATCTCTCCTGGGTGCAACATATCGTGGCAGCTACAAAGAAGACATGATAGCAGCTGTATTTCATTAGGAGTTTGAGCACATTTGGTGTGTCTCTAAAGATGCTTGCAAATCTCTACAGATATACTGTGGAGAGCATTCTCACTGGCTACCTCAGAGTCTGGGAATAGGGGTGGGGGGAGAGGCACTGCACAGGATAGAAGTAAGCTGCAGAAAGTTGTAAACTTAGTCAGCTCCCTCATGGGCGATAGCCTCCCCAGCATCCATGACATATTCAAGGATCAATGCCTCAAAAAGGCACCATCCATCATTGAGGACCCACCATCACCCAGGACATGCCCTCTTCCTGTTGCTACCACCAGGGAGGAGGTACAGGAGCCTGAACGCACACACTCAATGATTCAGGAACAGCTTCTTCCCCTCTGCCATCCGATTTTGAATGGGCATTATACCCATGAATACTAACTCACTACTTTTTTGCAGTGCTTACTTAATTTAACTTTTCAACTTTTTAATTCACAGTTTTATTATTATGTATTGCAATGTACTGCTGCTGCATAACAACAAATTTCAATATACATCATGAGAACACAGGAGTGCCCCAAAGGACAAATGACAGTTAAATGTTAGAACCCCAAAGTCCTCCCCAGCTCCCCCCACCCATGCATAAGCAGCAGCAAAGCAACAACCCCCCCACCAGCAAAAAAACAGTGGCGCCCCACCCCACCGAGCTCTCAAGCGTGCAGCAAAGCATCAGTAAAGATGTAGACTTGCAGTACCCCAGAGACTACTCGTTCACCCGGTAATTCGGCATACCACAGGCTCTCTCTCACCCTAAGAAGGGAAAAGAGGTGTCCCCGTTTCATAGTGAGAGGGGACACATAACAAACAACTCACTTCTGTTCTAAAGAGATATCCTTCTATTGTGAGATTGAGCCCTCTGGTCCTAGACTCCCCCACTATAGGAAACATCCTCTTCACACCCACTCATCTGGACCCTTCAATATTTGATAGGTTTCAATGAGATTCCCCCTCATTCTTCTAAAACACCAAAAGGTATTGGGGGAGGGTGTCGACAGGTAGATCAAAGGAAATTCCTGTGATAGGGTCAAATAATGTATCTAGTTCAGCTCCTTTATTTATGTAATGTGTTGCTGTGAAGTCTGGGTGATGTTGTACAGTCTAGCCTCTGGGAAGTTTCCAGTCAACCAGAATAGATAAATAAACGAATAAGACCATAAGACTTCGGAGCTGAATTTGCACAATAAAGAGAGGAATGACAAGCAAAAATACCCAATTCTGATAGCTGTCTAAAGTTAGAAAGTTCAAAAGTGGATTCTTCAAGCTGAAAGGAAGACAGACAAAAGATATGCTATCAACATACATCAAAGTTGCTGGTGAACGCAGCAGGCCAAGCAGCATCTATAGGAAGAGGCGCAGTCGACGTTTCAGGCCGAGACCCTTCGTCAGGACTAAGGACAGGGGAGATGCAAAATGATAGGAGAAGACAGAAGGGGGAGGGATAGAGCCGAGAGCTGGACAGGTGATAGGCAAAAGGGGATACGAGAGGATCATGGGACAGGAGGTCCGGGAAGAAAGACGGGGGGGGGGGTTGACCCAGAGGATGGGCAAGAGGTATATTCAGAGGGACAGAGGGAGAAAAAGGAGAGTGAGAGAAAGAATGTGTGCATAAAAATGAGTAACAGCTGGGGTACGAGGGGGAGGTGGGGCCTAGCGGAAGTTAGAGAAGTCAATGTTCATGCCATCAGGTTGGAGGCTACCCAGACGGAATATAAGGTGTTGTTCCTCCAGCCTGAGTGTGGCTTCATCTTTACAGTAGAGGAGGCCGTGGATAGACATGTCAGAATGGGAATGGGATGTGGAATTAAAATGTGTGGCCACTGAGAGATCCTGCTTTCTCTGGCGGACAGAGCGTAGATGTTCAGCAAAGCGGTCTCCCAGTCTGCGTCGGGTCTCACTAATATATAAAAGGCCACATCGGGAGCACCGGATGCAGTATATCACCCCAGTCGACTCACAGGTGAAGTGATGCCTCACCTGGAAGGACTGTTTGGGGCCCTGAATGGTGGTAAGGGAGGAAGTGTAAGGGCATGTGTAGCACTTGTTCCGCTTACACGGATAAGTGCCAGGAGGGAGATCAGTGGGGAGGGATGGGGGGGACGAATGGACAAGGGAGTTGTGTAGGGAGCGATCCCTGCGGAATGCAGAGAGAGGGGGGATGGGAAAGATGTGCTTAGTGGTGGGATCCCGTTGGAGGTGGCGGAAGTTACGGAGAATAATATGTTGGACCCGGAGGCTGGTGGGGTGGTAGGTGAGGACCAGGGGAACCCTATTCCTAGTGGGGTGGTGGGAGGATGGAGTGAGAGCAGATGTACGTGAAATGGAGGAGATGCGTTTAAGAGCAGAGTTGATAGTGGAGGAAGGGAAGCCCCTTTCTTTAAAAAATGAAGACATCTCCCTCGTCCTAGAATGAAAAGCCTCATCCTGAGAGCAGATGCGGCGGAGACGGAGGAATTGCGAGAAGGGGATGGCGTTTTTGCAAGAGACAGGGTGAGAAGAGGAATAGTCCAGATAGCTGTGAGAGTCAGTAGGCTTATAGTAGACATCAGTGGATAAGCTGTCTCCAGAGACAGAGACAGAAAGATCTAGAAAGGGGAGGGAGGTGTCGGAAATAGACCAGGTAAACTTGAGGGCAGGGTGAAAGTTGGAGGCAAAGTTAATAAAGTCAACGAGTTCTGCATGCGTGCAGGAAGCAGCGCCAATGCAGTCGTCGATATAGCGAAGGAAAAGTGGGGGACAGATACCAGAATAGGCACGGAACATAGATTGTTCCACAAACCCAACAAAAAGGCAGGCATAGCTAGGACCCATACGGGTGCCCATAGCTACACCTTTAGTTTGGAGGAAATGGGAGGAGCAAAAGGAGAAATTATTAAGAGTAAGGACTAATTCTGCTAGACGGAGCAGAGTGGTGGTAGAGGGGAACTGATTAGGTCTGGAATCCAAAAAGAAGCGTAGAGCTTTGAGACCTTCCTGATGGGGGATGGAAGTGTATAAGGACTGGACATCCATGGTGAAAATAAAGCGGTGGGGGCCAGGGAACTTAAAATCATCGAAAAGTTTAAGAGCGTGAGAAGTGTCACGAACATAGGTCGGAAGGGATTGAACAAGGGGTGATAAAACAGTGTCGAGGTATGCAGAAACGCGTTCGGTGGGGCAGGAGCAAGCTGAGACAATAGGATATGCTATTGTTCCTTCAGCTTGCGTTGGGCCTCATTGTAATAATGCAGAACCATAAAACAACAGAGCAGAGTTAGGCCTTCGGACCATTGAGTCTGTTCTGCCATTTGATTATTTCCTCTCAACCCCATTCTCCTGTGCTTTCTCCCCATACCCTTGGATGCCCTTACTGATCAGGTATCTATCTACATCCATTTTAACTATACCCCAGTGACTTGGCTTCCACAGCTGGCTGTGGCAATCAATTCCACAGATTTACCACCCTTTGGCAAAAGTAATTCCTCCTTATATCTGTTCTAATGGGATTCCTTTTATTCTGAGGCGGTGTCCTGTGGTTCTAGACTCTTCCACGACCACTCTAGCCAGGTCTTTAAATATTTAGAAGATTTAAGTGAGATCTCTGTCCTCTTCATCCTTCAAATGCTTGAGAGTTCAGGCCAAGAGACATCAAATACATCATATATGAGCTCTTTCACTCCCAGGATCATTCTCATGAACCTCCTCTAAACTATCTCCAATGCCAGCATATCCTCCCTTAGATATGGGGCCCAAAACTATCACAATTTATCAGGACCTCCTCTGACCAATACTTTATTAAGCCTCAGCATTACATACTTGGTTTTATTTTCTAGTATCCTCAAAATGAATGCTGACATTGCATTTTGTCTTTCTAACTATGGACTCAACCTGTAATTTAACCTTTAGGGAATCCTGCAGTAGGACTCCCAACTCCCTTTGCACTTCTGATTTCTGAATTCTTTCCTCATTCAGTTATCTTTGTATCACCCCCAAACTTGGCCATGTTCAGAGAGAATCAGTGGGAGTGGGATGGTGAATGAAAATGATTGCCACCCAAAGTCTTGTATTAACATCTGAAAACTGAGTGCAGATGCTCCACAAAATGATCACTCAATCTGCATTTGAACTCTCTGATGTAAAGGTCACATTGTTAACTCCAGATGGAGTATACTAGATTTGAAGAATAAACAAATAAGCGAGGCTTGAAATAAGAGATCAACCAAAGTGAAGCCAGCTTAGAAGTATTACAGTTTGGAGTGAATGCACTGAAAGCCCTTGATTGGTATTCTTGCATTTTCCCAAAGCCTGAATTGATTTTGTTTTTTTATTTGCCATACCTGTAATAGTTTTTGCTGGGTTCATAATACACATAGTCGAGTTTTAATACTGAGTACCCTTGAACCTCAACAAGTTTGTTGTATTATCCTCAATAGAAACAGTTGTGTTAACATGACACTAACACGAGCCATCCTGCAGATGCTAGAAATCCAAAGCAACAGACAAAATGCTGAGGAACTCAGCTGGCTAGGCTGCATTCATGGAAATGAATAAACAGTTGATGTTTCAGATCGAGACCCTTCATCAGGGCTATATCCCCCTTTGCCCATGCCCCAGTGAGCTCTGCGCCCATGCATTAATATAGCACTTGCATTTCTCAGCAGTTGGTGTAAAGTGGTGTCAAAATTGTCAATTTAAAATTCAAAGTAAATTTATTATCAGTATCACCATTTTCAACACTGAGATTCACTTTCATGCAGGCATACTCAGTAGATCCACTAACCATAATAGAATCAATGAAAGACTGCACTAATAGGACAACAAACAGTATGCAAAAGACAGCAAACTATGCAAATACAAAAAGAAAGAAAAAAAGATGATAAATAAATATCAAAATCATGAGATGAAGAGTCCATGAAGGTGAGTCCATAGGTTGTGGAACAGTTGTGGGGCAAGTGAAGCTAAGTTGAGTTATCCGCTTAGGTTCAAGAGCCTGATGGTTGAGGGTTATTAGCTGTTCCTGAACCTGGTGGTGTGAGTCCTGAGGCTCCTGTACCACCTTTCTGATGGCAGCAACAAGAAGAGAGCTTGACTAGGGGGTGGGGGTCCTCGATTATGGTTATTGCTTTCCTGCGACAACAATCCATGTAGATATGCTCAAAGGTATGGAGGGCTTTACCTGTGATGGGCTTGGAACTATCCACTACTTTTTGTAGGATTTTCCATTTAAAGGCATTGGTGTTTTCTTACCAAGTTGTGATGCAGCCAGTCAATGTTCTCTCCACTACATTTCTATGCAAGTTTTTTAAGGTTTTAGATGTCATGAAAATCTTCGCAATCTTCCAAGGAAGTAGAGGCCCTGCCATGCTTTTGTGCTTTTTTCACTGTCGCTGTAATTGTTCGTGGAGAAACCAACACGTAACACTGAAATTAGTGACCAGAGGTTGACAGACGAAGAACTCTCCTGCATATCTTTTAGTTGTTACCTTGCAGGTGTTGCCTGAACAGGCTGAAAGACTCATTCCATTATGGGATCATGGATAATGCCTTTGATGTGCATTGAAATATTTGTGCCCAATATCCCTGCAAAGCCTTTTGATTTTAAGGAATAGCCTTGTGTGTCTCATTAAAATAAAGTATGTTTCACTTAGTTTAACATGTTTTGAGTTCTTGCCATAATATCAGTTACTGAATCCAATTTAAGGGTCAAGCTACTTTAGTATATTATGGACTTTGCGATGATGTACCTTTAGTTCTGAGGAAGTATCTCAAGGATTTGATGTACACAGCTGCAACTATCCTTGATATGAGTGCACAATATCGATCTCAGAAATTACAAGGTGTTTTATCATCTTATGATTATGTGTAAGGCACAATGTTTTCCACTAGTTTGCCTGTTACTTTTGGAAATGCAGTTTAAAAAGAACTTAAATGAGAATGGAGAATAATAAGCTGTTCTCAAATTAACATTAGTTTCTAGCTTCCTGAAACATTTTGACTGTTTTAATTTTTTTCCCCAGGAGATGCAATACATCCTTAAAGGATCAAAACAAGTTAGAATTTCTATAAAAAAAAATGCCAGTTTGAATTAATATATATTGCTTTTGAAATGAAAATTTAGGCTGCTGCTAAGATCAATGGTAGATATAACGTCAAAGTCAAAACACAAGCCCAATTTCAGCTTTCAAGTTCGTCTTAGGATTTGCATTAATGCACAAATGTTCATTGTAAATAAGTAGTTACATTGTGGACCATTATACTGTTACCATTTAATAGGGTGAAATTAATTGCAACTTGATCTTAAAGCAGCTAAAATATTTTACGTGCTTCATTAAGTTTACTGAAACCAACTAGACAACATATTAATATTAATCCAGCCTAGGTAATATATGTGTCATCACATTGAACAATAAAGCATGTAGCCTTATTTGGATCAGAATTTGAGAAAACATTAATTATGATATGGTGCTTTTCTGGTATTTTTCAAAGTGACACTTGGTATTTTGTGAAACGGTCATGATTTAGCCATTTTTGATATGTTTTTCAAAATGTGATTTTAGCTGATTTGCACAGCTATCATCTTGGAAAGTTGATAATCACTGTTCTGACATTGAAATAAGTGGTCAGATTTTCAAAAAGATTTGCTATTTACTTTATGTAGATTCTAAAATTGTCAATTGCAAAGTTGTAAATACTGGATTTGCAAAAGCTTCAAATGATGGCAAGTGCTCTGAAACCCCGAAGGACTGTACAAATTTCCACTCAATCCATGTAATTTCAGGCCTGAAAACAGTCTCCATAAAAAGAAGCAGAGACAGTCAAAATGCAGGTGCCTGGTGACTTCAGTGATGCTTACAGAAATGTAATACTTGTGCAAATAAGGACACATTCTTTGTGTTTAATTCTTTGACTGTTATATGGTGAAACTGAAGTCAGATTCTCTTTAATGGGGCAGTGAAACAATGAACCATATTCTTAACATCAACAATATCTTATTTCCATTAGCTAGTTTGTCATGAAGAATATGCACTATATGAACCCATAAACACTACTTCATTATTCATTTTTGCACCATTTAATTACAAAATAAATAAAGTAATTTTAATGCCTTGCACTGTCCTGCTCCCTCGAAACAACAGGTTTCACTTCTGGTAAAATGGCGGTGTGCTCAGATGTAGTAGCTACTATGGGGCCTACAAAAGATGTGATTGTCTTTTAAAAATTTTTTTTTACGATTGCAGGACTCTAAACTTAAAAGAACTTAAAGTACTGTAAATCTACTCCATCAGCGAGTTACTCGTTGGCGGAGAAATGGAAGGAGCTGGATTTTGTGTGGACTGTGCTGTTGTCTGCTACAGAGAGGTGTCAGTGCGCAAAGGCGGTATGCAGTTTAACAGCAAGTGATTGTCTTAGTTGCCTTTCTTGTGATCGTAAGACCCTGTTAGACATTAGTAATGTGAATGCTGCGAGTCATTGGTTTAATGGTGAGACAGATGGCAGGGAAGCTGCACGCCTTCGGCTGTAGCAAGGACTAGGCCCCAGCCTTGGTGTCACCTATTTGCAGGTGATGTGGCGGGCCATCCAGGCTGGCGGTGGTGCTGTCCTCCAGTGTTTGTTTGGTGGAAGATGAGCTGCATTGTGATTGACTGCAGATTGCTGTAACATCCATGGCCTTGGGGATTTGGGCTTTTTTTTTGTGTGGCTCAATGTTTACTGCTATCTTATGTGTGCTATATGTGTTGTGTATGACTTGGTATTGTGTTTTGCACCTTGGGCCAATTAAGCAGCTGCCCCAATTAGCCCAAGTTTCGTGAAAATACTTAAAAGTATAAAAAAGACAAACTACCGTTAACTGAGTAACAAATTATGTATTTAAATGAAGTAAAGAACAAATTAGAATACTAATACTACAGTACTACAACACTATTAGTTTCTAATAGTTATTGATGGAGGAATTCATCCAGTGTACCCTGTTGTGTTCTTTTGTTTGACTGTAAATGAACAAAATCAGCGAAGGCACCTAGTGCAGATAATGGACTGCCTTTACACAATGCTTTTGAAGATTACATCTTCCAAGTCTTCATTTTCATAGTAACATTAAAGATGATTGTCAATATCTTCATAATTCCCAGCTTGTTGAAGTAGTGAAATTGTTTCATTTTTATTTCAGGCAGTTTCTGGCATCTCCGAGTCTGAATGCTTGAAACTGCAGTGAACAAAACAGTTCTGAATTGTCTAATTGCTTATTTTTCATGAATGATCAGTGCCAAAAATCACTTTTTTAAAAACTCAAACACATGCAACTGAAGCTCTTTAAAAACTGTCCCATCTAGGCACAGTGTAGCGTCTAACAGCCACACAAGTGCTTGCAACTGCCACTGTGTTGAGTCTGTTAAGGAGCAGTCTCCTGACCCAGTTAAGTGGCATAGTGTCCCAAATAAACAAAGGGAATCTTGGCTATTTTCTCGATTTGTTTTTGTTCTTTAAGCGTTGTCCCAAATAAGTGGGTGTCCCAATTAACTGAAATTCACTGTATTTTGTAATGTAACTTGTGTGTTTTTTTATGTATTGCACTGTAGTGTTACTGCAAAACAACAAATTTTGTGATGTATGCTGATTCTGGCTATCAGAATGAAGGTGGTTCAAAAATAAGGCCTTCTTGAAGAAAAATTAACATCTCCATTGACTTCTTGTGACCTCAGTGGGAAAGCCATGTATAAAGACAGAAGCAATCCCTTCACCTTCTCAACACACACAAAATGCTGGAGGCACTCAGCAGGCCAGGCAGCATCTATATAAAAGAGTACAGTCGACATCTCGGCCCAAAATGTCAGACCTGCTGAAGGGTTTTGGCCTGAAACGTCAAGCGTCCAGCAACTGCAGATTTTCTCCTCTTTGTGATTCCATCATCTCAATCAGTTCTCCCACTTATCCTAATAAGCAACACTGGCTCATCTATGAAAGAACTTAGTTTCATCAGCCACCTCAGAACCACTAAACCACATTGGAAGCAAGTTATCTCACATCTGAATGGCTGCTTTGGAATTTGTGTTATCTGGAAAGATAATTTAAATAGTGTAGTTAAGAGAAAAAGAAATGCTGCAATTGATGTGGAATATCCTTTAAAATGAAATAAAATCTGCCTATACAGTATAAGTGTAAAATACTGCTGCAGAATGCATAAAAGCATTCAACCATATAAATTATAGGAATTTCTCTTGGTACTCTTCTCAGTGTGGTCTCATTCCAGATAATGAGCTGTACCATCGTCTTGAATCATTAGGTATATTTTAGTGGTTTTTCTTTTACTGCACCAACGTGTTTTTAATATAAAATTTTTGTTTCCACATGACATAATTTGGAAGTCAGTCAGGCCATGAGTTGTTTTGCTACAGATGGGGTTGCCATAGGGAACATAGGTGAAGAAAAATGTAAATATTTTATTGAGGATCTTGAAAATCCATATGGGGCAACAGTGATAGGAGTAATAAACTGTTGCTTAATGGCTCCAGTGACTGGACTGTTCCCCCCCAACCCCCCCACATGCTCTCTGTGTTGTGTTTTCATGTTCTTCCTGTAATTAAGCTTCCTCCTGGTGCTTTGGTTTCCTCTAAACTACACACCTGGGCTGTGGTAAGGCAGTTAGCCCTATAGAGTAGGTGAATGGTAGCATCTGGCAGAGTTGATGAGAATGAGAGGTAAATTAAATATAGCTAGTATAGAACTGGCTTCCCTATTTTTGTGCTGTGTGATTATGACTAACATTTTTGCTATATTCTCAATTGGAGGAGGAACTGTAGTTTTAATTTAAATCAGTATTTAGATACAGGCCTTTTAGAAATCTGTGAGTAGTTTCAAACTCCTAGAAGTACACATCTTGTACAACCTCTCATGGTCCCAGAACACATTCTAAACAAACAGGAAAGCTCACCAATTCTTCTACTTCCTGAAGAGGCTGAAGAGAGCTGGACTATGCACATCTATACTCAAGCCATTCTTCAGATGTGCAGTACAGAGTATCCTAAGAAGCCGAATCACTGCTTGGTAAGGAAACTACACTGCAGCAGACAGGAAAGTTCAAAACTGCCCAATACATTACCAGCTCCAGCCTTTTCGCTATTAAGAACATGTATATAGAAAGGTGCTGGAAAACAGCAAGTTAACATCATGTTTATGAAATATTACTGTGTTTTTTATCTTATTGTGCAGTGACATACTACTTCCAGTGTGGCCTGGGCTAATGTTTTGCTGAGCTAGAAGTGCCTTGGCCTATAAAAGCAAGCATACTGGATGCCTTCTTCACTATCTTTCCCACTAGTAACACCTTTTTTAACACCAATTTGTGAGCCATGAATGCACCCCAATGTCCCTCTGCACATCAACGTTCTTAGCGTACCTGTCGTTTATTCTATATGTCCTTCCAGAATTTGATTCCTCAATGTGCATCTCTTCGCATGTCTGGATTAAATTTTATCTGCCACTGCTCTGCCCAACCTTTTATCTGATTTAAGTCCTGCAGTATCCTCAGACAACCTTCTTTGCTTACTATTATTCTCACCAACACCTGCAGACTTATTACTCGGATCATATACATTCCCATCCAAATTATTTTATCTATTACAAATAACAAATGTCCCAGCACTGATTCCTGCATCACATAATTTGTTACAGACTTCCAGTCAGAAAATTGCCCATTCATTTCTACTCTCTACCTTCTACCATCAAGCCCATTTTCTACTAAGTTTCTGAATGTGTTCTGGATCTCTAGTCTCTTAATTTTCTGGGCCAGACTTCTGTGTGGGGCCTTTTAAAAAGCTTCACTAAAGTACATTTATTGCATTGTCTTCATCAATTTTCTTGGGTGCCTGTTGAAAACTGTCCTGTGATTCTAATGAAAATAGGCTTATTAAATTTGCAGTCTCAATGAATTTGTCAGCAAATTGAAAGAAAAGTCCCAAAGTTTATCTAATAGAGCTGCGGTCCCCAACCACCGGGCCGCAAGGCATGTGCTACCGGACCACGAGGAAACGATACTATTTGGCGATATGAGTCAGCTGCACCTTTCCTCATTCCCTGTCACGCACTGTTGAGCTTGAATGCATGCAAGGTCATTACGTGCGCGTCATCCATGTCAGCGCGGGAAGGAGATCAACTCCTCGAGCTTGCAAATGACACTGGGCTGGAAAGTATGTTTAACATAACATCTCTGCCGGCATTCCAGATCAAAGTCAAGGCTAAATATCCTGGTATAGCCACGAAAGCACTGAAAGCGTTGCTTCCATTTTCAACATATCTGCAATGAATGCAATGAAAACTAAATTGCAGAATAGACAAAACATAAGGAACCCCATTCGACTATCGCTGTCTCCCATCACCCCTCGATGGGACCGTCTTGTTGCAGGGAAACAAGCCCAGGGCTCCCACTGATTCAGCGATATTGGTGTGTTGCAATGATTTTATATGTTCATACGGGGAAAATATGTGCTATGTGTTTAATATCCAAATGTTACTTAAAATGTTGTGATGCTATTGACTTCTGTAGCCATATAACCATATAACAATTACAGCATGGAAACGGGCCACCTTGGCCCTTCTAGTCCGTGCCGAACGCTACTCTCACCTCGTCCCACCGACCTGCGCTCAGCCCATAACCCTCCATTCCTTTCCTGTCCATACACCTATCCATTTTTTCTCTAGATGATAATATCGAACCTGCCTCTACCACTTCTACTGGAAGTTCGTTCAACACTTACTTCAAGCTCCCCTGTCCTCCCCTGATAATTAACTTATCACTATATTCATGCGAGGAAAATATGCTTTGTGTGTTTAATATTAAATTCGTTAGATAAACCCTTTTAGAAACAAAATTGAGTGTATTAGCCACTTATCACCCATATTCCGGTCGTGATTAACATCCCTCCCCCCCCCCCAAACAGAATCGCCAAAAACGATTTGTAGAAAAAAATCAGCACGTACACGCATGCGTACTGGTGTCCGCGCAAGGCTTCATGGTCATTGTAGTCTTTCTCGAGGTAAACACAACGTATTTGACTGCTACTCTTGTCCGTTGGCAACCCTGCCGCAACCCCCCCCCCCCCCAGTATGCCGGTCTGCAAGGATATTGTCAATATTAAACCGGTCCGCAGTGCAAAAAAGGTTGGGGACCCCTGTAATAGAGGGTCTTGGCCTAAAACAATGACTGTTATTTCCCTCTATAGATGCTACCTGACCTGCTGAGTTCCTTAAGCATTTTTGTGTGTGTAGCTGAAATGTAATCTTTCTGAAATATTTTATTCAAAATCTTTATAACTTGAAATATATAATTATTCAATGTAAATCAATCAGTGAATTTCCCATCTGATGAAGGTTGCAAAACAATGCAAACTAGGAGTGGTAAATAGCGGGGAATTTGTCATTTTTTTTACATTGAAATCCATGATTGCTGATGCCCTTGCCAAATGCTCCTCATTGTGACTTGGAAGTCTGTCTGTTTCTTCATTGTCATTGGATCTATCCTGCAACTACCGGCTCTGAATGTTGTTTGGTATGCCATCCCAGAAAGACTACAAAGGTGGGTTAATTGATGATCATTCTCAGGGGCGATTTGGAAAGGTAAACTGGGCTTGGTACATCCTCATTTTATTTTAAACAAAAGTGAGGTTGGAAATCCAGCTTCTCGATAATAATGATGGATGTTGATGGTTTTGACATTAGCACGAGTGCAAATTCCAGGCTGCTGACCAACAGTAAACTTAATAAGATCGCCAGAGGTCTTTTGTTAACCAGGTTGCAGTTTAACCATGGGTAGTCTATTATCAATGTTAAGCTAGTATGTTACTAAAGTAATTGTTTATGAATAATGTCTACAAAACTTCCTCAGTCATGGAAATTTTATGCAACAAAACTGAAATGTATGTTGTAATTAAAGTCTAAAGTCTACCAGACAGAAGCTTTTAGATCCATGTTATATGTGATATTTAGCTCTCCTAGAGTTGTGAAAAGTGAGGACATCAGATACTAGGAAAAATAAAGCTGACAATGGTCATCTGCAGCATACATTCCTGCAATGACTTTCAGACAACTTTTGTCAATGGCCTAAACCACGGAACGAACAGTGATATTGTGTAATTAGTAATCTTTTGAAAAAAGGATTATAAAATATGATCTCGTGTTATTTGACAATGATGTATTTGATTCAGAAACATAGAAAACCTACAGCACAATACAGGCCCTTTGGCCCACAAAGCTGTGTAGAACATGTCCTTACCTTAGAAATTACCTAGGGTTACCCATAGCCCTCTATTTTTCTGAGCTCTATGTACCTGTCCAGGAGTCTCTTAAAAGACCCTATCATATCTGCCTCCACCACCGTCGCTGGCAGCCCATTCCATGCACTCACCACTCTCTGTGTAAAAACAACAACAACTTACCCCTGACATCTCCTCTGTACCTACTTCCAAGCACCTTAAAACTGTGCTCTCTCGTGCTACACACATCAAAATTGCTGGTGAACGCAGCAGGCCAGGCAGCATCTCTAGGAAGAGGTACAGTCGACGTTTCAGGCTGAGACCCTTCGTCAGGACCCTCTCGTGTTAGCCATTTTAGCCCTGGGAAAAAGCCTCTGACTATCTACACGATCAATGCCTCTCATTACCTTATACACCTCTATCAGGTCACCTTTCATCCTCCGTCGCTCCAAGGAAAAAAGGCAGAGTTCACTCAACCTATTCTCATAAGTCATGCCCCCCAATCCAGGTAACGTCCTTGTAAATGTCCTCTGCACCCTTTCTATGGTTTCCATATCCTCCTTGTAGTGAGGCGACCAGAACTGAGCACAGTACTCCAAGTCGGGTCTGACTAGGGTCCTATATAGCTGTAAAATTACCTCTCGGCTCCTAAACTCAATCGCACGATTGATGAAGGCCAATGCACTGTATGCTTTCTTAACCACAGAGTCAACGGGTGTGTAACAGCTTTGAGTGTCCTATGGACTCGGACCCCAAGATCCCTCAGATCCCCCAGAAATTGCAGTCTTAAACTTTAAAGCCAGTTTGTAAGTATGAAGATCCCAAATATATTCTGAATTGGAAAATGAAATTGAAAAGTAAAATGGTAAATGAGGAGGGTACTCCCAATTTCTGTTTTTTTTTAAAAAAAAGGAAATTGTGAACAAAGTAACGTTCCATTTAGAATTTATATCTTAAATTAAAGGCATCTGTTAGTCTTGTGAGACCATGGATCTGCGCCTGGAAAGTCTTCACTCTCCAGGGTGCAGGCTTGGGCAAGGTTGTTTGGAAGACCAGCAGTTGCCCATGCTGCAAGTCTCCCCTCTCCACGACACCAATGCTGTCCAAGGGAAGGGCATTAGGATCCATACAGCTTGGCACCAGTGTTGTTGCAGAGCAATGTGTGATTAAGTGCCTTGCTCAAGGACACAACACGTTGCCTTGGCTGGGGCTCGAATTCACGACCCTCAGGTCACTAGTCCAATGCCTTAACCACTTGGCCACGTGCCCACAGAATTTATATCTATAACCATCTAAAAGATGAAGAATAGTGTTGGGATAAAAGCATCTGGCTGAGTTGTAATGAACAGTTGCAATAAGGAACATTCTGTGCATCACAGTTCTTGTGGAGACATTGGATTGCATCATGGGAGAGAGAGTTTAAAAGAAACCAGCGGGGCCAGTCGGCAGAATTAGACTTGTGCAGTCTGTGCATCACAATTTCGGAGGAGATGTTGGATTATGTGTAGTTACACACTTGGCAAGGGCCAATAAAAAGAAGTTTGGTTTAAGCAGAGAGACCATTGTGTGAGTGGGCCAGTGATAGGAGTGGGAGTTGAGGCTTTGGCTCACAGAGGCTTCAGAGAGAAGGCTTTAGGTATACTTTTTTCTTTTAAATTTTTTTCTATTTTTTATTGTACAGTTAGAGCAGTGGCGATGCCAAGGAGGATAGTGGAATGCTCCTCTTGCAGAATGTGGGAAGACAGAGAGACCACCAGTATCCCTGATGACTACACGTGTTTGAAGGGCATCCTGCTGCAGCTTCTTCCAGACTGTGTAGAGGAATTGGAAATGGAACTGGATGAGCTCTGGATCTTTCAGGAAGCTGAGGGGTTGATAGATAAGACATACAGAGAGGTAGTTACGTCCATTATTCAGGACACGTGTAACTGGGTGACCGTCAGGAGGGGAAAAGGTTATAGGGGGCTAGACAGCCAGTGCAGAATACCCCTGTGGCTATTCTCCTCAACAACAGGTATGTTGGACATGGTGGTGGTGGGGGGCTGGGTGGGGTGGACAATGACCTTGCACAGTAAAGTCATAACAGTCAGGTCTCTGGGACTGAATCTGGCTCTGTGGCTCAGAAGGGAAAGAGGGAGAAGAGGCGAGCTGTAATGATTGAAGTTTCATTGGTTAGGGAAACATACAGGAACTTTTGTGGTCAAGAACAAAATCCCAGGTGGTATGTTACTTTGAGTGCCAGGGTCAAGGACGTCTTGGATTGAGTACATAGCAGTCTAAAGTGGGAGAAGGAACAGCCAGAGGTCAAGAACACATCAGCACCAATGACATGGATAGGAAGGGTGACACAGTCCTGTAAAGTGAGTTCAGGGAATAACTACCTCTAAATTTATGATCTTAGGACTGTGATCTGTGCTACATGCTAGTGAGGTCAGAAATAGGAAAAGCATACAGTTTTTCACGTGACTAAGGAGATGGTGCAGGAGAGAAAGCTTTGGAGTTTTGGATCATTGGGTTCTCTTCCAAAGAAGGTGGGACCTGTACAGAATGGATGGTTTGCACCTAAACTGGAGGGAGACAAATATCCTTACAGGCAGTTTTGCTAGTTCTGCATGGGAAGGCGGGGTTGTGGATTTAAGCTACAGTTACAAGGGGATGGGAACCAGAGGGCCAGAACAAATAGTGGAGCAGTTGTGGGAAAGATGTTGTTAAGCCTACATACAAAGTCAGGAATCGAAAGATTGAGCATGGTGAGACTACTGCTCTGAGTTGTGTATATTTCAGTGCAAGGAGTATTGTAGGAAAGGCCGATGAGCATTGGGCATGGATCTTGACATTATAGCCATTAGTAAGACTTGGTGCAGGAGGGGCAGAACTGGCAGTTCAATGTTCCAGGGTTCCATTGCTTTAGACGTGATAGAGCATGAGGAATTAAAGGGGGAGTGATGGCATTACTAATCAAGGAAGATGTTACTGCAGTACTTAGACAGGGCAGACTGGAGAGCTCATCCACTGAGGCTGTAAGGATGGAACTGAGGAATAGAAAAGGATGACAAAATTAGTGGGGTTATGTTATAGACCACCCAGCAGTCCACGGAATTTAGAAGAGCAAATTTGTAGAGAGATTGCGGACTGCTGCAAGAAAAATAAAGTTGTGACAGTAGGTGATTTTAACTTTACACTAATTGCCAGTAAATTATAACCAAGTGAGCCTAACATCAGTATTGGGTAAGTTATTGGAAAGTGTTCTAAGGGATATATAAGTATTTGGATAGACAGAGGCTGATTAGGGTTAGTCAACATAGTACGTGGTAAGTCATATCTAATCAGTCTTGGAGTTTTTCAAGGAGGTTACCAGGGAAGTTGAAGACAAGGCAGTGGATGTGTTTATGGACTTTAGAAAGGCATTTGACAGGGTGCTGTATGAGAGGATGGTCAAGAAAGTCAATTTGCTTGCCAATCAAGATGAGATAGTAAATTGGATTCAGCAGTGGCTTTACGGGAGAAACCAGAGAGTGGTAGTAGATGGTTGCCTGTCTGACTGTGTAAACGTAACTTTGCTGGATCAAATAACGACAGCACAAAAAGATCGTTACTTATCTTTTCACCCGATTATTTCTTCGAGCTCAGCCGGCGAGTGAACTTCGACCCGACACCAGGGAGAGACCTTTTCTCATCTCCCCGGCGGTTCTACAAGTTCACTGGCCGATGTCAGAATTGTCAGAAGTTATAAGGCCACCGATACAAAAGAACAATCAATTTGTTAGACACTCTAGCCACCTTAATTAAAGAAAAGAATGTCCTACCTGGTTTGCTGGAGCCACAGCTTAATGACAAAGATAAGAACATCTGTCAAATTTGTGCTTTAATTAAGAAAGGAATGTTCTGTCTAATTTCCATCAGGTACTGCTTTTTGTCAAAATCAAAAGGTGTGAAAAGCCCAGAGACATCTATGTGGGTCTGGGCGAACTTTAATCATCTTGCTCCAAGGAAGGCAGCTGTGAGACATTATTCAAACACACTGCAGTCACAGACATAGTCAGTACTTAATTCATTGTTTGCAGGGATCTGAGAATCCCCCATTCCCTTAAACTTTATCAACTGGAGGCCTGTGACTAGTGTGCTGCAGGGATCAGTGCTTGGTCTGTTGTGGTTTGTCATCTATATCAACGATCTGGGTCAACTAACTGGATCAGCAAATTTGCAGATAACACCAAGATTGGAGATGTGGTCAGTGAGGAAGACTATCAATAAAAGCTTGCAGTGGAATCTGGGCCAGCTGGAAAAATGAGCTGAAGAATGGCAGATGGAATTTAATTCAGACAAGTGTGAGGTGTTGCACCTTGGGAAGACAAACCAGTGTAGGTCTTGCATGGTGAGCTGAAGGGCACTGAGGAGTGTGGTAGAACAGAGGGATCTGGAAATAAAGATTTATAATTCTTTTAAAGTGGTATCAGAGGGAACTAGGGTTGTAAAGAAACATTTTGGCACATTGAACCATAAATCAATTAAGTACAGGTGTTATATTGAAGTTATATAAGCTGTTGATGAGGCCTTATTTGGAGAACTATGTGCAGTTTTGGCCAACTACCTACAGGAAGATGTCAATAAGATTGAAAGACGGCAGAGAAAATTTACAAGGCTGTTGCTAAGACTTGAGGACCTGAGTTATAGGGAAAGATTGAATAGGTTAGGACTTATTCCCTAGAGTGTAGAAGAATCGGAGAAGATTTGATTGAGCTGTACAAAATTGAGTGTTATAGTGGTATTATGAGTGGTAAATGCAAGCAGGCTTTTTCTACTGAGGCTGGGTGAGACTGTAACTAGAGGTCATGGGTTAAATATGAAAGTTTAAAGGGGAACATCTTCACTCAGAGGGTGGTGAGTGTGTGGAACAAGCTGCCAGCAGAAGTGGAAGATTCAGATGCAATTTCAAGATTTAATTGATATTTAGATAGGTATATTTGGATGGATGGTAGGGTATGGAGGTGTTTGGTCCAGGTTTCAAAACTTGAGAAATACCCTGACTCCTCAAACCTTGTCCCAACAATCAGCAGCCATGGGCTCCTCTAAGCAGCTGCTTAGCACTCTGAAAATTAAACTAAATGATGCCCACAAAGCAGGAGAAGGCTATAAGAAGATAGCAAAGCGTTTTCAGGTAGCCATTTCCTCAGTTCGTAATGTAATTAAGACATGGCAGTTAACAGAAATGGTGGAGGTCAAGTTGAGGTCTGGAAGACCAAGAAAACTTTCCGAGAGAGCTGCTTGTAGGATTGCTAGAAAGGCAAATCAAAACCCCCGTTTGACTGCAAAAGACCTTCAGGAAGATTTAACAGACTCTGGAGTGGTGGTGCACTGTTCTACTGTGCAGCGACACCTGCACAAATATGATCTTCATGGAAGAATCATCAGAAGAAAACCTTTCCTGCATCCTCACCTCAAAATTCAGCATCAGAAGTTTGCAAAGGAACATCTAAACAAGCCCCCGATGCACTTTGGAAACAAGTCCTGTGGACTGATGAAGTTAAAATAGAACTTTTTGGCCGCAATGAGCAAAGATATGTTTGGAGAAAAAAAGAGTGCAGAATTTCATGAAAAGAACACCTCTCCAACTGTTAAGAATGGGGGTGGATCGATCATGCTTTGGGCTTGGCTTGTCTTACAACCAGTGGCACGGGGAACGTTTCACTGGTAGAGAGAAGAATTAATTCAATTAAATACCAGGAAATTCTGGAAGCAAACATCACACTGGCTGTAAAAAAGCTGAAGATGAAAAGAGGATGGCTTCTACACAGGATAATGATCCTAAACACACCTCAAAATCTACAATGGACTGCCTCTAGAGGCGCAAGCTGAAGGTTTTGCCATGGCCCTCACAGTTCCCCGACCTAAACATCATTGAAAATCTGAGGATAGACCTCAAAAGAACAGTGCATGCAAGACGGCCCAAGAATCTCACAGAACTAGAAGCCTTTTGCAAGGAAGAATGGGTGAAAATCCCTCAAAACAAGATTTGAAAGACTCTTAGCTGGCTACAGAAAGCGTTTACAAGCTGTGATACTTGCCAAAGGAGTTGTTATTAAGTACTGACCATGCAGGGTGCCCAAACCTTTGCTTCGGGCCCTTTTCCTTTTTTGTTATTTTGGAACTGCAGAAGATGGAAATAAAAAAAGTAATCTTGCTTAAAATATTAAAGAAATGTGTCATCTTTAACTTAGCTATTCACAGTAACAGAAATTTTGACCGGGGTGCCCAAACTTTTGCATGTTCATTATTATAGTTTATTTGTTTCTAATAAGAATGTTTGCATTGACTGGAATAAGGTACAGTCAGCATATCATTTTAAAGACTAACTAAAGTACTTTTGAGAAGTAAAAAAAAACGGGATGGATAAAGAGAAACCAGTGAAGAAAATGTGTTTAGATTTCTGAAAAGCATTTGTTAAGATGTCACCTAAAAGGTTTCTGCATCAGATGAAATGTGCTGGGTGTGGTTAATGTATTAATAGGGTTAGGGGATTGCTAGCAATTGACTATAAGTAGAAAACAGTGAGATAAATGGATCTGAAGATCAGTCATCACTCAAATCCAGAAGTACAGCTATGACAAATCTTTATTCATTGCAGATGAGATTACAAAAGGAGAATATACAAGGTTCCCATCTATCTAGTGCCCTTCATTCTTTTCTCCTGTTACTGAAGGAGTGATTGTATGTAGATTTGTGGGGGGTGGGGGTGTGAAATGGAGGAAATGGGGTTTGTTCTTACAGTGAGCCTTTCATAATTTCTGTCTAGCCCAACTTAAATTTATAAATTCTATCTATGTAAGTAAATTGCATTTACAGAGAGCCCTAATATTGAATAGAACAAATAAGATTTTTGCTGCTTCCATCATTAAAACATAAATTGTAAGAAATTTCATCCAAAGAGTGGATCAGGGCCAGCCGAAGTTGGGATCTCACTGCAAGATGCATTGTAACTGAAGAAAAGGCATTAATATCCTGCTCTTCAGTGAGAAGTTGAGGTTTATTCCATAAGTACGTTCTTAGTTGGATCTACATTTTAGTTATGTCAACTATGTTGTCTGGACCTGCTTTACCAGTATTTTCTGTTTTTATTTCTGCATTGATTTTTCATTTGGTGTCAAACAAATTCCTCAAGGGTTATTTTTATTTTTGGCCCTTGTCTCTCCATGTTGATCCAGTTTTTCTTTCCCTCCCTTTATTTTGTTTTGTGTTTTTTGATTCTTTAACAACTCAGGCAGCTCCAGCATGGGCACTAGCCTCCACAGCATCGAGGACATCTTAGAGTCATAGAAAAGTACAGCACAGAAACAGGTCCTTCAGCCCATCTAGTCCATGCTGAAACCATTTAAACTGCCTACGTCCATTGACCTATACTGGGACCATAGCCCTCCATACTCCTACTATCTATGTACCTATGTAAACTTTAAGCATTGAAAATGAGCTTGTAGTCCTGGTGACATCTTTGTGAAAATGAGCTTGTAGTCCTGGTGACGTCTTTGTGAATATTTTTTCTCTACCCTTTCCTGCTAAGTGACCAGAGTTGCACATGGTACTTCAAGCACAGTCTAACCAATAACTTGTACCGTTGTAACATGATGTCCCAACTCATGTACTTCATTCCCATATCAATGTAAGCAAATGTATCAATTCCCACCCACCCCAGGTATTCTCTCTTCTCCCGATTGCCATTGGGCTGAGGATACAAAGGCCTGAAAGCTCATACCATTAGCCTGAAGGACAGCTTCTCTCCCCCTGTTTAAGTCTATTGAATGATTCCCTAGTGCAATAAGGTGTACTCTTAACTACCTGCACTGCACTTTCTCTGTACTTTGTAGCACTTTTCTACACTTTTGTCTTACCTTGTACTATCTCAACATGCTATTGTAATGGAATATTTTGTAGGGATAGAATGCAAGATGAGCTTTTCACTGTACCTCACTACATATGGCAATAATAAACCAATTTACCAAATAAAGATGAAAGGATGGTGCAATATCTAAACGCAAGAAATTCTGCAGATGCTGGAAGTGCAAAGCATGTGTCTGCCCGAAATGTTGACGTTGATGCTTTTTGACCTGCTGAGTTCCTCCAGCATTTTGTATGTGGTGCTATATCTTTTAGCTAAAGTGCTTTGAGGCACTGGGGAGTTTCTTTAGTTTTCCAAAAAACAAGTGGAATTATTCTTTCAACTCCTCTGCTCTTCCCACAAGACTGGCACTGTTAGCTGCTTAAAGATAATAGTACTAGGTGAGAAAGATGTACTTTTGTTTTTCTGTTAGTTTCTTTCAAGGATCATGCCAAGAATCAAGAATTTTGACATTTTGCCCATTGTCTTGAATTTACCTTAGTTATTATCTGTAAGCAGTGCATAAAATTATAGAGAGATGTCTTTGGTGGTACCTGATTTTAACATTTCTTTTATTGAGCAATAGTGGGAAACAAAATACTTGAACTATGACGAAAAATAGCTACAAACCAACAAATTTTCTTTCTGCTGCCCCCCCCCCCAAACTTGGCTTTCAATAAAATTTCAATGAATAGATTTTGAATTTCTTTATCACCAATACATGACAAAATTATTTTTCTTCTTGTCTTAAAGGTTCACCAAGAATCTTTCACCAGATAAGATTAATTTGAGTACTTTGAAAGGTGAAGGCCAATTGACGAACTTGGAACTCGATGAAGAAGTATTGCAAAATATGCTGGACTTGCCAACATGGTTGGCAATCACCAGAGTGTTCTGTAACAAGGCCGCAATTCGGGTAAGAAACTTATTACTAAACTACATCAATTGTACTCTGAAGGCATAAGATTTTGAAGTGTCTTATGTGCAACACTTCCCAGAGATGAAAATATCAAATCTACCAGTTTTGTGGAATCAAATCGTTTGTGTGGAAAGGATCAGAAATCAATTACTGGGCCAAGCAGGTGGAAATAATACAAGATAATTTTATCAGTGTGAATAAACAATTGAGCTTGGAGATAAGTGAACAACTTTTTAGCATGTATTATTAATGACCATAATATGAACTAGAAAAATAAAGAATGGTGCACTGTCTATCTAAGTGTTTTGGGGTATTGTTTTTTCCCGCCAAATGGAATTCTGGCATTTTTAGCATCAATATGGAGAGTAAAGGTTAATTTTAATAGCAATTATGACTTGATGAATTGGCTGTCTGTAACCTCCAGTGTTTGGGCATTCAGCATACACTGATTTTATACCGATTTGAACCCATCTACTACTAAGTGATTTATTACTCTTCGGGGGTTGAATTTTGTGAAATCACTTTCTGGGAATTGTTATACATTTGCAAAATAATGTTCTCAACATTTTCAATTCAATTTTATTGCCTTAATGAAGTTATATTTGTTTTTATTGACAATGTTGAGCATCATTTCTGAGGGAGAAGTATTTTTTGCTTTGGGTGCAGTTTGCAATCCTAACACAAATTACTGCATTTTGAACTCTTTCCTTTCCCAGAATTTCTTCTCAATAACATTTGTATTTTTCTGAAAACCTGAATACCAAGTGCTTATAAAATTTAAATAGTTTATTTGATGTATTAATGAGTGATAATTAAAGATGTTGTACAACTAATAGTTTTATTGTTAAAGAGTTGATTTTCATTTAATTGTACGTCAATTTGTCACCTGTGTCATCTGATTTCTTTGCTAAGAATTGCTTTTGTCGGGTTGGGGAAACTGCAGAAAAATCAGTTTATTTTGTAAATATAAATAAATTCTGAAATATTTCAATGTGTCTGTGATGACCGTAACCTAAATGAATTAGGTTAAAATTTAGAGTGCTCAAAGGCACTGAGTGAACAGAAACTTCTTTAGAAATGGATTTATTTTCTGGGCATGGCCTTTACATTGGGTGGGCTATCTTATAACACTGTTGCGTAGTGCAAAATACTTCAGGAACTCAATTTCAGTAATGGAATTTTCAAGTGCAAATTACATTACCTTTGAATGAATTATGCAAACTGAAGATGGAAAAGGAAAACTATCATGTGGAATGTCTACCCCTGATCCTCTGTAATGTGAAGAGTGACCCTTTGGACTGGTAACACAGGGTAACCATGATCTTGAAATTGAATAGTGCAGGAGTAATCTGGTACATTTACAGTGTGACGATGATGCAGAAAAGATTTTCTGCACTATTGGTTATCATTCCTTTTTAATATTCCAACACACTTTTAATTTCCTTTCTTTTTAGCTGTTATAGAAAAATAATCTATCCAGTGAACAAGCTGAATGTAAAAGGGTTGTGGGAACTGTGGATCAGTAAATCATGTGCACAACCACTGTGATTTCCAAATCGTCAGATAGTGAATTAGATGTTACTGTAATGTGAAGGAGAAAATCAAAGAATATATGTACTGGATATCTGAAATTAAATGGGAAATGCTGGAAACAATTCCTACTTTTCTGATGGTTTTGACAGTGGGTCTTCTGAAAGTAGTTCTGACAAGGTTTTAAACCTAAATTGTTAAATACAGTTTTTCCCTTCAAAAATGCTACCTGAGCTGTGTAGGACAAACAGAAGATTGGTCCAAATTAAGTGGAGGCTGGGGCAGACAAGCCGGCTTGCTTGTAGGTTGATGACTATGATCCTCCATAAAAGATGAGGCATTTGTGATTATACAATAAAGTTGCACTTTTGGCTATTAAATAATTAATAGCATAACAAAAAAAAACATACCAATACAATTATTGAAATCTGCTCTTTGAGTTCTTTTCAGTCAAGTCGTGACAGGTCATATTTTTCTTCAAATTAACATAACAGTTGCTTGTTAAATCAAAAGTTATAGTTGGTGAGCAAGAGAATGTGGTGGAAGAGAGGAAATGGGCTGCTAATGGAAAAAATCCTGAAGTTGTTCCTCATTTTGCATTTGCAGTAGAGAAATGTGATAGTATCTAAACAGAATTATTGTAAGTAATGTAAGTGATCAAGAAAATAGTAACATTTAATGTGACAAACATCTCAAAACTTTTTTATTGTAGTGTGTTGAGAACATTGTAATTCCCTATCAAATATATTTTTTATACATTTTGGGAACTGTTTACTTAAATATTCTGTACAACTTGCAATTTTAATGCGAGTTAGTGAAACTACAACATTTTATTGAATAGGCTTTTAAGTAATTTATGATTAGCTAAAATGAAGTTTATAAAATATGTCAAATTATTCATCTAGCTAAGTTAACTGAATGGCAGGATATAGTAATGACAGTACTGAAATGGTATTTTACAAGGATTTTTGGTAAGAGTTCAACTGTACATATATTTATTAACTTGGATGATGGAATAGAAAGCCAAAAATAAATGATTTCAATGTCACCTATCTTTGTATGTGGATATCAATGGGAGTAACTGGGATTCATGTTTGATTACCTGAAAAAGATTGGAGGAACTACTTTCTAATTAGTGAAAAGCTGAAATGGAGAAGCAGAGAGACTTGGAGGGGGAGTGTACTTGGTGGAGTACAGCATAAAAATGTAATGGACAGGAGCTAAAATAAAAAAAATGGCTAATAGAATACTGGTGTGCATTGCTATTGGGAGAGAACAAGAAGCTAGAAGTTCTGCTGCATCTTAGGAAACATCTGGAGTGCTGTCTGTGTTTCTGGATAATCCAGATGTTAAAGGGAGGTGATGGCTTAAATGGGAAATATTTCAGCTGGTTGAAGAACTTGGAAGTTAGTTTTCGAGCCAAGTCTTGCAGAAGTGAAGATAAAAAAAAGTACATATTTTTGCAAATATTGTAGGTTTGGATCCTCATTTTGAATATGGGAGTTGTGCAGCAGACCTTGGATATGGAGAAAAGGGAACAAAAGCTGGAACTTGTATTTAGTTTATGATAGACACGATCTCATAAGCTGCTGGAACATGTTGTTCTAACAAAGCAAATAAACTAAATGTATAATTAGGGGAGCAGTGCAATATAGCTGTTTAAGGACACATCAGTTTATCTGTTTTGACAGTCTTGAGGTATTAGATAATGCTGCACAACTATTTAACTTTGAGCCACATTGAAAGGACAAGAATAAACCTGTTGAACATATAACTTAAAGCTGATAGACTTAGCCCTGATACTTCCAATAGGTAGCCTATTGTATTCACGTAATGTACCTCAAGTGCAGGGACATTCAGAAAAGGTTGTTAGAGTTGAACGTCCTGTGTAAGGACAATTGACTAAAGGGAATGTGCAACATATTCTGTTTCATTAAACATTGGACTAGATTTTCTTCAGTGTGGAACTTAGTACTGAAAGGCACAGGATATATACATCCCAAAGAGGAAGAAGTATTCGAAAGGAAAGATGAGACAATTGTGGCTAACAAGAGAAGCCAAAGCCAACATAAAAACTAAAGAGAGGGCATATATTAGAGCGAAATTAGTGGGAAGCTTTTAAAATCCAACAGAAGGCAACTAAAAAAACTCAGTCGGAAGCTAAAGATGGAATACAAAAGCAAACTAGCCAATAATATTAAAGAGGATACCAAAAGTTTCTTCAGGTACATGGTGTAAAAGAGAGAGTGGATATCGGACCACTGGAAAACGATGCTGGAGAGGTAGTTATGGGGGACAACGAAATAGTGGATGAACTGAGTAAGTATTTTGTATCAGTCTTCACTGTGAAAGACACTAGCAGTATGGTGGAAGTTCCAGGTGTCAGGGGTCATGAAGTGTGTGAAGTGACCATAACTGGAGAGAAGGTTCTTGGGAAACTGAAAGCTCTGAAGGTAGATAAGTCACCTGGTGTACACCACAAGGGTCTGAAAGAGGTGGTTGAGGAGATTGTGGAAGTATTTATAATGATCTTTCAAGAATCACTAGATTTTGGAATGGTTCCAGAAGACTGGAAAACTGCAAAGGTCACTCCACTCTAACTATAAGCCAGTTAGTCTGATCTCAGTGGTTGGGAAGATGTTGGAGTTGATCATTATGGATGAGGTCTCAGGGTACTTAGAGACACATGATAAAATGAGCCGTAGTCAGTGTGGTTTCCTCAAGGGAAAATCTTGCCTGACAAACCTGTTGGAATTCTTTGAAGAAATAACAAGCAGGATAGACCAAAGGACATCAATTGATGTTGTGTACTTGGATTTTCAGATGGCCTTTGACAAGGTGCCATACGAGGCTGCTGAACAAGCTATGAGCATGTAGTATCACAGGAAAGATTCTAGCATGGATAAATCAGTGGCTGATTGGCAGGAGGCAAAGAGTGGGAATAAAGAGAGCCTTTTCTGGTTGGCTGCCAGTGACGAGTGGTGTTCCACAGGGGTCTGTGTTGGGACTGATTCTTTTTATGTTATTTGTTAATAATTTGGATGGTGGAATTGATGCCTTTGTTGCAAAGTTTGCAGATGATATGAAAATAGGTGGAGGGACAGATAGTTTTGACAGATAATTTGGAGAGGCTACAGAAGGATTAGGAGAATGGGCAAAGAAATGGCAGATGGAATATAGTGTCAGGAAGTGTATGGTCATGCACTTGGGTAGAAGAAATGAAAGGGTTGACTGTTTTCTAAGTGAAGAGAAAATACAAAAAACAAAGGGGTCTTTGTGCAGGATTCCCTAAAGGTTAATTTGCAGGTTGAATCTGTGGTGAGGAAGGCAATGGAAGGCAATATTCAAGAGGAATATAAAAGCAAGGATGCAAGTTTGAGACTTTATAAAGCTCTGGTGAGGCCTCTCTTGGAGTATTGTGAATTGTTTTGGGCCCCTTCGAAAGAATATGCTGAAACTGGAGGAGGTTCAAAGCAGGTTCACGAAAATGATTCCAGGATTGAATAGCTTGTCATAGAAAAGCATCTGATGGCTCTGGTCCTGTATTCACTGGAATTCAGAAGAATGGGGGGTGTGACCTCATTGAAACATATTGAATGGTGAAAGGCCTTGATAGAATGGATGTGAGAGGGTGTTTCCAGTGGTGGGAGAATCTAAGACCAGAGGGGACAGCCTCTGAATAGAGGGGCATCCTTTTAGATGAGGAGGAATTTCTTTAGCTAATGAGTGATGCATCTGTGGAATTCTTTCCCACAGGCAGCTGTGGAGACCAAGTCTTTATGTATATTTAAAACAGAGATTGATAGATTCTTGTTTGGTCAGGGCATGAAGGGATACAGGAGATTGGGACTGAGAGGAATGTTGGATCAGCCATTATGAAATGACGGAGCAGTCTTAATAGGCCAAATGGCCTAATTCTGCTCCAATGTCTTATGGTCTTAGTAGTATGAAATTTGTTCATTGGGTGCCTGCAGAATTTGTTGGAAGGACGATTATATATTTTGAAAGTATCATATTTTAAGGAACATTGTGTGTGGTGGTCAAATGAGCCTCTAACTAGGAAAAGTTTAAAAAAAAGGTGTGTTTGTACCACTGACTCAGCTAGAAGTATATCATAAACACAAAAGATTCTGCAGATGCTGGAAATCTAGAACCACACAGACAAAATGCTGGAGGAACTCGGCAGATCAGGCATTCCTATGGAAAGGAATAAGCATTTGATGATTCGGCCTGAGACTCTTTATTAGGACTAGAAAGAAAGAGAGAAGCCAGATTAAGGAGGTGGGGAGGGGAAGGAGTGCAAGCTGGAAGGTAATAAGTGATGTTACGTGAGAGGGATGTTAGGTGGGTGGGGGACTGGGACGAAGTGAGAAGCTGGTAGGTGGGAAAGGTAAAGGGGTGAAGAAGATGGAATCTGATAGGACAGTGGACCATAAGAGAAAGGGAAGGTGGAGGCAGACCAAAGGGAGGTTATAAGCAGGTAAGGAGAAGAGAAGAGGTGAGAGGATAGCCAGAATTGGGAATGGGAGAAGAGAGAAGGGGAAAGCAGAGGAAAATTACCTGAAGTTTGAAAAATTGATGTGCATGCCATCAATTTGGCAACTACCCATATGAAATGAGGTATTGTTTCTCCAACCTGAGAATGGCCTCATCTTGCCAGCAGTGGAGGCCATGGACTGGCGTATCAGAATGGGATTAAACTTAAAATGGTTAGCCACTGGGTGATCCTGTCTTTGTTGGCC
This sequence comes from Mobula hypostoma, assembly GCF_963921235.1. Lineage (NCBI taxonomy): Eukaryota > Metazoa > Chordata > Chondrichthyes > Myliobatiformes > Myliobatidae > Mobula > Mobula hypostoma. The sequence goes on along the minus strand of NC_086116.1, from coordinate 23,347,882 downwards.
AATCAAAGGATATTCATAATTTTTTTTAAATAAATAGTCAAGCATCCAAGTATAAAAATAAAACCTAAAGTTTCAATGTTTAAAAAATGTAGTGTTAAATAGGTATTTGTAAACTTTTAAAAGTGAAAATGGATATCACCAAGTTAAGTCAAAATTGGCAGGGAGAAAATTTAGAATATCTTTAATGGGAAAACACATCAGATCAGGCCGCATTTGGTGAGGGAAGAAGAGGTCTGTGGTTTAAAAAAAGTGTGAATGATGGAAACAGTGGAACAGGCTATGTCAATGGAGAAAAAAAGAGAATCAATATTACATGACCAAGAGAAAATCTGCTGATGCTGGAAATCTAAGAAATACACAACAAACTGTTGGAGGAATTCTGAGTTCCTCCAATATTTTGTGTGTATTACATCAATATTACATGAATAATTTTACTGAAGAATTATCTAGTTATGGTACAGATAAAGCAAATAATTTGAAGTTATTGAATTTGAGACGGAGCCCTGAAGTCTGCAGTTGTCTGGATGGAAGCTGCGCTGCTCCAAAGAAGTTCAATGTGGGATGAAGAATTGAATATGGAAGCTCAAGGTTATTCTTGAGTACTGAATGGAAGTGGTCAGACAGGAGACTACATAGTGACCATCAAATGTAATACACCAAGTCTGAAAGATGTGCAGCTGATTCATCACTTCACCTGGAAAGGCTATTTCCTTCCCAGATGGTGGGAAGGGGTGAGATAAAACATCAGGTATTAAATCTTTAGTTGCAAGGGATATGAGAACAGGAATGGTTGATGGAGATGGAAGAATGGATCAGAGAATTGAAGGGATTGGCTTTTTCAGAATGGAGTCTGAAGAAGAAGGTGTTTAGTGATGGAATCTTGGTGGTGGAAATTGCAAAGGATGATCTGTTGAATGTGGAGTATGCTAGGGGGAGAAACTGAATGATGAATTGTTAATGACAATTTAAAGATTTCTGCTTTTAACTACTTGTCTGTTAATCCTGATGTAGTGTAGCAGTAATGACTTTGAATAGTAATAATTTCATTGTCATTAACCTACTACTTCTGTGCTGTTGTGATGAACACTATTTGAGACTTGCTAGAAATTATAACAGCAGATAATTTTGTGAAAAATGGAAAAGAATGATGCTACTTTATTGAAATGTTCTTCAGAATTCCATCAGCAGTCGAGCCACACTGATGGTTATTAACAGATCAATCAAGCGACATTTTCAGAGCCAGCGTTGATAAGTGGTTGCACACAAATATCCAAAGTTGATCTTTTGACCTGTTCCAATTCACAGTTAACTTTGCAAAAATGGCATTTTTGTCATGGGCCCTGATTCGGGAAAATGTAGGAATGAGGTACCAAAAGAACCTTTCATTTATATGGCACCTTTTAACTATTTCAAAAATTCCAAATTGCTTTATATTAGTTTGAGTTACTGGAAAGAAGCCATTCCTGTAATGCTGCCGAAAACTCTACTTAAGAGGAATGAGTCACACTCTCTTGTCTCATATACTTCATAAGAAACTAGTGAAAGAGCAGGAAGGTATTGTGACTGCCAGTCACTCGAAGGTCAGCATTTAGAGCAGCCATGATGGGCTGATCTGTGATTCAAATGGACAATCTGAAAGTTTTTAAATATCTTATTTCTATTCAAATATTTCTAATTTTTAACTTCAATTTGTATGTTTGGAAGTCACAACTGCTTTCTAAAACTCAATCGCTTACAGCACCGGTACCCTGTGCCCTTTTAAATCGGTGGTACAGCAGTGGAAACTGCAAGTAATTTCTAACTAGTGGGAGTGGACATCACACAGAACCTCTTGTCGTCCCAGAACACATTCTACACAGTAAAGAAAGCTTACCAAAGCCTCTACTTTTTGAGGTGGGTGAAGAGAGCTGGACTTCGCACATCCATACTTGCATCAATTTACAGATGTGCGGTAGAGAGCATACTGACAAGCAGCCTCACCTTCCTGGTAAGGAAACTGCACCGTGAAGGCAGGTAGGTTCTACAATGGGTAGTTGAAACTGGCCAACTCATCACTTTCATCAGCCTTGCTGCCATCAAAGACATTTATAAAGAAATGTGTCGGAAAAAGGCCAGTAACATCATGAAGGATCCTATCCACCCCACTCATGGATTGTTCCCATCAGGTAGTAGGCTACGTAGTATCCATGCAAGACCACCAGACTCAAAAACAGTTACTTTCTCCCAACAGTAAGGCTGATCAATGTCTCCACCCACTAGTTTACTGGTTCCTTTCAGTCACCTTATGTATAGCCTAGCATCACTTTATGGACATACAGTCAACCTATGTATATGAACTATTGTATACATTTATATTTATTGTGTTTTTACTATTATTGTGTTCTTTATCTTTTGTGGGTGTTTCATGCTGCATCGGATCTTGAGTAATAATTATTTCATTCTCCTTTACACTCGTGTATAGGAAATGACATTGAACAATCTTGAATCTTCCTTCCATCATAGGGACACTTCAGAGACACTTGTTAGACTTTGAGATATGCTGAAAGGAATGGGAGTGTAACTTCCTTTCTGTTTGCATAACCATTTGAGTGAAACGATGTTAACATGCCAACAGCAGCAAACCTGAAGGGAATAGAAAGCATAATAATGCAATAAATCTGAATCAATGGATCAGTTTTTTTCCTCATCTTTATTTTCAGTTAATTTATCTTTTGCTTTACTATATCTTAGATTTATTTCCTGGAAGTAATAATAACTGTTTCTTTATTGAAGTCTTGTATTGTTGAAAATCTTACCAACCTTCAAATGTTAATCCAGTTTCCCGGTTTAAAGTGGAGTATCTAGCAGTAATTATTTTCAGATGTTCTGCATCCTGAGGAAGAAGCAAGCTGGTCCTGGTGGAAAGTTGAGTGCTTTGCTAGATTTCTTTGTATGTCCTTCCTAAAGCAATATTTTTGCCATATTCAGAATTGAGCTTTGTAAAGGTTTTGTGTTTAGTTAGGCACACGTCAAATTAAATGTGTCCTTGCATTTTCACAAAAAATACGATTGTGCAATGAGCAAATAGATGTGAATGAAACCCATGTAGATAATTACATGTGTTTTGTTCAAAACTTTAATAGTGTAGTTAATCATGCTATGTGATATGTTTGAAAAGCTTATTTTTATGATAGAATACAAATTGCAACTTTCAGTTTTGGTTTGCATGACAAAGAATTTTCTAGGCTCTGGTAGATTTTATTTTTCAGTTTTTTAAAATAGATATAGATTGGAATTTTTTTCAATATTGCTGTAAAAATTGGCTGCCAGTCTTGTTTAGTCTTCCTCTAAACCTTATTTTTCTTTATTTCTTAAATGTTGCGGCAAATCTAGTCGGTGGTGTTTTGCATATAAGTTTTATGTCAGAATCAGATTTAATAACACTGGCATATATTGTGAAATTTGTTAACTTTACAGCAGCAGTACAATGAAATACATAACAGATAAATTTAGAAAAAATCTGAGTTACATTAAGCATATATGTCTATTAAATAGTTAAGTTAAAATAACTAATGCATAATAACAGAAATAAAAAAGTAGTGAGGTAGTGTTCGTGGGTTCAATGTCCATTGAGAAGCTGGATGGCAGAGGGAAAGGAGCGGTTCCTGAATTACAGAGTGTGTGCCTTCAGGCTTCTGTGCCTCCTTCCCGAAGGTAACAGTGCGAAGAGGGCATGCCCTGGGTGGTGGAGATCCATAATGATGGACGCTGCCTTCCTAAGGCATCGGTCCTGGAAGATGTCTTGGATACTACGGAGGCTGGTACCTATGATAGAGCTGACTAATTTTACAAGTTTCTGCAACCTATTTTGATCTTGTGCAGTAATTTCCACCCTGCCCCCCCCCCCCCCGTAGCACATGGTGATGCAGCCAGTCAGAATGCTCTCCATGGTACATTTGTAGAAGTTTTTCAGTGTTTTAGTTGATAAACCAAATTCCGAATGAAATATAGCTGCTGTCTTGCCTTCTCTATAGCTACGTCAATATGTTGTGTCCAGAGATATTGACACCTTGGAGCTTGAAATAGCTCACTCTTTCCACTTCTGATCCCTCTATGAGGATTGGTTTATGTGCCCTGGTCGTATCTTTCCCGAAGTCCAGAGTCGGCTCTTTGCTGTTGCTGCCGTTGAGTGCAAGGCTGTTGCTGTGACACCACCCAACTAGCTGGTATATCGCATTCCTGGATGCTCTTTTGTCACCATCTGAAATTCTGCCAACAATGGTTGTATCATCAGCAAATTTATAGATGCTGTTTGAGCTAGGCCTAGCCACACTGGGTGTAGAGAGGGAATAGAGCAGTGGGCTAAGCACACATCCCTGTGGAGTACCTGTGTTAATTGTTAGCAAGGTGGAGATGTTATTTCTAATCTACACAGATGGTGTTTCTCCCATTAGGAATTCGAGGATCCAGTTGCAGAGGGAGGTACAGAGGCCTAGGTTCTGTAGCTTTTCAATTAAAACTATAGGAATGATGTTAAATGCTGAGCTATAGTCAATAAACTGCATCTTTGACATAGTTATTTGCATTGTTCGTGAACCAAGGGTGTGTGGAGAGCAATTGAGATCGCATCTGTTGTAGACCTTTTGTGGCGAAAGGCAAACTGCAGTAGGTCCAGGTCCACCCTGAGACAAGTGTTTACTCCAGCCATGAAGAGTCTCTCAATCTCACAGTTGTCACAAGTGAATGTCCATTAAATTCACCATTATGACTTCCACTTGTACAGTCCTGAACTCTCAATTAGCAATGCCCCATGTGGGAATGCTGCTTATATAATTGGACTTAGAATGTGCTTGCTCTATTGCTGGTTCATGCTTCTCTTGGATTGTGGCTGAATTTTAGTGAAATTGTGACAGTGGCCATTAGAAAGGTCATTGATTTATTTAGTGTTATTTAATGAAACTGTAATTTGATGAAGGCTGCTGTTTTTAATTGTATTAAACATTTCTATAAATGGTAAACTCTTTACATGCCTCTTCATTTCAAAAACAAAGGATCTGGGAAAACAAACAGAATATCAAACTGCAACGATTGAAACAACTATTGACATTTTTCCAGTGAAGTAACAGTAGTGTAATATACTTGTTGGAGCATACACAATAAGGCACTGTTCTTCCGAAAATTACCACAGCAACCTGGACTTGATGTAACTGGCGTTTTCTGTGGATACAAACTAAACAACAAGAACACTTTGGATTGAAAATGATGCATAGCTAAGAGGAACAGCAATGTACCACGATCCAACTCCTTCCCCATACTGGAAGTTGCTTGCACTTAATATAAGTTAAGATAAAGCCTAAAATTGATCACTCTAAGATACTATATTGATTGCCTGTGCATCTTTTATTATGAGAAATGCAGGTTTGAAAGCCGTTGACCAAAACACTGATTTAATCATTCTAGTGACAATTTACTTGAACTGCACTATTTTAAATTGGCCATATGGTTGACTGCAAGAAGGAAGACTTCCGACAGAAAAATGGAAACATGAAATTTAATTCATACAAGATTAATTATATGTTTTAAGACGGGAATATAGAGCAAATGGAAGGATATCAGAATATTTGTGACAAGAATTGGATCTACTGAATGTATGTCCGCAGTTCAAGATAGCATGGCAGTCCAATATATTAGTTAAAGAGGCAAACAGGGAGATTTCCATTATTATGAACACAAAGGACATTAGAGCTTGGATATTAAACTTAATCTGTATTTATTGCTTGTTTATTTGCTTGTTAATTCTGGTTCCCTGCATTACAGGAAAGGCTAGATTGCACTAGAGGGAATGAGGGGAGGATTGGTATTGGTTTATTCTTGTCACATGTACTGAGATACAATGAAGTACCTTTGTGTGCCATCCAGTCAAACCATATTTTACATAAATGCATCAAGGTAGCAAAAAGCAAAGCAAGACCAAACTATAGTGGTGTAACTGCAGAGAAAGTGTAATGCTGGTAAACAAACAAGGGCAGGGTCATGACAGGGTAAATTAGGAGATCAAGTTTGCCTTTAGATATGAAAGGCTCGTATGAGAGTCTAATACCAACTGGATAAAAGCTGTCCTTAAGTCAGGTGGAACATGTTTCCAAGCTTTTATCTCATGCACAACCAGTGAAGTGGATAGTCAGCATCTCTTCCCCAGGGCACCACTGCTCAATACAAGAGGACATGGCTTTAAGGTAAAGGGTGGTAAGTTCAAGGGGGATATTAGAGGAAGGTTTTTTACTTAGAGAGTGGTTGGTGTGTGGAATGCACTGCCTGAGTCAGTGGTAGAGGCAGATACACTAGTGAAGTTTAAGAGATTACTAGACAGGTATATGGGGGAATTTAAGGTGGGAGGTTATATAGGAGGCAGGGTTTGAAGGTCGGCACAACATTGTGGGCCAAAGGGCCTGTAAAGTACTGTACTATTCTATGTTCTTTGACAGGTAGCAAGGAACTTTGATTGTGGTGACTATTTCCTGAGGCAACAAAATGTGCAGACAGAATCCATGGAGAGAAGGCTGTATGTGTGATGGACTAGGCTGCATTCACAACTCTCCACAAGTTCTTGCAGTGTTGGCAGCAAATGTTTTCATTCGCTGTGTTGTTTCCTTTGAACAGATGTTGCAGAGGGAAGACTTTCATTGGGGTGTTGCAAGGGTCCTAAAGGAAAGGATCCTTTTCCTTCACCAAAGGCGCAATAGAAGCCAAGGCTTAAACTAATTCACAGAAGGATTAGAATGGAGCTGAAAAATAAATTGAGGCTGGTAGGGTCTGGGGCTTGATGTCTGAAAGGATAATGGTCTGAAATCCTCACCACATAGACTTGAAGAGCTACAGGGCAGTGAATCAAGTGCTCGATAGCATGTAATGAATGTTTGTTTCTTATAAGATATGCGGGGTTGAAAGCACAAGGAAAAATTGAAACAGGCAGTGATTCTTTTGGAAAAAATATCTACGCAAAATGTCAATAGCTCAATTTCTTTCTTAGATACAGGGTGACTGATTTGCATTTTTGATCACAATTCTGCTTTCCACTATCTGACGGTGTTCTTAATTAAATAATGGGTTAAAATTATAGATGTAAAATTAGCAGAAGACATGCTTTGCAGAAAAGGGCATAGAAAATGTTTGAATCAAAATTTTGAAATTACTATGCTTTTATTGAACATTGAAAGTCCATTCATAGCAAGATGTTTTGTTGTTTTCTTTAATCTTTACTGAACCTGTATCCAGAAAAATATTTGCGAACTGTATAGGACCCATAGAACAAGTATGAATCAAGGCTCTTCACATGCAATGTTGTATTTTGCCTTCTCACCAGATTCTTGGTCCTTTTCAATTGGCATGATGATACCACTTCATGTCCATTTGCTGTTTCATTTTACAATTTTGGTTTAAAAAGACTGGATTATTTCTTGGAAAATCTGCATGCAAATAAATTTTCTATCAACATTGACCTTTCCAAAAAATATATGACTGTCTTATGATGCTTACAGAACGATTGTTGTGATAGAACAATATATTTTAAAGCAATGTAAAGCAACTTTGATATTTGCATTGAAGACAAACCAGATAACGTGGTTTTTGTTGCATAGAAACATAGAAAATAGGTGCAGGAGTAGGCCATTCGGCCCTTTGAACCTGCACCGCCATTCAGTATGATCATGGCTGATCTTCCAACTCAGAACCCTGTACCTGCCTTCTCTCCATACCCCCTGATCCCTTTAGCCACAAGGGCCATATCTAACTCCCTCTTAAATATAGCCAATGAACTGGCCTCAACGGTTTCCTGTGGCAGAGAATTCCACAGATTCACCACTCTCTGTGTGAAGAAGTTTTTCCTCATTTCGGTCCTAAAAGGTTTCCTCTTTATCCTCAAACTGTGACCCCTCGTTCCGGACTTCCCCAACATCGGGAACAATCTTCCTGCATCTAGCCTGTCCAATCCCTTTAGGATTTTATACGTTTCAATAAGATCCCCCCTCAATCTTCTAAATTCCAGCGAGTATAAGCCTAGCCGATCCAGTTTTTCATCATATGAAAGTTCTGCCATCCCAGGAATTAATCTGGTGAACCTTCTTTGTACTCCTTCTATGGCAAGAATGTCTTTCCTCAGATTAGGGCACCAAAACTGCACACAATACTCCAGGTGTGGTCTCACCAAGGCCTTGTACAACTGCAGTAGTACCTCCCCGCTCCTGTACTTGAATCCTCTTGCTATGAATGCCAGCATACCATTCGCCTTTTTCACCGCCTGCTGTACCTGCATGCCCACTTTCAAAGACTGGTGTATAATGACACCCAGGTCTTGTTGCACCTCCCCTTTTCCTTATCGGTCACCATTCAGATAATAATCTGTTTTCCTGTTTTTGCCACCGAAGTAGATAACCTCACATTTATCCACATTAAATTGCATCTGCCATGAATTTGCCCACTCACCTAACCTATCCAAGTCACCCTGCATCCTCTTAGCATCCTCCTCACAGCTAACACTGCCGCCCAGCTTCGTGTCATCCACAAACTTGGAGATGCTGCATTTAATTCCCTCATCTAAGTCATTAATATATATTGTAAACAACTGGGGTCCCAGCACTGAGCCGTGCAGTACCCCACTAGTCACTGCCTGCCATTCTGAAAAGGTCCCGTTTATTCCCACTCTTTGCTTCCTGTTGGCCAACCAATTCTCTATCCACATCCATACCATACCACCAGTACCGTGTGCTTTAAGTTTGCACACTAATCTCCTGTGTGGGAGTGTGAGAGTGTGGGAGTTGCAACAATGTGTGGTCTAACTAATTTGGAAGGGCTGTGTCCTTTAATATAGATGTCAAAGCTCATTATAGTGATGTGAGATTACTGCATTCTGATTTTAAAAATATCTTAGACACTTACACACAGGATGCTTTGCCCCTTGGGGTATATTTCATCAGTGTAAAATGTCCTCTGATGATGATGCTGAAGATGATTGTTGGCTGTGGATTCACCTTTAAGAGTGCTTCAGAATGAAGCTCCATTCTGACCTTAAGAAAAACAGGGTTGCTAGATCAATTAGAGAAATCTTGGTTAATTATTCATTTTTTTCTGGGTGTTTTATAAAGTTGCATTATTCTTGCCAAGATCAACTAACTTGGCATTTACTGACAATTCTCCTGAAGGCTTGGTTTGTTTCAGTTATTTATATTGACCAATGATCTAGATAACTTATTCCAATAACACATACCACTTGAAAGATGGCATATCTGACAAGAATAGCAGCATTCCTTTTGTTCTGCATTGTATTGCCCGTCTAAAATCTGACTCAACTCATGGGCAAAACTTGAACTTCCATTCACATAATTTGCAGATGAGAATGTCATTGCTGGCTTAATAGTAGAAACTTGTATTTTATCAAATCAGAACTTTTATACATTTATTCCTTTATAATATGTAACCTGTTTCCATATTGCGACCTGCTACATTTGTTTAATTGGACTATTGAAATTAATTCAACAAGTGAATAAATAATTTTTCTACGCAAACAACAGGAATTCTGCAGATGCTGGAAATTCAAGCAACGTACATCAAAGTTGCTGGTGAACGCAGCAGGCCAAGCAGCATCTATAGGAAGAGGCGCAGTCGACTTTTTCTACTTTTTTTTAAAAAACATCCATCTTTGATTTAGTTGGTTATACACCTTTGTCAAGAATGGAAGCATAATCTATATTGCAGCTGACAAGGTTAAAGAGCATTCATTTTTTTTTAGATTACTGACAATTTTCAATCTTTTTATTTGTTTCGTAATAATAAACATAACACAGTAATGGTACAAAGTTATTGGGAATACATTAATATAATTGGCATAGTTAATTATAAAGCCAGTTGACACTTAGATGATGAACCTCCCAATCATATAGGATACAGATGAACAATATAAAACAAAGAAAAATATCTTTAAAAAATCATGAAAAAGGAAAAAAAATAACACAATAAACCCCCCCCCCAAAAAAAAACTAATTTAAACAGTATTAATCAACTAAACTAAAAAAAAAGACATGGGCTGTTATGTAACATCATTAAAAAAAAGGAAATCTTAGTGTCGATGACTCCGTTCCTCTCAACCAATATTACAAAGAAATAAAATAAGTTTGGAAAAGGTCAAATTACATCATATGAAAATGTTTAATAAATGGCCTCCAGGTCTTTTTCGAATTTAATAGAGGGATCATAAACAACACTTCTAATTTTTTCCAAATTTAAACACAACATAGTTTGAGAGAACCAATGAAACGTGGTAGGAGGATTAATCTCTTTCCAATTCAGCAAAATGGATCTTCTAGCCATTAATGTAAGAAGATTCAAGATTCAATTCATTCTAACCATACATCAGCTCTGCAGGGCAGAATGAGACAGCGTTTCTCAGGGGCAGTGCAATCATAACATAACAAACGCAACACTAAATAATAAACTTAACAATAAATAGTAAAACACAACAGCCACATGTCAGTTAAATCAGTTATAAGTGTCCAGTGCAAGTTAAAAGTGTCCAAAGCAGAGTCAGGCGGAGCAGCTATTTAGCAGTCTGACTGCCTGTGGGAGGAAGCTGTTTAGTAGCCTTGTGGTTTTAGGCTTGATGCTCCTGTAATGTTTGCCTGATGGCAGAAGAACAAACAGTTCATGGAGAGGGTGTGAGGGGTCTTTAATAATGTACCATGTCTTCTGGAGGCATCGACTCTGAAAGATGTCTTGGACAGAAGGTAGGGAGACCCCAATAACCTTCTCTGCTCCCCTAATCACCCTGTGCAAGGCTTTTTTGTCGATAGCACTGCTTTTTTGTCGACAGAAATGCAATCATCCGACAAGCTGAAGAGGTTAAATGACTTGATTCTGTCATTGGTAACCAAAAAATAGCAGTAATTGAGTGAGGTTGTAAGTCAATATTCAAAACAGTTGAGATAATATCAAAAATATCTTTCCAATATTTTTTCAACAAAGGACATGACCAAAACATATGAGTTAAAGAAGCTGTCTCGGATGACATCTATCACATATAGGATTTATATAAGAGTAATAACGAGATAATTTATCTTTAGACATATGAGCCCTGTGCACTACAGGTTTCCCATGCCATCCGAAGGTAGGGCGTTCCTATGAAACGGTTTGTAAGCCGAAATGTCGTAGAGCGAAGAAGCAATTACCATTTATTTATATGGGAAAACTTTGTGAGCGTTCGCAGACCCAAAAATAACCTACCAAATCATGCAAAATAACACACAAAACCTAAAATAACAGTAACATATAGTAAACAACAGGAATTCTGCAGATGCTGGAAATTCAAGCAACATACATCAAGGTTGCTGGTGAACGCAGCAGGCCAAGCAGCATCTATAGGAAGAGGCGCAGTCGACGTTTCAGGCCGAGACCCTTCGTCAGGACTAACTGAAGGAAGAGTGAGTAAGGGATTTGAAAGCTGGAGGGGGAGGGGGAGATGCAAAATGATAGGAGAAGATAGGAGGGGGAGGGATAGAGCCGAGAGCTGGACAGGTGATAGGCAAAAGGGGATACGAGAGGATCATGGGACAGGAGGCCTAGGGAGAAAGACGGGGAGGGGGGTGACCCAGAGGATGGGCAAGAGGTATATTCAGAGGGACAGAGGGAGAAAAAGGAGAGTGAGAGAAAGAATGTGTGCATAAAAATGAGTAACAGCTGGGGTACGAGGGGGAGGTGGGGCCTAGCGGAAGTTAGAGAAGTCAATGTTCATGCCATCAGGTTGGAGGCTACCCAGACGGAATATAAGGTGTTGTTCCTCCAACCTGAGTGTGGCTTCATCTTTACAGTAGAGGAGGCCGTGGATAGACATGTCAGAATGGGAATGGGATGTGGAATTAAAATGTGTGGCCACTGGGAGATCCTGCTTTCTCTGGCGGACAGAGCGTAGATGTTCAGCAAAGCGGTCTCCCAGTCTGCGTCGGGTCTCACCAATATATAAAAGGCCACATCGGGAGCACCGGACGCAGTATATCACCCCAGTCGACTCACAGGTGAAGTGATGCCTCACCTGGAAGGACTGTTTGGGGCCCTGAATGGTGGTAAGGGAGGAAGTGTAAGGGCATGTGTAGCACTTGTTCCGCTTACACGGATAAGTGCCAGGAGGGAGATCAGTGGGGAGGGATGGGGGGGACGAATGGACAAGGGAGTTGTGTAGGGAGCGATCCCTGCGGAATGCAGAGAGAGGGAGGGAGGGAAAGATGTGCTTAGTGGTGGGATCCCGTTGGAGGTGGCGGAAGTTACGGAGAATAATATGTTGGACCCGGAGGCTGGTGGGGTGGTAGGTGAGGACCAGGGGAACCCTATTCCTAGTGGGGTGGTGGGAGGATGGAGTGAGAGCAGATGTACGTGAAATGGAGGAGATGCATTTAAGAGCAGAGTTGATAGTGGAGGAAGGGAAGCCCCTTTCTTTAAAAAATGAAGACATCTCCCTCGTCCTAGAATGAAAAGCCTCATCCTGAGAGCAGATGCGGCGGAGACGGAGGAATTGCGAGAAGGGGATGGCGTTTTTGCAAGAGACAGGGTGAGAAGAGGAATAGTCCAGATAGCTGTGAGAGTCAGTAGGCTTATAGTAGATATCAGTGGATAAGCTGTCTCCAGAGACAGAGACAGAAAGATCTAGAAAGGGGAGGGAGGTGTCGGAAATAGACCAGGTAAACTTGAGGGCAGGGTGAAAGTTGGAGGCAAAGTTAATAAAGTCAACGAGTTCTGCATGCGTGCAGGAAGCAGCGCCAATGCAGTCGTCGATATAGCGAAGGAAAAGTGGGGGACAGATACCAGAATAGGCACGGAACATAGATTGTTCCACAAACCCAACAAAAAGGCAGGCATAGCTAGGACCCATACGGGTGCCCATAGCTACACCTTTAGTTTGGAGGAAATGGGAGGAGCAAAAGGAGAAATTATTAAGAGTAAGGACTAATTCTGCTAGACGGAGCAGAGTGGTGGTAGAGGGGAACTGATTAGGTCTGGAATCCAAAAAGAAGCGTAGAGCTTTGAGACCTTCCTGATGGGGGATGGAAGTATATAAGGACTGGACATCCATGGTGAAAATAAAGCGGTGGGGGCCAGGGAACTTAAAATCATCGAAAAGTTTAAGAGCGTGAGAAGTGTCACGAACATAGGTCGGAAGGGATTGAACAAGGGGTGATAAAACAGTGTCGAGTAACATATAGTAAGAGCAGGAATGATATGATATATACACAGCCTATATAAAGTAGAAATACTTCTCTACAACGATTGCCTGCACAGGTCTCCGTAGCGAAAATCTCACGCAAGCGCTGTTGGCATAAACGCGCTCTCCAGTAACCTTTAAACCATGAAGCTGCCAAATCTACCAAATAACACGTAAAAATACATAGCCTATATAAAGTAGAAATAATGTATGTACAGTGTAGTATCACTTACCGGAATCGGGGAAAACAGCTTGCCGAGCACACTGATGATGGTGTGTTAGACTGAGTCATCGCAGGTTGGGGTGGTGCAGTGGCCCTCACCCTCCAGGCTGCCGATTGCTGATTGCATCGCCTCTGATCTGGGCCGACAATTACGTGTCAGCGGCACCTAATTAATTAGCATGTTTATTTCGGCTTTTTTCTTAAAGATGTGCTGTGTGCCTCCTGGCTACCGCTGCATTCTCCGCGAATCGGTACACTATCTGTCCGGGGCCCGGGGGTTGGGGTGATGAGACACGGGGGCGTCATCTCATCCATTGCTTCACTTTTGCTACTGCATTCGGTTTCGATTGTTATCCTTTCCTCTTCCAATTGCATCAGCTCTTCATCTATCAGTTCTTGGTCATGAGATGCCAAAGCCTCTTCAACATCATCTTCGTCAGCTTCCACAAGCCAAACTCACTTTGTTCTTGCTTCGTTCACCACGATCAAAATGCTTAATTATGTCTAGTGTAACACCCTTACGAGCTCTTTCTGGCTTTTCCGACACCTTAGAACTCATCTTGCTAACGGCTGCTGAATGCAACGTGTTTAAGCAATGCTGTTTGGAATCCAGGGCAGAGTGGCTGCTCGGGGTGCGCGCTGATTTTTTCGTGCGCTGATTTTTTATCGCACGCTGCCTTTCCTCATAACAGTGAAAACACCTTCTGAAAGTGAAAACGGGGTACTAATGTTGGTCTTTCGTAACAGGTTTCGTAAAGTGAACGTTCGAAAAGCGAGGGACGCCTGTACTTTAAACTGTATCAACGCATGTTTAGCACATATAGAGGATGAATTAACTAATTGAAGAATTTTTCCCCATTTTTCAATCGGTGCAGTAATCTTAAGTTCTCTTTCCCAATCAGTCTTAATTTTATTAGATACATCAGGACATATATTCATAATTGTATTATAAATAATTGCTATAACACCTTTCTGAAAAGGATTTAAATCTAAAATGTTTTCCAAAATATCCATTGAATATAAATTTGGAAAGTTAGGAGAGGCAGTATTTAAAAGATTTCTAACATGTAGATATCTAAAAAAGTGAGATCTAGGCAGATTATTAGATAGTTGTTCAAAGGACATAAAACAATTATCCGAAAATAAATCACAAAATCGTACTATACCTTTGATTTTCCGATCTAAATATGCTTGATCCATAGTGGAGGGTTGAAGAAAGAAATTAAATAAAATAGGACTTGCTAAAATAAATTGGTTCAACCCAAAAAACTTTCGAAATTGAAACCATATATGCAAAGTATGTTTAACTATTGGGTTATTCATTCGTTTATAAAATTTAGGAAGAGTAAAAGGAAGCGAAGTCCCTAAAATAGAACCCAATGAAAACCCTTGAAAAGAATTATTGGGTAAATTCCAAGATCTACCCAATGTGGACTTGAAATTACATCCAAGTCGCATAACCAAAATTTTAAATATTGAATGTTAATTGCCCAATAGTAAAATCTAAGATTCGGGAGAGCGAACCCCCTCCCCTCCCACACACACTTTTTTAGGTTTCGGTAAATGTTTTTTTACCGAACCTAGGATTTTTATTCTGTCATATATATGAGGAAATTTTTGAATCGACATTATCAATAAAGGATTTTGGAAAAAAAATTGGTACCGTTTGAAATGCATATAAAAATTTAGGCAAAATAATCATCTTGATAGCATTGATCCGACTGATCAGTGACAAAGACATTGGTGACCATTTAGTAAACAAAAGTTTAATCTAATCAATTAAAGGTAAAAAATTAGCTTTAAATAAATCTTTTTCATGATTTTAACCCCTAAATCTGTAAAAGAGTCAGTAACCAATTTAAATGGTAAACATCCATAAATAGGAACCTGTTTATTTAGGGGAAATAGTTCACTCTTATTAAGGTTCAATTTATAACCAGAAAAATTACTAAATTGAGCCAACAAAGATAAAATAACGGGAACTGATTTCCCCAGATTAGAGATATATAATAACAAATCATCTGCATATAATGATAATTTATGTATTTCGCTTCCACGGATAATACCAAAAATGTTTGGCGAGTCTCGGTTGGCAATTGCTAAAAGTTCAAGGGCAATATCAAATAATAATGGACTAAGAGGGCATCCTTGCCTAGTACCCCAAGATAGACGAAAAAAGGGAGATCTTTGATTATTAGTACAAACCGAGGCCACAGGGGTATGATATATCAATTTAATCCAAGATATAAATATTGGACTAAAATTAAATTTTTCGAACACACAAAATAAATATGGCCATTCAACTCTATTGAAAGCTTTCTCAGCATCTAATGAAATAATACATTCCGGAGTCTTAAGTGAAGAAGTATAAACAATATTCATTAACCTCCTGATATTAAAAGATGGAAAAAGATGTTTTTTTATAAATCCTGTTTGGTCCACAGAGATAATTTGAGGTAATACCTTCTCTAACCTAGTTGCTAAAATATTTGAAAAAATTTTTGAATCTACATTCAGAAGAGATATCGGTCTATATGATGCACAATCAGTAGGATCTTTATTCTTTTTAAGAATTAAAGAAATAGAAGCTCCATAAAACGATTGTGGTAATTTACCTAATCTGATTGCTTCTTTGAATATTCTAGAACACCAAGGAGAGAGAATAGAGGAAAAAGACTTTAAAAAATTCCACTGTAAAACCATCAGGACTAGGTGCTTTGCTGGAATTCACTGAGGAGATTACAGCTGTTATTTCTTCCTCTGTAATAGGAGTTTCTAATGTTAAACAATCTTCGGGTGAAATTTCAGAAAATTCAATTTTCTTAAAAAGTTGCATGTTAAAATCATGAGGAAAGTCAGAATGGTGTAAAGAGGTATAAAATTCTTGAAAAGTTTTGTTTATCTCGTCATGATCAACTGTCAAAGTATCATCATGTTTACGGATCTTAATAATTTAATGTTTAACCAAAGTAGTTTTCAATTGATTAGCTAATAATTTACCCGATTTATCACTATGAATATAAAACTCACTTCTAGTTTTCATTAATTGATTTTCAATCGAGGATGTTAATAATAAACTATGTTCCATTTGGAGTTTAACTCTCTGTTTATAAAGCTCCTTGCTAGCAGCAATAGAATGTCTCTTATCAATTAATTTTATCAACCAACAAAAGTGTTTCATTCTTAATATGTTTTTTCAAACCAACAGAATAGGAAATAATTTGTGCACGGATCCCATACTGTCCCGTTGGAAATTTCTTCTGTAATATTAGTTGAAAAGAAGAAATCAATCTGTTCCTTCATAAACTTAACAAAGTCCAAGTCTTGAAGCAAATTAGAATTAAATCGCCATTGTCTATTAGTAGAAGAAGTATCCATTAACTTAATAGAAAGTTTCATTGGAGCATGATCCGAAGTGGCGATAATGTCATAATTGCAATCAATTACAGATGGAATTAAACGAGAGTCAATAAAAAAGTAGTCAATTCTAGAATAGGAATGATAATGATAGTTAAAGAGCATTCAAAGCAAGAATAACACTGGTTGATTGATATTAGGGTGATACTTTAATTAGGATAACTTTTCTGTCCTCGGTGATTTTCAGGAAAAAAAATAGTTTTTACAAAAACAAGTACTGTAGGTTAGGTAATTGTAGCTCTAAACTTTTTTTCAGAATGCTTCATAAATAATATTTTCTTAATTTTTAAGTGAGCTAAAAACTTAAATGTGGCAGAATTTCACTACTTTGGGCTTGCCCCCTACCCAGAGTCTGTAACTTTGTCTTCAAAATAAAGTATTAATAAGTATGCAATTCATGAAATTTTTAGTTTGTGTTTTCTCACAAGAACTTTTAAACACATGTCAAATTCATGTGAGTTATACAATTTGTACATTTTTTATGACGAACCAATGTCCGCAACATCACTAATGCGCAACACATCCAGTCAGTTTTTTTCAAACAACTGCTTATGTGGTTGCCAAGGAAGTGAGATGGGGATAGGGGAGCATGTGGTTGTCATGGTAGAAGACTGACATTTTGATGTTCAGAAATGTGAGCAATATAGATTTATACCTCCTGATCTGTGAGTATGTTTATTATATGTCATTACTAAATTACTGTTTGAGTGTTTTAACTGAAGAAAAAATAACTTCACTTTATTTCTGTATATTTAAATTCCATTTACAAGTTAGTTATTCGGTCGACTTAGCCAGTGTGAAACTTAGCCAATTTCTTCTTTTAAAAAGTGAGAAATGTCATTACAATCATACAGCTGGTGGTGAAGTTGTCAAGATGGCCCCAAAATCATCAGCAGACCTATCAAAAAAAAATACACAGACACAATTAAAGAAGACCCAATGAAATATCAGCAGTACCTTGAAAGAGAGAGAGATGGGAAAAAAAAGGGAGCCAGGAAAACTAAGATCATCTCACAATTACTGAAGTGCAAATAGAGACTAAAGAGATGACAGTGGAGAGTTAATTAAAGAAAGAAAAAGGCTGCTGATGAGAAAACACGGAGAACGGAAAGAATACCCTACCAGAATATCCAGTAGGCCAACAAAAAGAGCAGAATGACCTCATTTTCTCGAGACTTGACCCATGGATTTTGACAGGCCTAACCCACACGGTACCTGACTGGCAGAACACAGTACGTGTGCTTGCAACACTGTGTGTCCGACAGAGTGATCAGCAGCACTGGGGCTCCACAGGGGACTGTCTTGTCTCCCTTTCTCTTCACCATTTACACCTCGGACTTCAACTACTGCATAGAGTCCTGTCATCTTCAGAAGTTTTCTGATGACTCTGCCATATTTGGATGCATCAGCAAGGGAGATGAGGCTGAGTACATGGCTACGGTAGGAAACTTTGTCACATGGTGTGAGCAGAGTTATCTGCAGCCTATTGTGAAGAAGACTAAGGAGCTGGTGGTAGACCTGAGAAGAGCTAAGGTACCGGTGACCCCTGTTTCCATCCAGGGGGTCAGTGTGGACATGGTGGAGGATTACAAATACCTGGGGATAGGAATTGATAATAAACTGGACTGGTCAAAGAACACTAAGGCTGTCTACAAGAAGGGTCAGAGCCGTCTCTATTTCCTGAGGAGACTGAGGTCCTTTAACATCTGCCGGACGATGCTGAGGATGTTCTACGAGTCTGTGGTGGCCAGTGCTATCATGTTTGCTGTTGTGTGCTGGGGCAGCAGGCTGAGGGTAGCAGACACCAACAGAATCAACAAACTCATTCGTAAGGCCAGTGATGTTGTGGGGATGGAACTGGACTCTCTGACGGTGGTGTCTGAAAAGAGGATGCTATCTAAGTTGCATGCCATCTTGGTCAATGTCTCCCATCCACTACATAATGTACTGGGTGGGCACAGGAGTACATTCAGCCAGAGACTCATTCCTCCGAGATGCAGCACAGAGCGTCATAGGAAGTCATTCCTGCCTGTGGCCATCAAACTTTACAACTCCTCCCTTGGAGGGTCAGACACCCTGAGCCGATAGGCTGGTCCTGGACTTATTTCATAATTTACTGGCATAATTTACATTCTACTATTTAACTATTTATGGTTCTATTACTATTTATTATTTATGGTGCAACTGTAACGAAAACCAATTTCCCCCGGGATCAATAAAGTATGAATCGCCTCATAGGAGAGGCCAGAAAAATGTGAGAGCAAACAGAGCTAAAGGATACTGTGATCTCACTGAAGCCCATGTGAAATTTTATGACATTTTGTCTTTAATTGTAAGTTTTGCTTCTTCTAATTAGACATGTTTTGTCAGAGTTAATGTTAAAATAAAGCCATTGTTTTTCAATGTCAAAAGTATTTTGTCATTACCATTACAGTGCATATTTTGTTTGGAAATGAAGTTTGATTTAGAAATTTTGGTTTGAACTCATTTGCTGGAGTCAAGTGCTTTGATGCCAAAATCGGCATTCTATCAAAAAAGGGTTAAATTCCAATGGTCTAATTAGTAAACAAATGTGTTATTTAGCCAAGGAAAATGTTGACATGCTTAAGAAAATGTGTCTCAAAAATATACTCTTAATGTACTTTAAAAAAAAGTTAAAACGGATTTATTAAAGGGCATGGTTTTTATTTGCAGGATTGACTGAAATCTTTGTCATTTCATCTTAAATTAAATTAAGAACTTTGATGGTATGATGGAAATAACGCTTATCCATGAAAACTCTGCAAGAACACCTTAAAATATAAAAGCTGTCTTAAAGATTGATCAATGCCAAACTCTGGCCTTCATTCCAGAACCTAAAATAAAAATTATAACATAAAGAAAACAGAGTATGAAGCAATGTCATTTTTCAGAATTTCAAGTAGGTAAAAGTGTCACTGATTGAAGAATCACCCATTAAAGTTCTTTGAGGAAAAATGTAATTTCAGTACTTGAAAACCACTTCTCAAATAATTATTAGTTATTGAAGTATGCCTGTATTCTTTTATTCAGGGAACTTTTGTGCATTGGACATCATAATCTCAATTGTGAATTTTTATTATGATACTTTTCTCAAAATGTTATATGACTTGTAATTTAATTTAAATATGGTCACATTAATTAATTGCAAAATTTGAAGGAAAAGTTGAATGAAGCTTTTGGATTTAAGCTGTGTTAGTAATTCTGAAAAAATTAAATGTTTATGGATTAATCAATTCTTCTTTTCTCTTTCAGATCCATTGGACTAAACTGAAAACTCATCCAATCTGCTTGGTAAAATTTCATTTTATTACAGTAATTAAATATAAATTGTGTGCTAAGTGCTTCAGTTTCTGATGAGACTTGACACCAAAAGGAATAATTGAGCAGCTTGGTTTTTAAATTAAGTTCATTATTCAGAGCAATGTTTAATATGCATTTATCTATATTACAGTGTATTCCTGAGGGAAGTAGAATGAATAATGTTCATATATCTGTTCTACTATTCAGTTCTACTATTTGCATATGAAGGTCTGAACTACATTCAGCATTTTGCCATTGAGTGGCAGAAAACCTCGAAACCAGAATAAGGTTTATTATCACTGACTTGTGTTATGAAATTTGTTGTTTTGTGGCAACAGTACAATGCAATGCACTTACCTATCACCAAGCAAGAAAAGATTAATTTGTGGAAGCCAATTTGCACAGCCCCCTGACATCACTGTGGCAATTCACAGATATACTGTGACAGTAGAATCAGAATCAGGTTTAATGTCAGTAATGTAAGCTGAGAACTTTGTTGTTTTGTGGTAGCATTATAATGCAGACATAACAAATTACTATAAGTTACAATAAAAATAAGTAAGTAGCACAAAAGAGGAATAGTGAGATAGTGCTCATGGACTTCTCAGAGTCTGATGGCAGAGGGGAAGAAATTGTTCCTAAAATGTTGAGTTTCAGATTTTAGGCTCCTGTACATCCATCCTGACAGTGGCAATGAGAAGGGGGCATGTCCTAGATGGTGAGGGTCTTTAATGATACTTAGTTGATATTATTTGCAAGATGCCACCACATTCATGATTTGCACACCGAGGTGGATATTCACTTTTCACCAGTGTTTTCAAAACTGCTCTGATGGATTGTCATGGAGTCCAGTAGGAACACATGAACTTGGGTAGTTTCCCTTTGATTATGCTGGAGAATCTGCGTGCAGCATCTGCCCAGCTTCTCTATTCCGGTGAGCAAGTTAATGTGTAATTGAGTACAGTTTCATTTATTTTCAAATATATTAATATTTTCAGGTTTTTTAGTACTATACGAATGTTAGAAGACATTAAGAAGCATTCCAAATGCTTCATGTGGCTGAAATGTAAGATATGTCTCAGCTTGTAATAATAATGGTCCCCCCCCCACTCCTCATACTGAAATTCAATCTAATATAACTTGCACCTTTCAAAATTCTGTTACTGGACCAGGCCATGCCACTGAGCATTAGGCAACTGGAAGGCAAGTAGCAAAAAGGAATTTTCAAAGTTAAACCACCATATTAGTCAATGGCAAGAGCTAGTGAATGGTATTGACAAGTTCAAGTTTATTTTCATTCACGAACACGTATACAGCCAAATGAGATAACGTTCCAGGGGGCACAGATTAATACATACAACTCACAGACATAACACATAAAGTAATACTACCGCTAGTAACTTAACAAATAATACATATATGATACAAGTTTAAGAAAATAAACAGTATAATGATGCCGGGGGCTTCTAACGTAATGAGTCCTGGGTGGTGGCAGGGCGTTCAGTAGTCTTATGTCCTCGGGGGGTGTGGGCAAGAAGCTGCTTCTCATCCTAACAGTTCTTGCCCTAAAGCTATAGGACCTCCTGCTTAATGGTAGGGGGTGTTAAAAAGATTGTTGGACAGATGAGAGTGATCACTGACAATGCTAATGGCTCTGCATATTCAGTACTCCTGATAAATGGGTGGAAGAGAGACCCTCATGATCCTCTCAGCAGCCCTCCCAATCCTTTGCAGGGACTTGTGGTCAGATGCCTTGCAATTCCTGCACTAGACCAGGACACACTCAATGTTGGTCCTGTAAAAATTGGTTAAAATGAGGGGTGGGTGGGAGTTTCACTCGCTTCAATCTCATTAGGAAGTGGAGATGCTGCCGTGCTTTTTTGACCAAAGAAATGGTTCTGAGGGACAAGGTGAAATCGTCTGTTAGGTGCACTTGCAGAAACTTGGTGTTCCTATTTCTCTACACAGAGGAGCAGTGCATGTTCAGTGAAGAGTGGTCACTCTGCACTTCCCAAAGTCCACCATCATCTCTCTGGTCTGTTCATGTGAGACTCTAGTTGTTGTGCTTGTACCATTCTACCATCCGCTCCATTTCCTTTGTGTATACCGTCTCGTCGTCGTTATTGATGAGGCCAACCACTGTTGTGTCATCAGCGGATTTGATGATTCGGTTTGAGCTAGATCTAGCAACGCAGTCATGTGTCAGCATTGTGAACAGTCGCCAGAGAACGAAGCCCTGGGGAGCGCCAGTGGTCTGTGTGATGGAGCTAGAGATGCTTCTGCCAACATGGACTGATTGTGGCCTTTCTGTGAAGAAGTCCAGGATCCAGTTACAGAGAGAAGTGTTGAGACCAAACAAGGATAGTTTACCGCCAGCATTTGAGTTACGATCATATTGAACACCAAGCTGGCAGAACAGGATTGAGTGGGAGTGCAGAGGCTATGGAATTATCAGTGGACTGATTTGAGTGACAAGCAAACTGGTAAATACTGGGTCATGATCTTAGAGTGAATTCTCACAAGTTGGTGAGGTTTGCATGATTAATTTTTCAGTAACATTTATTTTTTTTTCCCAGAACACTTGTATTGTCATTTAAGCAGCCACACAAATGTAGTTCTTTCAGTGACTCTATTTAACCCATTTTAAACCAGTCCAAACTAATCCCATCTGCCTGCAAGTGATCCATAAGCCTCTATTCCCTATCACGTGGTATGACTACATACCTATCTAAATACATCTTAAATGTTCCCATTGTATCTGTTTCCACCATCATTCAAATCAAGTTCAAGGGGAAGGGAGGGAGGGAATGTTCCCCTCCCCCTCCCCTCCCCAAATTCACATTCAAATTCAAGTTTAATTATCATTCAGCCATACATGATTACTGTTGAATGAAACGGCATTCTTCTGGGGCAAACATGCAAACATACAGAGTACATTTCAAAATAGCAAACAAAAAAAACATAGTCACACATTAAAAAAAAACACTTAGTCCAAGACCCTGAGCAGCATGTCCCACAAATTGATTGTACAGATTACTGGCAATGCCAGTTTGTCATTCCACCAATTGAAGACTTGGAGGGCAGCACCAATGGGACAGGCTAGCCCCCAGTTGAGCCTGGATGCCACGCTACACCGCCTCCAGTGAATCTCTCCTGGACTGCAGCAATGGGCAAGCCTGCTGCTTGAGACCTAGTCCTCGTTACAACCGAGGGCACACAGCTCCCATACCGCCAGTCGCCACCAAACAAGGGAAACCAGTCTGCAGCAATGTGTTCTAGGCAGCTACTGTTCTGCTTTTTCAAAAATTTAATTGTCTTATAAAGCCAACGTCCTGGTGGATCTCTTCTGTACCTTGTCCAAAGCCTCCACAACCTTGCTTCAAAGCCATGATGACCAGAAATGCACACAATTCTCCAATGTCGCCTTAACCAAAGATTAATTATGCTGCAGCATGCTTTTCATACTTTCACATTCAACACTGACTATTGAAGACAAGTATGTTGAATGCCCTACATGTGTGTTGCCACTGTCAGGGAGTTATACACTTGTACCCCAGGATTCCTCGGTACTTCAGTGATTCGAAAGGTCCTGCCATTACACTATTATCTATCGTAATAATGTTGATCACTTCTGGGGGAAAAAATTCTTTCTCTTCACGAGAAGCTATTTCCCATAATATTTTGTACAAACTTGTGGGCAAATTCAGCTTTTGGGAAAAGTTGAGTTGTGGAAAATAAAGACAGGTGACATTAGTTTTCTTAAGCATTGTAAGATTATCTGAGTTTTTGCATACCTATTAATCACTACTCAAGCTATATATAGGTACTGGTAAGGTAGCAATGAAAGTCAGGTGTAATCACCCTTTGAAAAGTCCGATAATGCATTTTTGTTCAGGATCATACAGGAAGCATGCCACTTCAGTCAAATTCTGGATTGGTATCATTGTCGGTAGAACTGTATTTTTTTTGTTGTATTCCATATCAATCCATATGAAATATACATGGAACTGAAGTGAACAACTTTTAGTCATTTCAATCTGGATATTGAGCTTTTTATTTTCTCTTCGTTTAGTATCTGGATAAGGTAGAAATGGAGATGAGAACTTGTGAGGAGCCTCGTCCTCCTAATGGTCCATCTCCTATCGCAACAGCTTCGGGACAGAGGTGAGATATGTCAGCAAATCATTCAGAAAAAACTTCTGTAGTCAAAATCTATCATTTGCATTTCTGCTTTCAAATATAATATGTTCTAGATGCAATGCAAATGGTTTGTAAAATTACAAAGCTATATATTTTTTAGAATAGTTAATGATATTTATTTTGCTACTTTTAACAAGTAAGCTGATCACCAATAATTGATAAGTTAAATTAGTTCAGTTCATAATTTATGTTTTCTTCTTCCTATAGTGAATATGGCTTTGCTGAAAAAGTTGTAGAAGGTATCTCGCTTTCTGTGAATTCCATCATTATTAAGATCAAGGCAAGAGCTTTTAATGCATCTTTTGAGTTGTCCCAGCTGCAAATATATAGTGTAAATACAAGTTGGCAACAAAGTGACCTACGATTCACCCGAATACAAGATGCTCAACGTGGTGAGGTAAATTATATCTTTATTTTGGAATTGGTCTTGCTCTTGCATTATTTTATTGTTCAACTGCATGAATGACAGTCAGATTTTGTGTGCATGAAGAGCACTTGAATCATATAATAATGATCATAAAATTCTGATACTGGGCCCATATTTGTGTCACCCTGTGTCTCTGAGTAAACTAACTTGTATGTTTGCAGAGACCTCTTGACTCTATATATTTTGAGAAATAAGAATGTGAAAATTTGGAGAATCTCAGCCTCATGGTCAATAAATGACACTTCTGGAGTAGGCAAAGATACAAGTTCTACTCTGCAAGAACCCACACCATATCTTAGGGCTGCCTTCACTGGGTAGACTGCTCTGATTTCATAAGGTTGTTTGCTTCCACCTTTAGGGTAATGAGGACAAAAATAATCCAATTTTTAAACAGGGCATCTGACAACATTAGAGTGAGGTTTTATTTAACTTTTTGGTACCAAGAAAGTCAAAGAATAGGAAGATTGTGTAGCGATGTGGAGTTGCTATTGTGCCATATGCACTTGTGTGAGACGTGCCCATAAAATATGTAATTATCTGCTCTCTCTGTGGAATAATGTAACTTCATTAACCAGAGTCAGCTTGCCTGTTGAATCAGTGTGTCTGTTAAGCAGTGTAACAATATGATTTTCTTAGACCAATAACTGCAGAATTTCTGTTTAAAACAGTAATACAGTTTTATTCCTGTGTTTTGTATATTTCAAAACAAATCTGGTGTCTATTTTTTCTGGTTGATAGTTGGCTTGCTTTTTATGTACTCAGGTTTTGACATTCAAGGAGATCACCTGGCAGATGATCCGAATAGAGGCAGATGCAATCCAGAATGAAGAACACGATATATTAAGTGCACCAGTGAGGCTTATCACAAACCAGTCCAAGCTGAAAGTCAGTTTGAAGCGAAGGGTAAGAAATAGAAAGTAATTTCTTCAGCAGAAAATTCACTGCAATGGTGTATGCTTGCAGTTTAGAACTTGCAGCAGTCGTGTATTTTGTAGTGGATACAGTGTAGAAGTGCAGCTATTGATTTATAGGGACCAACAAACAGAACTTCCTCAAAGTTGTTCTCAGATGTGTGAGCAGTCTGGACACATACAGACAGCAAAGAATCTCAAGAAAAGCTGTGTAGTTGGCCACGATGTTCTACCACTTTTTAAATAAAACCTTGGGTGCCTATAAAGTTACCAATTTATTTTCTTATTGAATAGGCCTGATAAGGAAAATAATTATTAGTCAGACAGATTACCAACAACATGATGCAAATGCATTGCATTTCTAATTCTTTACCTAAGAGTAGTAGTGTTCTTGTAGGGTAGCAGGGTGGGCATATGTCTCTACCAAAGGAGGTGTAAGGTACTCCTTCTCTCTACTAGCCTGCAGGTCAGCCTTGGGCAAGGTGTAGCACCTGCTTAGCACCCTTTCCCCCCTCCCCCCCCGCCCCAACTGATCAGGGCCATGGGAGCAGGTGGTGGATGGTCGTATGAAAAGCTATGTCCTCGTTATGTGACCACTGACACCAGGCAAACAATCTCTGAAGACTATTGATAATTGCTAGGGTCACTCATCTTGTAAAGACTGCCCAGAAGAAGACAATCGCAAGCCGCTTCTGCAGAAAAATTTGTCAAGAACAATCGTGGTTATTGAGACCATGATCGCTTACGTCATATGACATGGTACATTATGATGATAATGATGGGTATTATTGTGAGAGATTAGTATACTAGACATTTTCCTAGTTATTTAGATTGTAGACAAGTATTAGTATCAAATATTTGTAGCTGGGGCTGTTTGTAATTTCAATCACAGAAAATGTTTGTGTACTGTGATGGACAGAAAGATCAAAATAATGAGTATTAGTATTTAACTGAATTACCAAACATTCCATAACTGGTGCTGTACTGTTTATGCTTAGTTTCCATTCCACTGTGTCCACTCTTTATACCCCCCGCCTCCCCAATTTTCCACTTCTGCTCCCAACATTAAACTTGTAGCTTGGCTTACGATGTTGGTAAAACTCTGATAAACCACTATCTGACTATTCAGAAATTCTGATAATTCTGCATTTGGCTGACTGGGTGAAGTTCCCATACTCCTTTTAAGCTCATTGGATTCACTGGAATGTTACGTTACATTCTATCATTTTTAAAACAATAACTTCAGACTTGATAACATCTTGCAGTTCCAAAAATCTATCATTTGAGCACCACCAAGATCTGAGCAGATAAGATTATCAGAGTTTTACTGCATCTTGTTAGTTTGAAGACATCCTGATTGTATGAAGATCATTGACAATGCTTGGGAAATATTTTGTTACAAATCATTTTGGTGGAACTCTTGTTTTATCTTCAGCCTGTGTTTTGGGTATCGGACAGGATTTGAGATCTTTTTCTTCGTTGTTCTTGTTTCAACAGTTAAAAGATTGTAATGTAGTGGCATCGAAGCTGGTGCTTATATTGGATGATTTATTGTGGGTTTTGACGGATTCCCAATTGAAGGCAATGGCACAGTATTCAAAATCTCTGAGTGAAGTCATAGAAAAATCTGCACAGCAAAGGAAGAGTATGGCTTCTGCACCAACCCAGGTTGTTGTTTCCAATTTATTCCATATGAAGTATTATTTTAGAACAAATAGAAGTGGAAATCATTGCACTTCAATTGATATGGCTTGTGAGAAATGCATTCACAAATGTAAAAGCGAAACTATTAGCTTACCTATTTCAGCTCAAAAGGGGCTTTGTAATTTGTAAATTATATATTATTGACCTTTAAGGAATGAAAACATTGTAACAGCATTCCAAATGCTAATTAGAAGTTACTGAATTTTAAATATCAATTGATGATTGATTTAATTATTTATAGTATTTACTCATACCCTTGACTGCAGTGAAATAGCAGATTTTTAAAAATGCTAATAAGCAAAGCTAAGAGAGCAAAAATTGAACTAATTGCATGTTGTGAGCTTTGAAATAGGATCTCTGACCTTAAGTTACTATTCAAAATATTTTAGTCTTTCACTTGAAAGTATAAAACCTGTTTTCCTTGCATTTGGTTGTTAATAAATGTGAAAGTGACAGCTCTTTGAGGGAGGTTTATGGGGATTAGAATGAAGTAACTACAAATAGTGCTGCTATTTGATGACTAAACATCTTGTAAGTCAGGTATTAACTTCATTTTGGATTCGATAGTTGTTTTCTACAGTCTGTTAAGAATTTAACCAGCTAGTTGTTGTAAAAGAAAAAAATGGTATTGTTTCATACACACTAGGAAATGCTGAAACCTGTTACAGTACTGTATTATCTTTTGAAGTTTGACTCTCCCAGAGTACAGGGATCTTCTTTCCACTGAGGGTTGCAACTTTCCCCAAATTACTGAGCACAGTTGTCTGTAATGGGGTGCTGAAACCCAATAAATTCTGAACCTTGCCTCCTGGATCACTTGATAGCCAACAATGTTTACCCCAGGTTTATCCGTAATCCAAGTTTCATTTAGATTGAAGTCTTTGCCATTCAATGATATGCAAACTAGGGAAAAATATTATAAATTTAAAATTGTACTGTTAGAGCATGTTTAAATTAATTAAATACATTTAAACCACCACAAAATAGAAAAGCAATGTAATTTTTATTCCCTCTACTGCCATTTCTTCCTACTCGATTAAGAGGCCCACCAGATTTGCACAGTGGTCAGATTTCCCAAACCAGGTGCTTACAGATGTCTGGGGATTGTTAAAAAGCTGAGAAAAGGTCTGGGCTTTTGTGTACACACCAGGGACTTCAACTTCTGCCCATTTAACCAAATTTCTTAAACTGTATTGTAGGTATACATAACAAAGGAGGGCAGAGTAAACTCTGAACTCTTCCCCAGGTTAAATAAGACCATAAGACATAGGAGCAGTATTAAGTTATTCAGCCCATCAAATCTGCTCCAGCATTTGATTATGGTTGATTTATCTTCTATCTCAATCCCCTTCATCTGCTTTCTCCTGTACTCTTTGATGTCCGTACTAACAGTGCTTGGTGTCTCAACCAGGCAAGTTAGCTTGGAAAGCCATTTGGTTTATTCAGATACAAAATGAATTTTGGATCAGAGCTGTTGGAATGTGTTTTTCTGCAATCTATTTGTACATAAAAATCCTTTTTTTTCCTCTGAAAAACATGGTGTGATTATATTACATTTCATTTGGTTTAAATTTGCTGACTAAATTTCTGAATGGTGGTTCAGTGTTGGACCACAGAAGCCATTATAGCTCTCGTCTCAGATTATCAACATCACTTGGAAATTAGATTTTCCTACTTTAATAGTCATTGATTGCATTGCATTTTATAATAGGGGGTGACTAAAGGCTTATTAATAGACTGAAAACACAAGTGTGAAGAGCAAGTTTAAGTGGGGCTGAGGCAGCTGGTAGAAGTTGTACAAATTGAGTTCTGAAAATACAAAATCTGACAACTTCCGAAATTCAAAGCCGTTTGAGTGCTGCTGACATGATGTCACAATTGGAAAATTCCACAAGGCACTGGGAAGGTTCCCAGGCAATGTGCAGGTCTCTGCACACCACCCACAGTTCTGAGAAGTAGCCTCATGTGTAATGAACAAAAGTTTATGAAAAATAAAAAAAAACTTCATAAAGCAAAAAAGCCTGCCATTGTTTGTTGTTGTTTAACAACTGATTCAAGTATTTTCTAGATGCTGTTGTGCTGCTTTTGTCTCCCTGCATACATTATGTTTTCATTATGTTAATGGTATGTAATAATTTTCACTGTTAAGTACACATGTGTGATGAACGAGTGTAAGACAAGACTGCTTACTGGAAACACATAAATTGAGAGTCAGAAATTATGGCAATCCCAAACTATCTCATCATATATTCCAAAATGCAAAGCACTCCTGGCCCTAAGCAGTTAGGCTGAAGGGTACTCGACCTGTAATGGGAATAAACCAAAAATCGTAAATTAACGAACTGATGGTGTAGCAGTTGTAAAGTTGAATGATTTTGGTTTCAGAAGTCTTGCAAGATTTAGACGAGGATTTTGAATAGGATTTATTGGTGAGAGGCAGAGTATGTAGCAAAGAATTGGTGCTGGATATGTTTGAGGGTTCTGCTGATATTAGCTTAGGAAAATGCAAATCAACCAGAAGAATTTGAGTAAGTTGAATGTAAAGTTTACAGTAAAATGTACATGGGATTTGGTCACCAGACATTGAAGGGGAATGGTAATGTCTAATACTACAGAAGTTGTATGAATTATGGGTTAAAAATTAGGTTTAAAGTTCAGCTCTGGTTCTCAGAAAATATTGAAGAACTTGGTTAGAGTATGGAAGTGACTGGGTAATGAATCTGGAGGTAAAAGTGCAAAGGTTGATTGTAACTCTTGAAAATAATTGATTTGGAAACATGAACACTGTTGTAATAGTGAATAGAGAAAGCAAGTTCATTTATTTATAGATTTAAATTGTCTGGTGGCAGAGTGCTAGATGATTAAAATATTAAAATGTTGGACATAACAGGATAAGCATTTCAGGTTGATGATCTTTTTATGAAAAATCTTTAATTCAAAGTAGTTAAAATTCACTTAAATTTTGACCTACATTTATACATTGTTCTTGCAGAGTGCAACTCCACTTCCTGTTTCCCAGCAGGTTCGAACGCAGCAAGCTGCAGCAACAGCTGATCAGAATGATGCTATTGCCAAACTTTTCAGTGCTTTTGATGTAAAGGAAACATCTTATCATTTAATTATTTCTCATTTGGATTTGCACATTTGTGATGACATTCATGTGAAGGAAAGAGGTACACTGTCTTTTGTCTTTTTGAGCTAGTTGAAATTATTAGCTTGAGAACAGGAACTCTTTCGTTAGATTCTGTGTTTTAATTTTAAAACTTATTACATTAGCTCTGCAACGTCATACTGAGTTGAGTTTTGCAGTTGTATTCTTTGTTCTATTAGAACAGAGGTTCCCAACCTTTTTTATGGCATGTACCATGGACCTCAGCTTGGGAACCCCTGTATTAGAGTACATACGTTTGGGGCATTGATGTCAGACTGATAGATTTTCCAGACTACTGGATGTTATTTTTTCCCCCATGTTTTTTCATGATATTACACAAGAATAGTAAGTTCTGCAGTGAACTGGCTTAGTTTTGGGGAGCATGTGAATCAGAGCCTGGTGAATTTGATGGAGCACAGAAACCAAAGGCCTGGTGATTCTTGGTGGGAAGGTGAGGGAAACACCAAAGAACTGGCAGGTCTTGCGATGGGTGGAAGACTGCAAGAACCCAAGCCATAGTCATTTGTGCAAATGAGGGAGCAGTGAGGATAACTAGAGAGTAGGAACCATGGACCAAGGGAATATGAGTGAATACAGGAGTCAACAAATTCATGGGAAAAGTTACCTGGTGCATGAAATGCCAAATCATTAGAATGCCCTAATGGTCTGAAGTGGACATTTTACTCTATCAAATGTTAGCTTAAAATGGTGTTTAGTAGTGCATGTGTTGAGTCTCAATATTATGTTTATAAGATTGATTCTTGGTCACCTTCTTCCAAGGTTCCAAGAATTTTTTTTCCCTACTTTGATTCAAAACTGACAGAAAACTCCATGTGCTTAAAAAGGCCATGGGTGGTCAAGGTGTGTTTCAGTAATTTGTTTGTTGATTGCTACTCCGTTATGTCTAGGCCTATTTTTGTAATAAAAGTTGATACCACTGAGTCACTTTAAAATGTATCCTTAGTCTGACACCAGTGACGGTATCTGCTTAGCATCTTTTCTTTCAGTTTGAACATTACCTTCAATTAATCGATACTGAATTTATCAGTTTCTGCCACTGTTGCTGACTTTTGTCACAGACTGTCAATGGCTGTTACTTTCAGCTGGTTTCACTGACTAGATGCATTTTGCATGCAGGCTGAATTCACACTTCATTTGCCAACGTTAAATTGTTAGTGTGGAGAGTTAATGGAACCATTTTCTCATGTGCAAGGAAAACATAAATTCCAGTACTAACTTTTGCTTTATTAATTTTCACCATCTGTTGGCAGGTTTTCCAAGAGAAATCACAGGCGGAGCCATGCAACTCTCTTTTACACAAATTACAGTGGATTACTATCCCTATCATAGAGCAGGTATGACAGTAAAAATGTAATTACACATCTGAAGTATGAATTTGCAAATTCTACCAAGCCGTCACCACACTACTACTTTTCAACCTTTTTATATCTGTATCTTAAAAGTTACCCAAATAATTTCTTGAAGAGCCACAACCTGTTGCACTGTAAACCAAGAGTTGGGAAGACCTAGTTGCTGTGGAGATGATTCTTTAAGACTTGTGCTCTATGCCCTTTTTTGCAAATCCATATGCTTCACCATTGGTTGTTAAATATGAGCTGTTTCTACTCTTATTTTCAAAACACTCTAAGTCTCCCTTTGCGAACTCTAATACTATTTTAAAAACTAAACAACAAAAAGCGATTTAATTTCAAACGTGCTTGGCCATTTTTTTCTTAAACCTGTCATTGTTGAACACTGGATTTTCAAACAAAAATCCCTTGCATTTTTATGTAGTAATATTCCAGGATGTGTGGCAGGCACAAATTAACAAAGTAAATACGAGATGGAAAGACCAGATGTTTGGTCAGTCTGGTGGTTTTTAAGTAGGTTGTTATGACAGATGGGAAGGGAGGTTCAAAGAATAAATTTCAAAACTTGACATAAATGGTGGGTGGTTTTACAGCAAATAATGTCATGGAAGAAATGAGGAATGAAGGAGAGGCTGGAAGTATCTATAACCTTGGGTCTGGGGAATTTCAAATACAATTTTCCAGCTTCATGGAATTCAGGAAAATTGAAAGGGATTTGATTTATTTGGATGGACTTGAGTTGGTTTGGACCTACTGGGATTATCATGAGTCTCTTGCAATTATGAATGAATTTCCAACACTCCACCTGCTTTCAATGAAGAAATATGGTTCTCAGTACCACTTCTAATGCAACTTAATCATTCTGAGTGCTCATTTTGGGACTCCTCTGGTTTTGGGTGTCTGTATAATATGGCCAGCACATCAGAGTTGGTAGACTGTGACTCGAGCCTCAGTATTGGTCATGTTATACAGGGGTAGCATTTCCTTCCTGTAAATTGATTTTGGGAATTTTTGGGACGTGGGTTTAATGTATCTCTGCAGTGTTTTGAGGTACTTGTTGTAGGTATTCTATGTCATTCAGTAGGGAAGAGCTCTGTTTTGAGCCAGGTTTGAGACATTGATCATGACACTTTTCCTGAGATGATCAAAGGTTGCGAAAGTGCACTAAAGATGCGGTGAATTTCATCGTCAATGTCTGCCATTGCTCAGCTTGTGATGTGACTTATGTTTTAGTTAGTAAGTTGGAGCTGTAATGCCATTGCTGAGGACAAGGAGATTGTAATGCTAATCCATTCAGTGTAAAACAGCATATTGGCAATTCAGTTACTAAAAGCACAATGACTAAATTTAAAATAACACCTGAGTTATTTATCTAAATTACAACTGAATTAAAAACAAACAACTCTGAAATAGGACATTGTTCAGCTGCATGACAGTGCTGGGAAAAAAAGGCTGTTTTTCAGTCTGGATATCCGTGCAGAGGTGTTGGCAGAACATCCCGAACTCCATCACACTGAACACTGGTGCCCCCCAGAGCTGCGCACCCAGCCTGTTGCTATTCACGCTGCTTATGCATGACTGCACTGAAGTTCAAACCAAATCAAGTTCACTGATGACAGGGGTGGTTGGCCTCAGCAATGACGATGAAATGGTGGACAGAGAGGAAGTTGAACGACTGGTAGAATGGTGCAAGCACAACAACTTGAGACTCAATGTGGTCAAGGCCAGAGAGACGACTGTGGACTTTAGGAAGCTGCAGACTGACCACTCCTCGCGGTACATACACGGCTGTTCCGTGGGGAGAGTTAGGAGCACCAGGTTTCTGGGAGTACACATAATGGATGATCACTCCTGGTCTCTTTGGTCAAGAAAGCACAGCAGCATCTCCACTTCCTGAGGATATTGAGGCGAGTGAGGCTCTCCCCTGCCCCCCCCCATTCTAACCAGTTTTTACAGGGCATCATCAAGAGAGTCCTGACGAGCTACATCACTGTCTGATACTGGAATTGCAAGGCACCTGACTGCAAGCCCCTGCAAAGGATTGCAAGGACTGCTGAGAGAATCACTGGGGTCTCTTTTCCATCCATCAGAGATATTTGTCAGGAACACTGTGCACGCAGGGCCCTTAGCATTGTCAATATTTTCTCCCATCCATCCAACAATCTCTTTGACCACTTACCATCAGGCAGGAGATACCAAAGCATTAGGACAAGAATTGTTGGGATGGAAAACTCACCATAGGACTACTGAACTCCTTGCCTCCATCCAGGTCTTATAACTCATGAAGCACCAGTAGCGTTATACTGTATACTTTTAAACTTGTGTTGCAATGTACCTTATTATTTGTTAATTTTATTGTGGTAATTTTTTAATGTGTTGTGTGTGAGTTATATATACTGTGTTATGCAGCGTGGTCCAGAGGAATGCTGTTTCCTTTGAAGGTATACATGTTTATGTAGTCAGTGATGTCTTTGATAGAGTGTTGCTTTTGTCTTGTGGAACAGCTCCAACCTCATGGGATTCTTTTTGGAGACAAGATGTCATATTGCAACAAGAATAATTGTTATACTCATAGGAGCAATGACATAGTTATGATCGACCACATTGTGAGCTGAGGTGGGCTTTATAATCAGCCCTTGGGTGGAAATCGTGACTTGCATACAATTAATAAAGTTTCTGAGTGCAGCCATATTTGATTAAAGGTTTTCCACAGTCTTTCAATCAACTGATTAAAAGAATAAAATTTCACAAAACCCTATTGATATTGGTTGATGCTGCTTCGAGCACTTTTCTTGGAGTAGTTCCATGGTGAAGTGGTGAAGATGATCTCCATTGAGCTGCTGATTAGATAAAGTCCACTCTGCATGTTGTGGGAGCAACTCTTCAATCATTGGTATGAGTTTTTTGTAGAGGGTGGCAATAATGACTTGTGGCAGACAGCAGGAAAATACCTCTAACTACCATAATTTTGTTTGTCTCCTTTCTTGAAGATAGTCTCAATTGAGTCATTTCTCAGCCGCTTTGCATGGGGAAACATGAGTAAACAGTTTTGCCTATTCACTATGTTTTAGAACTTGAGTTGGCTTTGGAGATGTTGCTGCTCCTCTGCTGATAATGTGGTCTATTCAAGCTCCTGTCAGCCTGGCTGGAGTTCGTGGAAGTGCTCCTTCCAAAAGGTGGTTCATTTCTTTGGGTTCCCCATTGTTTTTGACTCACAACAGGGTGGGCCCTTGGTTGTCTTGACAGCACTGAGACATAGCACACATCATGATCATTGGCCAGTTGCTGGATCTGTCACACTTTCATTGTATCTGAGGTTGTCTGCTTTTTTTTTTGTTGAGCATACTTTTAGGTACATGTATAGATAGACATATTCCCTTGAGGCATGAGAGAGCAACTTGTATTAATTACAACAAGTGTTTTCTTCTGAAGAAATAAGGAATCTGTTAACGTGAGCTAATTATAGTGGATCTTTGTGTTGTTTGGGTTCTGAGGGAGTCATTAGATTGTTTAACACTGCCTGAGGGAAGCTTTTGCTGTAAGATCCTTGCAAAAATTTCAGTGAAGAAATATGGTTGTAAGAAAATGGGTTGCCACTATTTTTCAAAGTACATTTATTATCAAAGTATGTATACATTATGCAACTTGGAGATTCATCTCCTTACAGGCAGCCACAAAACAAAGAAACCCTAACAAACTCATAAAAAAGACCATTAAACACCCAATGTGCAGAGAGAGTCAAAAAATGCAAATCTTGCAAACAATAAAAGTAAGCAAACAGCATTCAGAACAAAAGTGAGTCCATTGATACGAAGCCCAGAGCTGGCCACAGCCTCAGCCTCAGTTCAGCGCAAAGCTGAGTAAACATCACAGAGCCCGGAGCAGGCCTCGGGCTCAGTTCAGCACAGAGCTGAGTAAGCGTTGCAGAACGGCGAGCAGAAACGTCCCAACTCTCGCCGCTTTTCCCAATACCCTGCCTTTTCAATCCATCTAGCCTAGCGTTTAAATTGTCCAAACATTAAGTCATTCCTCGCGGTAGGACCCGGGCCCTGTTGCGTCATTACATTCTGGGTCTGGGCCCCTCAGCCACGTTTCATCCCGTACCCAACCTTTCCAAGTCATCCTGGTGCTTGGATCGATCAAACCTTGCTCTCGGTTTAAGTGGACGGGGCTCAAATCTGCCTTTCCTCCACTCCACTCTTGCCAACTTTGCCATGAATATGCCTCGACCTTGCCTCAAATTCACCTCACACCTGTACTCTTCGACCGTCAGCTTGGCCTCCCCTTTGCTCGTTTACCATAAATTTTACAAGAAAAGCTGTTATTTGTTTTTTTTTGCTGCCATTAAGTACTAGGCTTCACTAGTGCCATCTTAAACTGGTTTGTCTGAAGAACTGACTGTATTAGGCAACAGTCTATGTAGCCGTGTTGGTTCCCATCAAGGTGTGGGTGATTTGGATGTCCTTGTGATCTTCTGTTTGGACGTTGATATATTCTAATGAACGGAGTATCTGGATGAATAGTTGTAGCAAGTTCTCCTGGGGAATATTGTTATTGTCAAGTCTTAAGATGTAAACCATGCATGAAGGTTTTAGCAGATGATGGGGGCACCTAGGAACAATTGCATGGAAGGAGACAGCCTTTGTGCTTTCAAGTTCATAGGGTTGGACATTCAGCTATGGAGCACATGGGTTGGTGAAGTTGTAAGTTACTTAGTGCAGTGTGAAACTGTGACCAAATTTTTACTGTTAATAGTTTTTAAAGTAGATGGGAAAGGCACTTAAATTCTGTTGGGTACTAGTGACCTTTCAGAAGTTGTAACTACCGTCTCCTCCGGAATTTGCATTTATTGAGTGTAGGCAGGGGATAACTCATAGTCAAATGACTGGAGATTACAGGTTTCCCCCACCATCCGAAGGTAGAGCGTTCCTATGAAATGGTTTGTAAGCCGGAATGTCGTAAAGCGAAGAAGCAATTACCATTAATTTATATGGGAAAAATTTGTGAGCGTTCGCACACCCAGAAATAACCTACCAAATCATGCCAAATAACACATAAAACCTAAAATAACAGCAACATATAGTAAAAGCAGGAATGATATGATGAATACACAGCCTATATAAAGTAGAAATACTTTTCCACAATCATTGCTGCACTGTTCTCCGTTAGTGAAAATCTCACGCAAACGCTCTCGGCAGAAGCACGGCGCAAACACTCTCCAGTAACCTTTAAGCCATGAAGCTGCCAAATCATACCAAATAACACATAAAAATACACAGCGGATATAAAGTAGAAATAATGTGTATACAGTGTAGTATCACTTGCCGGAATTGGGACGGCGCTGAGCACACTGATGATGGTGTGTTAGTCTGAGTCGTCGGAGGCTGGGGTGGTGCAGTGGCCCCCACCCTCCGGGCAGCGAACCGATACCGATCCGTGAAGCATGCAGGGGTACAGCGGTGGCCGGGATACACCCAGCACATCTTTGAGAAAAAGCCGAAGCAAACAGGCTAATTAATTAGGTGCCACCCGGCATGTAAATGTCGGCCCAGATCAGAGGCGATGCAATCGTCTCTGATCTGGGCCGACATTTACGTGCCGGGCGGCACCTAATTAATTAGCGTGTTTATTTCGGCTTTTTTTCTTAAAGATGTGCTGGGTGCGTCCCGGTTATTGCTGCATTCTCCACGAATGGGTATCTGTCCACGGCCCAGGGGTTGGGGTGGTGGGACAATGGGGTGTCATCTCATCATGGATGAGGGCAGGCAGGTCATCTTCTTCTAAGCCTGCCTGCTTTGATGTCGAAGGTTGAGGTTCGTCATCTGTTGTGGCTGATGTGGAAGGCTTGCTTGACTGCTTAGCCTCGCGCATTTTTAGATCATACAGTTCTTTGTAAGGATTCAAACCATCTTGCAAATATGCCCTAAGCCGATGTACCCTTTCAAAATTAAAGTCGTACTTTATCATTGCAGCGAAAATCTCACGCGGTTGCTTCACGTTCAGTTCCTGGACGACTTCACTTTCAGTCCGTTCGCTACGGCATTTGGTTTCGATTGTTATCCTTTCCTCTTCCAATTGCATCAGCTCTTCTTCTATTAGTTCTTGGTCATGAGATGCCAAAACCTCTTCAACATCATCTTCGTCAACTTCCACAAGCTAAACTCACTTTGTCCTTACTTCGTTCACCACGATCAAAACGCTTAATTATGTCTAGTTTTATGCTAAGTGTAACACCGTTACGAGCTCTTTCAGGCTTTTCCGATACCTTAGAACTCATCTTGCAACCGGCTGCTCACAGGCACATGTTTAAGCAATGCCGGCGAGAATGCAGTTCCGAATCCGGGGGAGAGCGGCTGTTCGGTGCGCGTGCTGCTTTTTCCGCGTGCTGCCTTTTTTTGTAACAGTGAAAACACCTTCTGTTAGCGAAAACAGGTAACTAATGTAGGTCTTTCGTAACAGTGAGGTTTCATAAAGCGAACGTTTGAAAAGTGGAGGACACCTGTACTAACATAAATGACTTTGATTTTTAACGTTTTCAGGAGACAGCTGTCAGCATTGGATGCACTACAATGAGTCTACAAAAACTAGATCAAACTGGGCAAAGGAGTTACTGAAAGAATTCAAGTCTAATGTTGATATGCTGAAGCAAGCTGTGAAGGATTATAATAAAAGCAAAGCTCCATCACCAAATGATTCACCTCCACACATATTAATAGGTTAGTATTCTCTGTATGCTTTCATGGTTAATTATAAGAATTGAATTTTCTGTGTTTGTAGGGGAAAGAGGTTATAAACTCATGATTGATGCAACGAAGTTCCAGTTATCTGTGTGTTTGGGGGGTGGGGTTGTGGATTGGTGCTCTAGTTTTGCACCGAACTTGTAATTTGCAGTGCATGGTATGGCATGATGAAATGTATTTGCTTTATATAGGATGCTTAACTATTTAAGCTGTAGTTCTAAGGAGAGAGTAATTGAGCCATACTTTTTTACCCTATTTTATCCATGCGGGCCATCAAGCACTCATTTTCTTCTCTTACATTAACATTAGCCACCCTCCTCTCCCCATCCCACCAATTCTCCTCTCACTGAGGGGTTAACTTATAGTAGACATTTAACCTATATTGTGGCACATTTTTGGAGAATGGGGACAAAACTAAAGTACCTGGGTGGTAATGCCACAGTTGCGCAAAGGCTATATATGTGCCACAGAAAGCCCCCCAAGATCAGGATCGAACACAGATCTCGATCTCTGGAGCTGTAGAGCAATAGTGTGAATTGTTGTGCCACTCTGTGGTCCAGTGGCTCGTTAAAGGCTAATTGCTCAAATGTGCTATCAGATATACTTATAATGACATACAGTGGATTTTGCTTTTTTTAAACAAAGAAAAGCATGTGCATGTGAAGAAAAATGTCCAAAAAATAATGATAAAGTATTTGTGTTATTTTGAAACACAAATCTGAACTGTCCACTTAATTCTCTTTTTGGTTTCCCAACTTGAGATATTTTTTGCATCATAGAGAATTTGAATGATCAGTTGCAACCAAAGCTTATTTTGAAGTTGATATCCTTCTTTTTCTTTGGTTTGCTCAACTTAAAATGTGTGGTTTTGAACAGGACTATTGAAAACAACAGCTTTCTCATTGCAGATTGTTCACCTGGATAGTTTATTCCACCCAAAAGAATTGTCTTTTTTGGCAAACATTTTATTTCATGTGTCTTGATTGAACAATCTTTGCCTACTCTGTCTGGAAAGTGTTTGAAACAAAAATTGATTTTACTGAACAGTAGCTATTACTTCAAAAACTGAATTTTTGGCCAGTATGTTAATTGTTTATTCTTTAATTTATGTAGAGACCACACTCAGAAATAAACCTGTTACTACAGGGAAAGAACAGATGTCAAAAGGAACAAGTCCTGCTAATGTTTCATCTTCGACTAGCCCACAGTCAAGAACAAAGCTATTGTCTAGTTGTGTTGTTTTTAGAGTGGAGGATCTAAATATTTATCAGGTGAGAATTTGATGTTATAGAGCTGGAATTAATTTGACCTTCATGATACATATATCACAGGTTTTGTATTAAATTCTAATGTGATTTTTTAAAATCCTTTAAATGTTTAACTTTACATATTGTACCTTTCAAAGAATCCATGTTTTGTATTTTAGTGCATCAAATACTTATTTGTTGCAATGTGGTGCTAGTAAGCTTTTTCAAAAAATAAGCTATTACCTTAAGTGCAGATTTATCTTGATTAACACATAATATTTTGAGTCATACAAATCGACTGTAATTGCTTGTAATAGAAATGGAGCATTACTTTTGGATTTTCAAACTGTTTGACAATGTTCTTTCAAGGGTGAAAAGGGAAGTTCACGAGGTAATTGCTTTAAATAATCTCTGCAGATTGACATTGGGTTTGGCAGCAAACGATGGAGGTGATGTTAAATGGAAACTTCAGTTTGTGTAACCAGTGTGGTATCCAATTTGTCATATTTGGGTGTGATAACATTGTACAGATGTCTGTTTTTAAAAAAAATCTACCCATGACACAACTTTTGTCTGCTTTACCTTAAATCGCTTGCTGTGTTTACAGAAACCTGAGCAGATTACATAAATGGGTTGACATGTCTCACAAATTTTAATATAAATAGATGCAAAGGTACTTAGCTGCATAAAACAGAAATATCAGACTGCTCTTGGAATATGCATGCGGTTCTGGTAGTCCTGTAATAGGAAGAATATGGAGACTGTGGAGAAGATGCAGTGGTGGAGGCTACCTGGATTAGAGAATATGAGCTGTTAAAAGAGGTTGGAGAAACTGGTGGTGTTTTCCCTTGAGTCCAGATGCTGACAGGAGACCTATAGGTTATTAAAATTATGAGGCATAGTTGGGGTAAACAGTCAAATCTTTTCTTTAGGGTGGAAATGTCAAATACCAGAGGACATGCTTTTAAGTTTACAGGTGGAAGTTGAAAAGTAATGCAAGAGACTAGTTTTTTTTCCACATACAGTAATAGGTGCCCAGAGTAGATGATCAGGGGTCATAGTGGAAGCAGGCAGTTTGAAGACATTAGATTGACATAGAAATATGGAAGGAAGGAAATGATGCAGAGGAGGAAGACATTTAGTATAAATGGGCATTAAAATTGGCACAACATTGTGGGCTGGATGATCTAACTAGTGCTCTACTGTTCTGTGTATGAAACAAGATAATGGTTCATGTCTACTCTTTTAATAACAAAATGATTGATAAAATAAATCCTGATTGGGTAATACCATGAGATAATTATAACATTGTAGAAAACAGTAGGGCTTATTCTGAAATGTGGTGTGACATTTTTGTTATGCTGGCTTTTGAAAGGAGATGGATGAATTAGAAAAGGTTTGGAGAAGGGAGCACCAAATGACTTGACACCTTGAAGGACAGTTACGAAGTGAGGTTAAAGCAATCCAATTAAAATGTTCCTTTGAGAAATGATGGAGGTGGAGATGAGATATGTTTTAACAATATGAGGGGTGATTGATAACTTCGTGGCCTAAGGCAGAAGGAGTCAATTTTAGAAAACCTAGCACATTTATTTTTCCTACATTTACACACTTAGTCCAGAGGTCGTGGAGCATAGGGATCTCTTCTTTGTAGAAGTTGGCGTCTTGGACCTCCAGAGTGGAATTTGCAAAACTTGTTAGTGATTTTGACCAGTCACTAATTAAGGAATATTTAGCATCAGTCAGTATTAATACTCTTTGGTCTAACTTCCAAGAGGTCCTTCAAGCAGCAATTGACAAGTATGTCCTCTCTAAAATGAGTTCTTCCAGGTTCAACTTACCAGGGGTAAACCAGTCCTCCCGGCGTGTGTTACATAGAAAGCAAAGACTCCATAATAAAGCTAGGAAATCCGGTTATAGTAAAGACTGGCAAAAGTTTAAATTCTTGCGCCGACTTACTGATAGAAACATCAGGAAAGCTTACCATCAGTATGTTAATGAAGTAATAGGTGAGAGCTTAAAGAGTGACAACACCAAACTCTTCTGGAGCTTTATTAAATCTACAAGGCAAGAAGTTTTTGGAATTTCTTCTCTTTCATCCGGGGGCCGTGTTGTATCTCTTGCTGCAGACAAAGCACAAGCACTTAACCAGCAGTTTTGCTCTGTGTTTACAAGGGAAAATTTGAATGAACTCCCCACTTTAGACCCCTGCAATACCCCAGATTTGCCAGATCTCATTATAACAATAATAGGTGTTAAGAAGCTTCTCGAGGAACTACAGCCTAAGAAAGCACCAGGACCTGATCAAATACCAGCTATGATTCTAAAGAGTTGTGCTTCCAGTCTAGCTCCAGTTTTGCAAAAGATATTCCGGAAATCTATTGATACTGGGACATTACCGGACGACTGGTTGAAAGCAAATGCCCTTCCAATTTATAAGAAGGGCAAGCATACAAACCTGGGAAATTACAGACCGGTTTCACTCACTTCCATCCCTTGTAAAATTCTTCAACATATTATTCACCGTCCCATTATGGACCATCTGGACAGACGCAGTGTCCTTACTCACCATCAACATGGATTCCGACAGGGCAGATCTTGTGACACGCAACTTGCAGGGTTGATCAACGACTTAGCAAAGAT
This sequence comes from Mobula hypostoma, assembly GCF_963921235.1. NCBI lineage: Eukaryota > Metazoa > Chordata > Chondrichthyes > Myliobatiformes > Myliobatidae > Mobula > Mobula hypostoma. The sequence continues at coordinate 23,305,309 of NC_086116.1, read as the reverse complement.
CCTTGACAATAGAAACCAAACAGACTTGATCATACTCAACTTCAGTGAGGCATTTGACACGGTTCCCCCCCCCCACCAGAGATTGCAACGTAAGCTTGAACATGTGCGCATTAACAACACCCTTCTTTGTAGAAGTGGTCCACAACAGGGGTGATTGATAAGTTCGTGGCCTAAGGTTGATGGAGATGAATTATTAACTTCAAACTTTCTGCATTATCACTCAAAAGAGTTGAACTGCACGTGCATGTAACAAGAGCTGTATAACTCATCTCCTTCTACCTTAGGCCACAAACTTATCAATCACCCCAGCTGTGGACCACCTGGAGGTCCAAGACGGTCTTGTTGCATGCACGGGCAGTTCAACTCTTTGAGTGGTAATGCAGAAAGTTTGAAGTTAATAACCCATCTCCTTCTACCTTAGGCCACGAACTTATCAATCACCCCTGCTGTTGACCATTTCTACAAAGAAGGGATCCGTATGCTCCATGACCACTGAACTAAGTGTGTATATGTAGGAGGGGACTATGTTGGAAAATAAGTGTACTAGGTTTTCTAAAATTGACTTCTTCTACCTTAGGCCACGAACTTATCAATCACCCCTCATAAATGAAGTAAACAAGTGGCTGAATCTGGGGTAATTTGTTTGATTAGAGAATTGACTCAAGGAAAATTTTTAATTTGGTGTCATAACTGTCTTGCTTCATAATTGTTTCTTGAGGTTTCCAGTCATCTGTTGTACCCTTCTTCATCTTTTTCTGGTCCATTCATGATAGGAAAATGTATTAAGAACTTTAGGCCATTTTGCCACAGGGTTAAATCATGGTTGACCTATACAATCCATTATGTTTTTGTTTCCTGTGGCCTGATTCCCTCCTCGTCTCAGGAAAATATTATCATTGTCTGTGCATGATGCATTTACAGAAAGTGCTTTGTGATTTCACTGCTAAATGGGCTTGATCAAGTTTCAGTATTCAATTTTCGGCAAAACCTATATTTGTTGTCACTGTAATTGACCTTGATGGATGTGGCAAGTTACTGTCTTGAACTATAGTCCTTCTGTGGAGTTGCTTCAAGGTTACTGCTAGGTAAAGAGTCCCATGGTTTGGCCTGCTGAGATGAAGGGAAAACAGCTTATACCCACGTTAGTTTGCTGTGTGACTTGGAGAATACCTGCATTACTATCTGCCCTTTTCTTCTTTGGTAAAGGTTGAATCTTGGGGATGTACTGCTGGAGTAACTCAAATGTGTAAAAACATGGCAGATGGCATATCAGCTTTGGTATGCCAACGGTGGAGAGATCGAATGAATGGGGTCATCTGGATGATGTCAGTCTACTTATCTGTTCTCGGAGCTGCTTGTTTCTGGGCAGGTGGACATTATTCCCTGACACACATGACCTGTCTTCACTTTGGCAACATCTCTCCAACCCCAAGAACACATACATAATTACTGAAAATGTGTGCATGTGCTAAGAGACCCTTAGAACAAAAACAAAAACTTTGGGATGCTCACTTAATGAAAAGTGTGTTCATAACTGTCACTAATTGAATTGAGGGCTACAGAAATTGCAGGTTATTTTTTTCCTTCAAATGATAGGAAAATAACTTGTTGATTTTTAGGGGGTCTTATAGAAAATAATTCTGTGATAGAATATTTATGTATTGTGCTCACTAGGCACAATGAGTTAGATATGGCCCTTGTGGCTAAAGGGATCAGGGGTATGGAGAGAAGGCAAGTACAGGGTTCTGAGTTGGATGATCAGCCATGATCATACTGAATGGCGGTGCAGGTTGGAAGGGCCGAATGGCCTACTCCTGCACCTATTTTCTATGTTTCTAGGCCATGCTTAATCAAATTAGTTTCAACAATTTAAGAGTTCCTTCGTTCACAGATGAAGAATTGCAATAATATAATTAGAACAAATTGTACGTTGACAAGCATGATGCAGTTGATAGCTTCATATTAAGATCATCACTCTAATCCAATCACATAGTAAGGAACTGTGTGCAGACCACACACACAAAATGCTGGGGGAGCTCAGCAGGCTAGGTAACATCAATGGGAAAGTAAATAGTTGATGTATCAGGCTGAAGTCCCTTCATTAGGACTGGAAATAAAAGATAAGAAATCATTCAGAAGATGGGGGGTGGCGGAAGAGAGGAAGAAGTACTAGGTGGTAGGTGACAGGTGAAACTGGGAGGAGAAGGGGTGAAATAAAGAGCTGGGAAGTTGATTGGTGAAAGAGATAAAGGGCTGGAGAAGGGAAATCTGGGAGTAGAGGGTAGAAGACCATGGAAGAAAGGGAAGAGGGAGGAGCACCAGAGGGAGGTGATGGGCAGGTAAAGAGATGAGGTGAGAGAGGGAAACAGGAATGTGGTATGGTGGAGTGGGGGGTGCATTTACCAAAAGTTCAAGAGATCAGATTGGAGGCTATCCTGACGGAATACCGGGTGTTGCTCCTTCAACCTGAATGTGGCCTCATCACCGTAGTAGAGCAGACCATGGCTGTCATGTCAGCACGGGAATGGGAAGTGGAATTAAAATGGGTGGCCACTGGGAGATCCCACTTTTTCTGGTGGTTGGAGTGTAGGTGCTCGGCGAGGTGGTCTCTCAATCTACATCGGGTCTCACTGATATACTGGATACAGTAGATGACCCCAACAGACTCACAGGTGAAGTGTCGCACACCTGGAAGGGCTGTTTCGGGCCCTGAATAGTAATGTGGGAGGAGGTGTAGGGGCAGATATGGCACTTGTTACTTACCCTTGCAAGTGGAACAGGAGGAAAATCAGTGGGGAGGGACAAATGGACAAGGGAGTTGTGTAGGGAGTGACCCTTATAGAATGTGGAAAGTGAGGGTGGGGAAGGCAAAGATGTGCTTGGCAGTGGGATCCCGTTGGAGACGGTAGAAGTTACACAGAGAATTATGTGCTAGATGTAGAGGATAATGGGGTGATAAGTGAGGACAAGAGGAACCCTGTGGCTGGTGGGGTGGCAGGAAGATGGGGTGAGAGCAGACATGCACGAAATGGAAGAGATGTGTGTGAGGGCAGAGTCGGTGGTGGAAGAAGGGAAGCCCCTTTCTTTGAAGAAGGACTTCTCATTAGTTCTGAAATTAAAAGCCTCATACTGAGAGCAGATGCGGCAGAAACGGAGGAACTGAGAGAAGGGGGTGGCAATTTTTTACAAGTGACAGGGTGGGAAGAGGTATAGTCCAGGTATCCCACGACCAAGTACATCTCCCCCTCCCACCCCACTTTCCGCAGGGATCACTTCCTAACTTTTCATCTTTTTTTCCCAGTCTTGATGAAGGGTCTCTGCCCGAAACGTCGATTGTTTACTCTTTTCCATAGATGCTGCCTGGCCTGCTGAGTTCCTCCAGCACTTAGTGATGAATCCATCTTCGATAACTATTTGGAACTACAGTTTTTATAGTAATGTAGTAATATTGTTAGTGTTCTAATTTGTTCTGTATTTCATTTAAATACGTAATTTACTACTCTGTCAAAAGGTGGTTTGTCTTTTATATATGTTTTTAATTAATTTCCATGGAACTTCAGCTTATTAGAGCAGCCATTTAATTGAGCCAAAATGTACTGGTCCTGATGTGTCCCATTTAACCAAAATTCACTCCACATAAAATCAAATCAGAATTTTTGTGCTTATTTGTAGGAAAGTATATTCTCCGCTAAGTTAGTATAGTTATTTGACTTTTACAATCTCTTTTCCAATATTTTTAAGGTGAAAAACAACATGGTTCCCTAATCCAACTTTAATACAGCCAAGAGAATTTTTAGTCTACATTTATGCTGAAATTGAATTTCCCCTAGAACCCGACACATTCACCAAACAAATGATTGATCTGTGTACTTGAATATAGACTCAATTGTCTTGTGCCTGTTAAAGTCAGTAGCTTGCACAATACAAGAAATTAAAACGTTACTTGGAATACCGTGCATCATTACAAAATTCAATAGTTAATCTGGATTTCTTGTACATTAGAATGTCAGGATTAAATATTTAAAGATACTACATCTGATAAGATGATGAATTTATTAACGTGATTGAAGGAAATATGAAAACTACTTTTCAAAACAAAGTCGGATTATCTATGAAACTGACATTTTGGTGTTAATATTTACAATTTTACCATTGCATATTATAAAGTGTCCGAAAATAATTAAGCTTATCTACTTAAAGCAAAACTTTTTGTGAAATTTTGTCTAGGGAGAGGTTTCCCCCTGCCTGAAGAACATTCCCTGTTGGAGACTGCAGCTCGTAACATTGTATCTTGAAGTTTTATTTATAATTTACAAGAATAGCCATTTACAGAATGTTTTAACTTGTTCTTGCATTGATAAATCTGTTATAAAAAGGAATGTTAAAATTGTTGCTTGTGTTTAGAACATGGTGTAGTATTTCCACTCCATCATTAAACATCATTCAGGGCCAATCATATCGTATATAAGTAGAATTCTGTATAACCGGGTAAGAGTGAAGGATGTTGGTGACCAGTATTTTCTTTGTCAGTCAAAACTCTAGTAGTACTACTCCACTAATCATTGATTTGAGTTAATTTTATTTCATAATTTTCTTTAATGGATTTGAACTTGTGTAGTGCTCCAAAGCCTTGCTATGATGGTGAAATTGCCATCTTGTTAACTTGGTAAAAATTCTTCACTTGATCCCCTGCAGGTTTCTACAGCAGATCAGCGAAGAGATTCTCCCAAAGCTATGATTTGCTGCAATAAGAAGTCTTTATATCTTCCATCAGAAATGGCAGCTATTCACATTGAATTCACTGAATATTATTTCCCAGATGGAAAAGACTTTCCTAGTAAGAGTTCATTTTCAATTTTTTTATTAAATATGTGGGATGGAAAGAATTTGCCTTTAAAACTACACATTGTGTGGGAGGGGTGAAGGGGTGGGAGAAGAAATTGGACTGAGATGACTCTAAGATGGTGTTATCAAAAGTTTGTTCAGCAGACTTTAAATGTGATGACATCCAGTAGAAATCCTTATTTGTCCAGAGAGAAAGAAGCAGTGAGATTATTGTGAATATTTGGATGGATGTTGGATCTTTAATTTTTTTTGAATGAAATGATTTAATCCCCTTGCTTAGATTTGAAGTTCCTCTTGAGTACAATGCAGTAAAATAAAAACCTTTCAGTGTTTACTGCAAACTATGTTGCGACTTTTCTCAAAGTTCAAAAATATTCCACAAAATCTTTTTAAAACAAAACTATCTTATTTATTATTCACAAAAATAAAATCTAATCTGTCCCCTGCAATTGTTCATTGAGTTTTTGAACATTAACTCCATTCGATGCAACAAGCCAATAAACATTTTAAGAGCTGATGTCTTTAGTAAGATTACTTTTTATTGCCATTCACTGTAGCATAGGAGAATGAGGGGTGATCTTATAGATCTTACAGAGGTGTATAGAATCCTGAAGGGCATAGACGGATTGAATATTTATTTCTAGGGAAATCAAGAACTAAAAGGCAGAGGTTTAGGGTGAGAGGGCAGAGATTTAATATTAACCTGAGGGGAAACCTCTTCCACATAGTGATCTGTAAATGGATGGACTTCCAGAGAAGGTGAATGAAGCAGATACAGTAACAATTAATACCTGGGCAGGTACACCTGGATAGGAAATATTTTAAGATGTATGGGCCAAAAGTATGCAAATAGGGCTGGCTTGGTTGAGTGTCTTAATCGTCATGGACCAGTTAGGCCAAAGGGCCTGTTTCTCTGCTGTGTGACTATACTGAAAAATACTGTAAAGAAGCCCAGGTTTCAAACAGTAATAAATCTTACTTAATTTCTGACAAACAACTTCAAGGTGGTCCCTTGCACTGATCTTCAAGATGGTCATCATTCACCATTTCACAGCAAACGCCCACTCGGAGGCTAGTGATAATGTGAACGTATTTTCTCCAAAGTGCTGGAAAAATTGAGCCTATGATTTGTTTGCCACACAAATATGATTGGGGTGTCATATTCTTAATTCATCAGTGAAGTGAACTTAACTTGTGATGTTAATTCTATACTTGCTAGATATAGCTATCCTATGACATGCATATTTAATGGTTTATATGCAGAAGTATAAGTGACTAAATATTGCAAAAATGTTTTATCTGAGCAGATAATATTGGCTGTGTGTGGCGTTGACATACCATCTGAGTATTATATTTTGACTAAAATGCCTTGCATTTTAAAGATAGTGATTATTCCTGTTTAAATTGGTTTTTGTGACCTTGCATTATAGCCTTATGGAATGTGTTGGACAGGTTGGAAAAGAATCTACAACAAAGTTCTGCCCTAGATCTCCTTTTCAGTACAGGTTACACAATCATTACTGTAAAGTAATCTCTTGGTTTGTGGGCTGATTGTTAATCATGTATCATTTATGATTCTGCATGACTATATCTGATCTGGAGGAATAAATTATGTGCTTAGTTGAATCTTTTTAAAATGGATTTTCACCAGATTGTATCATTGCTTAATTACCAATGAAGTATTAAAGGTGAAGTATTATATTTGTATATTTAAAAGATGCCTTACACCGTGGTATTATACTAATGTAAATCATGGCATGTTGATTGAATAAATCTCTGCTCAAATTATATGATGCATGCAGTAACGTGCCATTTTTAATTTAAAGTTTTTTTTTAATAAAAATGTTAAAATATTTAGGGTATTAAAGAGTGGAATTAGAATCTCAGATATCATGAATAGCCGCAGAATCTTTTGATCAACAATATTGAAATATAATTTGCAACGATCAATTGGAGGAAAATGTAGGAAAAGTTTGTTTTCATTCTCTTTAAATGAAGGAGGGGTATTGAATAAGATTCTATAGGTATAGAAAGATATTAATATAAAGTGCTAACGTCCAAAATATAATTTGCTGAAAGTTGCTGTAGAAAGAAGCAGAGTAAATGTTTGATATTGACAGCCTTTTGATTGAGCCATAAGAACATTAGAATTTAAAGCAGAATAGGCCATTCAACTTCATGTGATTGCTTTCTCATGCAGTGAGATTAGTGACCTTTAATCTCAGCACCACTTAACTAACACTAATTCCACATCACTTGATTACTTCAGTATGTAAAACTCTACCCATTCATCTTACAGAGTTTCAACAGGTAGTCAATAACAAAAAACCCAACATTTTGAACACTTCAACTGTAATTATATTGAAGGTTGACATACAAGCTTCTGATTACTTGAAATAGTGCTAGATTTTAATTTTTAAAAAGTGACTGAAATAACAATATATTTTAAATGATGGTGAATGTAATGTATTGCATTAGATAGTGAAGGCAAATCAATATGGTGAAAATATGTATTCTTTAAATTTTGCAGCTTGTTAAATTATTTTCCTTTTATAAGGGATGAATAAATCTGATCAATTTTGAAATCGCAAAATCTATTTTTAGTAAAATTTTCTTCTTAGCAATTTGTATTCACATTCCATGAGAAATACTGATTAGATTTCTGATTATAATTCACAGCTGTGATTAGCTGGGTGAAAGTTAGAATCCACGATCATTAACATAATTGACCTTGCTTTGAATATTGTGGTAATATGATAAGTACAGAAATAAAATGCTGTATTCCTGTCTGCAGTTCCTTGCCCAAATCTTTATGTACAGATGAATGCACTACAGTTGACACTAGATACCAGGAGCATATTATGGTTGAACCAGTTTATACTAGATCTACGGCAAAGTCTGGAACAGTTCACAGCCATCTACAAGCTTGATAGTGGGAAAGAAGATGACCATGTTGACATACGAGTTGATGGATTAATGCTCAAGGTATATTAATATGTAGTATTGCAGTGACAGTATGTAAACATTAAAATTAATCATCATTAGAAGTTTTTTTTGTGTTTCAGGTTGGTCTAAGATGCTAACATGTTCATATTTAAGTGAAGATTTAAAATCCAGCATCTTAACTCTCCGTGATTTTTATAAATGACCTGGATGAGGAAGTGGAGGGATGGGTTAGTAAGTTTGCTGATGACACAAAGGTTGGGGGTGATGTGGATAGTGTGGAGGGCTGTCAGAGGTTACAGCGGGATATTGATAGGATGCAAAACTGGGCAAATGGAGTTCAACCCAGATAAGTGTGAAGTGGTTCGTTTTGATAGGTCAAATATGATGGCAGAATATAGTATTAATGGTAAGACTCTTGGCAGTGTGGAGGATCAGAGGGATCTTGGGGTCCGAGTCCATAGGATGCTCAAAGCAGCATGTGCGGGTTGACTCTGTGGTTAAGAAGGCATATGGTGCATTGGCTTTCATCAATTGTGGAATTGAATTTAGGAGCCGAGAGGTAATGTTGCAGCTATATAGGACCCTGGTCAGACCCCACTTGGAGTACTGTGCTCACTTCTGGTCACCTCACTACAGGAAGGATGTGGAAACTATAGGAAGGGTGCAGAGGAGATTGACAGTGATGTTGCTTGGATTGGGGAGCATGCCTTATGAAAACAGGTTGAGTGAACTTGGCCTGTTCTCCTTGGAGTGACGAAGGATGAGAGATGACCTGATAGAGGTGTATAAGATGATGAGAGGCATTGATCGTGTGGATAGTCAGAGGCTTTTTCCCAGGGCTGAAATGGTTGCCATAAGAGGACACAGGTTTAAGGTGCTGGGGAGTGGGTACAGAGGAGATGTCGGGGGTAAGTTTTTTATGCAGAGAGTGGTGAGTGCATGGAATGGGCTGCTGGCCATGGTGGTGGAGGCGGATATAATAGGGTTTTTTAAGAGACTTTTGGATAGGTACATGGAGCTTAAAAAAATAGAGGGCTATGGGTAAGCCTAGTAATTTCTAAGGTAGGGACATGTTCAGCACAACCTTGTGGGTTGAAGGGCCTGTATTGTGCTGTAGGTTTTCTATGTTTCTATGTTACCTGTTTTAAGTTCAAGGCCAGTGTTGGTTTTATTAACTTCCATTTTAAAAGTCAAAATGACCTAAGAAACAAATTTATGAGCCTAGTATGAATCAAAATAAAAAATTGTGATGTTGAAGATCATCTCTGTTTACTTCAGGTCACCCACCTGACATGTTTATCACTTTTTTCAGTCATGCACATGATAATCTGCTGGCAAAATCTGCTGCTCACACTTGTGCAGAGAAGTATTGATTAGAAATATTTTTAGTGCATGGCAACTGACTTGGTTACTTGAGGCCATTGTTACAACTCCCCTTACTGTGAAGCATGCAGACAATAAAAGATGTTTAAATTGTTTGTAATTCCCCATTTAATTGGATTAAATCAGATTTCAACCTATTGCGCTGACCAATGCAAACTGACTTTAGTTTTGATCAGTCAGAAATAGTAGTTTTACATGCAACATATTTGAAAAGTATTGAAATTGTTCTTAAGTATTTATCTTTCTTGTTTGAACTGAATATATCTTTCTTTTTTCAGTTTATTGTTCCAGCTGATATGGGACCAAATAGCCATCAAGACCAGCCACAATCGATTTCTATTCAGACATCTGAAGTAATCGCTACGAATACAAGGTTCTCACTACACTGTACACGGACGGATCTGGAAGCCATACTGCAGGAGTTCAAAGATGATAGCTTTTTTAGCAAAACGTTCACAACTTTTCCCAAAAGTGAAAATAGTTTCAATATATTGCACCCAATATTTCAGAGACATGCGCATGAGCAGGATACCAAATTGCATGATATTTATAAGGGCTTAGTTACTCCAAAGCTGAGTACAAATGCATTGAAAACTTTTGCTGCTACAGATGTCTGGGCTGTGCACTTTTCACAGTTTTGGATTGATTATGAAGGGATGAAGAGTGGAAAAGGGAGACCTGTGGGATTTGTGGATTCTTTCCCACTTTCAGTCTGGGTTTGCCAACCCAATAGGTTCGCAAAATCACAAGAATCTGTTTCATCTTCCAGACAGTCTGCCTCTCAAATTCGCAAAAGTGAATCCAGTGATTTTAGTATCCGTTTACATCATAAGAAGCTCTTGAGGGATTATTATAGTACAGAATCTGAGCCACTCACGAATGGACTAGGTAAATCAAATTCTTTAGATGCTCTTACTACACCTTTGAAATCTTTGCAGTCATCAGATGCAGATATACATGTTCTTGTACATGCTCAAAAGCATGTGAGCATGCAGATTAATCATTATCAGTACTGTTTTTTGCTCCGCCTTCAGCATTCAATTAAAAGCCTTCAGGAGCAATTTCAGAAGAATATTGAGAAAGTAACAGGAAAACCAGCAGAGCAAACCAAGATTTCTATTGGATTGGTGATTAAAAGTGCTGAAGTTGCTTTATTGCTTCGCCCTCTGCCTCAAGCAGAATCAGACAATAAGGTTTTGGCTGAAAATACAAGTCCTGTAGAATCTGAACTTTCTCCTTCTCAAAGCAGAGAAACTCTGGTAGCTGAAAATGAAGGACAGCAAGATGATTTGAGTTCTGATCATCTTTCCCAAACACAACTGAATGAATTTGGAAATGCTCAATCTGAAAACACACACAACAGTACTGTCAGGCCAGTAGACTCTGTACTTTCTAAATCATATAGTGATTCAGCTTTGATTAAAGGAATGAACTCACAATCTTCTTTTCATGCATCTGTTAGTCAATTTCCAGTATCAATGGATATCTCAGGGGATATCGATGGAACTGTTTTGATGAATAAAGATCAGCACAGTGAAGTCACAAAGCTATTGAGTGTTGAAGATCTCAATGTTTCTCAAAGTATGGACCCATTGAATGTTTGTAAAATAAACAAAGATGAATGTAGTACACTTTCTTTGGAGGAGAATTGCCAACAAGAAATTTCCAACTCTTTGGAAGACAAAAGAAATGTAACTGTAGATTCATTAAATGATTTACCAGGTCATGACGAAGTGAATCCTATGCAAAGCTTAGATTACATTAAAGAAACACAAAGTTCAACCAAGTTCATGTTAGCTCAGTCATTATCAAGGTATGTAACTATTTGAAACCAATGTGTTAGCTTTGAAGTAAACCATTATGAGCAGTAGTTCTGTTATTATTATTAATTATTTTCCACTATCTGGAATGTTTGTTTTCTTTAATTGGCCTTTACTATGCCTTTTTAATATTATTAAATAAATTGCTTACTGTCATCTGTTTTCAGGATAGAAAGGAAAACAACTTGGTCTCCTGCTAAATTGACATTATTGCTTCATTTCTAAAAGCACACATTTCCACTTTGTATTGGTGGCAATGTTCAAGAAGTCTAAACAAATCATCACGAGAACCAGTTCAAAGTCTTTGTGTTCGTTGTGAATAGCTCTATTGCCGGTATCTAAATCCCTACTCCTGGCCTATATTTTTCTACTAATTAAATATGAATTCTTGTTTTATTTAAATTGTTATTTTGTTTAAATATAGCTTTGATTTGTGTATAGCAGTAGTATGCAGGCTCTATCTAGTGGCCACTTTGTGTAAAGCACATATTTGAATTAATAAGTTGCTTATGCACAGCAATTTACAGTTGAAATCATCCTTGTCAAAGATGATTGTTGGAAATTAATGTTCTGGTTCAAACTTGATGGAGAACATAGCGAACATGATGATGAATCAACAGTGCAAAATCTTCCAAAATGTAGTGAATGAAATGTAATGGTAATCCACATACCAATGGATAAGCTTAAACCTTAAAACAAGCAAGCAACTTTATTTGTATAGTACTTTTCAAGCACAAGGTAGTTCAAAGTACTTTAAAGGATTGTAATCTTAGTCTTACAATTTTTCTGTGGCTCAGAAGAGAAGAGGGGAGAAGACAAATGCAGTAGTGATAAGGGATTCTGTAATTAGAGGAGAAGGAAGCAGGTTCTGTGAACATGAAAGGGATAACTGGATGTTATGTTGCCTCCGAGGTGCTAGGATCAGGGGTGTCTCAGATTGTGTCTACGGCATTCTAAATGTGGAGGTGAACAGCTGGAATTTGTGGTACATTTTGGTACCAACCACATTGGCTGGAAAAGGGAGAAGGTCCTGGAGTGAGAATATAGGGAGTTAGGGTGCCTGTGCCACGTGCCAGTTGGGATAAGAATAGGATGATTTGACAGATGAATGTGTGGCTGAAGAATTGGTGCAGGGGGCAGGGTTTCGGATTTCTGGATCACTGGGATCCCTTCTGGGAAGGTTTGACCTATACAAAAAGGATGAGTTTCACCTGACAAATATCCTTGTGGACAGGTTTGCTAGAGCTGCTGTGGTGGTTTAAACTATTCTTGCAGTGGGGTGGTAACTGGAGTGATAGGGCTGATGGTGGGACAGCTAGCGTACAACTAGATATAGTGTGTAGTCAGATTGAGGAAGAACAGGAGATGATTAGGTAAAATTGCAGCCAGTGGGATGAGTTAAAGTGTAAAAGGGGACTAAAATCAATAAGGGTGATGAATACAGGACTGAAGGTAGTATACGGAATAAGATAGATGATCTTGTAGTGCAGTTAGATACTGGCAGGTATGATGTTGTGGGAATCTCCGAGTCATGGCTGAAAGAAAATCATAGATGGGAGCTTAACATCCGAGGATGCACACTGTATCGAAAGGACAGGCAGGTAGGCCGGGGCGGGGCGGGAGGTGGTGGTGGTGGGTGGGATGGTTCTACTGGTAAAAAAATGAAATCAAATCCTAAGAAATAGGATCGGAAGGTGTAGAATCTTTGTGGGTAGAGTTAAGAAACTGCAAGGGTAAAAAGACCCTGAATGGAGTTATATACTGGCTTTCAAACAATATCCAGGATGTGGGGTACGAATTACAACGGGACATAGAAAAGGTATATAAAATGGGCAATATTTTGCTAATTATGTGGGATTTCAAAAATATCTGGTTGGAGATGGAATTTGTAGAATGCCTACAAGATGGCTTTTTAGAGCAACCCACTAGGGGAACTGCAGTTCTGGATTTGGTGTTGGATAATGAGTCAGATTTGATGAGGAACCCTCAGAAAGCAGTAATCATAATATGATAGAATTCACCCTGCAGTTTGAGAAGGAGAAGCTAAAGTCAGATTTATCAGTATTACAAGTGGAATAAAGGAAATTACAGGGGCATGAGAGATGAGCCAACCAAAGTTGATTGGACAGGGATACGAGCAGGAACAACAGCAAAGCAGCAAAAGCTGGTGTTTCTGGGGGATATTTGGAAAGTGCAGGAAAAATGCAGTGCCTATAAAATGTATTCACCCTCCCTTTGAAGTTTTCATGTTTTATTGTTTTACAACGTTGAATCACAGTGGATTGAATTTGGCTTTTTTTTGACACTGATCAACAGGAAAGGACTCACAAAACAGCTCTCTGCAAAGTGATCTAAATTAATACAAATATAAATCACAAAATAATTGATTGCGTAAGTATTCACACCGCCCCCCCCCCCCGGTCAGAATTTAGTAAATGCACCTTTGGCAGCATTTACAGCCTTGAGTCTGTGTGGATAGGTCCCTTATCAGCTTTGCACATCTGGACACTGCAATTTTTCCTTGTCAGATTGCATGGGGTTCATGAGTGAACAACTCTTCAAGTACAGCTACAAATTTTCAGTTGGATTGAGGTCTGGACTTTGACTTGGCCATTCAAGGACGTTAACTTTATTGCTTTTGAACTATTCTTATGTAGCTTTGGCTTTACGCTTGGGGTCATTGTATTGCTGGAAAACAAATCCTCTCCCAAGTCTCAATTCTCTTGCAGACTGCATCAGGTTTTTCCCTGTATTTTGCTGCATTAATTTTACCCTCTACCTTCACAAGCCTTCCTTTGGTGCTGCAGTGAAGCAGCCTCACAGCATGATGCAACCTGCTCCATGCTTCATGGTAGGGATGGTGTGTTTTTGATGATGTGCGGTGTTTGGCTTATGCCAAACATAGTGTATAGTCTGATGGCCAAAAAGCTCAATTTTGCTTTCATCAGACCATAAAATCACCTTCCAGCTGACTTTAGAGTCACCCTCATACCTTCTGGCAAACTCTAGCTGAGTTTTCATGCAAGTTTTTTTCAACAATGGCTTTCTCTTTGCCACTCTCCCATAAAGCTGCGTCTGGTGAAGCATCCAGGCAACAGTTGTTATATGCGCAGTCTCTCCCATCTCAGCCACTGAAGCTTGTATCTCCTCCAGAGATGTCATAGGTCTCCCTCACTAGTCCCCTTCTTGCATGGTCACTCAGTTTTTGAGGACGGCCTGCTCTAGGCAAATATACAGCTGTGCCATATTATTTCCATTTCTTGATGATTGAATTAACTGTACTCCAAGAACTATTCAGTGACTTGGACATTTTCTTGTATCCGTCTCCTGACTTGTGCTTTTCAATAACCTTTTTGTGGAGTTGCTTGGAGTGTTCTTTTGTCTTCATGGTGTAGTTCTTGCCAGGATATTGATGCACCAGTAGTTGGACCTTGCAGATTCGGGTGTACTTTTACTACAATCAATTGAAACACCTTGATGGCATACAGGTCTCCAAAAACAGATCTCTATTTAACTGATGAACCAACCATGATAGACAAGGGAAGTCAAAGACAGCATAAAAGCAAATGAGAGAGCATAAAATATAGCAAAAAATAGTGGGAAGTAGAGGATTGGGAAGCTGCTTAAGACCAACAGAAGCCAACTAAAGAGCCATAAAGAGAGAAAAGATGAAATAGGAAGGTAAACTAGCCAATAATGTAAAATAGGATACCAAAAGTTTTATTTTCAGATATATGAGCAGTAAAAGAGACTTGAGAGTGGATATCAGAATGATGGAAAGTGACGCTGGAGAGGTGGTAACATGAGACAAAGAAGTGGCAGAGGAACTTTAAGTATTTTGCATAAGTCTTCACGGTGGAAGACACTAGCTGAATGCAGAATTGTGAGAGTGTCGGGGCAGAAGTGAGTTATCATTGCTATTACTAAGGAGAAGGGGCTTGGGAAGCTGAAAGGTCTGAAAGTAGATAAGTCACCTGGATCAGATGGACTGCACGCCAGGGTCCTGAATGAGTTAGCTGAAGAGATTGTAGAGGCATTATTAATGATCTTTCAAGAATCACCAGATTCTGGAATTGTTTCTGATGATTGGAAGATTGCAAATTGCAGGGTGGGAGGGAGGCAGAAGAAGGAAATTATAGGCCAATTAAGGATAAGGATAAGGATTCTGGGCACTTGAAGGCACATGATAAAATAGGTCAAAGTCAGCATGGTCTTCTAAAGGAGAAATCTTGCCTGACACAAATCTCTTGGAATTCTTTGAGGTTATAACAGGCAGGATAGACAAAGGAGAGTCGGTGGGTGTTGTTTATTTGAGTTTCAAAAGGCCTTTGACAAAATGCCGCACATAAAGCTACTTAACAAAATAATAGCCCATGGTATTATGAGAAAGCTAATAAAATGGATAGAAGACTGGCTTACTGGCAGGGGGCAAAGACTGGGAATTTAGGCAGCCTTTTCTAGTTTGCTGTTGATGAGTAGTGGTGCGCCACAGGGGTTGGTGTTGAGACTGTGTCTTTTCACATTGTGTGTCCATGATTTGATGGCTTTGTGGCCAAGTTTGTGGATAATATGAAGATAGGTAGAAGGACAGGTAGTATTGAGGAAGCAGGTGTCAGCAGAAGGACTTAGACAGATTGGGAGAATGAGGAAAAGAGGCAGATGGACTATAACGTAGTGAAGTGCATGGTCATGCATTTTTGCGAAGGAATAAAGGTGTGGACAATATTGTAAGTGGGGAGAAAAATTCAAAAATCAGAGGTGCAGAGAGACCTAGGAAGCCTCATGAAGGATTCCCTGAAGGTTAACTTGCAGGCTAAGTTGTTGGTAAGGAAGGCAAATACAGTGTTGGCAGTCATTTTGAGAGGACTAGAATGCAAAACCAAGGATGTAATGCTGAGGCTTTCTACGGCATTAATCAGACTGCATTTGGAGTATTGTGCATAGTTTTGGTCCCCCTTGACTGGGAAAAGATGTACTGGCCAGTTCCAGAGGAGTTTCATGATAATTATCCCAGGAATTAAAGGCTTAACATATGGGGTGCATTTGATGGCTCTGGGCCTGTATTTGCTGCCGTTTAGAAGAATATTGAGGATCTCATTGAAATCTATTGAATATCGAAAGGTTTGGATAGAGTGGATGTGGAGTGGATATTTCCGATAGTAAGGGAGTCTAGGACCAGAGTGCAGAACTTCAGAATTGATGGGTATGCATTTAGATCAGAGATGATGAAATATTTCTTTAGCCAGAGAGTGGTGAATCTGTGAATTTTTTGCTGCAGGTGCTGTACAGGCCAAGCCAATGGGTATATTTAAGAGGTTGATAGATTCTTGGTTCATCAGGGTGTCAAAAGGGAGACGGCAGGAGAATGGGATTGAAAGGGAAAATAAATCAGCCATGATGAAATGCAGAGCCGACTCAATGGGCTGAATTCCCTAATTCTGTTCCTAGGTCTTGTGGAAGTAAACTAACAAGAATCTTAGAGAATGTAGAAGGAATGGGAAAATGGTTATATAGACTTAAGAAAGATGAGGAAAGGATATTGAAGCGTGTGAAAAATTATCAAATCATTTAACGATTGTACTGCTCAGGAACTATGGATGATCAAGCCATTAGAGACATAAATTTATCCCTCACTTCAATATGTACTTCATAGTCAAAGACTTAGTATCATACAGCACAGAAATAAGTCCTTTGACTCACTGTCTCCATGCTGACCTTTGAGCACCCATCAATATTAATCCCATTTACCAGCACTTGGTCCATAATCCGCATCTTGCCAATTGAAGAGCTTGTCTAAATATTTAAATATTGTGAAGGTATCTGCCTCTATCACTTACTCGGGTAATGTGTTCCAGACTCCAGCTGAAAAAAAATCTCCCTCCAATTCCCTTTTACTGCTTGCCCTAATCTTTGCCCTCTAGATCAAGATCCTCTGCTATGGAGAAAAGTTTCTCTGTATCTACCCTATCTATGCTCCTCAGAATTCTATTATCCTCTCACAGGACTCCCATCAGCTATGTCTGCTCAAGGAAGACAACACCAGCTGACCCAGCCTCTGCTTCTAACTTCCATATCAGGTAGCATCCTGGTGAGTGTTCTCTACATCATCTCGAGTGTCATGGCATCCTTCTGATACGTAACAACCAGAGATGTCTCCGTGCTATTACACTTGCAACCTAACAAATGTTTGATAAATGTGTCATAACCACCTCCTCATGAAGCCAAATATCCCATCTGTATTCCTCAGCACCTTGTATGTGTTAGCAGCTTCAGAAATCCTGGACTTGTGCGCTAAGGTCTCATACTCCGTTAGACAGGGGTTCCCATCCTGGTCCATGGACCCCTCAATTAATGATGGATGCCCATGGCAAAAAAAAAGTTGAGAATGATGTTGTGCCAAACTTTTGACCTACTCTAAGATCAATCTTATTCTTCCCTCTCACACAGGCCTCCTTTTTTTTCATTCATGTACCTACTTAAGAGTCTCTTTTAAAGTTCCTAATGTGTCTTCCTCTACCACCACCGCAGGCAGCACATTCCACATGCCTACCACTTCATGTATTTAAAAAAAACACTACCTCTGACATCCACCCAGTACTTTCTAACAATCACCTTAATAGTATGCCGTATCATATTAACCGGGGCTTGTACTGTGCTGTAACACTCTATGTCCAATTCAATTCAAACCCTTGACCTAAGATCATATGCAGTAAATAGTAGGGTCTAAAGTTATTGGTGCTCTCAAAGTGGATCACCCTTTTCTTGTCAGAATTAAATCCTATCAGTCATTGCTCTGACCATCTTACCAACTTATCAACATCATATTTGTAACTGTCCTCACTGTCAATAACACTACCAGTGATTTTTTTCATTCTATCAGCAAACTTATGAGTCATACCTCATATATTTTATCCAAATTATTAAGGTACACAACAAACAGTAAACATCCCATCACTGATTCCTGTATTAGATCACTTGTTATTTTGAACTTCTTGTTGAATTGGTAAATATAGATGAAGGAATTAATAAGGAAAACATAAATTACCCTGAAGCTTGCAGGAGAAGGAATGGGGCATGTCCTCAAGGAACAGATACCAGATTCAGTCCATGTGCGCTTGTGTAATTCTAGAAATTGCTATTCAGTTTGATCTCAATCAATGAGAATCGTTTGGCACTCATACTAGTGATGATGATGGCTGGTTCTTCACTTGTGAAGATCAGGAGGGAAGAAGAGTCCTCAGGAGCGAAGGCACAATTGCTTTGACTGAGACCAATTCTGTATCTGCAAACTCTGGAGCAGTAGGGACACAAAAAAAGCTGGGATGTGGGCACTTGGATAGTAGAATCCTTCCTGCATCTCCTTTTCTCTTCAGCAGTCGCTCTTCTGGATTGCTCAAAATTCTTGGCTGCTCTGTGGATCAGTGTTCTCCTGCAGTCTCTGTCACAAGCCAGCTGCTGCCACCTGTTGACCTTGACATTTTCCTGAGAGAGCTGCTGTTTAACTTGGTCTTTGTACCTCTTGGCTGGGGCACCACGATCTCTCTTGCCCTGAGAGAGTTTTCCGTAGAGTACTGCTTTCCATAACCTGGAGTTGTCCATATGAGACGCGTGGCCTGGGCAGCAGAGCTGCTTGAGCAGCAAAGTGTCTTCGATGCTTGGAAGTTGAGCCTTCTCCAGGACCTCGTTGTTGGAGACATGATCCTGCCAGCTGATATGCAGGATGGAGTGGAGGCATGCTGATGGAAGTGCTCAAACAACCAGATTTGCTTAGGATACAAGACCCAAGCTTCGGAGCAGTATAGCAGTGTTGTGACAATGGCAGCCCTGTAAACCTTGATTTTTGTGGACGGACACAGCTGGTGGGTCTTCCACACACATTTCTGGAGGTGCCCAAAGGCAAGACTGGCTGTGGCAAGTTGATTGTCAATGTTCCTTACTATTGTGGCATTGTTAGAGAGGATGCTGCCCAGGTAGGTGAACTGCTCAACCATGGTGAAAGGTCATCAATGGTGATCTGAAGTGGGTTGTTAACACCATGAGGGGGCGTCCGATGGAGGATCATTGTTTTCCTCAGACTGACTGTTAACCTGAAAGCCCCTGCAGCCTTGGCGAACTGAGTGACTACAGCCTGTACAAGTAAAGTACATGTAATTGCCTACCAATCATAACAAAGTCAGGATTATTGAATTGACTGTGTTACTTACATCCTTCAAATACATGAGGAGTAAAAATCTTTATGTTACATCTCTGTTCAAATGTGCAAATGTAGTAGTTTATAATAAATATTATGTACAACAGGATAGTCAATATAACATAGAAATACAGTAGTGTTAGCTTGAATTAAGCAGTCTGATGGTCTGGTGGAAGAAGCTGTCCCGGAGCCTGTTGGTCCTGGCTTTTATGCTGCGGTACTGTTTCCCGGATGGTAGCAACTGGAACAGTTTGTGGTTGGGGTGATTCAGGTCTCCACTGATCTTTCAGGCCCTTTTTACACACCTGTCTTTATAAATGTCCAGAATAGTGGGAAGTTCACATCTGCAGATGCACTGGGCTGTCCTCACCACTCTCTGCTGGATCCTGTGATTAAGGGAGGTACAGTTCCCATACCAGGCAGTGATGCAGCCAGTCAGGATGCTCTCAATTGTGCCCCTTTAAAAAGTTCTTAGAACTTGGGGGCCCATACCAAACTTCTTCAACCGTCTGAGGTGAAAGAGGCGCTGCTATGCCTTTTTCATCACACAGCCGGCAGGTACAGACCACGTGAGATCCTCAGTGATGTTTATGCCAAGGAATTTAAAGCTGTTCACCCTCTCAACCCCAGATCCATTGATGTCTACAGGGATTAACCTGTCTCCATTTCTTCTGTACTCTGCAACCAGCTCCTTTGTTTTTGTGACGTTGAGGGAGAGGTTGTTTACTTGACACCTCTGTGTCAGGGTGATGACTTCCTCTCTGTAGGCTGCTTCATTGTTATTTGAGATTAGGCCAATCAATGTAGTGTCATTAGCAAATTGAATTAGTAGATTGGAGCTGTGGGTGGTGACGCAGTCATAGGTGTATAGAGAGTAAAGGAGGGAGCTTAGTACACAGCTCTGAGGGACACCTGTGTAGAGGGGCAGAATTAAGGGAGCCCACTCTTACCTGCCAACAATCTGACATCCAGCTGTCGTCCAGCATCCAGCTACACAAGGCAGGGTGAAGACAGAGGTCTCTGAGCTTCTTGTTGAGCCTGGAGGGAATTATGATGTTGGATGCTGAACTGTAGTCCAAACAGCATTCTTACATAAGCATCCTTCTTCAGATGTGTAAGGACGATGTGTAGAGCATTGTCTTTACACATTAGTTCCTAGGCGAAGGATTCAGTGGCCTAATCTATCATATAGTGCTTGATTTGGCCTGTCTCAAGTTTGTTCTCCCACTTCTGCAATTTTACTACTTTTTCTGACCCTGTGGGAGAGAGCCACTTCTCAACATCAGTTCAAAAGTACTGATTATACTGTAAGTGGTGAGTTCTGAGGTTTCATAGCCAGACTTGCCAGTGACCACCTGTTAGCTTGCTATTGTCAAAAGTCTTCCTTAACTGCCCAAGTATCTAAACTTAGAACACATATCAACCGAATTACAAAATTACAAGTAGTTTTAAATACATTTTTAAATACTTAATTTCATTAATTACATTAATTGTAATTTTAAAAGAAAACAAAACAATTACATTTTGCATCCAGGTCAGCAACCCCATTCAAATGAATGCTTCTGTACCCATAAATCCAGCCAAAGCAGAGGGGCCTCTCAGCTCAGCGTAACTTGAGTCTGCTGATGGAGCAGGAATCAATATTTAATGTGCAGTGCATTCCTAACTTCAGGAATACACTGATCAGTAGAAAGGGCTTTGCCAGAGGCTCTCTTGCTAGTTGCTAACAAAGGGCAGGTGTGTTTTGACTCAGACATTCTGGTACTGAAAAATTGTTCGTGCAAGTGTGGAATCTCAGTTCTTCGGGTTTTATTTTGTTCTATTTATAAAACAATTACTTCATTCTATCCTTTATCTTCACTAAGAAATCACAACTTTCCCGTTCACTATTTTGGTTTATGTAAATGATTTTATGGTATATTAATTGTGATAACTTCTTATGTTGTAAAATATGTGCTTTGGTAAGACTCCTCCTGTGTTTGAAGAGAAATGCTGTTACATTTTTCCCCAGGTTTCACAGCGATGCTGCTGCTGAACAACCTACCAAAATTTACTGGGCAATTACAATATAAGCATCACAAATTATTTGATTCTTTGCTGTTGCAAATGAATCTCTCAGCAAGTGATATCCTTAGTTGGAAATGAAGAATAAATTTGCACAAATAGTTTTGAACATGTATATTAAAATATATAATAATTTATTGGAGTCTATGTACAGATGCATGATGTTTTAAATATTGTAATTTCTCACCACATATTACAGAAACAAAGGACATAGCTATGATTTGAAGATAGACTAAATGCTTCTGTAATCTTGCTATTATTTTATTGACCACTGCAAAGTTCTGAGCAATTCGTTCATGCAAGCTTGTCTTCAGCCTCAGTCTATCTGCAGATTCCAGAGATGAGGTTGTCACCATAAAGCAGGCATACTGCTTAGTTTTATTACAGGCAATGTGTTTGAAAAGAAAATATATTAATGACTAAATGACAGACACACAAACATTGTCTTTATTAGTGATTAAGTGAGAAGCTAGCACTTGGTACATTTCTGAGATTTAATTAGCACCATACTGCTACCCCCTGCTTAGTGTGAAGATAATTATTTTCTGCTTATGGTACTGAGGTCCTTACAAGCAGAGTGCACTTGGAAATGCTCATTTTCAAGCACTGCTGTGGGCCAACAGTTCACAGCAGCATGTTAACCTTTGCAGTTCTGTTCAGTAATTTTGATTTGATCAGTTTCACACTCATCCAGATTGGCATTAACAGGAACTGCCATTTTTATTACAAAGTAGTGATGAAGGCTTTAGAAAAGTTCCATTGATCACAAGACAATTTTTCGAATTTCAATTATGATCCCACTGCATTCATTGTCTTTTCTTGAACTCATAGCCTCTTCTGAATTTGGTACAAGTTAATCCTACTAGTGGAAAAGGTTTAAAGTGGAGTTTACTTCTAATATCTCAGCCAAGCTATTTTTGCATTTCCTTGGTGATTGTTGAAAAGTGGAATAGAATTAGAAAAGTGTCATCAGAATTCTGATAGAAGGTTGTGCCCTGGCATTTTGAGGAATAACATAGAATGGAAAGCCAAAAAGAAAGGTGTAATGCAGTTCTTTTTTTTCTTTAACCTTTGAGCTTTTTTCTGTAGTAGCAATCTTAATAATTCATGCAGAAGCCTGTATTTTCTAGGAGAAAGCAATGTTCATATGCTTTACAAGCATGACCTCTGTTAATCTGTATCTAAAATCTCCACTTTAAATTTCTACATATGAATCAGCGGCAAATTGAAGGATCGTGCGGAACCCTCTTTACCCAACTGTGCAGTGACATATAAAAATGTGAGAAGAAGCCCATCTGAAATTTCACTGGACACTGTATCAATTGACAGCAGCCTGCTTGAGGAACAGTCATTAGAGAATGATGGAAATGAAAGCCTCCCTTGGTCGCTAAAGGGTAAGTTGTTTATTTTAAAATTCAGACTATTCTGGCTTTGTTTTAAAATTGTAAACATGAGAAGTCTGCAGATACTGGAAATCCAAAGTTACCCACAGAAAATGTCAACTAAGGATGTAAAGGGATGTAATGAGTGGGGTTGCAAAACGTTGGATGATGTTGGGTCGCAGATGAGTCATGAGTTAACTCGAGAGTGGAATGGTTTCAAGAGGCTAAATGGCCTACTGATTATCCTTTACATATAATCAAATCTAAACTCTGTAAAATTATTGCATCTCTAGCTCACTGCCTCTTATTGCTGCCATGTGTACATTCCCAGTACTGTATCTGTACCACTTTGCCAATTTAATGTCTCTGAATAAACTCTAGCTTTACTACAGGAGTACACAATATTAAATGGAGTATGAAGCATGCAGTTAATTTTTCTAGATTGTCTGGTTTTAGTTGTTCTAGGAGGTTAAAATGTAGGTTAAAAAATGTATGTCTGCCCTTTCCAGAAATAGATGAAAGAGAAAAATCTTAATTACCTGAGTGAGTATCCAAGATTGTGGACTGTGTTCACAGTGACCTTTACTTTACAGAATAATCAATGTGTTATGCTGTTCTCAGAATAAAAAGGAAGCATTTCTTCACCAAAAATGTTACATATTTCCAGATAGTAATTTTTTGTTAGCGAATTTTCTATCTTATTCTCGTTCAGTATTGTCTATATTATGGATTTGGCAAAAAAGATTTGTGCCTTTTTCCTTTCATGTGTCCAACTCAGTTTATAAATGGAGAGCCATGTGCAACCTCATGTTTAGCTCTATCAGTTGATAACAAAATTTCCAGATGAAGATCTTTCAAATGTGGTTAGATGTGTACACTACACACTGACTGACTGAAATATGACAGAAGTGAGAAAGACCCAGCAATAAAAGTTCCTACAAAGAAATTTATATTTACCAATACAGATGTAATCATGAATTTATTGTCCTTTTCTCATTTTGTGGCAGTTAGAGCTATATTGATTATTTGACGGAATTGTTACCAAACAGAAATATCGTAATCTGCATAATCATAGTAAGAAAGCATAACTTCATTCATTCATGACTTTTCACTCCAGTACAAATCTGGAAAGTTTTTTAAAAAGGTTTAAAATGAGATTTTGTTGTTGAGAATAAGCCAAAACTTTAAACCTAACTCAATTTAAGGAGAATCAAGCTTTATGGGAGGAAATATGGGGTAAGTGGGTTTGAGGCGGGTGGAATGACTGAGAGAACAAATCAGTCATGGTTCAAGGGGCAATGTGACCACCTATTGCTCCTTTTTTAAAATAATGTTTAAGTTTATATTAGAATTATTCATCAAGCAGTGCTTCATTTACAGTTTTCACCAGTTTAATTCAATGCCTATAGTATATGCAAAATCACTTTGTAAAAAGAGACGTTTGATACTCAAGTCATTCCCAAATTATTTCAATTAAAAAGAAATTATTTGAAATCCTGAACCATGACTGATTTCTAAGATCCCCTATCTGATCTTCAGCCAACACAGAAAAATAAAGGGTTAGGAATTGTGGAAAAATTACTCCTGAGGCGACAACTGTTTATTTCTTCATTAGGCACATCCAGGCCTGAAAAATGGCATGGGTGTAAGCTTTTCAGAATGGAAAGGCATCAGAAATATTTTGAGTAGAACTGGTGAAGTTTCAGTTGGAACTACGATTCTAGGGTTTCCAAAGGCCATGAGTATTTCAGGAAGTACATTTTTACCCCACCTCTGCACTTGTACTAAGATTCCATCAGAACCATATGGCTAAATAAACAGTACTGGGTGGGGGGGGAGGGACATTAGAAAGCATCTCTGGCAGCTTCCTATGTCTTGGTATGCGGTGATGCCTGTTTCACAGCCATACAATGATCTGGTACATGAAACTTATTCCCACTCCTTTTATCAGATTGCAAACCTTTAGTACACAATCATTAAGATGTATCCATGATAAGCAAAGGTCAAATTATTTTGTGGTAGGTCTTTTCTGGACTTGGGCCTAGCTCCTGGTGTCCTCATTTGCTTTGGATTTCATATTTTTCCCAGAGGGCAGAGGCTTTTTTTTTAACCAACATGCAGTTCTTCTAGCCTTGCGCCAGTCGACAGATGAAAGAATGAGGCTGTGTTTATTGTATGGAGCTGTGGCAGGATCTTTTGCATTGCAGATGGGATTTGCTTGTGCAGAAGAAAAAGTGGCATCTAAACATTGATTCCGCCATGGACAATGATGGCTAGGTCAAAAAACATTCCCAGTGTCCTCAGTGGTTGAAAAATAGTTTTTTTATGGTATCTTTTCATAGTACTCATAACACAAAAGAGTCAATCGAATATACTGTTTTGAAGCTGCATTCTACATTTGTATTTCAGGACATGTTGCTTATTTGAATTTTTTGATCAGTTTTCAGCTACTTGTTAGAGAATATTCTTCTGCCCATTAATGCATGCTGTTGTGAATATTTTGTCCATTTAAATCAAATAATTTCCAATCAGGATATGAATGCAGTGGTGAGGTATGGGAGGGGTGGTAGTAGTTTATTTTATCTATTAGCCAAGTCTGTTTGAGCATGTGTATTTCTCGGGCTTTTATATTAATGTGCATTAACTTGCCTGTCATTTTTGAATAATTTAAGAATTATAAATTGCAAGCCTTCCCTACAGCCAATAGAAGACTGATTCAGAGATGGGCTTTGACTTAGTGTATTGTTTAGAGGTTATGAGTTAAGGAGTGGGCAGATAAAGTTTTTACTCCAAATAGCAGGATATGACAAATGGTGCATATATAATAGTGTTTTAGCAGGGCACCAGATTTCAATGAAGAAATACAAAGTTTTAGATTGCAGTCTGCAGCTGACAATAAATTAGGAGGGGGGAGATGGGAGAATGAAGTTGCAAAGGGATATAGATATCATGAATGGAAAATACACATAAGACTCAGAACACTACCTGTAGCTTTAAGTAGCTTAACTAAGGAGCAACTATAGAAGCTTTGGAAATGATTTTTCAGAATGACAATGGGATTACAATGTGCTTACCAATACATATATTCTTCAACTGACCATCTCTTCCATCAATTCCTTTTGGGTTGACATCTAATTTTTCAGGTTACGTCTGAAGCCGCTTGGGACATTCTGTCTACATTTAATTGCTCTGATAGTTCTTTTTTCATGTGATAAGACATGTTTCCAGAGATCTAAACCTTTTGAACAGTATGAATTAACAAATAGCAGATTAAGAAGCTATTCTCTTTCATCTTAACTAGGCAAAACATCAAAATTGTCCACTTTAAGCATGTTTTTATTTTCTATTCATTGATTTAAAATATACTCTGTTATTATAACTGCTTCAGAATAATTTTTTTTAAGACAAAAGGAAAAGATGTCATAAAGTTAAATGTCGGTAGGTAAGGCATTATTTAGTAACAAAAGGGGTAAAAGGACTGTGGAAGTATAGATGACCTGTGGGAAGTGTGACTTAAGTACAACATTCTGAACTCCTTTCCCCAATAGGCAATTCTGCCGACAACAATTATACCAAATTCCTCCAGCAGCTTTTACCTAATTACCTTCCTATCCATAAATATTTAAAGCCAACTTTTAATTGAGTGGAATTCAAGGATCCCCATTGTGTATAAGTAGAGCTTCAT
The DNA here is from genome assembly GCF_963921235.1 of Mobula hypostoma. NCBI lineage: Eukaryota > Metazoa > Chordata > Chondrichthyes > Myliobatiformes > Myliobatidae > Mobula > Mobula hypostoma. Next base: position 23,278,993 of record NC_086116.1, on the reverse strand, counting down.
TCCTGGTTTTCAATCTTGGAGACTTTCTTTTCCCCAAAATGCTTCCTGGGTAATTTCTCAATGACAGAATCCTAGATCACCTCCATTTCAGTTAACATACACCTTCTTCCCTCCACCCCCTCCCCAGGGCCTGCTCATCCATAACACCTCATCCACTGCTGTTGGACTGAAGATCTAATTTGCTGATCACTGGGCTACTTTAATCCAAATTTCAATCTCCCTGGATAATACTTAGCATAGCATCCTATTGTGTTTTTTTAAAAAGGTTGGAGCCACTGTGGATAATAAGAAAAGAGAACTGTATTATTTTTGTGTCATGAATTCAATTTTCACATTGCAGTAAACTTTTAGGAACTACACTCGTGTTTCAATAATGTAATTGATACTGCCTTTCAGATCCAATATATGATTTGTGGAATTTATTATGTAATAGAATAAGTTTGAGATAAAATGATAAATTACCTTGTGCATTTTGCTCGTACAATAAGTGATAAATTGAATATGACTTAGTGTTAACTGTGGATCAGGCTTCCTCTTGACCTGAGAAGATTGTTGTGTATACATATTTCAAATTTTCATAACTCCTTTCAGGGTTAACATTTCCAATTTGCCTACCAAAATTTCCAATCAGTTGTACGCAACTTTCTTTATTGAAGTTTGTTTAGCTTAATTGAAACAAAGTATGTGTTCATCTTCTCAGATGCTGGTATTGATGATACCTCAGTCGTTAGTCTTAAAGAAGCTTCTATTGATCAGAGTCCAGCAGAAAGTGCTAATGGGGCATTTGGGACTGAGAATTGTGGGAGAATATCACCAGATGTCTGCAGTACTGCATCTCAAAGTGTGGAACAGGCCCCTGGAGATTTGGTAAACATGAGCAGCTCTGAATTTGCAGTATTTTCATGTACAGAATTGTGTCAGTTAAATGCTGTAAAGATCTTGGATAAAATTTTTCAGCAGATTAGGATTCAAAAACTGAAGTGATTTATTTTGTCCCAGCACAAATTAAAAGTGTCAAAATTTGTCAAAACTGTTAAAATCTTGCAATTTTTTCAAGTGAATTTAGAGGTCGCTTTCAGTCAATCTGTATTTATATCCTGCCTTTTCACTCTTTTTCACATTTAATCAAAGTTTCTGCTCCTAAAATAAGCTGAGAAAATGAACATAATCTTGGAGTAATGTTTTCATGAACATTTGTATGTTTATTCATTTTATAGTTTAATCTGAATCTGCTTTAGCAGGTTTATCCAATTTTCCTCTTGCATGCGTTTTCCCAAAAACGCAAGCAGCAGCACTTTTTGTTCCTGAATCTATGTAGTATTTGTGTATATATAAAGTCCACTTTCAATTCTAAAGATACAGGAGTTCAAGATGCCAAGAGCAATTTGATATAAAGGCCCTGCCTGGGGTTCCTGTTAGTGTGACAAAAAGTTGCAGGTGTCCAATTGGTATTCAATTCTAATGGTAAACTAACATTGCAATTTTAGCTGATCAGATTGTATGATTATTTGGATATTTTTGATCAATGGGGTTGATCAGCCCACTTGCCCATAGTTGCAAGCTCTGTATGCATATTACCTACAATTTGAACAGCAGACTCCAGCCCAATGAGATTTGCTATATTATATTTTGCGATAAACCTAATACAATTATGTGAGAAGTGCATATTTTAAGCAGAAATAGATGTAACCAGGCACTCTTTTCCACACCTCCCAAAGACCCTCCCACCCAATACATCAGTATTTTTCTGATGATACTCCCATTCAAATACTATTTTTAACATCCATTCAGTGATGCATGCAATTACTACAAGAGCACTATGTGCTTTGTCAAAAATTTGACATGTTTGCAAGCTAGTATGAAGAGCTCTGCATTATAATCATTATTATTTTCTTTGAACAGGTATCAGTGATGGTTTTCAATGTCTTTGGAGTGAGCTGTGCATTTGATGTGAAGGGCGAGGATACAGCAGTGTCTTTACAGATAAATCAAGTAATACCAAGCCAACATGGAAATATCAGTGTTCGGCAATACCTTAGCAACCGTAGCTTGGGTACGTAGTATACTTTGGATTTACAAAAGTGGGGGAATTATTTGGTATTTAACATTAAGATGTTTAATAAAATAGTGTCTGCTAATGGACAGCCTATTTATTCTATGTATTTTGTGTAATATACTGTATATGGAGTTTATATTTTTATCAAACTACCATATGGTATTGTATCAAGCATATTTATTTTACAAGTATTCTGACTTCCTGCCCATAACGGTGCTAATGTTTAGGGCAGCAATGAAGGTCCTCCATTTCAGTCCCTATAGAAGGATTCTCCATTGGTGTTTCCAGAACAATTTTTTTGATCAGTCAGGTTTGTTAGCTCTAAGCTGAATCCCTGAACCTGGAGGGCTGGTGGACCACTCTTAGTCTGGCCTCTATCCTTTGACCTGTTTGGCATGGGTGACCCTACCGAGAGCCAAAAGCACAAGGCCCCAACTCCAGCCAACATAGCTCTCTGGGTCATTGAAGCACACAACCCTCCAAATCCTACAACAAGGTTTTCCTCCTCTTGGAGACTTACAAGCATGTCATCATGTTGATTTGTTTCCATTGTTGAAATAAGTTGTCTTTCAGCTGTTCCTATTCTGTGAGCTCCATATATTTGCTCATGGTTTGTGCTTAATATTTAGTCTAACTTAACAGATCTTGAGAAGTGCAGGCTCTGTCAGCAACCTGACTTTGTGTGTCTTTTTTTATGGGGCAGGACACCTCTACAACCCACACCTCCAATCTCATCTCATTGATTGGAACACCTAAATCTAAATAGCTTTAGTAGAAGGCATTACCCCAGAAGTTCACATACTTTTCCAACAAATATATGTAATATTGGATCATTTTTTCTCAATAAATAAATGAACAAGTATAATGATTTTTGTGTTATTTAATTGGGTTCTCTTTATGTAGTTTTAGGAGGTGAAGATCTGAGCACAGTTTAAGTCGTATTTAAGCAGAAATAGAGAAAATTCTACAGGGTTCACAAACTTTCTAGCACCACTGTAGACAGCTTGGTGAAAAAGGTATTTAGCACATTAGCCTTCATCACTGAGGGCATTGGGTGTCTACAATATTGGCAATGAGTGTAGACATTAAGATGCAATTATCTAAGTCATTGGGGAGACCACACTTGGAATACTGTGTACAGTTTTGGTCACCCTCTTATGGGAAAAATGTGTTCAAACTGGAAAGAGTGCAGAACAAGATTAATGAGGGTGTTGCCAGGACTGGAGGGTTTGAGTTATTGGGAGAAGTAGGGCAGGATATATTTTATTCCTTGGAACATAAGAGAATGAGAGACGAACTTATGAGGGGCACTACAGTAGTGTAGTGGTCAGAATGATGCTATTACAGCTCAGGGCATTGGAGTTCAGAGTTTAATTCTGGTGTGCTCTGTAAGAAAGTTATTTTGTTCCCCCATGTGTGCATTGGTTTCCTCTGGTGCTCTAGTTTCCTCACACGGTCCAAAGATGTACCAGTTAGTAGGTTAATTGGTCATTGTATATTGTCCTGTGGTTAGGCTAATGTTAAATAGATGGGTTGCTGGGCCACCTCGTTGGCCAAAAGGGCCAGTTCTGTGCTGAATCTCTAAATAAATACTTTAAATTATGAGGGGCATAGGTAGGGTGGAAGGTAACAGTAGTTTCCCCAGGGTAGGGGAGTCCAAAACTAGGAGCACCTATTTAAGGTGGGACAGAAACGATCTAAGTGGACCTTTGAGGCAACCTTTTCATGCAGGGGGTGGTGAGTATATGGAACTGGCTTCCAGGGGAAGGAATTGAAGCGGGTATAATGTTATTGTTTAAGATAGGTATGTGGAGGGACAGGGCTTAGAGTGATTATGGTATGAATGCAGGAAATTGGGCTGATCTGGGTAGGCACCTTGTTCTACATGGAGTCGTTGAGCCAAAGGGGCCTGTATTGTACTGTGTTGCTGTATGACTCTACACTTTGGCTGCAAAGAGCTAATATTTGGCAGAGTTCCTTGCATAATTTACTAACCAGACAGGAAGCATTATTACTTTTTACTTATTACTTAAGTATTACAAACGTTTATACTTTTGAACTTTAGACGTGTAACTGTAAATGCTGCATGTCCCTGGAATTTCCAGGGTGGGGCAGTAGAAGTATATCAGTAATCATCTGGACTCAAATCCCTGCCATCATGCAATATTATGGTCAAACAGTGTTTATTGTATATGTACTGTATATATACAAGTACAATAGTTTTTCTTTTTAGATGCATCGGGGGGGGGGGTTCTAACTGCATATTGAAATTAAAATGCTGAATCTGTGTATCTAAACAAACTCCTCTTTGCTATATTGGGGAATAGAAAGGATATTCCAATGTGAAAAATTAAAATGCATGAGAACTACTACAAGGTGCGTGCTTCCTTTATTACTAATTAGAATATTTGATCATATTGGTTTATTTCAGTGATTGATCTTTGCAAATTAATTACATGAATCAAGTCTGTTCCTTATTCAGGAAGATGATATCTTCCTGCTTGAGGTAATTCAGCAGTGTCTCATCACAGTGAGCAACCCAATACTGTTAAATATGATCTTTCCTCCCTTTGCTCAATACTACTTCCTTGGTTTATGATGATCAATGTGCAGCCTTTACACACTATCTCGCGAAAGAGAGGGACACCGCGGTAGTGTAGCAGTTAGTGCAACACTATTACAACTCAGGGCATTGGAGTTCAATTCCAACATCCTTTGTAAGAAAGTTTGTGTGCTTTTCCTGAGTGCGTGTAGGTTTCCTCCAGGTGTTCCGGTTTCCTCCCTCAAAGGCGTACTGGTTAGTAGGCTCATTTGTCATTGTAAATTATCCTCTGCTTAGGCTAGATGGGTTGCTGGGCAGTGCTGCTTGTTAGGCTGGAACGGCCTGTTCTGCACTGTATTTCTAAATAAAAATAAAACAAGGCGTTTTCACCTCAGTTGTTACTCAGTTTCTGCTGGATATGCAACTGAAATTTCTTGTCCAAGTTTTATTTAATGCTCAACTCTGGAAAGACTCTTCCTTATGATCTGATCAGTACGATTAGTTTCTCTGCACTCCATCCTCTGGACATTTCCTAAATTACAATCAGCTTTTTCATAAACGTTCAAATTGGTTACCTGCTTTAGTAATGGACCACATCAATAACTCCACTCACTCTCTGCGCCAAGATGGACACAGAACCTGCATTAGGTAGTAAAACAAATTGGTAAAATTTTAGCATCTACTGATATGAGAATGCTCTTGTGAGGATGATAAGGGACACTATTAACCAGTATGACAGTTTTTTCCAGCAAAATCTGTTGATCACTGGTGCAATGGAAGGTAAATTACAGATTTCTTGGCAACCACTTTTATGAAATGCTACAGTTCTTCCATTTCCATTATTTGCAGTTAAAATAATCTGGTGCATATTAATGGCTTCATTTGTTAAAAGAGAGAACAGTTTTCCTATTTTAGCGGTCTTGGGTTACCAGTTGATCTGTATATCACTTGTTAGTCTGTCCTTATGGCCTGGAATATGACATTGAGTCTTGAATACTAAGGCCTTTGTTGTAAGTATTTCCATGATATGTCTGCAATTTTGCATCTTAAGTTTGTTTGATTTCCAACTTTTTCATTAAATACAATGAATTCATCTCATAATTATCAGTTGCTGTATTGTCTGTGCTCAACTTCTCTTGAATACACATTTTGCCTTTTTTTTTTGCTGAATCAGCCAACCAGATGAACCCCTCAAGCGTGTCTCAATTTTCAGAGCATCAAAAGGAACTTGGCCTGCTTAGCACACATGCATTCTTGTTATAATGCCCTCCTGTTGATTGAACCATTTCAGCACTGCTTGGTCCAGATCCTTGTCATTTGTCTCCTTTGTTGATTTACTGCAGGCCCGTCATTCAAACATGTTCTAACAACATAAGAAATCGGTGTCAACTTGACCTTCATTAAATTACAGGCACCTGTCTGTCATTTCCATATTCCACTGAGTTATTTGAGTGGCCCTTTAAAATATTTTAAGTGCAGTCTTTTACAGACCACAGAACTTTGAAAACCACAAGCCAATATAGCAACCACTGATTAATCAGGAGTCTTCCGAAAAGCTAACTTGCTTTTCCACGTTGAACTATTTTGCATCGCAGGCCATCTCCAGGTTATGTATGCTCAATTTATAGACATCCCAACACACAAATGAGCTCCTGTAACATTAAGCTCAAATGTCTGATGTACATTCATTCCTATAAACATCAGAATTAGTTTTTCCCTCTCCCCGAACCACTCCTCGTCTCCCCTCTCTCCCCCTCTGCCCCTCTCTCCATTCTTCCTCCTCCCTCCCCCCCACCACTTTAGTAATTGGATGAGTGGAATCATGCACTTTTAATGCCACTCATTACAGTTATAATACCAGGGAGCTATTTTTGTTTACTCTCCTATTTATGGACAAACTGTTATGAAAGTCTGTAAAATCTGAATCCCTTCATTACCTGTAGATGATTTGTATTGTATTTATGCATCAAACCTTTTGCTATCTTTTTAAGCCAAAATTTGTAAAAATACCATAAGCCATGCAAATTGAATAGAATTACAGTACTATGTAACTGCATTTCAAATCTTCAATGCTGTGATTGTATGAAGAATAAAACTGGAGTTACCTTAATAAGCATATTTAGCAGGGTCTAACAAATCATTCAATAATTAAATGTTTTCTCACTTCTTTACTACTCATGATTGTCATAAATTCTGAGGGACAGCACTTTGTAGTACTTCTAAGTGCCATGGCATCAGATTTGATACAGCTGAGCTTGAATAACATAATTTTTCGGTAGCTTCTGATCAACATTGCATTCTATTTGTTGTTCAGTCAGCCCTTGGGACCCCATGTGAAAAGAGAAATTGCGTTAGACGTCTGAGAATTTATGGTCATACTTCCTCAAGAAATTTGTCCTTGTCTAATTTGAGGAAAAGTAAACATTATTTAATGGACAATTTGTGTTTTATTAGTAAACTAAGCAAAAACTAGATACGGATTGGAAAATGCATCCCTAAGCAATAGTGTTGTAAAAAATGGTTGCAAGAAAATGAGTATACAACGACAGACTTGGCTTTTATGGAAGTATTATGTTAAACAATGAACTTAGCTCTTTTGACATTGTTGTATTTCAATTCTCCCCCCCCCCCCCATTTTGTGGCTAGATCGACACCAGTCTTCATTGATACAAGAATGCAAGAAAGAATTACCTGAAGTGAGTTTACGGCTTGAGGGTGGGCCTAGTGCTGCTGTCCATTCACCACTCGCAGTCCAGAATGGTTTCTTGCAATGCATTGTTAAGGACTTCAACTCAGAGTTCCTGATATCTTCCCTCACAAATTTAGGAATATTTTTGGAAGACGAAGTACCTGCTGACATTATCCCCATGAAAATTGAAATCACCGATTCTAAGATTAAACTAAAGGTATGTTCTGCAAAAACATTTGCCCAACAATATAGTGAAATGTTAGCAAAGATCCCTCTTAACATTTTCTTTGCAATTGACCGTAAAAATTGTGTTATTTCCTGTGCATCATGTCAATGAAAAACTAGTATTTATGCAAAGTTATGGAAAATAGTCTCTGCAGGATTAGAAAACGGTGATCTTGTTTTTACACAGGCATAATTGATGGTTTAGTATGTTGCCTGCATTGTCTTGCTGAAATTAAGGGGTTGGATTTGTACTCTAAATATCAAGCTAGCATTTACTTATGTTTTAAAAAAAAGGAGCTGCATCCATTATCGTGTGCATGGTTAAACAAAAATTATGAACTGCCACATTACTTTCAGAAACCATCATAAAATAGCATTTCACTACCTGTACATGATTCATTGAATTACATTATATGGTATGCAGTTTTAGTTAACTTGGAAAATAATTCACAAGTAAATGTTTTAGCTTTTGGAGTCTTTTCACAGCATTATATATCTTAATTGCAATTGACGATCTTGGCACTGAAACTTGGATCTTGGTTCTTCAAAGTCTCTAATGGTTAACACAATGTTAAGGTTATTTAGATCAGATAATGTTTCATGGTTTAGTTCTTTGCGAGTGCTCCCTTTTGTGTCTCATGTCTTTTTCCCCTGTTGCTTTCTAGGCAATTTGCTGTGTGAATTAAATATTTTACTTGACACTTCTCTGTTCATACTGAGTATAGTTCTTTAATCTGCTGGCTGGAGCAATACTGTTGTTTGCCCTTGGTTATGTTGTGTCTCGAGATTGTATGGAAGATCCTGTACTATTTTGGCTAATGAATTCCAATGCAAAATCTCAGTCTAAAGAAATTAAAGTAAATGCTCAGTTCTGTTTATCACCAGATTTTGTATTGAAGTTTGCTGCATGCATTTGAATATTTCATCCTGTGACTACTATTTATAATAGAGTGTGGATAAAGAATACTGGCAGCTATCGGAATGGAAGGGGAACTGGCTGCAGATACAAAACATGGCCATTGTCTGGAGATGTGCTGGGTTGTAGCTGTTTATTTTTCTGTGAGATCAGTTAATTTAATACAAATCAAAGTTTGAAACTGAGACCCAGTTAATCCTATTCAAGGATGAAGCATACTGAATAACCTGGAGAGGCTTTTCTTGGTGTGTGCCATGGACATATATCATGTACTCACTTTCAAGGACTCTTCATCTCGGGTTCTCAATATTTATTGATTATTTATTATTTATTGTTTTTTTCCCTCAGCTCAAACTGGTAAAACGTGAGCTGCAGGCATACCCAAGTACACTCATTTCTCAAATGCTAGGAACTGTCAAATTATTCTAGTGGTGTTCAGTGTTGTGGCTTTCTGAAGATTTGCATAGATATTGTTGTGTAGCCCTAGTTGTTTAATGCTATTGTGTAGTGCCTTTGGGATGATACCAGTTGTAGATATTACTATTGGGACAAGGTCTCCCCTGATCATGTTCCAAAGTCTTAATTTCCTCTTTAAATTTAGCATATTTCTGGTGTTTTTCACTTACTGATTTCTGTTATGTGTGTTTGGAATGGCTATATCTATTCAGTAGATTGTTTTTGCTTGTTTATCCCGTATTATTGTATCCAAATGATTATTATGGATTGTCCTATCTGTAATAATGGATCAGTCATCATATAATTTGTGGTATTCTGACTTTAAAACTGGATCAGGCTTATATTTATAGTAAGGTATGATTTCTTTTATGAGTTTGTATTTTAAAGCAAGATTTTGGTGAATGATGTTTGCCACTTGATTGTGCCTATGTAAGTAATCAGATTATGTTAAACTGCTACAGGATCCTGTAATGTGTTGGATTATTTCAGGTTTTCCTTAGCATTTTCTACTTTTATCATCTTGAATCTGTTGGCCTTTTTGCACACTGGTTGTCTGCCCTGTTGGGTGCAGTCTTCCATTGATTCTGTTATGGTTATTGGATTTACTGAGTATGCCCACAAGAAAACAAATCTTGGGGCTGTATATGGTGATATATATGTACTTTGATAATAAATTTACTTTGAACTTTGAACTATGTGTTCTGTTCTTGAATGGGTAATTAGCTTGCTTATATTCTTGCTGACAAAGAATTTAAAGTATATCAGAATTGTTTTCTATATATGTATTTTCTTTTATTATATCATTATTTGTGGAAGCAGATTAGTTTGAAAACATGATGGACCATCCCTAACCAAGCCATGATTGGCAAAGTCATCTGCATTGCAAATAGCAGATTATAGCTTTGTCAGAATCTGAATCAGGTTTATTCCTATAAAGCCCAGATCAATTTGGTTGAGTAGTTTTGGAAATGTGCAAAAGTTGTTTTGGAATTTTTCCACTAACTAGCTATTATAATAAAAGCTTTTAAAAACTTGTTACAATTTCATTCAAAGGATGACAATCCATGCCGTGAACAACCCACCCATGATCCACTGCCAGTGGAACTGATGATCGATCATCTAATTGTGAGCAGAAACGATGATGGAAGATTTTGCATTGGAGGTGAGGAACTGTTTACTTTGCAGAAAGGGTGAGATTTAGAACGAGCTTGTAATGTGTTTGTGATTTGATTTGCATTATATACTATTTAATCAACAAAAGCTTGCTGAAAATCCTAGCTTGGAGATAACAATTTTGTTGTAAAACTCCTTTGCCTATCACTACTGTAGTTGGTATTTTACCTGCCCAATTTTAAGGCAGCAGGTTGTGATTATTCCTCAGCAATTTTTGACATTGACTTTTTGTTGATTAAAATGTTGTTTAGAATAAATTGTATCAAACTCACCTGATGTGAGAATAACATGAAAATTATATTTTTGGAAATATAGTCATTAAAAAAAGAAAATTCAAAGTTTGTTGTATTTAAATAGGATAAAACAGTTTACTATTTATATGAAAGCTTCACAGATGAAGCTAAATTTTATGATGTTCATTTCATAAACCAGAGCCAAAAATCTAAGCTGACATTCCTTTGCAGATATGAAGTTCATCAGATGAAACGTGAAATCAAATTTTCCATCTGCTTTCTCAGATGAAAAAAGTACAATTTTTGCAAAGGTCATGGACTTTGTTCCTGATCTTTTGACCAATATTGAACTCTTAATCATTTTTCCCAACTGTAGCGGTTACATTTTCCTATATTATAACAGTATCAACTTTTCAAATTGTACTTTGGTGGCTATGGAGTACATTCAACATCTGAAAAGAACATTCAAAACAAATACCCCACTACCTTATTTATTTAATGTGTGTGTGCTGTTACACTGATGAAATATATATACATGGAATATAGCATTCTTGTTCAAATTATAGTTTTGTGAAGGATTTGTCATTACCGCAATCCCAAAGATTACCTCCAGATTGGTAGCCAATCTCATCCTAATCAATGCTGTTAATATCTTAGAACTGCACTTTGCCCAGGCGACAATGCAGCTTGAGAATGAGTGTTACGTGTGTACTTCACTGTCTATAAGTATTCTTGTGTTTGCTTTAATTGTAATTTTAACTATCAAGTGGGGGGGGGAGAAAGATACTAATTCTGAAATTTATAGGAATAAATGTACATCAGACCTTTGAGCAGTTATTTGAATACAAACCAAAACTGCTCGGAGATTGAGCACAGGTGGTTGACACTTTATGACATGCTGTCCACTATAACCAAGTAGTAAAGTCGAAGAAAATACTTCCAATCCGCTATTAAGAAACTAGCGAAATGATAAAAACTAATGAAACTAAAACTAGTGCTATACCAAAGTAAACAGTCTTAGCATATTTAAACATACTTAAGCTGAGTATTCTTAAATGTATTTAAAAGTATGTAAGTGGTCAGCAAAAAGTTATCACCTACAGCCCACTTCCTAGCTCTACCCAATCTAGACTGCACATGAATACAGAACTAAACTCTTAGCTTCTATCACGCCCCCAACCCAGATAACTAACTACTCATAATAAATATACAACACAACATACAACAGACAGAATATAGATACGTGGCTCCTACGTCACAGCCCCTTATTTATTACACTATAATAATTACTACTACATACTAAAACATAGGAGACATTAAATATTAATATTAATACAAATGTCTTCTTCTTTCTTCTACTGCTTTTCACCTCAAAAGGTTCAAAGTGGTCCACTCCTACAAGTGTGAACGGAGGTTCATCTGGAGAGACCCTGGAGCTGCCTCAACTGTCGACAAACAACACACTTAGCCAGGATTCTTCATATAGCCGTACTAGCACTGGGAATCCAAAACTTCTTGGCGCCACCAGGATACGTGTGGCTATGGCCACCATGTCCCACTTTTTGATGTACATGCCGCTGAATGAGATCTGAGATATAAAGGTACATTGGCAGTATAACAAGATGTTTAGACTCTTCAGGCATGGCTGTCCTACCGGGCTGTCCACTAACTCTCAAGACACCGTCTTCAAGTATTGGATTGAGCTTGAAAATATGACTGTTCCTTTTCACACTTTCTCCCCTTTGCAAACTCAAAAATTAATCTGGAAATCTCCCTCTTTGGCAAAAAGCAACAATCTCCTTTCTGAGCTTCTCCGCTGAGAGGCAGTCTCAGCCAATATGACCTTTGGCCTTCTCAATCTTTCTCTCCCCAAAGAATACCCTTGGTATCCTTCATCCAAGTCAGACTGAGAGCGAACGATATTCAGTTGCTTCCTCTTCCGACTAAGAAGTAAGGGCACGTTCTTAATTCTAAGAATCCAGGCCACTGTCTTCCTCAAATCGGTCCAAGACAAGAAGTGATGGATTATATATATTACCACTTCCATCCCCTCTTCAATCTGCATGATATTCAATAGCAATCTGCTTGACATCTGGATCATATAACGGAAGTTCTCCAGAATAATCAGGATTCACAGGCCATTCACTTTCAGGGTGAAGAAGATACTGAGGACCTGACACCCATACCTTATTCTTCAGAAAAGACTTCAGCTTCAACCCTCCAGAGCAGTGGTCTCCAATCACCGAGCCACAGACCAGTACTGGGCTGCAAATATGTGCGACTGGGCCGTGAGGAAATGATATGATTTGGCAATATGAAACGATATGAGTCAGCTGCACCTTTCCTCATTCCCTGTCACGTACTGTTGAACTTGAACAACCGCCTCCCTTCGGCCGGTCCACAAGAATATCGTTAATATTAAATTAGTCTGTGGTGCGCAAAAGTTTAGGGACCCCTGCTCCAGAGGACGTATCTGCAAGGTAGCTTGAAATGTTTACATACCTCAGTTGCGACACTTGTGAGACCTTAAGAATTTCTGAAACTCTGTTAGCGATGAATGTTCGGAATCTGGAAGCTTCATTCTTGATTTACTTCAGCACAGAAGTAGTATCAGTCCAAAATACTGAGCCCTGAAGCTTCCTATACAACTTCCTTTACAATGTGTCCATATGGCTTGTCATCGTAGCAGCAGTGAGCTCCAAACAAGGGATGAAAACTAACTTCAATGGAGGTACCCTAGATTTTCCCATAGTAAAAGCACTGCAACAATAGGTACGTTTCTGCTCCATAGACATCTTTGCTTTCATTTATAAAGTGGTGTAACTGTTCAGCAGTAACTTATCCAAAATCCAAGGGTTTCAAACATCCAGAATTCTTGAAGTCTTCCATCTGGCAGAGTTCTTCCAGCCAGCCTGTCCACTTATGAACAATTGATGTTGCTGTAGCTTTATCACAGCCAAGCCCATTCTTACATGGATCTTGTAGGATCTTCTTTGTAGATAACACCACCAGACTCAAGATTCCAAAGGGATCATAGATGGAACCTAATAGTGTAGAGGATTCCCCTTTTGGTAAGTGGTCTATCCTGGATCATGATCTTAAACTGGAAAATATCAGACTGAATACACTATTGCACACTCAGTACTCTCTCCACCCAAGGAATATCTTTATCCAAATCCAAATCCCTCATGTCTTTTGCTCCTTGCTCTTCTGGTATCACAGATAGCTTCTATGCATGTTGCTTATCCACTTTGTGAGTCAAAAACTACCTTTAGCACAAATGGATACAAGGCCATAATAGAGAAACACCGCTTCTTCCTCAGAGGACACTGACACAAGGCAGCCATCAACATAGAAGCAATACAAAACCTTATCCACCAATACGCAGCTGAACTGTTCTTCGCTATCTTCTGCACATTTCTTAAGATTGAAATATGCACAATTCAGTGATGATGTTGCTTCAGAGAGATGTAACTTGATGTAACCACCATTCCAAAGTGCACCATATCTTGGCTGAGGTCATCATCGGGCCACCAAAGAAACCTCAGTAGATCTGCATTCCGCTGGTACTTTAACGTAATGAAACATTGACTCAATATCCATCATGATCACCAATGGTTCTTTTCTGAATCTGGTTATGACTCCAGTCAGTGAACTATTAAGATCTGTTCCTTGGAAAAGCTGAGCATTAAGTGATAGTCCCTGAAAAATTGCTGCACAGTCAAACACAACACGGTTTTCCTTTTCTGGGGTGATAAAAACCATGGTGTGGAATATACCAGACTTTCCCAACATTCCAGATCTTCTGCTGGCACTCTTTGGAGGCGACATCCTACATGAAACCTGTGTAGTCCATGTGAAATGACAAATACTTCTTAACCCTCTTCCCTAGATTCAAAGCACACTGTTCAGCAATCTTCCCATTACACTGGACAGTAGTTTTTTCTGAAAGTGTTGCTTGAAGCTGAACACAAATATAATTTCTGACTACTTGTATCTCTTAGGAATTTGAAGAAACAAGAAATTAACTTTTATTGAATATAATGTGTTTAATTGCATAACGGTGCTGACAATTTGCCATAGTTCAACTAAGCTAAAAATGTTTTGTTGGTGATTCTCATTTGTAATTGGTGTCTGAGGCTTCTCATTTAGGTGTTCCAACAATAATCAGCCAGCATTGATGGATTCCAGTTGCACTGATATCATTTCTCTATAACCTGGTGAAACCTTTCAACATGCTCGTCAATGAGAGCACTGACATTTACAAGGAAGAAGTCTAAGTGAGAATGTAGAAAATGAATCTTGGTGACATTGCACTTCATGGTTTTGTATGTTTGAGGCACGCTGTCAACCAGCTGCATGTAGATTGGTGCTCTGTAGTTGTGAAGAAACTTCTCATCAACATTCTTGAGTGCCTTCTACGCATTTTTCCCCAGTCCCACTCAAGGTTCTTTGAATAGCTTGTCATTGATGCCCTGTTTGATTTGTGACTAACAAACATGCCTTCCTTAACCTTAGTATCTTTTTTTCTGGGAAACTTCTGTCTCAAATATTAAAATCCTTCGTAGAATTTTTTGTGCCTGGTGATAGCAAATTCCTTCCTTGCAGTCTTGAACCCAGTTATTCTGCTTTTGCCTTTGACAAATCCAGATCTCTGACCAGGTTATTTAACGCAGATTGAATTATCAGATGAGGCTCACTCAACGTAAAGGGTTCAAAATCTGTATCAGTATCAATGTTGCTTTCCATTCCTGGCTCATACATCGTGGCATCTTTGTGTGCCTCCTCTAGACTCCGTGTCTCTAGTAGCTTTGGTATTGGAAACTATTATCATGTAGCATAGGTCTCATGGCTGAAGGAAGATTAGGGTATTCAATGGATTTCTTGTTCTTAGCAGAAGAACCAGACACTGGTCAGACAGAAGTAGCAGTCTGTCACATGATTCTTCTGCTATATAAATTGGACAGCGAAGTACCTCTGAGTCAAGCTCCAAGATCGACAACACATGTTGCACAACAAACATGAGGAGCCCAGGCTTTGTATTGGTCATCAATTTTACACCCAAAGTAAAGCCCATAGGCTTTCTTAATAAGAGGAACCTTTGAGATTTAAGTGTATACTCGCCATAAAAGAGAAATTATCACAGCTGTTGCAATGTTGACGAGGCATTTTGCTATCTCAAATAGTCCTGAAAATTCAATTACTTTATTATAATGTGTACACACAATATGCTATGCGTGTGGAGCATGTGCATCAACGTGATCACAAACCGATATAAATGAAAGCACAACGCATAGAATGGTGTGTATGTGATACTTTTATAACCTTTCTAAAACCTTTCCTGCTGTGCAGCATCCATCCTGCCTAAGTGTGCCCAGGCATTCCTGGATAAGATAGAAAACGTTTTAGCTTACATTGTGGGCAATATTTTAATTGACTTGAATTATGAATTGAAATAAATGTAGGCAATTACAAAAAACATAGTGCATGATAGGGAAACTTCAAGGTGAATTTCATGATCAGCAGCCCAAAATCCATAAGCTCCAATGTTTTAGGCATACTTATCTCCATCAGCAGTTCAATTTCAGAATCAATCTCTGGCAAATGGACATGCTTTAAGTGAGACCGTCTCTGGAGATCCCTCTGACAAGGGATATTCCCTTTGTGGATTGACATTCTTTCCTGCATATAGATGTTAGGTAGTTCACAATAGTTTTCACCATCTAAGCCAGCCACTTCCAATCCTTAAACAATGTAGCTACTCACAAATTTCTTTGACCCATGATGCATAAGAAAATGTGTGTTCTTTTTCCTATTGGATTGAGCTTGTTCATTAGCCCACTGTGCAGAGCACTGCAATACTTCCTTGATGTAGAAAAGTATAAGTAACTACTGTCTTGTTATCTTTCTTAGACTTCACTCGTACTGGAATTAATCATGATTACCAGCCCCCATAAGGCCATTAGATACTGGGGCATTACTCACTGTTGTGTCTGATTCTTTCACAGCTTGTTACAATTCTGCACTCTTTTTGTCACAGCAAATATGAAGTATGCTGGGACGCTTGCCACTGCCTATCTTGCATGAAAGATGCTTCCTTCAATCGTTACTGTTGTGTCCTGTACACAAATAACCAAAGCAAACACCACTTTCCTTTAGGAAGGCAATCTTCTCATTATGAGGCCTTTTCTTCAGGTGAGGGTATGAATCCAGTGTATGCTTACCCTCACAGAACAGACAAACCCTTTTGGCTGACGAGACCATTTCCCTTTCATTAGTTCCAGGCTATTTTAGCTTTACTTCTCATTGGCTACAGTAGTGGCAAAGCTGCTTCCATTAGCCTTAGAACGAAGTTGTAACTTAGTTTTGTTCACACCCTGCTTATTGCAGGTAATGTAGTATCCTGTATATTCCCAAACATTAGGTGGGAGTCCTTACTTGTTTTTCAATATAATCAACAATGGCGGCTTCACGGTTGTGCCTATCTAGTAGTTCACAGACCACCATTCTACATAGATCCCTAAGCATATGGGACAACTTTACAGCAATCAACATATTGGCAGGCATGTCCAGCACTCTCATGTACTAAACTTCTCCCATGGCTTTACAACAGCCTTTAAGAAAAAGGCTAGTCTTGAAGAGCCTTCACATCTTCAGATTTAATAGGTGGCCAAGAAAAAGCCTTTCATATGTAGTCTGATGCAATTTTCTGCTCAATACCAAAATGATCCTTAGCTTTTAGATATCCTTCCTTAAGGTTGAAATGCTGGCACTTCTGACAAGCTGTCTAAGGCAACCTCCAGTGTACTGTTCAAGGAAATTGAGGTAGTCACCATAATTGTCAGTCTTTCTTTCAACATTATTCTTAAAACTCTCATGAATGCATGATATTACAATGGATCGCAATAAAGATTTGAATCTCTCTTTTAGGTAAAGATGAAAATTGTTGACATTGTACCAATAAAATTGTTATTTCATTTTGCGTCCTTATGACCTCCATAATACTAATCAGACCTTTATCATCTAAAGCACAAGTGTTTCCATACTGTAAGTTAACACCCCAATGAGCACCTTGAGCTGTTGAATATGACATGGGTTCAGAGTGCCTCCTTAGTGCAGGCTGAGAGTGAACAGCCTGAATTACCCCTTGAGGGCCCTAACTCTTGTTTCATAGATATCTGTGGAACAAATGAATCAACGTTGACTTTGAGTGTGTTGGGTTTTCTCTGTGCCACACCAACGCAGGAACTCACACCATAGGATTGTCCTGCTGGAGCACTTTTAGCATCCACTGCACTTGAGGCCCTTAGCACTTTAGCTTTGACCATCTGTACTGCAATTTCTTTCTGCAACTTAGCTGCTCCATCCTTCGTAGCTGTTTCTTTCCTTTTTTTTTGGCGGGTGCCTGCATGCGTGTGAGACTGTGCGTGTGTGTCTGCGTGTGCATTCGTGAGGTCTTTTTCATGGCTTTTACAAGGCGCAGAGCGAGAGAGAGACTGTGTGGTGCGCCACTCCTCACACAGACATTTTTTCGCAGTATTTTTCCCTTTTGTTTTACAAGGTCGAGTTGCAATCCCGACACTCAACCCTGCACAGATGAAAAGCCTACTCGGGAGCGGACCTGACTGGTTTCGAACCCGGGAACTTCCGCTTCCGGGTCTGGCGCCGGAGTCATTGCACCACCAGCTGGCCTGCTTCTTTCCTTTCCAAAGCTGTTTTTTGTTTCTACGAAGCTGTTCTTCTGTCTGCTGCTTTCCTTTCCTAATTGGCTGCTCTTGCTCTTCCAACGCATGTTTATCCTTCAGTGTTTATTGCTGTGCCATTAATGCAGCTATATTAGCCTCCATTTTAATGCATGCAGAGGAGGTATTAAATACAGAAAATGTTCTGCTAGCAGCGAAACTTGGAGCAGGAAAATTGACGAACTAATGCTTGGGTGTATGTCATCCTGTAAATCCTCAGCTTTATGCATAGTCAAAACGTGCCTTGAAATTTGAGAAATATTTTCACTTGTTTCAACAACATGACCTTAAACATTGCTTTGTTTCAGCCGTTGTTTAGCATCTACTGTGACTAAATTAATAAAAGTTTCATTATCTGTAAAACTTCCAATTGGCTTATCTCATTCTGGGTTAGGAATTAAAGACAACAGCATGTAATGTTGCTTAGCAACAGCTTCATGGAGACTATTCTACCCTAAGATGAGACCGCACTTGTGAGATATTTTCTGAATCTTCCTCAAGACATATGTATTAAATCTTTAATTTTGCTCACATTTCTCTTGTATCCCTTTTGAGAACTTTTGATTCTATCTGTTAAAACTTTCTCAGTAAGTTTAATTTCTCTTTTAGTTCTGTCTTAAAGGTCTCTGGCATCAGTTCCACTTGTGTTGCTTTCTCGCTGCGATCACTCCAGACCAAACAAACAGCGTTCAATTCAAATGTCAGCAACCAGAATATTTCAGCACTTCATTGGAACAAAGCAATGATCCCCTAGGCAAGCGTCACACCAATGAACATACTGGTAGCGCTGACCATCCCAAACTGTGTTCAAGCCACAAATAAACGGCATGAATCAATAAAAGGTCGTTACCTGCCGCAAGTTGCTCCTGGCTTCTCAGTGTTGCGATTCTAATTTTGCCAATGGGTCCGATGCAATCCTTTGCCATAGACTGTGCTGTTTATTTGGTATAACTATCTTTTTGTTGACAAAAATGCAGCGGTTACTTGAATACAAACCAAAACCACAAAGAAACAAAACATTGGGGTTGACACAGTATGATGTGCTATCCACGATAACCAATTTGTAAAGTTGAAGGAAGTACATTCAATCCTTTATTAGAAACCAGCAAAAGGAATGAAACAATAAAAACTAATGAAACTAAAACTAGCGATATAACAAAATAAGCAGTCTTAGCATAATTAAACATACTTAAGCCAAACGTGCTAAATGTATTCAAATGTGTTTGTGGTCAACAAAATGATACCACCCCCAGCCAACTTCCTAGCTCTATCCAAACTAGACATAACTAAAGACAGAAAACATGAATGCATAACTAAACTCTTCGCTTCTACCATGTCCCAACCCACATGACTATCAACCCATAATAAAAACTCAACATAAAGTACAGCAGACAGAAAATAGATACATGACTCCTACACCAACTATCTTTCAACATTCCATTCATACAATAGTTTTCACAGTTGAAGTTTGACATTTTAGAAGTGAGCTGGCTACGCAAATTCATTTGTTAAGGACATTATTGACTTGGTTTTGTCAGAGCTGAAGATGATGCATCGTTTGTTCAGCTACTGGCAATTTTGTTTATCTACAGGAATTCATTCATCTTATTTTTTCCCAAAATTGTGCATTTTGTAACAAGCTTTGTTTATTTCTGTTGTTTATAATTTTCAATGGTAATCACATTTGATAACCTTTTGTCTTAGCATCACTATGATTGCTACTAATCATACTAAATGTTTAGCTTATTTTAAATAGAGATCTGTCTTAAATAAACATAAGTTTTGCAATCTAAGTAAAACTTAATCAACACAAGTCACAGCATCCTCTTAAATTATGAAAAGCTACAAATCTGTGTGCTGCATGCTGTTTGAACATCTTACAAAAATCAGAGAATGAAAAGTAATTACCATTTTCAGCAAAATTCAAAAGACATTTTTAATGGAATCAGTTTTTTACAGCTTAGCTAAGATTTTTTTGAGTTAATTTGAATCTGCGGTTTTTCTGCATGTATTTAGTTCAACTTTCATAGATGGCTTGAATATTTGCTGTACATTGAGTACAAGTATGAAGTCTGTGTAAATTGATAATTAGAACCATAGAACATTACAGCACAGAAACAGGCCTTTTGGCCCTTCGTGGCTGTGCCGAACCATTTTTCTGCCTGGTCCCACTGACCTGCACCTGGACCATATCCCTCCATACACCTCTCATCCATGTACCTGTCCAAGTTTTTCTTAAATGTTAAAAGTGAGCCCGCATTTACCACTTCATCTGGCACCTCATTTTACACTCCCACCACTCTCTGTGTGAAGAAGCCCCCCCCCGCAGTTCCCTTTAAACTTTTGCCCCTTCACCCTTAATCCATGTCCTCTGGTTTTTTTTTCTCCCCTAGCCTCAGTGGAAAAAGCCTGCTTGCATTCACTCTATCTGAGCACATCATAATTTTATATACCTCTATCAAATCTCCCCTCATTCTTCTACGCTCCGGGGAATTAAGTCCTAACCTATTCAACCTTTCTTTGTAACTCCAGTTCTCAAATCCTGGCAACATCCTTGTAAACCTTCTCTGCACTCTTTCAACTTCATTAATATCCTTCCTGTAATTTGGTGACCAAAAATGTACACAATACTCCAAATTCAGCCTCACCAATGCCTTATACAACCTCACCATAACATTCCAACTCAATACTTTGATTTATAAAGGCCAATGTACTAAATGCTCTCTTTACGACCCTATCTACCTGTGTTGCCACGTTTAGGGAATTTTGTATCTGTATTCCCAGATCCCTCTGTTCTACTGCACTCCTCAGTGCCTTACCATTAACCCTGTATGTTCTACCTTGGTTTATCCTTCCAACGTGCAATACCTCACACTTGTCTGTATTAAACTCTATCTGCTATTTTTCAGCCCATTTTTCCAGCTGGTCCAAATCCCTCTGCAAGCTTTGAAAACCTTCCTCACTGTCTACTACACCTCCAATAATCTTTGTATCATTAGCAAATTTGCTGATCCAATTTACCACACTATCATCCAGATCATTGATATAGATGACAAATAACAATGGACCCAGCACTGATCCCTGTGACACATCACTGGTCACAGGCCTCCACTCAGAGAAGCAATTCTCTACCACCACTCTTTGGCTTCTTCCATTGAGCCAATTTCTAATCCAATTTACTACCTCTCCATGTATACCTAGCGACTGAATCTTCCTAACTAACCTCCCATGCGGGACCTTGTCAAAGGCCTTACTGAAGTCCATGTAGACAACATCCACTGCCTTCCCTTCATCCACTTTCCTGGTAACCTCCTCAAAAAACTCTATTAGATTGGTTAAACATGACCTACCACGCACAAAACCACGTTGACTCTCCCTAATAAGTCCCTGTCTATCCAAATACTTGTAGATCCTATCTCTCAGTACTCCTTCCAATAATTTACCTACTACTGACGTCAAACTCACCGGCCTATAATTTCCCGGATTACTTTTAGAGCCTTTTTAAAATAACGGAACAACATGAGCTATCCTCCAATTCTCCAGTGCCCCACCCGTAGATACTGATATTTTAAATACATCTACCAAGGCCCTTGCAACTTCAACACTAGTCTCCTTCAAGGTCTGAGGGAATACCCTGTCAGGTCCCGGGGATTTATCCACTCTGATTTGCCTCAAGATAGCAAGCACCTCCTCCTCCTCAATCTGTATAGGTTCCATGACCTCACTACTTGTTTGCCTTATTTCCATTGACTCCATGCTAGTTTCCTTAGTAAATACAGACGCAAAAAAACCATTTAAGATCTCCCCCATTTCTTTTGGTTCCATACATAGCCGACCACTCTGATCTTCAAGAGGACCAATTTTATCCCTTACTATCCTTTAGCTCTTAATAATTCTTGTCCAATTGATGGTAATAACTGGTCAGTGTTTCATTGCATTGAAGGTAAGCTGTGCATATTTTATATCTTGTATCTGGTTTGGAACTGTAAAATGAAATCACTGGATCAAAGTAACATCTTGCTTATTTTCTAACAAGCTGTTCACTTTTTTACATAAGATTTGGATGCTTTCCTGTTTACATTTGTTTCTTTTACCCAGGCGCCCAGTTTTCTAGTCAGACCCAAGCAAATAATGGAAATACAAAGCAAACAATATTATCATGCTTAAAAAGCGATGAATCAAAAGAAGTCAGATTTATGTCACAATCTACTCAAACAGATCCAAAGGATCAATTTGCACCAGAGCAATCAGAGGCTGGGAATTCAGTTACCAGAGAAAAGGTAAGCACTAATGAGCACAAATCAAACATCTTCTCTACACCAAAATCAGAAGTTTATGCTTAATTTGTAAAAACTGACAGTAAAATTTACTACGTATAATAATGAAATACATTTACAAAGTACTGCCTGAAGTAATTCATAGAAGAACTGTCAAAAAAACCCCAGTTATGTAAGGATATGATGTGGAGGATGACCAACAGCATATTTTTGAAAGTTTATTTTGGAAATACTGTAAACAAGTGAGAGGAAGAGGGAGGAATCTCGGAAGTCTGAAACTGAACAACTGAAAGAATGACCAGCAGAAGTAGAGGGATTACTGCAGATGATGGCCAAAGGCAGGGTGGAATGGAGGAATACAACTGTGAAAGTGAAAGCGCAGGGCACAAAATAAATTCTAGCCATGTGTCAATTGTATTTTTTATGCCATGAAGGTAACAGCCAAACAAATAATTTGGCCGCAGACATCTCAGCCCGAAATGTTGACTGTACTCTTTTCCATAGATGCTGCTTGGCCTGCTGAGTTACTCCATCATTTTGTGTGTGTTACTTGGATTTCCTGCATCTGCAGATTTTCTCTTGTTTATTCTTGTTATTTTGAGCACTCTTTACCTTTCAAAAACTTTCTTTGCTCTCTCCATCTAATGAAGTTGTAATTATTCTAGTTGTGCTTAAATTCTTCAGTATCCTCTCCAAAGTTTTTGACAAGTAGGCCATTACTCTAACCAAAGGCTAACCAATAATCACAGTCATAGATTTGTATCACTGAACCTATTTACAAAATCAGTTGTCCCAAATGTTTTTTAAACTACATTTTCAAACTTACTTTGCCCTCTTCAAATATTGATGAAAATAACTAACACCAAATCCATCTAATCTGTGTTTCTATATGTTGTACCTTCAAGTGTGCAATACTACATGTAATCACAGACCAGAATATCATAATTTTATCTTCGGACAATTCTTTATCCACTTTGAAACACTGTTTCTAGTACCGAGATAAAGTCTTAATGAAGGGTCTCAGCCCGAAATGTCAGCTGCTTATTCCTCTCCATTGATGCTGCTTGATCTGCTGATTTCCCCCCATCATCTTGTGTGTGTTGCTCTGCATTTTCAGAATCTGAAGGATTCCTTGCGTTCCAGATAAACTTTTCATTGCAAGAGAAGTAATAGCCTCATGGGCACCATAGTTCATTCTTCTCTCCATTCAGAAAAGCATGTGTTCACAATGATACCCCTCCTCACGTACACCCCAGGGAGACTGAATACAGACAGCAGAAACTTCAAGGTACCATCTCTGCAAAATCCTCCAAACTGACAAGCAGAATCATCTTAATTTTTCAGTCCAACAGCCCTAGCAGAGAGGTTATAAATTATGATGAGCTGACTCCAATGAAAGGACCACGTGCCTGACACCTATTCTACTCTAGTTTTGTCACAGAAAGAGATTACAAGGTAAAGGCAATACTTTAGGATATTCATAAAGCCTTTTCAGAAAAAAAATAACATCCTTGCTATCTTATGAGAATACTTGGCTTGTGACCAACCAAATTGAAATTGTGTTGAGAATCTCATGACCCTTTGTAAGTATACAGAAGACCACCAGAAGCTACAGGAGGGACCTCCCATGTTCCTCACCCACCCACCACATCAAGAACCTCTGTGCTCTACCCGTGACAGAATCTGCAGATCTCACTGGCCTTTTTAGTCACTTCATTGTTGACTCCTGTAAACTTTCTAAGAAGGAGATTTTTGTAACATCTGTTCAAATACAATGTTCTCCTGTAATCTTAACATGATGCAATGCGTGCATTGGTACTTAAAGATTAGAACAAAATTGCCTGACTCACTGAGTTCCTCTAGCATCTACAGACTCTTGTGTTTTCATTTTACAAAGTAATAGTTTGGCGACATTTGGAGTATTGTGTGCAGTTCTAGTTGCCTAGATTGGACTGGGAAGAATAAAGGCGATTCATTGGGATGTTGCTTGGGCAGGAGAGCTTCAATTTTGGGGAGAGATTGAACAGGCTGAACTTGTTTTCCTTCAAGTAGAAGAGACCGAAAGATGACCTAATAGAATTAAATAGGATTATGAGCTGATGGTCAAAATATTTCTCCAATGGTTAAGGTAACAGAAGCAAGAGGAGGTAGGGGATTTAAGGTAAGTTTTTACCCTTTTAAATGGTAGTTGATATCTGGAATGTGCTTCTAGAAGATGTGATGGCATATGCTACCATGTTTAAGATGCATTGAACACCTAGTCAGGCAAGTCATTGAAATTTATTGTTCTAATGTGAACAAATTCCATTGGCAGAGATGAGCAAAATAAGTTTCAGCATGAATGTGATGGACCACAGGGCCTATTTGATAAGTAATATTCAGGTTGAGATAGTTGGCTCTCTGCTTTCACATTACACTAATTTACAATTATGGAGGCTTTCACTGATTCTTTACTTTCTCAGAGAGCATGCAAATGAAAATCAGTAGTCAACTTTCATGTGCTTTGTATCACCTAAACCATTGAAATGTTAATTAATCAATTAATTATTTGTGCACACTGACCATTAAAAACATAGTAACACAGAAGAAAGAAACTGGAAAAAGGATATTAGCAAACAATTTTAATGTTAAAGAAAAATAAGTCATGATTGCCTTTTTGTTCTTTTTTGTAGTTACTTTTGGAGGAAAACGAATGCCTAAAACAGGAACTAGCCAAAACTAAATTGGCTCTTGCTGAGGCCCAGATGGAAAATGACAGCTTGTTGCAACAAATCAAGAGGGTTAACTGAACTCTAATCATAGTGAGTTATAACTCCTTGGACTGCATTAAAGCAGAAGTTTCTTGAAACTGGGTACAACTATCCCAAACTGTTTTAACTTTGTGGTCTTCTTGCTGAGCATTGAACAAACTTTATTAAGAGAAACTTAACAGTATGTCTGCTGAAGACAAACTTTTGAATGTGAAAAAAAAACTTACCAGTCTGTTTGATATCATTCAAGCGGTACAGGCAAGTAGAATACAATTGTTGAGCTGCATAGGTGTTGCACCATGTGTTAATGGTGTTTATATTCACTAAATCTAGAATCAGTGCTGTCATAAAGGGGTTTGAAATAAAGTTTGAAATAAAATATTGTGGGTAAGTAATTTCTTTCATACAACTGACCTGAGTTTTGTTATGCCATCGAGAATTGTTTTCTAAAACAAAATCCTGTTCCAGGAGAAGAGGAGTCTGAATTTGCACTGTAATTAACGACCATGTATTTGTTTTTTCTGTGTAAAATCTGTGATAAAGAATTTGTACAGCTTAACATTAAGTGTTTGTGCTTTATGCATTAATGGAAGACACTGTTGTTGCTCAACTTTGTACTCCTGCAAAAGTCCGTCTGATTTAACATGTCACTTTACATGTAAGGATGGATTTAACAAAAAATGATGCACATCTTTGCATAGCATCATAATTCTTCCATAAATAATTGTATTAAAATTGTACTCAAAATAAAGTACAGAAAAATTAACTCAGTACATTTTAAAATTTTTTACATGTTGTTACTGAATTATTACCAAAAATACATAACAATTGCACACATTCACATATTTCCTTTATTTTGTAATGTTCAGCAAATCATTGTACTCTGTGTCTAATATACTTTTCTCCTTGCCTCCAAGTCCATGATTGTTCATAATAATTGATTTTTGTCCCTGGTGTCAAAATTAGGAGACCAACTGAAGTCTTAAATATAGAGAAATGGCAAATAATAATCATGAACAGAAGTCTATACCATTGCAACCAAGAAAAATAACTCTCATGACATTCAATATAGCCACTATTGGGCATCCCATTGTTAAAGTCCTCAGGAGAAATGGTGGGGAGATTTGTGGTATGACATGAAACTTGCCAGAACAAATAAGCACTGTAGTAGCAGGAGCTAATCACTCTGATTCATCAAAGCTTTTCCATCTATGCAAAGAACAAGCCATGGTCTGTTACAGTATTTACTGTGGGTTGAGTATGTAGTTCCAACTGAATTTGAAAAGCTTGACAACAGGCTGAATCAGTCTGCATACCAGTAACTATCCAATCCATTCACTCCCTCTACCATTAGTGTATTGTGGGTGCAGCTAGTACCTGCATTTATTTATCTGAACAGTCACGTGTACGTTGTTGTGCTGTTCACAACACTTGTGCATCCCATTCTTTACCCCCGCTTCAGATCACACAACTACGACTTGGTAATGTATTGCTGTTTTATAACTGGGATTACCACCCGAGAGCTTTCTGGGAGTAATTTCACCAAATGGATTATTGTTCAAAAGGAGCTTTCTGCGAAGTAACACTTAGACACGTGCAATACTGAGGTTTGCTCGCAGCATCCACCTCCTATAAATTGATAACAATTCCTTGCCTGTGATTGTTATATTTTTGTGTAATGTTTTTATTCAAATCAGTGAAACTAAACCTTGGTTTGATGCCACATATTTCCGGAGATAGGGTGCCAAGTTACCGTGGTAGATAGTTCAAAGTCTGCAGCCCACAGAATATCGCCGATGATCACCAGCACCATCTTGTTATCCAACACTATTTGAATTCAAGGCGCTCTGGAGTTCAATTCCAGTGCTGGCTGTAAGGACTTTGTACATTCTCCCCATGAGTGTTTGGGTTTCTTTTGGGTGCTCTGGTTTTCTCCCAGAATCCAAAGACATATTGGTTAGTAGGTTAATTGGTCATTATAAATCGCCCTGTGATTAGGTTAGTGTTAAGTATGTGGGTTGCTGGGTGGTGTGGTTCATTGAATAGGAAGGGCCTGTTCCATGCTGTTTTAAAAGACAGATAAAGAGATAGATCGAATGAATGGATAGGATAGATAGATTTCAATAGTGATGCAGTTTTGGAAACACATGCAAATTTAATTTGTCACTAGAATTACTTATGTAATGAACAAAAGAGAACAATTAGTGACGTGCACTATTCCTGTACAAAGTGAGAGGTAGCTCATCTATTTATTTCTCTGTCACATAGACAGTTATTACCGTCTAATCTATTAAATATGGTTTGTAAAACATTTCCCATGTTTCATTGCTAAATTAGGAAATAGAACAGTTTATTTAGTAACGGTCAAACAAATGTAAACACGGAGATTTAAGTAACAGCCAAAATGACCTAAATGGAAGGAAATTTATTCCCATGATGCATTAATGAGAATTTGATGAATATATTGTCATGTTTGTAAACTGTGCATATAAAATTAATGCAAAATAGCTTAAAATTAATCCTATAATTAGTTACTAATTTCAGCCACTATTTTAATGGATATTTTAACTGAACCATACAGTACAAGATATATTAAGTCAAAATGACTTCACAAATAAGACTTGTTATTTTAGTTTCTTTTATGTTTTGTACAATTTGTGATTTTATCCAGATTATTTATCAAGCACTGAGCAAACTATTGCTATGATGATTTTGATTTGGCCAAATTTTTGGATCGTTGAGCTTCCCTGTAGGTATTTTCTTAATTATCTTTTTCTTTTGTAGCAAAAGAATACTTGGGTAATAGTTTAGCACTTAGTTACGTCTTCACATTATTGATGAGAATTTGAATCTGTATTCTATTGATGATGATGTGGTAACACCACTACCCAAAGTTAATCTACAAACTTTGAAAGTCTGGATGCATGTCAAAGATAATGTAAGTTACTATTTTTCATGGGATGTCATCTTAAAAAATTATGGGTGGGAAATGGTTCTTCTTGCCAATGGCTGCCAATATTAGAACATAGAACAGGATAATACAGAAACAGGCCATTTGGCCCATGATGCCTATCTAAATACAGTAATCCCATCTGCTTCCACAAAGTCTATTTCTCTCAGTTCCCTGCCTGTTCGTGTGTCTATTCAAATGCCTTCTAAACATTATTTCTGCTTCTAACACTTCTGCCGGCAGCACCTTCTGGCCACCTAGCATTCTCTGTAATTTTTTTTTAATGCCTCGCAAATCTCCCTTAAACCTTTCCCTTCTCAACATAAAGCTATGCCTTCTAGTTTTTAA
Source organism: Mobula hypostoma (assembly GCF_963921235.1). NCBI lineage: Eukaryota > Metazoa > Chordata > Chondrichthyes > Myliobatiformes > Myliobatidae > Mobula > Mobula hypostoma. The sequence continues at coordinate 23,250,636 of NC_086116.1, read as the reverse complement.
CATTTCCACCCTAGAAAAAAGACTCTGAATATCTACCCATCTTTGTCACTCGTAATTTTATATTTTTAAAAGTTACCCTTGAGCCTCTGATACTTTTCAGAAAAAAATTAAGTTTGTCCAACCTCTCCCTATAACTCAAATCAGGATAAGGCGAGCCTCCTCTGAAACAGAGCTGCCACATCCTTCCTAAAGTGCAGTGACCAAAACTGCACATAGTACTCCCAAGAGTGGCCTAACCGAAGTTTTATACAGGTGCTAGATGACTTGCCAACTTGTACTCAGTACCCTGACCAAATGATGTGAGCATGCCATCTGCCTTCTTTAACCCTATCCACTTGTTTTGTCTCTGTACATTTGGGGACCCTGCCATTAACTCTCTCCTTCAGCACCTAACATCCCAAATGCACTGCCTTATTTGTACAGATTAACCTCCATCATCCTTTTCTCTGTCCAAATCTCTAACTTCAAAATTATAGTGAATCCTTTGACAACCTTCCTTGCTATCCACAATGCCACCAATTTTCATGTTTTTTGCAGACTTAGACCACTGAGTTTCATTCAAATCATAATAGATCCTGTCAGAATAATACCCTTTTACCAGAATCCTTCATCCAAATCCAAATAAACCATGTATCCAATTTACCAGTTCACCATGAATGCCATGTGACTTAATCTTATGTTCTCACCTACCATGAGGGATCTTGTCACATTCATTACTAAAAGTCTACTGACACTCCACCCTTGCCAGTTGTTTTCATCACCTTCTCAAAAAGTTTGATTAAATTTGTGAGACAGAACCTCCTCCATATAAAGCCATGCTGATTTTTTATATATAAGCATGGACTTTTCCAAACACAAGTAAGTTCTGTGCCTTATAATCTTCTCCTGTAATTTACATAAGTAGTAGGAAAGGGTTGGTATCTAATTTCATGTATTATCCTTATTAAATAAAGGAATAGTCCCAGCTGTTCTCCAGTATCTTGAGAGTTCTCTTGTGGCTAAAGATGATACCAAGGTCTCTGTCAAAGCCCCAGCAATCCTATCCCTTATTATTCTGGAATGGATTCCATTGACCCCAAGGGAGCTTCTCAGTGTTTTTCAATACACCCAGCACTACCTCCCTGTTGTCAACATATTACAAGTGTCAGTGTTATCTGAAAATTTTAAACTATATTGTTTACAATTATTTGATTAATTTATGTTGATTTCATGCTTATTCATACAATATCAGCTTCTACTTATAGCACTCAACTGTTAGAATTCAACATTTAGTAATAAACTGTGATGTGTTTATAAAATATGTGATCATTTTGTTGTATGATATGGGCAATCATGGTCTTTCCATGACCATAATTGTTCTTGGTAAACTCGATCATAACAATGATAAACTAGTTAGGTTTAATATCACTGGTGTGTGTCCTGAAATATATTTTGCAATTCATCATATAAAAAACTATAAATTACAGTAAGTTATGTAAAAATTAAATAGTGCAAAAAGAAAGAAAAATATAGTGAGGGGTTCACTGTCAATTCAGAAATCTGATGGCAGAGGGGAAGAAACTTTTCCTGAAATGTTGAATGTGTGTCTTGAGGCTCCTGTACCAACTCCCTAATGGCAGCAATGAGAAGAGGACACATCCTAACTGATGAGGGTTCTTAATGATGGATACCATCTTCTTGAGGTATTTTCTTTTGAAGGTGTCCTTGATGTTGGGGAAGCTAGCACCTATGATGGAGCTGGCTGAGTTTACAACTTTCTGCAGGTTTTTCCATATCCTGTGCAGAGGCCCCCACTCCCACCACTTCAACAGAATTGGTCAGTTCTTCTGCAAGGTTCTTTAATGCAGGGGTTCACAACCATATTTATGCTATGGACCCCTACAATTAACCAAGGGGTCCATGGAACCCAAGTTGGGAACCCCTGCATTAATGCATCTGTTGCATTAAAGCAGTTCCCTTCTTTCCAACACACTTCCTGATCTACTGAGCATTTCCAGTATTCCTTAGCTTTTGGGCTTCAGAAACAATTGGCATTTTGCAGCATTAACAATTCTCTCTTTCTTTCCTCAATAATACTGTCCATTAATCTACTAATATGAAGGCTCCATAAACATTAAGGCCACCTGGTGAACTTTGGCTTTGCCCTTTCAAAGACATTCCCTTTGTTTTATTCATCCATCTACCGCCCTCTGCAGTTTAAAACAAATGTCTCTTCACTTTCCCAATTCTAATGAAGGGTCTTCAACCTCAAACATTATTTCTGTTTCTTTGCCTAAATGACCTTTGGTGATAATAATTTTGATACATCAGTATTAGATATGACTGCTTGCAACTTAAATAGTTTCATCGAATCTTGCACGTGTACTTGAGACAGAAGGTGAGACCTCAATTGAAATTTCCTTCCAGAAAGTTAGTCAACACATGGTAGTTTAGATTTACTCATGTACTGGTAGCTCATCAGTATTCAAGTGTGAATTTCATTTTATTGTGATAATGATATTGCCAAACCTGACCCCAAAACAAATCATGCATTAATTACATACACCAGCAAATAACTGCAGACATGGGAAACTGTGGATTCTGGGATTCATAGCAGTAAACAAGATCCTGGAGAAAACTAGGTTACTAACAGTCTCTTTGTTGGGCTAGGGGGAGACAATTCTAGGGGGACAATTTAAAAGGGACCTGAGGGGACAATTTTCAAGCAGAGGGTGATGAGTATTGGAATGAGCTGCCAGAGAAAGTAGTTGAGGTAGGCACAATGATATCTTTTAAGAAGCACTTGGATAGATAAATGGAATCACAATCAGGTTTGGTATCATCAGCATACGTCACAAAATTACTTAACTTTTGTGGCAGCAGTACAATACAATACATGATAAATAAATATAGAGAAAAGCTGAATTACAGTATATATACAGTGGCATGCAAAAGTTTGGGCACCCCGGTCAAAATTTCTGTTACTGTGAATAGCTGAGTAAAAGATGAACTGATTTCCAAAAGGCAAGAAGTTAAAGATGACAGATTTCTTTAATATTTTAAGCAAGGTTACTTTTTTATTTCCATCTTTTACAGTTTCATAGTCATAGTCATACTTTATTGATCCCAGGGGAAATTGGTTTTTGTTACAGTTGCACCATAAATAATTAAATAGTAATAAAACCACAAATAGTTAAATAGTAATTTGTAAATTATGCCAGGAAATATCCAGGACCAGCCTATTGGCTCAGGGTGTGTGACCCTCCAAGGGAGGAGTTATAAAGTTTGATGGCCACAGGCAGGAATGACTTCCCATGACGCTCTGTGTTGCATCTCGGTGGAATGAGTCTCTGGCTGAATGTACTCCTGTGCCCAACCAGTACATTATGTAGTGGATGGGAGACATTGTCCAAGATGGCATGCAACTTGGACAGCATCCTCTTTTCAGACACCACCGTCAGAGAGTCCAGTTCCATCCCCACAACATCACTGACCATCAACTATGTTGTTATTTCAAAATAACAAAAAAAGGGCCTGAAGCAAAAGTTTGGGCACCCTGCATGGTCAGTACTTAGTAACACCCCCTTTGGCAAGTATCACAGCTTATAAGCGCTTTCTATAGCCAGCTAAGAGTCTTTTAATTCTTGTTTGGGGGATTTTCACCCATTCTTCCTTGCAAAAAGGCTCCTAATTCTGTGAGATTCTTGGGCCGTCTTGCATGCAGTGCTCTTTTGAGGTCTATCCACAGATTTTCGATGATGTTTAGGTCGGGGGACTGTGAGGGCCATAGCAAAACCTTCAGCTTGCGTCTCTTGAGGTAGTCCATTGTGGGTTTTGAGGTGTGTTTAGGATCATTATCCTGTTGTGGAAGCCATCCCCTTTTCATCTTCAGCTTTTTTATTTTTGCTTCTAGAATTTTCTGGTATTTAATTGAATTCATTCTTCCCTCTACCAGTGAAATGTTCCCTGTGCTACTGGCTGCAACACAAGCCCAAAGCATGATTGATCCACCCCCATGCTTAACAATTGGAGAGGTGTGCTTTTCATGAAATTCTGCACCCTTTTTTTTTCCAAACATACCTTTACTCATTGCGGCTAAAAAGTTCTATTTTGACTTCAGTCCACAGGACTTGTTTCCAAAACATATCAGACTTGTTTAGATGTTCCTTTGAAAACTTCTGACGCTGAATTTTGTGGTGAGGATGCAGGAAAGGTTTTCTTCTGATGGCTCTTCCATGAAGGTCATATTTGTGCAGGTGTCGCTGCACAGTAGAACAGTGCACCACCACTCCAGAGTCTGCTAAATCTTCCTGAAGGTCTTTTGCAGTCAAACGGAGTTTTTGATTTGCCTTTCTAGCAATTCTACGAGCAGTTCTCTCGGAAAGTTTTCTTGGTCTTCCAGACCTCAACGACCTCCACCATTCCTGTTAACTGAAATAAAGTAAGTATTGAGTTAGTGTTCATGAGTTCAATGTCCATTTAGAAATCGGATGGCAGAGGGGAAAAAGCTGTTCCTGAACTGTTGAGTGTGTGTCTTCAGGCTTCTGTACCTCCTTCCTGATGGTAACAATGAGAAGAGGGTATGTCCTGGGTTGGGGGGGTCCTTAATGATAGATGCCACCTTCCTCAGACACCACTCCTTGAAGATGTCTAATTAACCAGGGAGGCTAGTACCCATGATAAAGCTGACTAATTTTACAGCTTTCTGCCAGTTACTTTGATCTTGTGAAATAGCACCCCCCCAATACTAGACAGTGATGCAGCCAGTCGGAATGCTCTCCACAGTAGAAGTTTTCAAGTATTTTAGGTGACAAACCAAATCTCCAAAAATTCCTAATGAAATATATCCGCTATCTTGCCTTATTTATAGCTACATCAATATGTTGCGATCCTCTGAAGTATTGACACCTAGGAACTTGAAAATGCTCACTCTGTCCACTTCTGATTCCTCTATGATGATTGGTCCATGCTCTATGACTCTGACTCAAAATGCTGCCTTACTTCATGAGTGTTTCCGCCATTTATTTATTTCCAATTTCCACCATTCTTGATTCTAGAAATCAAGAATATTTCTATTTATTAGTAAGTTTATATACGTAGTCTAATCTTTTTCAGTGCAACCTTTAGAGAAGACTACCTGCTTTCTGGAAAGTTACTGTGAGTAGATAAATTGGGCAAAATTAGGAAATATTTGTCATGCTTTGCTGAAAACCCTCGGTTCCTCTTGCCTTAGTGCCAGAGAATGAAATCTCCCCCATGAAAGATTATTACAATTGAAATATGGAGAAAGTGTGATGTGAAGGACAGGCCGAGATCTGGGCTTTTGCACATACGCACAAGAGATATTAAAAATAAGGATGCAATGCTTTATTTGCACCTGTCACCTTTCAATTATATGGAAGTAACATACAGTGCGAAATCAACTGCCAAAGGACCATTCTGTACGAAAGGATACCATGATATCCTTTCTGTTACTATACAGGCTTCCCTTGCCATTTGGGACTGTACAATCACGAGAAAAATGAAAAGGAATGAAATAATTTTAAGTTGGAGTTGTGGATGAAATTTGGAACTTTTTCTGTGATCCCTTTAGGAAATCAAAACCACTCTTGGAGAGCACAGTGACCTTGACTTACAGTATACACACATAGGATGGCTATTTGAGTCACAGAATAGATGAAACATTATTCTTAGAATATTAGTTTCATTAGATACTGAACTAAGAAGAAGGTCATAATTATTTAAAACTAATATCTTGAATTGAAGAAAACACTTTACAGTAACAGAGGATCCAAAAACTGTTTGCTCTCCCTACTTCTAATTTACATGTGAGTAATCAAAGTTTAAACCTGTTGTAAAAAGTTCAATATTTCCAAAATGATTTCCCATGGGAAGTGAATCAATTTATGGCATATCGTGTCATTTATTTTTTATTCTCAGAGCTCTGTGAATAAAGGTAGAATCTGATCTTTACAGATTTTAGGTAAGTGTAATGTTTGTAATGCCTCAACTTCAAGCATAAATAACCAGGAATCCTGCTCATTTTAGATGAAGGCCATTTTACAAATAACTGTCATAAATAAAAAGGGCAAAGAGGATGCAGAAATCAGTTAACTAATGTAAATTTAACTAAATATTCTCGAGGTTACCAATACAAAACAAATCTTAAATTTCTTAATATCTATAACAATTTCTGAAAATATATAAAATTTCTACAAACAAAATCGGTTTCATTCTAGAAGAGAAGCTTATTTAATTCAGTGTTACTGCAACAAAACTTTATTGATTCAATAAATTAAGCAGTTAATTTAGCGGGACCAAGGACACAATCATTAGCTGCTTGATCACAGATCTAGTTTGGTGAACACAAATACTACGTGGCATTTGAGACTGATCCACTTTTAGACCTAGTAGTGCTCACAAAAATCTTGGATGGATGTTTGCCCCTTTAAAATTGTGAAAGCTGAAAACTATGCCTGTGTAATTGCAAGAGTGCTTTGAACTGGAAGTGCATAACCGAGGAATTAGTATTCACTCGGTCAGCAAAATAATGCAGGCGTACACGAATATAAAACACTTAATTTGGAAATCATCAGATTGAGTATTACTCAGCAACCCAGAGTGTGCTTACCTTTCCAAATAAAATTCAAGCAAATGATTTTCCATGAGAATTATGATTTCCCAAGACTGCCAAAAACTGTTGGGTTTGCAGGCAGCAGCATGACTCTGGAAAACCTAATTTTCTAAAAGTTCATTTGGATATAAACAAAATGACAGGAATACTGACAAGCATATATTTCATTACCATTTTTCCAGAAATAAATATTACAGCTGTTGGAAATATCAAATAAAAACAAACTATTGCCAATAGTTAGCTGGTCATACAACATCAATGGAGAGATAAATAGACATGACTTTTTAAATTTTTGGCTTAGCCTGCATGATTCTAAGGTTGCCAAGCTCATACCAAGCTAAAATAAATCTTGTGATTCCTTCTGCTGAATATCCCAATGTTCAGCTAACAAAATAGTTGCTCAAATACCCTAACGGCCTGTTGTATCAGGTTGCAGCTGGCACAGCCACCTTTGTGCACTTGTGTCTGGTACCCATGGGCAACAAGTGCTGGAGTTAAGAGCCACATAATCAGAGAATGGCACCTGTCTGATCTGACATTCTGATGGCATAATGTATGAGTCAGAATGCACAGTGGTACCAATATTTAGCATACAATCATTTTCAATGGTAATACATGTCAGATTTTGTTTCTGGTGCCCATAATACTGCATGAATGCAGCACAGGGAAGCCCACAGCCTTAATTTACTCTGGTGTAAAGTAAATAATGTTCCACAGATACTGTTTGCTGCAATCAAGGAAAAGTTATTCAGGTGGATTGTAATGCTCTCTTGTATCTGAACAGTCCCTGCTACTGAATCTGCAGCTGTAGTTGTGATGGTAACATGTAGCACTTGTCAATGAGGGACCAAATGAATCTGAGTCTTCTCACCATTTGCCCCGAGGAGACTCCTGCTGTAAGTCATCTCCATTTACTCTTCTCTCTGCTGCTAAGGGTCTATTTCCATCTCCTCCTCCCTCTCCCACTGAAGGTCCATTTCCACTTCATCTTCTCTCTTTAAACAGGTTGTCATGCTTGGAGTACTTTCTCTTCATTGTCCCTCCACAATGCATCTCAAGAGGAATGGCAACTGACATATCCAATACAGTTGGTTATTGCCAAAGTGTTTTAGTAAGGCAAATTCTTGATTCTGCCAGATCACTCTCTGAAGAATAAGAGTAATGACGTCTGGAAGTGACAAAATGTAGTTCACTCCAATCAATTAGCAACGTATCTGCAGGCATCTGATAATCTCTTTAAACTATGAGATAGTAGGGGCCTTATGTTGTTAAATTATAGGTTTACCATGCAGGATTGAATAAGTGGTGTCAGCTGCATCACTGTGCAAGTTTTAGTATTAAATCAACATACATTATAATCCCCATCCTCTCTATAATCCTTGATAATGAATGTGTCAGAATGCATAAATATCCTTCCCAACATTGCAGCTGGCAGAACACACACTAAAAATATGTGTATGAAGATAGTTCATCAAGTTGAACACTGTTTTCTTCTCATTACCCTCCTAAAAGTTTGGCCTTAGACAACCAAATTTTTAGGGTAATGACTAGTGTCATAATTTTCCAGGGACAGCTAATTTATGAACTTCTCAATGGAAAGGGGACACCAACTAAACAACAAAAACAGAAAAAGCTGTTAACTCTGAAGGTCAGGCTGCATCTGTAGGAAGAGAAACAGAGTGAATATTTTGGGTAGAAGTACTTACAACAGAACTGAACTTTTATCCTTAAGATTTCTCAAGCCATTATGGGACAACAAATGGCAGGTTTGTCACTAGTTCCACTTAACATAAACATAGAAAATATTCCCCTTCATGGGAGTTTGCACAGTACTGTAGTTATTTTATGTATTGCTCTGTACTGCTTCCACACAGAAAAAAACAATTTTCATGATTGATGTGAGTGATGATAAACCTGATTCTGATAAGGGTCTCTATTGTGGACTGAGAGTGGGAAGGGGGCAGCGAGAGGGGAATAATGGTTGGGAAAAGGGGTAGGAACAGGTGAGGGAGAGGGAAGCACCAGAGAGACATTCTGTAATGAGCAATAAACCGATGGTTTGGAATAAATAATCTTGCCCGGTGTCTCATGGCTGGGTGTGACTGCACCCATATCACCTCTGTCCCAGTACTCCTCCTCTGCCACCTGACCCACACCCCTACCGCAGTGGTCTACCCTCACCATTCCCAACATCCTTTGCTCCCACCAGATTTACAAACCCGCTCTCCACTCCACATTGACTAATTCAGTACTGTGAAGAAGTGTTAGTTTATATATATATAAAATATGTGCTGAAGACTATTGCAGAGTAATGTATAAACGTACATCATATTCAGTGCGTATTGATGTCAATGGTCTGGATAGCAGGATGCTTCTTTCAATCGGTAGTGATACGTTACCCGAATTCATTGAAGAATTTGAGAATGGCAAAGGGGTGTCTGTATGGTAATGCTGGGGACATCATGGCAAATTGGAACAGAATGACTTCATACTGGTTCCTTTAGTTTGATATTTTCTTAGAAATGACAGGTTACATGGGCAAATTCAGCATTGCATCCTTACTTTAATACTTGATGCATGAATGTACAAACACTCAGATCTCAGTTTGCCTTTCACCTGGGATTTTCTCACTGTTTCATTTTACTGATCACTTGTGGGGTGCAACTCATGTCCTGGCACTAAGGCAGCATGGCCAAGGACTTTAGAGCAAAACAATTGGAAAGATCAACTGTCTCTCAGCTCTGCCTAATTTATCTACTAACACTAATTATCTAGCTAGCAGGTACCATTCTCCATTCTCATTAGGGTTGGACTGAAAAATAGGAATGGAGACATGACTGTCAGAAGGTCAAGGTTATTATTTAGAGCCTTGTCTGAAGGTCCCAAGTATTAATCCTCAGACCACAGTTAAGTACAAATAATGAAGCTCAAATCACAGCCACACAGAAATTACAGTTCCATTGTTTGGAAGCTATTTTTCAGTCTTCCTAAAGCTTCCAGGGACTAATATGTAAATTCTTTATTAATAAAATTCTAGTTTAAATTGTATTCAAACTACAGTACTTCTATATGAAATTCTTGCTGACAAAGGTTAACTTGAAAAACACAACTGTCTTTTACAAATTATAACAAGCACTAGGACAAACTTCTGTTGATGAAAATTAAAATAATACCTGATGACCTCTGGAAGTGTATCTTGTTACTAATTTTGCCACAGAGGACCTTAGACAACATTAATCTTAAATTTACTGTCCTACATACATTATTGAAAATGACACCTGTGGGTTTTATAATTAGCAGTTATTCAGATAATGGATGCTTTCATTGCAGCAATTTAGATCAAATTTGTTTTTGTTCTGTTCTAGTTTAATAGCTCCTAAATATTTTGTTGCTCTTCCTGTGAAACTAATTATAATGCACATTAGTGGGTTATCATTCTGTATAAACCCTCCAGTAAGAAGTGATACAGATGGAGTTCAGTGTAGCAAATGCTGTCATGGTTCACTCAAGCTGTGAGTCTGCTATAGAAATCAGGGTTTTGACAGTGTTGGCTGCAAGAGTACATTACTTCATTAACAAAGTGACCAGGACATATGGACAGTGCTTGAGGCAATGTTTGGCTCCACATGCCTCTATTGGCAAATGCTAGAAATAGCTGCAGAGATTCATTTCATATTTACTTATTTGCTGATTTAATCTGCTCCAAATTTACTTCTATCCCTTTTCATTTGGCTCCCTCTTCTTAAAGGTGTTGCATTTCAATTCACCCAAGAATTCTTTGCCTTTTCAACCCTCTGATTTTCCAATGTTACCTGTTAGCCTCAGAGATAACTATTGAATAATTGTTAGAAACCAGTTCTATGATCAAGGAATCAATTAAAGCCAAACATACCCTGATGCAATACACACAAAATGCTGCAGGATCTCAGCAAGTCAGGCAGCATCTATGGAGAGGAATAAACAGTCGATGTTTTGGGCTGAGACGCTTAATCAAGATTGGCCAGATGTGTAGGCTTCTGCTCAATGATATTCTAAAGTCTTTAAAGCAAAAACCTTTTTTTACATTTCCATATTAATATCTGCATATTAGAATTGGTTTATTATCACATGTATTGAAGTACAGTGAAAACCCTGTAAAACATGCTGTTCATACAGATCAATTCATTAAACAGTGCATTGAGGTAGAACAAGTTAAAACACTCACAGAATGCTAATTAAAATGTAATAGCAAATTGTAATAATGTACATTATGCTAAAACAATAATAGAATGAAGTATAACAGTACAGGTGGACAATAAGGTGCAAGATCATCATCATCATCATCATGTGTCACGTCATACTACGTGGACGATCATGGTCTTCCAACAACCATGATTGTTCTTGGCAAAGTTTTCTACCGAAGTGATTTGCTATTGCCTTCTTCCTGGCAGTGTCTTTACAAGCTGTGTCTTTACCCCAGCTATCATCAATACTCTTCAAAGATTGTCTGCATGGTACCAGAGGTCACATACCAGGACTTGTGATATGCACCAGCTGCTCATATGACCATCCACTACCTGCTCCCATGGCTTCACGTGACCCTGTTCAAGGGGGCTAAGCAGGTTCTACACTTCGCCTGAGGATAACCTGGTAGAGAGAAGGAGCACCTTACACCTCCTTTGGTAGAGGCATATCTCCACCCTGCCACCCATATCTCTACCCTGCAATGACAGAATATTGAGATAATTATGGAAAAATTCATTAGAACGAATGCAAAAATATCACCAAAAACACTACGCTGTTAATTAGAAAAGTCAGTAATCTTCTTTGTTATTACATGTCCTACCACATCCAGGCAATAGAAATGTTGATCTGACTACAATTATATGCTTTTGTTCAACTATAATTTCCCCCTTTTGAAGCAGATTTGAATGTATTGAAATTAATCCATTATCTTGAATTTGACACTTCATCACTGCAGGAGATATCAGGTGCAGTAACACATCCTGTGAAGTATAATAAAGTTATCAACAAAGAATGCTGTGAATCTCTCTTGACTGTTTAGTCCAAATGGTGTCCTGTGTGAAAATTTCCTTCCCGTATTATGTATAATCACAAAAGCATATAAAGAGCACACTCACCTTTTAATTTGATCAGAAAAATAGGCACCATAGTCTGATTTTGGATTGTCATAGAAGATCATGACTTACCATTCCTTTCAGGGGGTTGGTGTTGAAAGAGTATCAGCAAACAGGATAAGCAAAAGTACATAATGCGATTCCTGGTTCATCTCCATGAGATGAATGAGAGAAAGTGTCAACCACCACTACTCTGATTCTGGAACCTACAGCATCATTTAAAGGACTCTTTACAACTCATGCTCTTTTTATTTGCAGAGTTTGTCTTCTTTTCCACACTACTTGGTGGCTAGTCTTTGACCATCTATCATTTTTTCCAAGTTCAAGTTTATTTACCATTCAACCATACATGAATTCAACCACGAATACACCCGCTGGGGCCAAGGTGCAAAACATAATACCAACATACATACACAGCACAAGGCACACGAGCACGTATACAATAACAAGTAAACATATAGTCACACAAAAAATATATATATTCATAAAAATACATGAAATGTTATTGTATTTTTTCCTGTAAATGTCTGTAAGAATATCTCATGGTAGTATATGGTAACCTTTATGTTAAATTTACTTTGAACTTGTTTCAGGAGCCCTAGAATAACGATGAAATATATTTGTTTCTAAAGTCAGTGCTGACTGATGGTACCTTCTCCATCAACAAACTAAGAATCTTTTGTAGCTTTCAATGTTCTTGCTCACCCTACGGTGATATCAGTAATATTCTGCCAATCACTCAGTTTGTGATTTTCAAATTTTTGTTTGCAATTTGCTGCTCTTACATTTTTCTAACAAAGGATTCTGCAATTAGAACGTACATTTTTAATCAGTATTACCTAGAATTAGTCCTCTGTGCTGTGGATTGTAAGATAAATCTGTCAGGAAGTGGATTTGAAGGTAATTTTTTAACAATTAGAATGATATTTCACTCTACATCAGATAATGCCACCTGTTTGAGCTGACATGTTTCTCTGTCGATCTTATAAACTCTGAGAGTGTTCTTTCCCTGTGTCATGTACAAGTGAGCAGGATTCCTCTTCTTCTTAGGCATTTCTTTCAGATGGAGGATAATTTGATTTCACCCCAGTTTTGAGGTTCTGAGGTGGCCAATACCATCTAGACATGACCACAGACCAACACACAAAAATCAGGAGGCAACATCTATGGAAAAAAGTACAGTCGGCATTTCAGGCCGAGACTGTTCGGCAGGATGATGTCATACAGAATGAGCTGGGTCCCTGTCCCCCAGTGAGGGAACGCTGGCTGCCTGATGGTGTGGGTTGTTAAATCAGTGGTTTTGATTTTCGATGTCAATTGTAAAGCATTTGGCCAATTGTAAGGGCTTAGGGATCATCCTGCTGAAGGGTCTAGGCCCAAAACATCGACTGTACTCTTTTTCATAGATGCTGCCTAGCCTGCTGAGATCTTCTAGTATTTTGTGCGTGTTGCTTGGATTTCCAGCATCTGCAGATTTTCTCTTGTTTATGACCCCAGGCTGTTCCACAGATGGGGCAGGAGGTGACCAAAGGAGTATCTGGTTCGGGAGCTTGTGGAAATCTCTGGCCCCTGACCACTTGAAATTGAGAAATGTTCCTTCTCTATTTCAAGGGCCAAAGGTTCTCAGAAGTCAATGGGGATGCTACACTTCTTTAAGGAGGCTGTGGACACATTATAGAATCTCTTCCTCTGTCTAGCTGATAATCTCTATGATAGGACTCAGAAAAGTGTGTCTGCCCAAGAGGCTAGTGATGGACATGCTTGATGTCTGCCTTCACTTTCAGGTGGCTCCCAGGATAGATAGGTGGTTCACATTTTCCAGGGGTCTCACTGTGAATCTTTATTTTCAGATGTCAGCGTGGTTCTACAGAACAGGTTGACAGAGGACTTCTCTCTTGTTGTGTGGTTCAGTGAAAGGGTCTGCATGGCTTGGAGTTTGGCTTCTGAGCATGCACAAATGCAAATTCCATCTGCTTTCTGAGCTTTGGGTGATCTTGGTTTTGAATGTAGATGCTGTTGTTTGAGAAGTTTCCGTGTAGATCTGAAGATTGGTTCCAATTCTGCAGGAGGTTTGTTGAAAATGAGATGCAATGTTGTGGTGGGAAAGAATAGGAAGGTGTTAGGGTAATGGTGCAATCTTACTTAACAAGGTGCTTCCCTCAGATTGATTGTGTTGTTGATTGGTTAGTTAGGATCACGGCTTACACACTGTCCTGCAGCAAAACCAAACTGGATATGAATTTCCGGGAGCTGCAAAATTTGAAGCAGATGCTACATTTCCTCCTGATTAATGGAATAAGAGGCTTTAGTGAGTTCGAAGAAAAGCCATGTGTTGTGACAAGTGTTGCTCTCTACGTGTCTCTCGAGTTGTCACATGGTAAAGAGCATGCCAACTGTACACCTGAATGGACGAAGTCTACACTGCTACAGGGTGCAGCATTTTGGCTAGAGGAAGGAGGCAGTTCAGAAAGATCTGGGCAATGACATTTCCTGTGGTACAGAGCAGGGAGATCTCTTTGCAGTAATCACAGTCTGACCTGTCTCTGACTGAGCACCTCTGGGATCACCAAGTATATCCTTCTGAGATACGAAAGGTGACATTTCGGATTCATGACTGAAACTCCTCCAAGGCTTAAGTGTTTAGAGGGGGCAAGATACACTCCAAAACCGGTTATTTTTTTGTTGGGTCTGGCTTTTGTGACTTTGCTCTTCTTGATTTGATGCTGCTTTATTAAAATTTCCTGCCTTCAAAGTGACTATTGTTGAATAGGATGAAAATAGATTTTCTGAATCAATCACAAAAAAGACCCTATCAGTGGAAAACAAGCTGTCTGCAGAATGTGCATAGATGGTGCTCAGTCTGCAGAAACTTGCATGTCTATCAAGTACCTCATCATTCAATGATTTGTGTATTTCGGCTTCATATCTGGAGAGTGGAAATATCTTTAACAGAGCTTGGCAAATACTTGTCCAATATAATTAACAGGCTTTAATTCTAATCAGACAGTGTAACTGGTTCTTCTTAATGCATCATTGTATGGTTATAGCACCACTAAATTCACTGAGTCTGCACTGTCCCTCTGTCTCTATGCAAGTGCAATTCATACGACTTCCTGCTACTGCCTCCCTGCTCAGACACCTGCAAATTCTTCCCTTTTAGATACTAATCCAAAGCAACACACACAAAATGCTGGAGGAACTCAACAGGTCAGGCAGCATCAATGGAAATGAATAAACAGTTGACATTTCAGGCCGCCTAATAGCTATGGTGTCCAAGACTTTATTTGTCAATGTAGAGCGGAGAGCGAGTTTGTAAATCTGGCAAGAGCTAAGGATGTGGGGATGGCGAGAGTGGAGTGCCGTGGGAGGGGTGTGGGACGGAGTGCCAGGAGCAGAGTGTGAGGCAGGTGTAGACACGTCCAGCCCTGAGACACCAGGCAAGGTCATTTGGTTTGTTGATCATTACAGGTCTCTCGGGTGCATTCTGCTCCCTTCTCTCTCCCTCTTCCCCTTTTCCCAACCATGATTCTCCTCTCTCTGCCCACTTCCCACTCTCAGTCCACAGAACTGACCCAGATCAGAATCAGGTCTATCATGAAATTCATTTTATTTTGCGGCAGCAGTACAGTGCAACACATAGAATTACTACAGTCATGTGCAAGAGTCTTAGCCACCCTAGCTAAGGTTATGCCTAAGACTTTTGCACTGCTGTACCTCGAGTGGATCTCCTCACAATCTTCTCTGTTCCAAGGAGAACAAGCCAGTTTCTCAGTCTAACCATATAACTAAAGTCTTTCTTCCCTGGAACCATTTTTAAAGCCTTCATATCTTTACTGTGGTGTGGCAGGCACAACTGGAGACAACCACAACAACTGAGTCAGAACTAGTGTTTTATATAATTTCTTCATGACTTTATTCATCTTGAATTATGTGCCTTCATTTATAAAGCCCATATTCCACATATTCTTAGACTGCTTTCTTATTATGGCCTGTCAATCTCAACATGTATACCCCCAGTTCTCCAGTGACTATACTTCTTTTAGAATTGTAGTTTATATTATCTCAATTTTCCTGTCACTGCTCAGCATTATATTTCACCTACCACCTATCTGTCCATTCCACCAGCACATCTCTTGAACTCCGGTGGGCGGCACGGTAGAGTAGCGGTTAGCACGACATTTTACTGTACCAATGACCAGGGTTCAATTCCCGCCGCTGTCTGTAAGGAGTTTGTACGTTCTCCCCATGACCACGTGGGCTTCCTCTGGGTGCTCCAGTTTCCTCCCACAGTCGAAAGACAAACAGGGGTTTGTAGGTTAATCGGTCATTGTAAATTGTCCTGTGATTAGGCTAGCATTAAATCTGGGTTTGCTGGACAGTGGGCTCAAAGGTCCAGAAGGTCCTATTCCACACTATATCTCAATAAATAAACAAATCTATACTTCCCTGAAGTCTGCTACTGTCCTCCTTACAGCTCTTTATGCCTTCAAATTTGATGTAATGAACTCATAACAAAATCCTAAACCCAAGAAATTCTGCAGATGCTGGAAATCTCCAACAAAATCATGCCAACTTCTTTCAAAAAATCCATATTTCTCTAAGTATCTGTTAATTGTCCCTAATTATTATCTTTTCTAAGCTTAAACTCGCTCATGAATAGTTAGTGACATTAATCTCAGACCTTTTCTTTAACATTTCTCTGGTCTCCAGGCACCACCTGCAAATGCTGGGAAATTATGTCTGGAAGCTCTCCAATTTCCCTTCATATTTCCTTGATGACCTGTTCTGCATCCCACCTGAGCCTTGTGATATACCACCTTTTGTGCAGTACCATCTCTCTATCAATGTTTAGCTGATCAGAATCTTAAGCACATCTTTTGTGCTATCATATTCTTTTTAGTAAAGATCCATGCAATCATTTAGTAGCTTAGCCATGCTCTCTGAATCTATGAGTCAATTTCCTTTTCAATCTCTAATTGATTCCATCCCTTCTCCTGTACACATCTATAGAATCTATATATGGATTCACTTTCATTTTTCTTACCAGTCTTTCTTCAAACTTTGCTTATATGTTATTATTTCTTTTTGTTCCCTTGAACCTTCTGTAATCATTTTCAACTTGGCAACATGGCATCTGTCATGTATTCTATTTTTCCACAGTATGTTCTATCTTTTTTTTAATCATCCTGGGAACTGAGAGTTCTGATTTTAATTTCTGTACTCTTTCCTTCATGGCAATGCATTGATATTTTAGTTAGAGGCCTCCCACTGTTCAATTGCAGCATTGCCTGCCAAATTTTGACTCCGCTTTACCAACACCTGATCTAATTGAAATTGGCCACTCTTCATGGAATATATTTTACCTGGCATGGTCTGTATCCCTTCCTAAAGTCCTCTAAACTTTATGGTATCATGACCGCTACCTAGAAGTTTCCCCACTGATATTTATTTCACTTTGCCTGGCTCATTTCCCATATCCACTCCAGCAATGTTATCTTTCTAATTGGGCTAGAAACCTATTGGTCAAGGAAATTATCCTGAATACACTAAAAAGGATTCCCTCTTCCTCTTGCCCTTTAAATGATTACGTTTCAAGTTGAATAACTTATTATTATTATTTCTATATGGCTTTTCAAAATCTTAATTCAAATTTGCTGCTTAGTATCCTTCCCACCAGTTAATGGCCTACAGATCAGTGCAATTTCACTTCACTACTATTGGTATTGAAGTGAAATGAAAGCACTATTTCAGAGCACTCTAGTACTGCATAATTCTCTTTAATCGGTAGTGAAGTTTCTAGTTCCTAGTGTTTCTGAATTCAGAACCCATTTACTTATTCCCGTTACTCCACTGGCATTTAGGGCGGTAATGAAGGTCCTCCATCTCTGTCTGTCTTTGGCCATCTTCTCTATTGTGCCCCAGGTGTAGTTCAGGGTCCTCTTTTCTGCTTCTACAGTATGGCACCAAGTTGTCTTTGGTCTCCCTAGTTTCTTCCACCCTTCAGGGGTCCAATGAAGTGCTTGTCAGTCCCGGGTGCAGACTCAGAAATACCGCCGCACAACAGATGTAGGATTCTTCATTGCTGTTTCTGTAACAATTGTGTTTTATGAATCAGGATTGTTATCCTTGAAGTGAACCCCCAAGCCTGGAGAATTAGTGGACCACTCTTAGTCTGACCTCTACCTTTTGACCTGTTTGTCATGGGTGACCCTACCAACAGCCAATGCATGAAGCCCTTACTCCAGCCAGCATAGCTCTCTGGGTCACTAAGGCATGCAAGCCTCCAAACCCTACAAGGCTGTGGTCCTCTTGGAAGTCAGAACCCATTCCTGTTCCTCTATAGTCAGGTTTCTGTTACCACCACAAGCCATAATTGGACACAGCTAATTGTGCTTGCAGTTTATCAAACTTGTTTGATTTGCTCCTTGCATTTACTGACACTTCAAACAAAAAAGAGACGCAATTTATTTAATCCTGTTTTTAGAAAATCACAGGGAGCGGGCTTTGACTTTCATCCTGGATGGAAGGCTGCCAAAAGTGGACTAGTCACTGTCACATACAACGGTTGAATTTTCTTTCCAATAGAACTTTTTGAAGGTGAACATTGCATTTGGTCTCAAACTGCTTTAGTCAGTGGGAATCAGGGGCAAAAAAACTGTCCAGTACCTCGATTCGCACATGCCAAGAAGGAAGATGGCCTTGTCTACTGGAGGTCACCACCTCAATCCAAAGACCTAACTGTAAGAGTTCCTTTGATTGTATCTTTGAAATTGTGACTTTACCTTAAGATCAGCATAAGGCCAATTTGATGATAATTCCACAGTGTCCAGTTCCATTCACATTTCTTCAGGTAATTAAGATGAGTAAGATCGAGCTAATGTTTAGGCTTTTGCAGAAAAGTAGTAAGTAACCATTCTGCTAAATAAGTGTCGAGCAAAGATCATTTCTAAAACTATAACTTGCTGAGAACCAATTAAATTACCACTGTTGATTCTCCAACCTTCAGTATCCTGGAGTTCACCACTGCCTAAAAAATAAACAAGCATACAGATGCCATAGCCAACAGTACAAATCAGACACAGGCCTTGTGTAGATGTTTTGTTCCCTCCGACTCTCCAAAGCCTCACCCACCCACAAACCAACAGTATACAACAGAACAATCCCCATTGTACCCACTGAGTGCAGCTCCAGCAACATTCATAATATTTCAAAATAGAAGTTTGATCCACTGGCTTAAATATGTACTCCTTTCACCGTCAGGTAATATGGCTACAGTGAATTCTACAACAGTATCCTGAAATACCCACAATCAATACCACTAGAAGAGAAGAAGGTGCATTTTCATTCTTCCAAAACACATATTATCCTCACTTCAGCTCACTGTTCCCTCTAAGCTGCGCAGGTGCCTGGCTGGGCAGTAACTAAAATGCTCCCGCGCACATAACCTTCATTGCCATGCAGGTGGAATTATCTTTTATATAATGTTAATATAATTTTAAAATCTATGTTACTATAATTGTGAAATATCCTGTGATTATGTGTTAATGAATATAATCCAGAAATTTTCAAATTAATAAATGTACTACAACCCTTACTTTGAAACATTTTAGAGCTTCAAACTATTTACATTATTAGTGTTTCAAGTTATATTTTTACAAATTATAATAAACACAGAATGGAAGCCAATAGCTCATTGTTAATAAGTTGCCAGCCTGTTGAATGTTGACACTGTCTAGTCAATGTTCATAGAATGCTATTATAAAAAAAAACATTTAAAATGCTGTGCAGTTTTCAGGCCATATCAAAATTTCCTGCTCAGAGCAATGATTGGTCCACTCAGCTGTGAAAAATATTAGAGTGAATGTTGCTTCAGCTTCTTACCACTGAAGACAATATGGTCAAACTGAATGGAACTAGGCCCTTTGGCCTACTGTACTGACTGCTAAGCACCCATTTTATCTGAAGAATGGAAGGAACATGCTGAAACTGCACTATACCACCATGAGAGAACTCTGCTCCCATCAGTGAATTCAAAATGCTTTTAAATGCAGAGGAGAATATCAGTTATTCTTTACATTATCAGTAACTTTATAACATGCATATGATTCAGCAACAATAGCATTCGTTTTTTGTGGAAACTCTAGTGGGGTGGGATTCCCTGCTGCCCTTCACAAGGCATGTCATCACAACAATTGTCCACAACCGTCTTCTCGTACTGGCTGGAGCTGCTCCGCAATGCCAATGTGAATTATGCCCATCCAGAGATCCCACACCATATACCCTTCCCCTTATGCAGCAGGTGCCCTTGGCATCAGTTACCTCTGAATCCACAGAACTGTGAATGTAAGAATGAACTCCACTTATTTGGCACCTTTATTGTATCATTAGGTCACTTACTGTATTTTGTTGCAATATTACTTCAAAGGAATGACACTATATAGAATTTTTTTGTTTTCCTGGGCATTGTACGATCCTATAAATGCTGAAAATCTAAATGTAATATTGCTACTTCATTTTGCCTTCCACCATCCTTCCTTTTGTTCTTTAATTACTCCACCTTTCAGTATATCAACAATGTTCCCTTTCTGATCTTCTCCTGACGATCTATTCTCTAGTTTACAAGCTGTACATCACTAACATCTGCAGCTCTGATAAAATGTCATCAGTCCAAGTATTAAGATATTTTTCTTCACAAGTGATGCTTGATCTGAATATTTCCAGAATGCCCTCATTTTGTCTTAAGACCATAAGACACAGGAGCAGAATTAGGCCATTCAGCCCATTGAGTCTGCTTCACTATTCTATCATGGCTGATTTATTAACCCCTTGAAACCCATTCTTTTGCCTTCTCCCTGTAACCTTTGTCACCCTTACTAATCAAGAACCCATCAACCTCTGCTTTAAAGATGTAACCTCTATCTTCTCAGTATACTTGGCTTTTAAAGATGTTGGTACCAGAATGCCAGAATTTTGTTGCCACTTTCATATCAATGTGTGGCAGACATGTTTGTGCAACAAAGTGTGACTAGAAATTTAGGTTGATCTTTAAGCTTGTTCTCCTACTTGACTACGGTAACTGGAAAAGCCTTGAAATCGCCATAAGAACTTTGTAGCTTTTAATTCTGTCATTTTCTAAATTTTCTTTGCTGCTGAAGTTATAGCAGATGAAGAGCAAGAAAATGGAAATTGTGCCTTGGTCATTGTATTTTCATTCTTGTCACATCTTGTGAGTCTGCAATATTTGTCAGGATTAATTTAATCTGCCATTAATTTGATCATGTTGACAATCATAAATCATTTTGCAAGGACATCCTGCATCTATGTAGTGCATTCCAAATTCCCAGAATGTTTCAATTGCTCCATGTTCAATTAAATACTTTTAAGTGTTCTGTTATGCTGCAGCAAATTTATGCACTGCTATATCATACTAATAACATACTAATGACCAGAAACACAAGAGATTCAGCAGGTGCTAGAAAGGTTGAGTAACACTCACAAAGTACTGGAGGAACTCAACAGGTGAGGCAGTCTATGGAGGGAAATGGACAGTCAACATTTTTGGCTGAGACCTTTAACCAGGACCAGAAAACCTGTTTTGATAATATTGTGTGAAGGTTAAGTATTGGCCATGACCTCAGTTTTCCTTCGAAGTAGTGATATGGAATATTTTATACCCACCTATGAGTAAAGTTGAGCCCATAATTTAAACTCGTTGAAAGACAGCACCTGCAACTGCATTGCATTCCCTCAACACAACACAGCAGTTCCATTTTAGACCTTTGTACATATCTCTGGAGCTGGATATGGGCCCAGAAACCTTAACATAGTGATCAGTATGTTGTTAAATAAGAATCAAAGTTCAAAGTACATACAGTGCCTCAAAAATGTACTAAACTCAAAATATTTTGAAGTAGAATTTTTTGAGCTAATCTACAAAACATTATGCATCATGTCAAATCAAAAGAAAATTTCCAAAACCTGTCAACAACTTACTTAAAAATTAAAAACCAAACTTGAGGCTGAAAAAGTACTCATCCCTTTTGTAATTACTACGCTAACTTTCCTCAGGTGCAATACTGTATATAATCATACCAACTTACCTAATTTGATGTAGAAAATTGGAGGATCACCTGTTTTTAATAAATTCGTAAGATTAAATACACCCTCTCTGTGTAAGGTCCAATAGCATGGTAGATTTTCAACAAACCAAACCAAAGTGAGGCCAAATGAGCATTTTAGACAAGTCAGGGAAATGATAACAGAGCAGCACAAATGTGCAGAAGGGTACAAGACTATCTGAAAGTCACTGAACATACCTCTGAGCCCACTGCAGTCCATCGTGAAAAGTGGAAAAAAATATGAAACCACAGTCATGCTGCCTAGGTCAGGCCACCCCTCTAAACTTAGTCACTGGAGAGGAATGGCACCTGTAAAGGAGGCTACTGTGACGCCAACAGTGACCCTGAGTGAGATATAGAAGTCAGTGGCTGCAACTGGAGATGAGGTTCATGGCTCCACAATCTCTAGGGCCTTGCATAAATAAAGGTATTTTCTAGAGTGGCAAGGAAGAAGACCTAGCTTTTAAAAAAGCATATCCTTGCCTGTAAAAACTTTGCAAAGAGTCACTTAGAAGATACTGTAAAGATGTGGAAGAAGGTTTTGTGGTCAGATGAGAATGAATTGGAAATTTTTGGCCTCAACATTAAGTAGTTCATGTGGCACAAATCTAATACAGTGCATCAGCCAGGTAACACCATCCCTACGTACGGTGGAGATGGCTTCATGGTATGGGGATGCTTTTTAGCAGCAGGGACTGGAAATCTGGTTAGGATTGATGGGAAGATGAATGCTGCTAAATGCAGGGACATCCTGGATAAAAACCTACTAGCCTCTGCCAGAAAGCTTAAACTGACTTTTTCAGCAGGACAAAGACCCAAAGCACACTGTCAGAGCAACTGTGAAGTGGCCTCAAAAGAAGAAAATTGATGTCCTCGAGTGGCCCGCTCAGAGACCCGACCTTAACTCGACTGAACATCTCTGGCAAGACCTCAAGATTGCTGAAAACTGCCACTCCCCAACTAACCTGGCACAGCTTGAGTAATTTTGCAAGGAGCAAACAGGCCAAATCTTGTTCCATCACGTTGCGGAAAGCTAGAAGAGACTTATACGAAAAGACTACTGGCTGTAATAGCTGTGAGAGGTGAGTCAACCAAGTTCTGAGCAAAGGGAATGACTACTTTTGAACTGTTGATATTTCAGTTTTTGCTTTACAATCTCCCCTGTTTTTTTTGGGCTATTCTGTGAAAAAAGGAGTTTGTGATTCACAAGTAAAAATTCTCAGTTAAATTGATCTGGTTATAATACTTAGTTATGTGAACAAAGGTTTGGGGGCTGAATACTTTTACAAGGCACTGAGTATGTCACTGTATACAATCCTGAGATTCATTTTCTTGCAGGCATACACAGTAAACCCAAGAAAACGAATCATTGAAAGACTGCAACCAATAAGATGGACAAACAACTAATGTGCAACAGACAACAAACTGCAAATACAAAAGAAAATAAAATAATAATAATAATTAAATAAGCAATAAATATCAAGAACATGACATTAAGAGTCCTTTAAAGTAAGTCCTAAGTTGTGGGAACAGTTCTGGGATAGGGCGAGTGAAGTTATTCCCTTTGCTCCCAGGCCTGGTGGTTGAAGGGTAACAACTGTTCCTGAACCTGGTGGTGTGGGTCCTGAGGTTACTGTACCTTCTTCCTGATGGAAACAGTGAGAAGTGGGCATGGCCTGGGTGGAGTGGGCCCTTAAATACTGCTTTCATGCGACAGCACTCTGTATAGATGTATTCAATGGTGGGGAGGGCTTTCGCAGTAATGGACTGGGCTGTATCCACTACTTTTTGTAGGCTTTTCTGTTCAAGGACATTGCTATTTCCATACCAGACGGTGATGCAACCAGTCAATATATTCTCCACCATTCAACTAAAGTACAAAATGACATCTTCTCTCTCTCTTTCATATTCATTTCAGTACAAGTTTGATTTTAAAATATATTACTATACCGAACTGGATGAAAATACTTGGAGTTACTGTAGAAATAAAAACCTGCGTTTAATTTTTCTTCACATTTGCATCTTTTAGCTGTAAAGCCATTTCTGCTTTATGCTTTTGGACTTCCAGATTCTGCCCCCCCCCCACCCTGTGTAATTGACTGTATCATGCTAAAAATTTATGATGATTACTTTCCAGTATGTGTGTATGTAAACTTTCCATCCTCAATTCATCAAGTCTTATATTCCCAATCAGCATAGAACTGTGCTTTGGAATGCATAATAAGTTTACACCTTTTTGCATCCAAATGTATGTAATATTGTATAATCACTGTTCCCTCTAAGCTACGTGGTTTTGCGGCCTTGTAGTAACTGAAATGCTCCCTCACACAGTCTTTGTTGCCTTGCAGCTGGAATAAAGACAGATGGGAAAATGTTTACGAAACGTTAAAGATTTTCTTTGTTGTACTGTGTTTCATTATACCCTTCAACTAATAAAGAAAATCAAAAGTATGTGATTTTTCAATTTTCATTCTAAATATTCATAGATGCATATTACAAAAAAGGTTTAAAGTGCCATGCAGTTTTCAGGAAGTGTAAAAAATTTTCTGCTCAAAGCAAGGATTGGTCTGTGTAGTTGTGGAAAATCTAAAGGGGATGTTGTGTATAATGTACTGTAATTGTACAAAGCAACTCACACAAAATGCTGGAGGAATGCAGCAGGTCAGGCAACCTGTATGAAGGAAAATCATCAGGACTGGAAAGGAAGGTGGCAGAGGACAGTTTAAAAAGGTAGGGAAATGGGTAGGAGCACAAGCTCACAGGTGACAGGTAGGTCCAGGTGAGGGAGGAAAGTAGGTGCATGGGGAAAGAGGGGAATGAAAAAAATGTGAAAAGCTAGGAGATGATAGGTGGAAGAGGCAAAGGGCTGAAGAAGGAATCTAACAAGAAAGGACAGTAGACCATGGAGTGATATGGGGAACCAGATGGGGATGATAGGCAGGTCATGAGGGCAGAGAGGAGATGAGAAGAGGTAAAAGGACCTCCAGAATGATGGAAAACAAAGGGGGTTGGTTAGCAAAATCGATGTTCATGCTGTCTGGTTGGAAACCAGCAAGACAGAATATGAAGGCATCTGGCCTCATCATGGCAATAGAGAGCAGACATGTCAATGGGAGGCTGGGAACTTGAATTGAAATTTGTGGCCACCAGGAGATCCTGGCTGTCGCAGCAGATAAAGGAAAGATGCTATATGAAGTGGTCCTTCTGTCTGCATTGGGTCTCATCATTGTAGAGGAGCCTGTGACAGGAGCACCAGCTGCAATAAATGACTTTGACAGTAGTGAGCAATTATTGGGGCCTCACTATCACACAGGAAGGACTATGTCTCAGTAACTGTATGGATTCTATTTTTCAAGATAATTGTAATACAAGTCTTTCCTTCAGGCAGAATGGTGAGTTCTAGTATGATTACTGATTGTCCTGTGAAATTTGCAGCCTCTGATGGGGCAGGTGGTGCCTGATGGGGTGGGTCGTTCGGAAGCTCATATGTTCCTTCCACCGTCTTCACTTGGCTTCCGTGTGCTGCTGATGAGGAGATGTGAGATTCTTAGTGCTTTCTTAGCTGCTCCTTCTGCATTTTGATATTTCTCCAGGGATTCCACAAGCCAATGAAGATATATTACTTTTTACAAGAAAACTTGAATAGCTTCCACTCTCCAGGTGATCTTTGTAGACAGAGCACCATGTTGATTCTATTTTGGGAGTATATTATTGAGGAAGATGTGGCCAACTCATCAGACCTGACTGACTGTAATTAGAGCCCTGAAGCTGAGAACAACACCAAAATTGATTTGCTAATCCTGCAAATGGATTAAACAGACATTGTTCACAGTAAGCATCCAGTGCTTTGAAATGCCAGTTATAGGTAGACCATGTCTCAAATTTTTCGGGAAGAGTGAGGATCTAAAATGATGCATAATGTTCCCAATTCCATTTTTTCAAAAACGTATCCACCTACTGTTTAAATGTCTGCCAATGATCTAGCATCTCTGTTGTCTGATTAAGAGAAATCCAAAAATTAATTCCCTCTGTCAGAAGGAATCTTAAGCACCTCAAATTTTATAAGATGGCATCTTATCAGTAAGGAAACATCTGTCATATCTCCATAGGATCTTATATCTTTCAATAAGATCATCCCTCATTCTTCTATATTCTAATGAATACAGATCTAGCCTTTTTAGCCATTTATGATCCCAGGAATTTTTCCTCTGAACTCTCTCCAAAGCTAGAATGTCCTTTTTAAATAAAGGGACCAATACTGCACACAGTGCTCCTCATGCAATCTCACCAACCCTCTGCACAATTTTCAACCTTCTTTACTTCTGAACAATCCATTTGCAACTTTGTGGTGAGGAAGATCAAGGAGGCGGTTTGAGCGGTAGCATAGTCTGACTTGGACTTCACTGGGTTCGTGGTAGATCCACTGGGCTGAATCACAGCTACTATGTGGTGGTGGTCAGCAAAGCAGATTACTTAAGATACTGACAATCTGATATAGAAACCCAAAATGCTGGGAATACCCAAGTGGATCTAACATATGGGGGGGGGGAGGGGTGAGAGAGGAACTGACAGAGAGAAAAAGAATGTTACAGATCAGAGACTTTTCATCAGCTTGATAAAAGGGCATTGACCTGAAAAGTTAACTATGTCCTGTTTGCATTAGGTTTGTGTCATTTGACTCTCTCCCCAGGGCAGCAACACTGTTTACAAAAAGAGCCAGAGGGAGTCTGTGAAGGGCCTTTGAATAAATTACAAACTCATTGCCTAAACTCCCTGTCTCTAATGTATTAATATGCACACTCTACATGGACTTAATTAGTTAGAAATCCGTTAAGCTAAGAACTGGGTAAGCATTAATAAACAGACGGAATATGCCATTACTAACAATAGAGAGAGTGCGTGATTTATGAAAATTGTATCACTAATGACTCAATTCAAAAATACTTCATTATTTCGAAATTGCTTTGGGACAGTCTGATATCGGGAAAGGGCGCCATATCAACGTAAGCATTTGTTTCTGGAAACATGACTTATCACTGAGACTATTCGGTTATTGCCGATAAAGTCACCGTGTCCCCAGGTGCCGCCTGTCCCGCCCATTTCTTGAAAAGGGATTTACAGTAACACAGCACAACCACAAAAAAACCCTCCCCAACAGCTATCATTAGTCCTTTTTCAAAAATTAATTGCACAAAAGCAACAAACATGTGGTGTGGGTTATCGGCAAGTAATTAATTTGAAACCACGATAATTTGAAGCAAAAGTGGATGTAGAGAGCCCGTATCGTACTGTTAGCCTACTGACCCACACAAGTCCCTATTCCTGCGTGAGCTTTGAACTCAATGCCCGTGGTGCGTGACAGAGAGCCCCAGCAATTCCTCACCGCTGTCGGCTGCACACTGGGAACTGGCGAGACCCGCAGTTCACGCCCTGACGTGATTGACAGCGCGGCGGGGCGGGCTTTGCGCGACGGGAGTAAGGGGCGTGGCCAGGCTGCTGGCTCCACCCCGCCCCCTCCCCCCTCGAGCCCCGTGTGATAGATACGGGAGAGTGGGCGCCGGCAGTGGGAGTCTTCTGTCACACGTTTGGTGTGTCGGTCCCGTTAGCCGACGCTGGCCGCTTTGGAGTTCGCTTTGTCGGGCGCGGGCTGTGAGGATGTAGCTCGGCTCTTTATGCTGCTGAACACGCGTTGCAGATCGGAATTTGTACTATTTATTTCTCAGCAGCCCCCACCCCCTCCCCTCTCTTTTCTCCTTTTGTATTATGGGGAAAGAGCAGGAACTTCTTGAAGCCGCTCGGATTGGGAATGTAGCTGTGGTAGAAAAATTGCTAAGTGGCAAAAAAGGATTATTGGGAAGTGGATCGGGCTCCATCCCACTCTCCAGCCTTTTGAGGTAAGTTAGAGAGATTTCTCCAACCGTACCAGTTGTATTTGTTTTACTACGGTGACAAATGTGCATTTTTATTACAATCCCGCGTTATAAACAGAGCAAATAGAAATACCTACAGCTCGAATTGTTAAAGGTAAAGTGAGGTGATTGTATCCCTTCCCATTTCCTGTCAGAATTGATTTTTTTTCAAGAGAATGTGCACAGTGAGGCTCCCTTTATTTCAAACGCTGTATTGTGATTTTGTTTATTACTAAATGGGTTAAATAATTAATTAAGGATTCACTCAACGGTGTTTTCTTCCTCTACTTTCTCAGCCGCCATGTGTCCCCGTGAGAATTTCCTCTGAAAGTTTTGTAAATATTTAAGGTTCCTATGGGGCAAGACGATGGTGCTGAAATTGAGGCATTTACAGGTGCCAAAGTAAAAGAAATCTTAACGCGTCGAAATGTAAATAGCTGCAACAAGACTGAAAAAAGTTGCAGCATCCGTGTATGTGTGAGTTGTTGCTTTAATCGTAATGTTTAAGGATGTTTGCTTACGTACCACTGGGTTAATAAAATGTCTTTAGAAATGGACGAACGATGAATGCATCTGAAGCATATGTGGCTTTGTAATTATGCAATAGGTACAGCACATTTACACGGGGCGGCAGGGGAAAGAAATTCGAAGTACTGAATGGGGGATGGGCTCCAGGACCAGGCTGTGGAATAGTAGTAGAGAGGAAAAAATGCAAGCTACGGGAGGATAGTGATTGGCGGTTACACACTGGAGCATCGGCGAAATAAAATCCATCAGCATGAAAGATCATGCGGCTGTCGTATTCTCTTTCAGAATCACAGCGGACGTAAGGCATAGCTTCTGGGTTTGAAAGGCGACTTTTGTGTTTGGGGTGATAGGGAGCGGGACAAAGCCGACACCAGGAGGCAGTTTCTCCTGGCGGCGGTGTTTAGCATTTCATTTGTGTTACAACGAGGAGGGATGGGACACGTTGAAGCCAGATGAAGCGAGCGTTGACATTTGGCGAACCCTCTGGGTTCACTCGAGTTGTTTCTTGCTGCTCACTTTCAATCTCCAGTCACCTTCCTTGTTTCTCGCTCTGCCTAGTAAATCGCGCTCTTCGATGGTGAAGGCGATATGAACCCGCCTTAGCTGGGCGCACATTGCGGTCTCGGTTGAAGTTTAGTTTTATGTTTTGGCTGGACTTTCGCCATTTGAACCGTACAATCTTAGATCAAAGTGAGCATCAAGTGAGCATCTCTGATAGGACAGCCTGTTTTCTTTTTTGGGAGAAAGTACTCATAACATGGCGTTGGTTCACACGCTTTACTCCTGGATGCTTGGAATAACTGAGATAGTTCAATCCGGCTTGGGAGGGTGGGAGGTTTACGGATGAACATAGATACAGCCTGCATCATCTCAATACAATGAAGGTCATTCCCGTAGCACATGGCTGCCAGTAGTGCCCGTTTATTTTGATGGGAGTTATGTAAATCGTAAATTTAGAGAAGCAAATGACTTTGCTATTAATAAATATCCGTTCTGAATTGGCACAGTTGAGCTATCATTCTTTATCAACATCTCTTCATTATTAGATGTGATTGTATTGTTTGTTTTGTCTACGCCCAGTTGAAGTGTTGGAAAGGTTTCTGTTCCTACCTCTGCGTAATTGTTCTTGACAACAGTACATATTTATCATTCACTTGCGATCATTCTTCATTCACTGGTAGTACAAAGCACCCCTGACCAATGGCAGAGTCAGGTTTCTACCTGTACGTTGATGTACTCACTTCATATCCCGTTGCCATAAAGTGTCCATCGATTTGCCTCGCAACAGAAATTTTCTCCAAATACAGCTGGGAGAAATGATCTTGCTTTTTGTTCTGTTTCGTGCCCACCGACTTTCTTCATGGGAACAGCGTAAAATTAGAAACGTGCTGTTTTTGGCTTTATTGACAGACTTTGCTCAGAGATGACCTTCAGCTCACATCCGTGAAGCCCGCTTTGAAATGCGAAATGTGGCATGTTTTGATTCCAATCTGAGCTGATCTGGGCCTGGTGCCTGACGCTCCTCATCTATTCCTTTTTTTTGTTCCCTTTACGCTTAACTGTTAAAGTGCATTCCTCACAAGCCTCACTTGTTCTTTCCTCCATACATAGAAGTCATCTAAAGTTTGCCACTATTCACATTTTCAGCAGAAATATTCACAGAAAGTCATTATCCACCCCACCCTCTCTCTCTTGCGAGACCTATTACGCAATGCCCTAGTGTAACAGTTTTCAGCCTTGTGTTCAAATCCCCTCATGGGTTGGCCCTGTCTTTCTTAAAAGTTAAGCTTAATCATCCTTGAACTTAATCACTTCTTCGTAGGTACTCTTGATTTCAGCTGCCAAGGGGTTAATCTCTGAAATTTTCCTCTTAATTCACTCTGCCTCTTTCCTTTCAGGTAGTTAACCTATTTGTTTAGCAAGTTTTAGTTGTCTGCCTTTGTATCTCTTTCTGTCAAATTTGATAATACTTTATAAAGAGCCTGATATACTCTGCAACACACACAAAGTGCTGGAGGAACTCAGCAGGTTGGGCATCCATTAGTCTTGCGAGACCATGGATCTGCACCTGGAAAGTCCTCACTCTCCAGGGCGCAAGCCTGGGCAAGGTTGTCTGGAAGACCAGCAGTTGCCCATGCTGCAAGTCCCCCCTCTCCATGACACCAATGTTGTCCAAGGGAAGGGCATTAGGACCCATACAGCTTGGCACCAGTGTCGTCACAGAGCAATGTGTGATTAAGTGCCTTACTGAAGGACACAACACGTTCCCTTGGCTGGGGCTCGAACTCTCAACCTTCAGGTCACTAGTCCAATGCCTTAACCACTTGGCCACGTGCCCACTAGGTTGGGCAACATCTATAGAAAAAGTCAACGTTTCAGGCCGAGACCCTTCTTCAGGACTGAGAAGGACTAATAAACTTTGTTACTCTAGGTAGAATATGGATTGGTAAATTCTATAAGCAAAATCTATATTGTGCTTTGAGAGATGAGGGTGTATTCAAATATATTGATCTAAGAATCATTTATGGATCTGCAAAGTGCCACTAGGCAAGCATTAATTGTGACACTTCAATATTCTGGGCTCCTATAGAAGAAATAATTTGTTTTACTGGTGTATTGAATAACTTGTTAGGATGATCACATTTGTAACCTTGATGGTTACAAATTTAAAATCTGTTTACAAAATCAAACTCTGATTTGCTAAGAGTGGTCTGCACCCACAGTTTCTGCAGAGTTATCAGTTGTGCCTGGTTGAAAATAGCAATGCTGAATGTTTTTGTGTGAGGCTTTCCAAGGCTCAATTGGCAAGACCTTTGCTGTGGCAGGGTTTGTATACAGTAATCTGATTATAAGAGGGGTAGACAAAACCTGCCATGAAACTGCTGAGGAATCCTTAACAGATAGCAAAGATGTGACCAGTTTGACAATTAATGTGGCAGTGGCAAGTTTTGTTTTGGTGCATTTTGGTGTCATTCAGAAACATTGAAAAACTATTGGGATAGATCTGTTTAAGTCTGCTTGGCAGCATAGCACCAAAGCAGATAATGTGCATAGGCTGAAGGCAGTCTTCTGCAGAACAGAACACTGGGCCTAGGGCACGTGCTGCGCCAATGTACAAGGAATCCAACAGTGCCACGCCAACTCTACTGATTTTGGTCCAGCAGATTTATCCTCTGAGCCCTGCATTGTTCACATCATCTGCCATCAGATTTCTGAATGATGCATGACCACTACTTTGTTACTCCTGCTTTTCTTTTTGCACTATTTGTGTGATTTATAGTAATTTTTAGGCTTTGCAGGGTACTGCTGCCGCAAAATAAATTTCATGTCATATAAATCAGTGATAAGTCTCATTCTCAAATCAGAAAATTGGCAGGCAAGGGAGGGAAAAAAGATAAGTAGAGCTTACAATGGGTTGTATTAAGTTTACGTATTTTTAATTCTGTGAATTTTTATTTTTCTTAATAGATCCTGTTATAAATATTTGTGATTATTAAAGACATTGAAGCACTCTTAACATTCAATGAAGACTGTTGATAGGATCTCACTGACTGTCAAACTGTTCAGTTTGTGCAACTGGCTCTTTATTATGAGAAACTTTAGTGCTGGGACCTTGGCATCAACCATGCTGTGAGAAACATCGGATCAGGCAGCTGGCAATTGCAGGACAGCATAAGATTTACCCTGATTCAAATTGAAATAATTACAGTATTGGTATACTGCCAAAGAAAAAAAAATTCAGTTACATTTTTATTATTTAATGCTTCTGATCAAGCACAAATAATAGCTGAGCATTGTGACAGTGTTACTGCCTTAGTGATTATTGGGTAATTCCCCTGCTGAACAAATTCAATGACCACACTGATGTAGGTAACCAAGATTAGTTTTATGCACATACTTTGTAACTATTACCTTTTCACTGCAGTTTGCTGAAAAAAAATTGCTTTTGCCCTAGTAACATAACATTGACTCTTTATTCCTCTCCATAGATACTGCCGGAGCTGCTGAGTTCCTCGAGCTTTTTGTGTGTTACTCTAGATTTCCAGCATCTGTAGAATCTCATATGTTTATGCTTTTTGCCCTAGTTTGTTTTCTTGACTCCTTAATGAGACTATTTAATGAGGAAAGTGGCATTAGATGTTGCACAATGCATTTGTTGTTGGTCCTGTTACTTGTCTTGCCACCTCAGATCAGAATGGTATTGGTAAGGAAGATGTCGATTTAAAAAAAAAAGGTATTGCTTGCTTTTTTTCCCCTTGCAGCAATGTGTTCTATTGAAGTGCATGGCTCACGGATCGTGTGCCAGCCCTAACCAGCACAAGATCTGCAGTAGATTGTCAAGTGTAGCAGGTTCATGCACTCTTGGTCCATTGGTAGAGTGCACTGATGAGTTTTCTGGTTGAAGCATTTCAGCAACTTCTGAGTTTCCTGTGGATGCAGGTTGCTGATATCTGTAAACTGCTGGTATTTGTGAGTAAATGCAGGTCGTTCACTGCTGAACTGCAAATGGATCTCAAACGATTCAATCGGTAATTGCTAATCTATATCTTTTCAGGAGCACTGAGGTGATCATTTTGTAAAATACAATCAATCCTGTGCCTGTTTCAGTTTTCCTTACAATAATTTTGTGGAAGATAATTTATATCCATAAAAATTATGCCAGTAAATCTACCTGCAACTGTTGAGCTTTTGTGAAATAAAAGCAATGCTTCGGAACTTGCTAATGAACATTTGAGTCCATAATAACAGTATAGGCATGATATAACAGTAGCCAATTAATTTAATTTTCACATAATATTGTGAATTGCCCGTGGTGGGGGACCAGTTGGAGGACATGTGGGGACCACTTATATTTGATGTTGGTTCAGAAGTTTATACATATAAAAATAGAAGATACTTGAAGTGTTCACTTGCTTTGGTGGCATTCTTAAAGGGAGAAAGAGAGCTAAAGTTTTAGTTCAATGTATTTTCGTTAGAACAGAGAACACTTAGAAATAAGTAATCATAAG
Organism: Mobula hypostoma; assembly: GCF_963921235.1. Lineage (NCBI taxonomy): Eukaryota > Metazoa > Chordata > Chondrichthyes > Myliobatiformes > Myliobatidae > Mobula > Mobula hypostoma. The sequence continues at coordinate 23,217,342 of NC_086116.1, read as the reverse complement.
GACAAAGAGAATGGGGGGAGGGAGGTCTAAGATGATAAGAAGTGGCAGTGTTTTCTTGAAAGAAGATAATAAACCCAGGTCTGGACAAGATAAATGAAATTTGAAGTAACAGAAGGAAGAGGAAGAATATGCCGAAAATGTGAGATGCTAGATTGGAATAGCTGGTTATCAGAAATTGTTGAAGACTTTGCACGCACTCCCCATGACTCAACAATGTGCCAGGTTGAAATATCAATTGCTATTCTTTGAGCTTGTCTTGAACTTCATTGGAACAGTGATGGAGGTCAGAATAGGAGTTGGATGGAGAATTAATAATACAGGCACCTGGAAGCCCAGGTAAATCTTTGTGGACTAAGAGTTTTTCTGTAGTATGGTATAATATTTTAAAGTTTGTTACAAATGGGTGTGAATTTCCTTCATTTATGACTGAATACCACCATGATTACATATTGAGGACTTAACTATCTTTGTGTTAATCCTGCTAGCACTATTCATCAAGTAAGCAAATATCATTGTGCTGCTGTTTCAAAAATCTATATTTTTTTTGATGGAGAAGGAAAAAAACAACATATGGTTTTGTACTTATTCACCTCTTCTATATTTAAATATCAGTCTTTGAATATATCCCTAGTTTGCAGATACACCAGTGTTGTGGGCTGAATCTCAAGTAACAATGAGTTGGAGTACAGGGAAAAAGTCTAGTGAAGCGGTTCCCAACTTCCAACTTGGTGTCCATGGACCCCTCGCTTAATGGTTTGGACCATAGCATAAACAAGGTTGGGAATCCCTGGGCTACTGGAACGATATCATGACACCAATATTTACCTCAGTATTAACCAAAAAAAAGGATGACCACTAACTTCAGGAAGAATGTTGCATACACTCTCGTTTATGTCAATAGCACTAAGGTTGAGAAGGTTGAATGATTCATCTTCCTCGAAGAGAATATCACCAGTAGCCAGTCGCATATAGACACCATGGCCAAGAGAGCACACCAGTGCCTCTACTTGGGAGCCTAAAGTAATTTGGCATGTACCCTTTGACCGTCGCCAATTTTTGTTGATGCTCTATGGAAAACATCTTATCCAGCTGTTCTGCCTGAGACCACATGATACTGCAGAGTTGTGGACACAGCACATCATGGAAACCAGCCTCACCTCCATGTGCACTCTGCACTTCTCGCTGCCTTGGTAAAGCAGCCAGCATAATCAAAGACTCCACTCGCTCTGGACGTTTTCTCCTCTATTTCCCTCCCATGTGGCAGAAGATGCAAAAACCTGAAACCACGTACTACCAGGCTCAAAGGCAGTGACTCCTGCAAAGGTTCAAGGATTCATTTCTTATAGTAAACATATGCATGTATAATACAATCCTGATATTTGTCTTCCCCAGATCGCCACAAAATACAGAAAAAACACTAAAGTCATTGAAAGAAAAGACATCAACCCACCATCCTGCAAGAAAAAGAAAAAGAACCAAACCCCCCCCATCCCCTCCCTCGCACAAAAGCTAACAGACTGCTAAGACGGAAAATGCTTCAATCTTCCTTGACACTTTGAGATGGAGTCAATCATGGCTCCGCACCCTGTCTCTGGTCTTCTCTATGAGGCAGCTCTTGATCCACTCTGGGGACAGCAGAGTGCTAGATCATTCGATTCGAACTCCAAACTGCACATCACAGGCTCCAACAATTTCTGAAACACAAGCAAGACAAAAAGAACAAGCAGAAGGCGTAGAAAAAGTGAAATAATTAAAGAGATTGGCTGTCTGGAAGATGTTGCCCGAGGAATCATTGTTTGCTGGTGCCATCTTGACTGGAACAGTTACAGTACTATTGAATGGTTGGTCCCCTGCTAAGATAAGATGGACTCTTAACCTCACAGTCTACCTCATCATAGCCTTGTACACTACAATCTGCCTGCACTATGCTTTCCCTGTAACAGTAACTCTTCATTTTACATTCAGTTATTGTTTTCCCTTGTACAATGTGCTGTTGTAATGAGACTGTCTGTGTGGATAACATGCAAGGCAAGTTTTCACCTTGTGTTGGTACATGTGGAAGCAATAAACCAATTAAACTAATTTACCCTAGAAATTTTGAAAACTAGAAGTACTCAATACTTAAAAGGAGATTTAGTATGTCACTAAAGACACACAAATTTCTACAGATGTACTGTGGAGAGCATTCTAACTGTCTGCATCACCATCTGGTATGGGGGGGAGGTGGTGGGGGGATGGGCTACTGCACAAGATCGAATAAGCTGCAGAGAGTTGTGAACTCAGTCAGCTCCATCGTGGGCACTAGCCTCCATAGTATCCAGGACATCTTCAAGGAGTGATGCCTCAAAAATGGGGCATCTTTCATTATGGACCCCCATTACCTAGGTGAAACCTTGTTCTCATTGCTACCATCATAAGCCTTGAAGGCACACACTCAACAACTGAGGAACAGCTTCTTCCCCTCTGCCATACAATTTCTGAATGAACATTGATGCCATCATACTTCACTACTTAATTAATTTACCTATTTAATATTTATACACTTACTGTAATTCATTGTTTTTTCATCTGTTATTATGTATGGCATTGCACTGCTGCTGCAAAGACAACAAATTTCACGACATATGCTGGTGATATTAAATCTGATTCTGATATCCTCTCAAAGGACAAGCAGGAAGGAGCTAAACAAATGTGATTTCATGTGTCAAATATAACAAATATGTAGAAATTCTTGGTGTTTTCCTTTTTGTGTTAGTCTCTCTCTATTTATAGTTTCCTTATAATATTCCAGCAAAAAAAATACTGACCAGGGTCTTGAGAAAGAAAATATCAACAGAAGTTGTTACTCCATCTGTCTTTGATCAGAATTTGGCTGATCATCAGATACTGAATGATAAGCACCTAACACTTGAAAGTCTGCACCAGTTTGGGTATTACAAGAAAGCAAAGTAACTGATGAAAATCCCCAGTATAAACCATATGATGTGCAAAATCCTTAATTATTCTGGTATTTTTTTTAAATGGAGATTGCTGTTTTTTGTTAGTAATGTAATGCATTTGCTTTTCCTTCATATTGCATTTTTTGAGAAGACCAAAATTAAATTTGCATTTTCAGATTATTGTGTTCTTGCCACTATGGTTGGAAAACAGAAGATTTATTTATAGATTGCAGTTAAGTGGAATATTTTAATTTTTGGAAAACCTGGTGCAAGAGTCCAGAAAAAAAAAATCATTTTTATTTGACAGCAGAAAGAAAAACCAGCTAGATAGGTTCAGTGAGGTACAAAATAAGAGGTTAGTAGCAATTCTTGGTTCTCTTCGTGATATCAGAAGAGAATTTAAGATTGGCATCCCTTTGTTCAGATAGTATGGTTGTTAGTGTTGAGAACAATGGATGTTAATGAATGAAAAAGATACATGGAGGAGGGACAATGAAGAAAAGTTAGTAATGACAATAAGGAGTCAAAGGCAATGAAGTGCGTTTCGAAGTGGAACATTGGAGAGTGCAAGCCTTCATCTTTCTGGCATTGTCATTTATTACTATTCAAAGGTAAATATACTGAAGTAAGTTTAGAAGCTGCAAAGTGGGCCCAGTAGACAGTAAATCATAATGAATTTATTCCTTTGTGAGCTGTTTTCCTTGTTTTTGGATTAGGAGCCATTGGAGCATGTGTTCGTTTGTTTATTTACTTAACTGAAATACAGCACGGAATAGGACATTCTAGCCCTTTGAGCCGCACCAACCAGCAATCCCCTGATTCAATCCTAGCCTAATCACAGGACAATTTACGATGATCAATTCACCTTCCAACCAATCAGTATGTCTTTGGTCTACGGGAGTAAACTGGTGCACCCGGAGGAAACTCATGCAGTCATGAGAAGAACGTACAACAATAGGCAGCAGTGGGAATTGAACCCTGGTTGCTGGTACTGTAAAGCATTGTGTTAACCACTATGTTACCAAGACCAGTTAAATCATGCATGCACACACCAAACAATAAGTGTTTTAAGGATCTTTTAAAGTTTTGATTATCTGGCAGAGGAAGGATGTGCCCATGCTTTCAAAACAACTCACAAAGTTACCTTATAGTTGTTCAATCTACAGTTTTGACTGAGATGAATATTTACTCATAATAATCTGGCACTTGGCTTACTAATACAGTACCTGTTGTCTAAATTTATCTTTTCCTTAGTGTTTTTTTTGATGTTTAGACATCCTTCTATTAAAAATTTGAAAATATCTATGCTTTGAAATGGTGCAAAGTATTTGTCTAATTGCCTTTCACCTGTACGACTTTGGATCCAAAATATCTTCTTCGTAAATGAGGGTTGCAAAGTTAATATTGTCACTCTGTGTGATCAGGATTCAGGGCACAAAGCTATTCAGGATCCTGAAAGCTCATGCAAAAAGTGGTAATGATGGCTGGGGTACTGATCCAATAGTGGTAGTGCTTTAATGTCTAGGAATTTACCTGGAGCCTTTTGGCTAATTTAGGTTCTCCTGTGTGAGTGGTGAGTGCTGAATGCTGATACTGGAAAAAGTGATATGTTAGTGACCTTAGCATGAACACGGAGTGATTTTTTTTCTTGAACTGGATAAAATTGCTTGACTTTACTCTGCCTACCATTTTACTTTCAGTAGAAGTTCATAATCAGATGAAATCTCCCTTTTAAATTTGTGTTAGTATTAAATGGAAAAAATATAATATTGTTGAGGATAGACTGTTTGAGGTTTAATATCCCATTTGATCCATAACCTTGACAATATTACACCTAATCTCATGTTAACACTTGTAGGGGGAATACAATGAAATGAATGATATATTGAAGCAACACACATAAAAGTTGCTGGTGAACGCAGCAGGCCAGGCAGCATCTCTAGGAGGAGGTGCAGTCGACGTTTCAGGCCGAGACCCTTCGTCAGGAATTTAGTCCTGAAGGGTCTCGGCCTGAAACGTCGACTGCACCTCTTCCTAGAGATGCTGCCTGGCCTGCTGCGTTCACCAGCAACTTTTATGTGTGTTGCTTGAATTTCCAGCATCTGCAGAATTCCTGTTGTTTGCGATATATTGAAGCAGCTGGTTTTGTTGAAACAAAGTAATTTTATTCAAATTGAAATGGAGATTCTTCTAAGTATCTTTTCAAATAGCAACACCATTGTGATTCATTAATTTATTCAGGTTTAAAAGCCCTTTGAAAGATAGGAGAGAGCATAATTGTTATTTTTTTCTCTACCTTTAGGATTTGTTTACAGAATTGTAAGAAAAGTGAAAACTTTTATATTCATGTTATTTAAGCCATTCAATAAAATTCTGAGCTGAAAGTGTCATTTGAAATATGGTTTCACATGTCCAACTTGTTCTTGTAATTCATTTATGGATGTAATGATCTGTTGTGAAGGCTAACGGTTACTGCCTTTGCTACTGAGAAGCCTTGAAATCTACAGATTTGTACAGTGAGGAGTTTCTAGATTATAATCCAGCATTAGAGCGAATTATTTATTGAATGGAAATGAAGTAGCACTTAGAAAGGAACAGGGCGATGTTCCCATTTTACCTGCTCATAAAGCTGAGATATGATGGATATGTGAGTTTCTTCTTGAAGCAGGCTTGGTGAGCTTCAGCACTTTCAGAAACTCACTCTCTCAATAGTGATAGTGATGATGAAATTTTGAGGTATTGAAATGATAGTGATCAAGTAGCTGTTTCATTGTAGGTTATGCTGAACCTCTTTTTGGGGGGGGAATCTGAATTTGTCTAAGCAAACACACAATATTTAGCAAACGCACAATATTTTGCTTACAGTCAGTGTGTCTTACAGGTGGCGAAATAGTTTAAGTCAAAGGTTCATTTATTATCAAAGTACATATCCCTATACAACTCTGAAATTTGTCTTATCCAGATAGCCACAAAACAAAGAAAAAAACATGAAAGTCATAAAGAGAGAAAGCATCAAATCCAACCCCCTACACAAAAACGAATAGCATCCTGATATTAACCCTCAAAATTCCCTTACCCACACAAAAAAATGAACACAACACACCAGAACATCAGCCCCCCCCCCCAAGCCACCCTCCCCTTGCTCAACAAAATGGAAAAGGAACAGGCGATTTTTTAAAAAAAGAGTATTAAAAGCCATAAATTTTAAAAAATCCACACTCCAGAAACGCAGTAGTCCAGTCAGTAAAGGCAGAACCACAGTGCCATCCTATGATATCACGACATTTATCAAATGAGGAGGACACCACATGAGGCAGAGAAGCCTATGCACTTGCCACAGAGCTACACAGCGACAGGCCGGTCACAGATCCCTGCCCTGGCAGCGATCAAAAGGAAAGCAGTCGATGCTGAACACTCACTTGTCTCAATGTCTCAATCTTCCTCAACACTTTAATCGGCGATTAATGAACATTTTAACCGATACGGTAGAGTCAAAGATTGGCTCGCGTCTTGTCTTGAAGTTTCTTTGCGTCAAGGCCATCTGAGTTCGTGCTTGTTTCCCAGAATCTTCTTGGAGATAGCAAAGTGTTGGGTCTCTCAAACGCTCTCCAAACTGTAAATCACAGGCTGTAAAAGGCCACGGTAACACACTTAAGGTGAAAAACAGATGTAAAAGAAGTAAAAAAAGACATTTTGTGAGCTATCGGGAAGATGTTGACTGAGGGAGCATTGTATGCTGGCGCCATCTTGACCGCGTGGAATGCCCAATGCCTGACCTGTTACTAAGGAATGATGCACTGGCTTGTCCAATATACAAACGTTTGTAGTTTCAGTGGTCTCTGACTAGTATGTTAATAGTGCGTAATCCAAATATGGGAATGCCATTAGATTATAAAGACTGGTGTTGGACATTCCTGCTTGAAATGGATATTGTCTGATAGTCATCTAGTCTTTTGCTATTTGTCACTTATCAACCCCAGTTTGAATGTGGTCCACTCTTCTGGTCTTTGTATGTCTTATCTGAAGACGTTCAAATGGAGCTTCACTCTGACCATGGGTGAAGGGAAGGACTTAATATCAATAGTGGTAGGTTACGCCCAAATTGGTTGACCTCCAATGATCATCATTACCATTTCAAATTAATTTATTTATCATGTACATCAAAAGATACAGTGAAACGTCACTTGTGTCAACCATCAAAGCAACCTAAGGATGTGCTGGGGGCAGCCCGCAAATGTTCCTGATAGCTGTGGAAGCTCAGCCAATGTGGCTGGCTGATGAAATCAACCACCTCAGCAAATACTGTCTCCATTCTGAGGACTTTCCACACCAGAAATGGCTTACCACAATAAATTGCAAGTGACAATGGACCACAATACATGTCAGAAGAATTCCGTCTGTTTATGAAGAAAAATTACATCAGACATTTCAAGTCAGGTACTCATCACCCAGCAATGAATGGGTTAGCCGAAAAGTTTATCTAGATCTTCAAAAAGTCCATTAAAACTAAGGACAAGGAGAACATATCTCTACAGCACAAGGTGGACAGCTTCCTTTTTGTGTATCTGAACTCTGTTCATGTGACAAGAAATCAAACACCTACAATGGTGTTCTCGAGCAGGTATCTGAAGTCTCACATAGAGCTCTTGAAACCAGATCTACAGAGGGAAATGCGGAATAAACAATTCAGCCAGTTACCAAATAAAACACCAAGGAGCTCTGAGATTGGACAGGAAATCCTATGAGGGCACAGCCTCAGGATAGAAGGGCCTCCATTTAAAACAAAGATGCAGAGAAATTTCTTTAGACAGTGGGTGGTGAATCTGTGGAATTTGTTACCACAGGCAGCTATGCAGTCCAGGTCATTGGGTGTATTTAAGGCAGAGATTGATAGCTTCATGATTGGACATGGCATCAAAGGTTACGGGGAGAAGGTCAGGGAATAGAGTTGAGGAGGGGAATAAGGATCAGCCATGACTGAGTGGCAGAGTAGTCTAACTTCTGGGTATGTCGACTTCAGTCTTCAACCTCGGGCATATACCCTAAGACTTGCTGATCATGGGACTTTGAACTCCAGCTCTCGTGCTTCTGACATTCAGACCGGGGTGGGGGCGGGGGGGGGGGAGGTGGTGCTCAAATGGTCACATTTCATTTTTCATTCCAGTTTTATGAAGGACTCCTTGATGCTGCAATTGGTTAAACAGGTGGGCATTGTTCTTGAGGATATCAAGGGTTATGGAGAGTTTGATGATCAGACATGGTTATAATAAACAATGGAACAGGCTGGAAAAGACAACTGGCATCATCCAGCTCCTGTTATCTGTGTTTCTTTGCTGCCAGTATGAGAAGGATATTTCAGCTCTTGGAATTCAGTTCCTTTGTCCACAATTGGGACAAAACTGTAGCCAATAGTCCTAATGGACTATAGACTTGCATCAGTAAGCAAGTTGTTGTCAAAGTATTGAAAGAAGCACTGTCATTTTGCTGTTTGGCTGAATTGAATGTGTTGCGAACATACTTTTGCATCGTTGCCAGGGTTGCAACTTCGTTTGCAGTCCAAAAACAAAAAAAAAAGCAGATGTTGGAAATATTTGACCTGCTGAGCATTTCCAGCCATTTCCATTTGTGCTCTGCATTGCTTTTACTGGTAGTTGATGCCCATCCCCTTTTTGTATTTAGTATACGTGCTTGTTTCTTGATGTCATGGTGATGGTGTAGACTGCCAGAGGAGGCCACCAGAAATAGTGATGAAAGTTTCAGCCTTGTGCTCTGCTATCAGGGAGGACCTCTTCTTGTTAGTGGTTTAAGATGAATGAGACTGCTAAAAATTGATCAGATGTGTTGGTTCTGAAATTGCTTGCAGCATGCTGATACAGCTGTTTAGCATGCATATACATCTGCATTGTAATTTCATCATTTTTTTAGGACACTTTAAGGCAGCCTGTGGCAAGATCTTTAAGCCTTGTTAGATGAAGTAGAAGTCCTTGTAGCTTGATGGTACTGGTAAAGGTGAGAATATGAGATTACGCATTTTTGTGGAATGTTTTATTGTTATTGATATCCTTGGTGCCCCATTGATGTGTTTTAAGTTGGAATCTGTATTTTGTGCATTGGTACAGCAGTAGCTAAAGTTATTTGTGTGACGATGATCATCTCTTCTCCCAAATTTCACAATGGACAATTGAGCCACGTTGTTTGGTAAGGATCAAGTTGAGTAGGTTTTTACTTTGTTCTTTCACCAGCTGTTACACCCTCTTTAATGTGCATATGGAAAAGTATTGATTCAGCAGCTGAGGTAATCTTTGTGTATTTCTTCGCCCCTTCGAAGGGGGGAGAAAAGAAACAGATGTAATGTTTTGCACAGTGTGTAGTTTAAGAGAAAACCAGGACTAAATCTATAAACCAAGGCAGACTTTGTGAACTCCAGGTTGGTTAAGTATAGTTTATAGCTTTTTAAAATGAATGAAGATTTGTCTAAAGTGCACTTCCTGTAAACATATGCCAAGATACTATTGTTTTAAAGTGCCATGTAATGTGATTTGCTATGATAATGCAGATTATCAATCATATTATAACCGTTTGACCTGGAATTTCTTGTATGTTTGAATTCTAGGAAACAATTTATGGTGCTTGTTTAAGGGTAGCATATCCAGGTTTACTTGATCTTTCTATTGATCCTTTAATGCAATTATAATTGAGCAGAAAACTGCACCAATAACAACCCTGATCTGAATTCTTCTACGTTTATGCTTCTTTAGTGGCTTTTCTCAACTTGTAAATTTTAGCCATGGCAGGAAATGGTAATTTTTCTGGAAATTTCCTGCACCTTTTTTTTGGGGGGCGGGTTGAGGAATTTGAGTTTTGAATCAAATTTAATGCATTTCACACAAATAACTAAATGAGATGTGCCAATCTGAAACAGCTTTGTTATAAAAGTAAAACTATTGTGGATGCTAAGCTATGTTACAGAAGATGTATATGTTGGGTCTGTTGAAGAGCATTAAAGTTGATAAGTCCTTGGGGCCAGGAAGAATGTATCCCAGATTATTGAGAAAGACAAGGCAGGAGATTTCTGGGGCCTTGAAAGAGATCTTTGCATTAGCTTTAGTCATAGGTTAGGTCCAAGAGTACTGGCGAATAGCCAGTGTTTTACCTCTGAAGAAGGGGAGTAGAGAGGTCCTTGAAAATTACAGGCTGGTGAACCTTGTGTTAATGGTAGGGAAATTATTGAAGAAGATTCCTGGGCGTAGAAGCTAATCATATCTGGAAAAAGCATAAACTAATTAGGGATAATTGGCATGGCTTTGTGCACGGATATTCTTGAAAACAAGTATTTTGAGGAAGGTGTTTAAAGGTAGGGAAGTAGATGTTGGACACGTGGACTTCAATAAATATTTTGATAAGGTCCGTTGTGGTAAACTGATTCAGAAGATTAGGACACATGGAATCCACAGAGCTTTCGTAGATAAATTGTGTTGCAGCTGTATAAAACATTAGTTAGATCACGTTAGGAGAAGTTCCATTTATGGTTGCTGCATTACAGGAAGGGTGTGGAGGCTGTGTTGAGGGTATAGATGAAGTTAGTCAGGATGTTGCCTTGATATAGAGAGTATTACCTATAAGGAGAGGTTGAACAAGCTTCAGTTGTTTTCTCTGGAGCATTGAGGCTGAGGGGTTGCTTGATTATAAGTACATAAAATTATGAGAGGTATAGATGGCGAAGATGAGAGTCTCTTTTCCCGGGGTAGAAATGTTGAATGCCAAATGATATAGCTTTTAGCTGAGAGGGGGACGGTTTTTAAATGAGATTTGAGGTAATTTTGTTTTTTCACCAGGTAGTAAATGTCTGGAAGGAGCTGCCAGGAGTAGTGCTGGAAGCAAATATGACAGTCACATTTAAAAAAAAACATTTAGACAGACACATGAGCAGGAATGGAATGGAGGGATATACACCATATGCAGGCAGATGGGATTGCCCTGTTTTGGCATTGTGGTTGGCACAGAAACCATAGGCCAAAGGATTTGTTCCCGTGCTGGACTGTTCTATTTTCTAATGTGCGATGTGTTGCTAAGGAGTAGTTGTAGTTGTATTTCAGGGCAGGTTGAACAAGCAAGCATAAGAAAATGGAATAGATTGGCTTTGTGTGATGGATTTAGAGGAGCAAAAATAGAAAGAAATTCCTGTGAAGCATAAGTATTGATATGGACTGATTGGGCCAAATTATCTGCTTCTGTCCTATTCTGACGCTATGTAATCCCCACTTCTTTTGATTCCCTTTGCTCACAGGAATCTATGTTTGGTTTTTGGTCATATTCAAAGTGTCCTGTTCACAAATAATGAATGTGGTCCATTAGCATTATTTGTTCGATACTTTTCTCAGTGCGGCAATAGTTTTTACTAATTTCTCATTTGCCTTGCACCTTGGCACATGCTAATAATGCTGACAAATTTGGTTAAGATAATATATTAACACAGTGGCTATAACTTCAGGTGGCATTTCCAGGTTGTATTGCTGCAGAAAGTTCCAAGCTTCTGTCAGGAATGCACTTGCTGTTTCTAGAAACTTGCATATCACTGTCAATTTTGCCCTTATAAATTACTGCATGTGTGTTTATAATGTAGATTGGCCATGTAAACTTTTCATTCTATAATTACACCCTCCTGTCAGGTTGCACTGCAGTGTTTCCATTGATGAGGGTGAAGATACAGTATGCAAGGTAAATAATATAATATAAATTAGTTCAAAGTAATTAAAATACATTAGAGTTTTTGAAACAGAATACTCAGGAACATAAAGTACAAGTACAAGCTGCCATCACTTCTGAAAATAACAGCCAGAGGAGTGGATTTGGTCACTGAGAGGAATGAAAGTTAAATATAATTGCAATAAGAGGATGTGATGCTGTCATTGTGGTAAGTTTTATACCTAGATATGATTGGGTAACTGGTATATTGAAGAGAATAGGATACATGTGCTTCCTGTAAGATGTTGATTTATTTTTCCCTTTTTTAATTTTGATCTGAGAAAATGGCAGTCCTATATCCAAAATTTATTATATCATGTTGGCAGCATTGATTTGTCTCTATAGAACAGAGCGAACAAAACATAATATATTAATTACTTGGGCATTTAGTGAATAGTGAGAAAAGCTGTCTAAGGATGTAAATCAAATGAAAGATTGGGTGAAGTGTTGGCAGATGAAATTTAATCCTGGCAAGTGAAAGGTGATGCTTTCTTCTTTGAGAAGTCAAATAGGGTTACGCCATGTACAAGAAACGATAGGAAGGTAAGGAACGCTGCTGTACAGAGGGACCTTGTGGTTCAATTCCATAGATGTATAAAAGTGGTCGCTTGGGTAGAGATGGTGGTGAAGAAGGCATTTGGTATGCTATCATGGCAGAGTATAAAACTTGGGATGTTGTATATTAACTTTAAAAAACACAGTGGGTAGGCTACAAATGAGGTATTGTGTGCAGTTCTTACCACAACACGATAGGAATGCTGTGCTTGTGTTGGAGAGAGTGTTAAAGAGATTTACCAGAATGTTTTCTGGATTGGAGGATGTTATTTATTTATCAATTTTTTTTTGAAATATAGCATGGAATAGGCCCTTCGAGCCCTGCCACACAGCAACCCTACTCTAATTATGGAACAACTTCCAATTAAGGAAGTTTTTGACTACAAGTACCTTGGGTCAAGAATGATGAGTTCGGGGAAGGAGATAAAGATACGGAAGGCGCTGGCGTGGAGGGCTATGAACTCATGAACTCAGGGCTTAAAAAAAGGATTTTCATAGCAGTCACAGAGTCCATCCTCACGTACGGATGCGAGATGTAGACACTCACCAAGACGATGCGAAAGTCTCTAGATGGTTGCTATACATGAGTGCTCCAGATGTCTCTTGATGTGAGTTGGCAACAGCACATGACGAACGTTGAGCTCTATAACAACCTATTGAGGCGAGAAGACTGCAACTAGCGGGGCACTGTCTACGCCATCCGGAGCTACCTGCCAGCCTAGTCATCATATGGGAGCCCAAGCATGGAGGATGAACCCTGGGCGCTCTCCCAAGACTATGGTCAACACGCTCCTAGAAGACAGCGGCGCAGTTAATGTAGATGAACTGAACACACTGATGAAGGAGAGGGAGAAGTGGAGAGTCCGTCATTGTGCCCGACGACGGCCCCCTGGGCCTGAGCTGACATAGTAGTAGTAGTAGTAATTAATCTACCAACCATTACGTCTTTGGACTGTGGGAAGAAACCCACGCAGTCACGGGAAGAGCGTACAAATTCCTCACAGGCAGCGGCAGGAATTGAACCCTGGTCACTGGTACCGTAAAACATTGTGCTAACCACTATGCTACCGTGCTGCCTATTATTAGTTACTGGGAGAGATTGGATTGGTTGACCTTGTTTTCCAACAGTATGGAGGTTGTTGACAGATATATAAAATTATGAGACGATTTGATAGAAAAGATGATCAAAGTTGTTTCCCCATGGTAAGGGTTCGAAGAAATTGTGAGGACAGGCTTAAAGTAGGAGGAACAGTTTTATAGGGAATTTGAGGGGAAAGTTTTTTTTTAAACATTATGTGATTTATACCTAGTCACTGTCAGAGGATATGGCGGAATAGCTATAATTACTACATTTAAGAAATATTTATACAGGCACTTGGATATGCAAGGGATAGAATGATATGGGCGTAATGCAAGCAAATGGAATGTGTGTAGAAGGGCAAAGATCAGCTTGGATTCAGGCCTAGGGCCCACTTCAGTGCTGTGTATCTCTGTCATTAACAATTCAGTTGAGTTTTTTTTATCCATTTATTGTTTGGTAAGGAGAGTGATTATTTTTATACAAGTAATGTTGATATTTCAGCTTGAAGAATAAAACTGCTGTGAAATTGATCATCTCCATGAATAAAAACTCCATGATTATCTGTCCATGATCATCCACAATTTCACAAATCGCTCTTCTTTCCACTACAAATTACCAGTTGGGTTGGTTTCTGACGTATATATTCACACATACAGTAACTGCAGTTTGCTAGGATTGTTTCAACACTTGTATATTGAAGTGTATGATCACAAAGGCAAGAATCTTTCCTGCTGTGGTTGGTGGTTCTGATGAGGAATGCCTGTGTTCAGCCATTACACAGAAATGTCTTGGACTTGAATGTCCCTGCTGTGAATCTGAGGCAAAGTGAAATAACTGTGCCAAATCTGTCACTGCCAAATCTGTCACTACCAAATCATGCTCGGAAATCAGACAGCAATTTGATTTCAAAGCGAATACTTGGCTGGCAGGTTATGAAGTCAGGAAGCAAAATTTTAAAGTTACTTGGTTTTGCTTAAAGCAGCTACATTCACAATGTTGTGGTTTCAAATTTTATTTAAAATACTAATTTCTTTATTATTGACATGAGATTTAATATTTTAACTGTCACAATATTGGAGATGTATAAAATCATTTAAGACCCACAAACGTTTGTGTTACATGCTCTGACAAAAGGCAAACTCCATCTGCCTCTCCCGCCTCCCCGTTTTCCCCTTTGTCTCAGTATATTTGAGCCAGGTCATCCACAGCCAATGTGCTTAGGTGCTGTAAGACCTTGCCCCCCGAACCCAGAGTGTCAAAGGTCAACAAGGTTAGCCATCCAATTCGGATCCTGTCGATTAAGGAGAGATGTTGAATGTAGATGGCAAATCCATGCCATGGGCCAGGTCTGGGAATGTTTTTCCCATTGCAAAATAAGTCTTTTATGCTTTTGAGGGAGGAGAGCAAAGATATTTTCTGTGAGAATTTGGATTTGTTGGTTTTTGTTTTTTTAAAAAAATCAAAACCTGACTGGCCCCTTCTCCACTATAAGTTTCATTCATTAACTTCAAAATGACCTTCAAGCTTTACTGATTTTTCAGATCTTGATCGTTATCCACTCTGATCTGTAAATATAGAGGAAAACATTTAAAATCCTCTAAAAGACTGATAATTTCTGTATTAATTGAGGATCCATGCCATCCTGGCACATTTTGTGTGTGATTCATTTCCTACAGACTGATTTTTTTTTTCCCACTACCTTAATGTTGGCACAACACTATCACAGCTTAGGGCGTTTCGGCGTTCAGTTCCCGTGCCCTTCTTTCAGGAGTGTCTGTGTGCCCTCCCCATGGAATGTGTGGATTTCCCCCCATACCTCCAGTTTCCTTCCACATTCCAGAGATGCACCGGGTAGGTTAAATGGTCATTGTAAATTGCCCTGTTATTGGGTTAAGGTTAACGTGGTTGTTGAAGGTTGCTGGGGCAGTGTGGCTCGAAAGGCCAGAGGGCCTATTCTGCAGTGCATCGCTGGCTAAAATAAATACAATTTCAATAAGTGTGCAAAGGGCTTTGGAATAGTAATTGGCTTGTTAAGACAGTCTTTGATTTTTCTGGCTTAAATGTAACTGGGCAAAGACATTACAAAGATTAGCTTTATTTGTAACATGTACATTGAAATATATAGTGACTGACACGGTCAGAGGATGTGCTGGGGTCAACCCATGAGTGTCATCATGCTTCCAGTGCTAATGTAGAATGCCCACAACTTACTAACGCTAACCATACGTCTTTGGACTGTGGGAGGAAACCAAAGCATCCAGAGGAAATCCACATGGTCACAGGGAGAACGTACAAACTCGTTACAGACAGCTTCAGGAACTGAAGCAACACACATCAAAGTTGCTGATGAACGCAGCAGGCCAAGCAGCATCTATAGGAAGAGGCGCAGTCGACGTTTCAGGCCGAGACCCTTTGTCAGGACTAACTGAAGGAAGAGTGAGTAAGGGATTTGAAAGCTGGAGGGGGAGGGGGAGATGCAAAATGATAGGAGAAGACAGGAGGGGGAGGGATAGAGCCGAGAGCTGGACAGGTGATAGGCAAAAGTGGATACGAGAGGATCATGGGACAGGAGGTCCGGGAAGAAAGACGGGGGGGGGTGACCCAGAGGATGGGCAAGAGGTATATTCAGAGGGACAGAGGGAGAAAAAGGAGAGTGAGAGAAAGAATGTGTGCATAAAAATGAGTAACAGATGGGGTACGAGGGGGAGGTGGGGCCTAGCGGAAGTTAGAGAAGTCGATGTTCATGCCATCAGGTTGGAGGCTACCCAGACGGAATATAAGGTGTTGTTCCTCCAACCTGAGTGTGGCTTCATCTTTACAGTAGAGGAGGCCGTGGATAGACATGTCAGAATGGGAATGGGATGTGGAATTAAAATGTGTGGCCACTGGGAGATCCTGCTTTCTCTGGCGGACAGAGCGTAGATGTTCAGCAAAGCGGTCTCCCAGTCTGCGTTGGGTCTCGCCAATATATAAAAGGCCACATCGGGAGCACCGGGCGCAGTATATCACCCCAGTCGACTCACAGGTGAAGTGATGCCTCACCTGGAAGGACTGTCACTTGTGAGTCGACTGGGGTGATATACTGCATCCGGTGCTCCCGATGTGGCCTTTTATATATTGGCGAGACCCGACGCAGACTGGGAGACCGCTTTGCTGAACATCTACGCTCTGTCCGCCAGAGAAAGCAGGATCTCCCAGTGGCCACACATTTTAATTCCACATCCCATTCCCATTCTGACATGTCTATCCACGGCCTCCTCTACTGTAAAGATGAAGCCACACTCAGGTTGGAGGAACAACACCTTATATTCTGTCTGGGTAGCCTCCAACCTGATGGCATGAACATCGACTTCTCTAACTTCCGCTGATGCCCCACCTCCCCCTCGTACCCCATCTGTTACTCATTTTTATGCACACATTCTTTCTCTCACTCTCCTTTTTCTTCCTCTGTCCCACAGAATATACCTCTTGCCCATCCTCTGGGTCCCCCCCCCCCCCCGTCTTTCTTCCCGGACCTCCTGTCCCATGATCCTCTCGTATCCCCTTTTGCCTATCACCTGTCCAGCTCTCGGCTCTATCCCTCCCCCTTCTCCTATCATTTTGGATCTCCCCCTCCCCGTCCAACTTTCAAATCCCTTACTCACTCTTCCTTCAGTTAGTCCTGACAAAGGGTCTCGACCTGAAACGTTGACTGCACCTCTTCCTACAGATGCTGCTTGGCCTGCTGCGTTCACCAGCAACTTTGATGTATGTTGCTTGTTTATAGTCCCTTTTTTTAAATAAATGCTGTCAGTGTGCTGTTTATTTGAAAGGTCAAGGCCCATTTGTGCTTGGAAGGTCATTCCTGTGACATGATCATTCTGTATAAAACTCTACATTCAGTGTTTGGTGATGTGTTTGTTAATCTTGCAGCTGCTGGCTCCTGTTCTTCTGATTTATATTTTTTAAAAAAGCTGAGCTTTTTCCCCCAGAGCCTTGGCTTAAGTTCTGACATCATTTTTGGTAAATTAAATATAAAGATGGGTGTAATAATAGCACTGTTAAATGTTTTGGGATCCTGAACTGATCATAGAATAATAGTTTTGCCCTGAGTAGTGTACTTTTATTCTGATCCCAGATGCTATGATCTGTGATGTTGAACTATGATATCATTATCAAATATTCCCTGTGGTTTAATTAATGATATGATGAAGATTGACTTGTTAAATTATTAAGAATAGAGGGGTTGGGTTGACTGACCCCAAGAGTTAAAGTTGTGTGAAATTTAAGCTTGATGTACTGGTTGAAGCCCTTTAGGTTGCATTTTGGTTGGACAGATTAGTGAATAGGGATACACTACAAATGTATGCTTTAATGTAACCATATCATTCTTTTTTTGTAATTTTAGAGGGTAGCTTAAAGGGCAAGATAACTGTACTAATAAAATAGTTTCACAGTTAAGAAAGAAATCCTTAATGAAGTGTGTCTTGGTGAACCATATTGGCGTTTGCTTTGGAGTCCTGGTTTTGCTTCGGCAGATTTGATAGGACATCACATGTACTTCAATCAAATATGTTATGTAAGCAAAAGCTGCCTCACAATGCTAACTGTACAGACTGTTTAATCGGCTGTGAACAGTCTGCATGTAGCAAATTAAATTGCTGTCCTGCTGTATAACAATTCAGTCCTTGAACAAAAAAGAAAATCAGTAGTAACTGAATATTAATTGTTTTTACTGTCAAGTGAGAGCTGGCATCAGATTTTTTGAATAGTGCAAGTAACTGTATTATTTTTTTTCAAAGAAATAGGATGGCACATTCTACTGATGCAGGTTTGGTAAAGCTATATTTGGGAGAATAGTCCCTTTATCATGGACCTTTTCAGATTTATGATAAAATACATTATTTTGTTCCTGCTATTAGCAAAGGTCATGGTACAATAAATTTTTTTTATTGCAGTAAAGCCTTTGAGAAAATATAAATAAAGCCGAAGATTTTTAAAGTTTCATTTAAAAACTGTTGGAAGGAGATTTGTTCCTAACAGTTTATCAAGTCAAACTATTATTTATTTATTGAGATACCATGTGGAGTAGGCCCGCTGAGCCGCACTACCTCCAATTTAACCCTAGCCTAATCGTGGTACAATTTACAGTGACCAATCAACTTGCCAACTGCTACATCTGTGGACTATGGGAGGAATACAGGGAGAATGTACAAACTCCTTACAGGCAGCCAAGGAAAATGAATCCAGGTCACTGGTACTGTAATTGTATGAAACTGGAAGTTGAAGAAATGTTTTGTGAGGTTTTTGAAGGAGCTTCTGTGGCTAAGACATTAAGAATTAGTTTTGACAAGTGGATAAAGGTGGGGAAGCAGGGAAAAGATGAAGGCATCCATGAAAAAGGATGCATAAGAATGATAAGGAGAGAGTTGCCCCTTTTTCTTCTAATTCTAATTGTCACATAACAGCTGGTTATGATGTAACACAAGAGGCCTGGGATTTACTAATGATGGTATGTCACTTGGATAGCCCTGCGAAGGTTAGCCAACAGACTTTCACAGACATAAGGCTATTATATTGTGGGGAAGGATATTGATTTGGATAATGGGCCTATTCAAGTCTAAGTAAAAGTCAGAATTAATTGATTATCATTATGGCCGAGGAGGCCATTTGCCCTTTGAGTCAGTGTTTGCTCCCTTTAGAGCAGTCCGTTCAGCCCCTTCCCTCCCATTCTGTTACCATAGCCCTGCAAATTTATGTTTCTCCAATAACGTTCTAGTTTCCCTCTGAACTTCATTCACTGCCTTCGCATCCACCACCTTCATAGGCAGTGAATTCCAAGTAATTACCGTTCGCTGCTTTTTCATATTGTTCCCTGTCACTTTCAACAGTCTAAACTTGTAATTCCTTGTGACTGCAACCATCCTTGTAAATCTGGACACTTTAGAATCAGAATATAAACATTATTTTTGTTTTGAGAATTGATAAAAAAATAAAGCAAGTGTGAAAATTAAATTGTAGTAGGTACGTACAGTTGAAGTCAGAAGTTTACATACACCTTAGCCAAATACAAATGTACATTTAAACTCGATTTTTCACAATTCCTGACATTTAATCCTGGAAAACATTCCCTGTCTTAGGTTAGTTAGGATCACTACTTTATTTTAAGAATGTGAAATGTCAGAATAATAGTAGAGTAAATGATTTATTTCTGCTTTTATTCCTTTCATCACGTTCCCAGTGGGTTAGAAGTTTACATACATTTTGTTAGTATTTGGTAGCATTGCCTTTAAATTGTTTAACTTGGGTCAAATGTTTTAGGTAGCCTTCCACAAGGTTCTCATAGTAAGTTGCTGGAATTTTGTTCCATTCCTCCAGAGAGAACTGGTGTAACTGAGTCAGGTTTGTAGGCCTCCTTGCTCGCACATGCTTTTCCAGTTCTGCCCACAAATTTTCTGTTGGATTGAGGTCAGGGCTTTGTGATGCCCACTCCAATACCTTGACTTTATTGTCCTTAAGCAATTTTGCCACAACTTTGGAGGTATGTTTTGGGTCATTGTCCATTTGGAAGACCTATTTGTGACCGAGCTTTAACTTCCTGGCTGATGTCTTGAGATGTTGCTTCAATATATCCACATAATTTTCCTTCCTCATGATGCCATCTATTTTGTGAAGTGCACCAGTCCCTCCTGCAGCAAAGCACCCCCACAACATGATGCTGCCACCCCCATGCTTCACGGTTGGGATGGTGTTCTTCGGCTTGCGAGTCTCACCCTTTTTCCTCCAAACATAACGATGGTTATTATGGCCAAGCAGTTCAATTTTTGTTTCATCAGACCAGAGGACATTTCTCCATAAAGTAAGATATTTGTCCCTATGTGCACTTGCAAACTGTATTCTGGCTTTTTTTGGGCAGTTTTGGAGCAGCGGCTTCTTCCTTGCTGAGCAGCCTTTCACATTATGTTGATATAGGACCCATTTTACTGTGGATATAGATACCTTACTCACTCTTCCTTCAGTTAGTCCTGACGAAGGGTCTCGGCCTGAAACGTCGACTGCGCCTCTTCCTATAGATGCTGCCTGGCCTGCTGCGTTCACCAGCAACTTTGATGTATGTTGCTTGAATTTCCAGCATCTGCAGAATTCCTGTTGTTTAGATACTTGTCTACCTGTTTCCTCCAGCATCTTCACAAGGTCCTTTGCTGTTGTTCTGGGATTGATTTGCACTTTTCGTGCCAAAGTACGTTCATCTCTAGGAGACCGAACGCATCTCCTTCCTGCGCGGTATGACAGCAGCATGATCCCATGGTGTTTATACTTGTGTACTATTGTTTGAACGTGGTACCTTCAGGTGTTTGGAAATTGCTCCCAAGGATGAACCAGACTTGACACCATTTTCTGACCTCAATCCAATAGAAAATTTGTGGGCAGAACTGAAAAAGCGTGGGTGAGCAAGGAGGCTTACAAACCTGACTCAGTTACACCAGTTCTGTCTGGAGGAATGGAACAAAATTCCAGCAACTTACTGTGAGAACCTTGTGGAAGGCTACCCAAAATGTTTGACCCAAATTAAACAACTTAAAGGCGATGCTACCAAATACTAACAAAGTGTATGTAAACTTCTGACCCACTGGGAAAGTGATGAAAGAAATAAAAGCTGAAATAAATAATTCTCTCTACTATTATTCTGACGTTTCACATTCTTAAAATAAAGTAGTGATCCTAACTGACCTAAGACAGGGAATGTTTTCCAGGATTAAATGTCAGGAATTGTGAAAAACTGAGTTTAAATGTATTTTGCTAAGGTGTATGTAAACTTCCGACTTTAACTGTAAGTATTCAGAGAAGATAAAAATTGACACGTGAAAGAACAAGTTAGTCTTAACTTTTCCTGCTTGTTTTTAAAAAAAATTGATTAATATGTCAGCTTTGCAATGAAGGAATTAAAGCTCCTTCCTGGTGTTAGCGATGAGAACAAGGCATGTCCTGGGTGATTGGGGTGTTTTAATGATGGATGCCTCCTTCCTGAGACATCACTCCTTGAAGATGTCCTGGATACTATGGAGGCCAGTGCCCATGATGGCACTATTCAGTTCCTCAAAATTTATAGAATATTGCTGTACTTTATTGATACTTCCAGAATTGAATTGCCACCATGTTTCAGAAATATCTTTTTAATAATTTGAAAGCTCATCACAACAAATGTTTTGCTCATTTCTAAATTGATTATTTTGAGAAAATTCTTGGTAAATTGGCATGCTTGGTGAATTGGAATTTACTATTTCATTTTGTCCTTATTAATCCGATTTCCTCACTCCATATAATTCAGTTAAAGTAAGATTGAAGTGTCACTGTATTTACCATATATCCTTTCCAAATACTACAGGACACACAGATTGCACTGGTTGGCTGGCAGTTCATAGTTGCATAGTTAATCTTGGACTGACATGCCTATTTGTCACTTTAGCCACATATATCAGACAATTTTAAAAAAACAGGATTCTATTTTAATGAATTGTAGGCTTCTCATTCTATTATCTTAGTGAATGCACTAGCATCGCCCTTTTTTGTCACTAACATATCTGTAAACTTCCAAGGAAGCCTGTTTTATATCGCACTAAGCCACCATCCTTGCTGCCTTTCTGTTTGCATAGCAAGTGAGAGGATGGCTGTTTCTTGCATTGGTAGTTCATGACAGTTCTGAAACTACTTAAACAGATTGATTATGCCACTGTAAACTTGCAAGTGAAATAAATCTCTCATTGAGAAATCTTTTGGAAGTCATGAGGAATGGTTGTTCTTTGTGGCTTCCTGCAGCGTGCCACATGAAAAGAATTTGCAGCATGAAGAACACAGTATCTTCATTTTGCAACGTTTTTCCAACAGATGAAAGCACCACAGTGACAAAAAGGTTTTGATGACTTCCAGGGCAGAAGCTTTTCAAAGTGCAACCTGATCATTCCTTTTCCCTCTGTTTTAACATTTGAATCGGAGTCTTCCCATCCTTAGTGCTTCTGTCAAAGAAGAGTGTTGATACTCATGGACATCAGAGTCACCAGCTGTTAAAAGAACAATCTTTGTACAATTTTCAAAACTCTTTATAGTTTTTATGCTTTGCATGAATACCATAACTTCACTACCCATCTTGTTGTAAATTTCAGTGACTTGATAAAGGATTCTTGGGATCTTTTGATCTTCAAAAATCCAAGCCTAGAAGGATAACGTGGTTGATGTGAACAACTACATGGAAATCTGGCCTTGTGGCTTTTCATAGTAAGAGAGATACTGGTGACAGATACTGATACTAATAAAGATATCAACTTATTCCTTTCCCATTGCACAAGTGACCTTGTTATATTTCATAGTATTCCCAGTGAGTAACAGGAAAATTGTAATAATAAAAAAACTGCAATCCTTAATCATTTTGTTTCTTATCTTCTTAAACATTGAACCCCTGAACACTACCTCACTACTTTTTTCGCATTACTTACTTAACTGTTATATATATATTATTACTTATTGTAATTTAGTTTTTTCCTCTATTATTCTGTATTGCAATGTACGGCTGCTGCAAAGACAACACATTTCAGGACACATGTTGGTGATTCTGATTCTTAAGGTAGAAAAGAGCATTGAGGAAAGAGCCTGCATAAACCAGAGAATGTGCCACCCAGAAATTTGCTATTATTTCCAGTGGAAACTCCCCGTGACGTCTGTGGCATAAGGCCAGAACCCAAGAAATGGGAGTGGACTTCTACATGCATTTTTAGATTTTTGAAAGGATGACAAGTACTTTTTCCTGAAGACTTGATCTCTGAAGCTTGTATCTCTTTGAACTTGCTTTTCAGTTACCTTAAATTCAGCCACCACATACCCTTCAGCTACCGCGTACTTTTATTATTTTTCTATAACTCTGAATGTCTCCTGTTAAATGTGTCCTTAACCTTTCCCCAGCAGTGTTAATAATCACAAATCCTAACCTCCTTAGTTGTTCAAAGTAATCAGTTTAGCGAGTGTTTGAAAAGGAAGGGCTAAATTCCATAAACTTTGCAGTGTAGGGTTTCCAGTCTAACCATCTTCAGTGCTGTTTGCCTCTCTCAGCAGCTAAACTTTACAGAGTTCACCTTCACTGGTGTCAAAATATATACCAAAAGAGAATCCCGATGCTTACTGATTTAGTTTCAACTTCTCTAAATATGGTGAGAAATTTCCCATCAGAGGAAATTTTTCCCATGTTTGTTATCTTGAGAATTTATGGTGCAGTGCACGCAACCCCTTCTTTTGTAGAGGACTTCATTAAATATAATATTCTTAATTCAGAAATAGCAAAATCATCTAATGCAAACAGATACCTCAGGAACTATAAAGAAAATAATTATTTTGTAAGCCCTGGTGAGCAATATTACACTTTTCCCCTTAAAACAAATATCACAAAGAATTAAGTTGTTCAGATTTTTGCTATAGTTGGTTCTCCTCTGCACAACAATCCATTTATACATTGAGTTACAACTGCACTGAGTGTGATTTCAACCTCTGCTGAATGATTTTTCACCTGTAGGTCCAAGGCTTGATGTGTATATAAAATTGGACTGATCTTGGATTAGTCCCAAGGGGCTTGCTTGGCCAGATCTTAGCAAGCACATCGGCTGCATGTTTATTTCTTGATTTAGAAGACATATTTCAAAGCTGTGTATTCCCTTCAAGTCTAAGGGATGGATATGTTGGCTGACATTTCTAATATTAGTGTAGTGGCAGATGGAATTTAATCCTGAGGTGTGTCGTAATGCTCTCTGGGAGGACTGATAAGTGTAGGATATACGCAGTGATTGGTAAGGCCCTGGGAGCATTGTGAGCAGTAGGACATTGATAGACAAGGTCAAGGATTCCTTAAATTGGTGAAGGCCATTAACAGGATACTTGCCTTCTTTAATCCCAGAGGGTGCTGAATCGGTGGAATTCATTGGCACAGATGGCTGTGGAGGCCAAGCTGTTGGGTATATTTAAAGTGAAGATTGGTTCCTGCTTAGTCAAGGCATCCAAGTTTACAGGGAGAAGGCCAGGAGAATGGGGTTGTGAGGGATAATAAATCAGCCATAAGGGAATGGCAGAGCAGACTTGATGGGCTGAATGGCCTAATTCTGCTCCCATGTCTTCTTATTATCCAAGTATAGAAAATAAGTGCAGGAAGGCTATGGTACAACTTTATTAAAATTGGCTAGCCAATAGCTGGAGTATAGTGTACTGATCCAATCACCACGCTATAGGAATTACAGGACTGTGTTGGAGAGGGTTTTGTGGAGATTCCTGGGATGGAACTTTTCAGTTATGTTGAGTGAGAGAATCGATTGGGTTTTGTTTCCTCTGGATGGAGGACATTGAGAGGGGAAGCCTGGCAAAGGTGTACAAAATTATAAGAGGCATAGATAGGGTAGAGTGTCGGAAACTATTCCATCTAGTTAGGGATGTCTGAAACTAGAGATAACGGGTATTGGGTAAGGGGTAGGAAGTTTAAAGGGGATCTAAGGAAGAACTTTATACACCCAAAAGTCATGAAAATCTGGAATGAATTAGCTGAGTTGGTTAAAGTAAGTACTTTCACAATATTTTACTATGCATCTGGATGATCATTTGAAACGCCAAGGTACAGACCAAGTGAATAGAGTTTTGATAATGTGAATGAGCATGATGGCAGAGGGCCTGTATCTGTACTTCAGCACCAAAATGTCCTTCTATTTTGTGATTTTACTATTTGACTATTCAGAACATTTAAAAAAATGATATTCTGTAAGAATAGTGAAGACGTGTCTAATGGTATTGCTTCAACTCAGTTAACCTTCATATGCAACAGGGTTTCAACTGATGGAAAAATCCATTGCTATTTATACCAATTTATCTGCTTGTAATGTTCAAAATGTGAAAAGGGAAGTACAATCCAAGACATTTCACTTCCTGGTAATCATCCTGCTCAGCTTGTTGTGTATTTTTTAACTAGCCATTTTCAGATCAACTTTGTAGCCGTTGTTGCATAGGAAGTCCTGTGGAGCAGCTAACGATTGACATCACTTAATTCTGTACATTGTTTAATATTCATGGCACCCAGCATGAAACTCTAGAAATGTGATGCAGCTAAAAATGATTTTGGGTGGGCTATTATGTATTTTTGTTACATAATTTTCAAGTAGAACAGTCCAATTACTAACTGATCTGCTGGAATAGGGTCTTGTTTTGATGTACAATATGTCAAAATACTAACAATATATTTTTCATGAATTTGTACTCCGTGGATCTTTTCCGTGGATTGTCACCTTGTTGTGGTGGAGAGGCTTGTGTGGTCCTGAGATCCCGAAAGCGATGCCGTTGTACTTTATTCATAAAGTTGCACAAGAGTTTTTTAGTGTCAAAACCGGAGATGGGTTATTAAAACATTTGTTCTGCAATATTTATTGTAATGCCTTGAGCAAAGTGGGGAAAGAAAAGTAATGCTTGTTGAACATGCTAGAGGACTAAACTCAACAATGTCTCTTGGCTCCTCCCACTTTCTCCATGGGCACTAACATGGGCCCCAGCGTGCTTGCCTTTTCATTGGCAATGTGGAACAGTCCATGTTCTAAGCCTTCACAGATAATGCTCCTCAACTATTTTTGTGTGCTACATTGATGACCGTATTGGTGCTACTTCATGCACTGATGCTGAGCTCGTCAATTTCACCAACTTTGCCTTCAAATTCCACCCTGTCATGGTTCACTTCTCACACATCTCTTCCCCTTTCTCAATCTCTCTGTCTTCTTTGGAGACAAGACAGCCTGTTGATAACTTTCATAAACCTACTGACTCTAATAGCTGTCTTGACTATACCTCTTGTCATGGTGTCACTCGTAAGACTGCCATTCCCTTTTCTCTATTGCTTAGTCTCATTTCTCAGTCCTGTTGTCAGGAGGAGGGTTCTCTATCCAGAACATTGGAGGTATCCACCTTCTTCAAAGAACAGGGGTTTCCCTTCTTTTACCATTGATGCTGTCCTCACCCCATCTTCCAGCTGTCTTTACAGATATAAAGTTCTTTTGTCCACTCCATGTACATGCACATCCAACACATCATTCTTCGCATTTTCAATGTGATTCTGCCACCAAATATATCTTTACCTCTCCTGCACTCTCCACTTTCCACAGGGATTGCTCACTCCATGATTCTCTTGTCCATTCGTCCCTCCCCATTAATCCCCCTTCTGGCACTTATCCCTACCCATTCAGCTCCTCCCGCTGAATGACCCCAAACGGTTCTTCCAGGTGAGACAATACTTCACGTACAAGTCTGTCAGGGCCTAGTATATCTAATGTTCCCCATGTGGCTTCTATATTGGTGAGATCCAGCATAGATTGAGATACTGCTTTGTTGATTACCTTCACGCGGCCCGCAACAGAGAAGATTTTCTGGTGGTCAATCATTTTAATTACACTCCTCATTCCCATTTTGACATGTCAGTCCATGGCTGCTTCAAATACCATGATGAAGACGCCCTCAGGTTGTGTCTGGGTAACCTCCAACCTGATAGAATGAATATCAATACTCCAATATTCAAAATTCTACTCCCCGCTTTTTAAAAAATTCCCCATTCTGGTTCCCTTCTTACCCCTTCTCTTCTCACCCAACCATCAACACATTCTGGAGCTCCTCCTCCTTCCCATTCACCCATAGTTGACTGTCCTCTATCAGATTCTTCTTTAAGCCCTTTACTACTTCCACCTATGACCTCTCAGCTTCTCACTTCATTCCCCTCCTCCATCCACCTGCTGTCGCCTTACCTGGCTTAACCTAGCACCTTTCAGCTTCTCACTTCATTCCCCTCCTCCATCCACCTGCAGTCCCCTTACCTGGCTTCACCTAGCACCTCTAGCTTCTCACTTCATTCCCCTCCTCCATCCACCTGCGGTCCCCTTACCTGGCTTCACCTAGCACCTTTCAGCTTGTACTCCTTCCCCCTCACTCCAGATGACTATGGCTTCTTCCTCCTTCCTTTCCAGTCCTGATGAAGGGTCTTGACCCAAAACATCAACTCTTTATTCCTCTCCATAGATGTTGCCTGACCTGCTGAGTTCCTCCAACATTTTTGTGTGTGTTACCTTGGATTTCCAGCACCTGCAGAATCTCTTGTTTTTAGAACACGTTGTTGGAGTTGGATATCCAATAAGCTCTATTGTTAGTTTCTTCATTCATCAGCTTTTAATTTGTGTTCCAAGTGCGAGCTTGTAGCAGGACACGACTGATCTCGCGAACTGATGGGTCCGACAGTTTGTGATAAAATTGAGATTTAAGAATGAAGAAAGGAACAAAGATACCAAAGGAGAAATCGGATTGAGAGAAAAGAGATTAAGAAGAAAATTGCATTCAATTTAAAGGGGAAAAACCCTTTAAGATAATCTTACTCTGCTTAAAGGAGATGCCCTATGATTTTGGCTATTCCCTTTCTGGGCCAGAGAGATTGAATGGCACCGTGGGACCATGCCTTGCATTGCATTGTATCAACACTAACTTGCTGGGCTGACTATAATTTGGATTAAGTAACATTTTGTTGCAAATGTAGCTGTTTCTTGAAATATTTGGGAAGTTTGACAGCCATGTCCACTTTTAGTAGAACTAACAAGGTAGTGTTTCTACCTTTTATAGATATTGGTGAGTTATTTAGGGACTATTATAAGCATACACATAATTTCCGTAGCACATTTTAGCCAAAAGTCTATTCCCTGCAAAAGAGAGGCAAATTGCAGTTTTGTTTGTGAACATCTATGCTCTGTAGCATATGAGGAGTAAACTTTTAAGAAACAAGGAGTCCTTACTTACTGGTGTGGAATGTCTGTGTTGAGGTTTTGCAACAGACTTTGAATCTATATTCTTGTAACCTCTAGGTAAGCATATCATGAAAGAAGTAGCTGACTCACAAATAAAGGAATGTGTTTTTTTTTGAAGTTAAAGTCACGTTTTGTTCTAAAACAATGTACATTTTGTTTCATTTGCAGAATGTACAAAGGACTGGTTGTCAAGCTTTGAGAGGACCCATCACTCGAAGGATCCTACAAGGGATCACAGCCTGAGTGAAATGGCTTTATTAGTCATAATGGAACTGGATGCTGATCTCAACTCATGCAGACAAGCCTTCAGAGGACTCGAAGGAACTCTGAATGGCTACATCCCAGAGCATGGGTAGGGGTGGTGCAGGGAGTTATCATTTGTACCCCAAGTGTTGAGTGGATTATTTGGAGAGACAACCTGTTTCAGCAATCCTTGTGTTAGGTTTCTGAGTAATGCGATACAGCAGGCTTCTCCACATGCAAGGTGTGCAGTGAGATGTTGGGAGCACAACACTACTGAGATGTAGCTTTGAGGCTATTGTGGGGATCCAAATATCCTTTCTGACCAAAGATTCCAAGAGGAATTTCCATTTTCCTCCCTGTGCCCCTTTCTTCTCTCACTCATATAGCTTGCAGCTGCTCAGCTCCCTTTACTGGTGTGCACTTACTGCATTCTCCTGTTAAATCACATTAGCTCAAGGAATGGACACTTAATGCTTGAACTGTAATTTCTTGTATTTAAAGAAGGTATTGAACTATTTACTACAATTGAAAACCACAGCAGTTGATAGATGACACATTTCCAGCACTTTATTGTCCTGCCAACTTTGAATAATTTTTGGAGCAATGTAAAAGTATTTGCTTTGAAAGGTAACTTGCATAAAATGCCAAATTATCAGGCAGCCAAATGCAATGACTTGGATTATGAGGTTCTATTTATTGGAAAATTAATTGCTGTGATTCTCTGCTAACCAACTGAGGAACTTTTTTGCAAGCCCAGGGATTCATTTCCTCTGCGCAATATATTCACTGTTGCATATTGTATACTTCTTTAATATTCATTAGCTTTTGTTTTAAAGGTGAGGGCTTTTGAATTCTATTTTGGTTACCTTTATTTGAAGGCAATGATATGAAGCCAGAAAAGCATGTTTGAATCTCATGTATTAATAAACAATTCTTGTTGACTAAAATTAAATACTACCTATTGAGTGAATTCTCTTGCATTATTAGTTTTCATTTTTTATCAGCAGGGTTTTCAGAGGTGAATTTGTAGATAGCAGGCTGCAGGAAAAGTTTACTTTTTGGTTTATAAATACATGAGAGGGACAAATAACTACTTTTTGATGTAGCATTATCTCAGGTTTGAATATTTTACAGCAATCACAAAGGCCATCTTTGCAAGATGGAATGTGGTTTTGAGCAGTTTGGTATTGTGTACTGGAGAGTCCAATGTCTTACAATCTTTTTGCCATTTATAATTTAGAGTGTATCCAGACCAGTTAACCATGAAATGTCAATGCAGTCAATAACCGGGGCAGCACAGTGGCTTAGCAGTAAGTGCACTGCTATTACAGATCCAGCAACCTGGGTTCAATTCCCCTGCTGTTCGTAAGGAGTCTGTACGTTCTCTCCGTGACCATGTGCGTTTCCTCCCACAGTCCAAAGACAAACTACAGGAATTCTGCAGATGCTGGAAATTCAAGCAACATACATCAAAGTTGCTGGTGAACGCAGCAGGCCAAGCAGCATCTATAGGAAGAGGCGCAGTCGACGTTTCAGGCCGAGACCCTTCGTCAGGACTAACTGAAGGAAGAGTGAGTAAGGGATTTGAAAGCTGGAGGGGGAGGGGGAGATGCAAAATGATAGGAGAAGACAGGAGGGGGAGGGATAGAGCCGAGAGCTGGACAGGTGATAGGCAAAAGGGGATACGAGAGGATCATGGGACAGGAGGTCCGGGAAGAAAGACGGTGGGGGAGTGACCCAGAGGATGGGCAAGAGGTATATTCAGAGGGACAGAGGGAGAAAAAAGAGAGTGAGAGAAAGAATGTGTGCATAAAAATGAGTAATAGATGGGGTACGAGGGGGAGGTGGGGCCTAGCGGAAGTTAGAGAAGTCAATGTTCATGCCATCAGGTTGGAGGCTACCCAGACGGAATATAAGGTGTTGTTCCTCCAACCTGAGTGTAGCTTCATCTTTACAGTAGAGGAGACCGTGGATAGACATGTCAGAATGGGAATGGGATGTGGAATTAAAATGTGTGGCCACTGGGAGATCCTGCTTTCTCTGGCGGACAGAGCGTAGATGTTCAGCAAAGTGGTCTCCCAGTCTGCGTCGGGTCTCACCAATATATAAAAGGCCACATCGGGAGCACTGGACGCAGTATATCACCCCAGTCGACTCACAGGTGAAGTGATGCCTCACCTGGAAGGACTGTTTGGGGCCCTGAATGGTGGTAAGGGAGGAAGTGTAAGGGCATGTGTAGCACTTGTTCCGCTTACATGGATAAGTGCCAGGAGGGAGATCAGTGGGGAGGGATGGGGGGGACGAATGGACAAGGGAGTTGTGTAGGGAGCGATCCCTGCGGAATGCAGAGAGAGCGGGGGAGGGAAAGATGTGCTTAGTGGTGGGATCCCGTTGGAGGTGGCGGAAGTTACGGAGAATAATATGTTGGACCCGGAGGCTGGTGGGGTGGTAGGTGAGGACCAGGGGAACCCTATTCCTAGTGGGGTGGTGGGAGGATGGAGTGAGAGCAGATGTACATGAAATGGGGGAGATGCGTTTAAGAGCAGAGTTGATAGTGGAGGAAGGGAAGCCCCTTTCTTTAAAAAATGAAGACATCTCCCTCGTCCTAGAATGAAAAGCCTCATCCTGAGAGCAGATGCGGCGGAGACGGAGGAATTGCGAGAAGGGGATGGCGTTTTTGCAAGAGACAGGGTGAGAAGAGGAATAGTCCAGATAGCTGTGAGAGTCAGTAGGCTTATAGTAGACATCAGTGGATAAGCTGTCTCCAGAGACAGAGACAGAAAGATCTAGAAAGGGGAGGGAGGTGTCGGAAATGGACCAGGTAAACTTGAGGGCAGGGTGAAAGTTGGAGGCAAAGTTAATAAAGTCAACGAGTTCTGCATGCGTGCAGGAAGCAGCGCCAATGCAGTCGTCGATGTAGCGAAGGAAAAGTGGGGGACAGATACCAGAATAGGCACGGAACATAGATTGTTCCACAAACCCAACAAAAAGGCAGGCATAGCTAGGACCCATACGGGTGCCCATAGCTACAACTTTAGTTTGGAGGAAATGGGAGGAGCAAAAGGAGAAATTATTAAGAGTAAGGACTAATTCCGCTAGACGGAGCAGAGTGGTGGTAGAGGGGCTTTTCATTCTAGGACGAGGGAGATGTCTTCATTTTTTAAAGAAAGGGGCTTCCCTTCCTCCACTATCAACTCTGCTCTTAAACGCATCTCCCCCATTTCACGTACATCTGCTCTCACTCCATCCTCCCACCACCCCACTAGGAATAGGGTTCCCCTGGTCCTCACCTACCACCCCACCAGCCTCCGGGTCCAACATATTATTCTCCGTAACTTCCGCCACCTCCAACGGGATCCCACCACTAAGCACATCTTTCCCTCCCCCCCTCTCTCTGCATTCCGCAGGGATCGCTCCCTACACAACTCCCTTGTCCATTCGTCCCCCCCATCCCTCCCCACTGATCTCCCTCCTGGCACTTATCCGTGTAAGTGGAACAAGTGCTACACATGCCCTTACACTTCCTCCCTTACCACCATTCAGGGCCCCAAACAATCCTTCCAGGTGAGGCATCACTTCACCTGTGAGTCGACTGGGGTGATATACTGCGTCCGGTGCTCCCGATGTGGCCTTTTATATATTGGTGAGACCCGACGCAGACTGGGAGACCGCTTTGCTGAACATCTACGCTCTGTCCGCCAGAGAAAGCAGGATCTCCCAGTGGCCACACATTTTAATTCCACATCCCATTCCCATTCTGACATGTCTATCCACGGCCTCCTCTACTGTAAAGATGAAGCCACACTCAGGTTGGAGGAACAACACCTTATATTCCGTCTGGGTAGCCTCCAACCTGATGGCATGAACATTGACTTCTCTAACTTCCGCTAGGCCCCACCTCCCCCTCGTACCCCATCTGTTACTCATTTTTATGCACACATTCTTTCTCTCACTCTCTTTTTTCTCCCTCTGTCCCTCTGAATATACCTCTTGCCCATCCTCTGGGTCACTCCCCCCCCCGTCTTTCTTCCCAGACCTCCTGTCCCATGATCCTCTCGTATCCCCTTTTGCCTATCACCTGTCCAGCTCTCGGCTCTATCCCTCCCCCTCCTGTCTTCTCCTATCATTTTGCATCTTCCCCTCCCCCTCCAGCTTTCAAATCCCTTACTCACTCTTCCTTCAGTTAGTCCTGACGAAGGGTCTCGGCCTGAAACGTCGACTGCGCCTCTTCCTATAGATGCTGCTTGGCCTGCTGCGTTCACCAGCAACTTTGATGTATGTTCCAAAGACAAACTGTTTAGTAGGTTAATTGGTCACATGACATGGCACAAGTTCATTGGGTCAGAAAGAACTTTTTACCTAAAGTAACTTTGTGTTTTTGTGTGAGTAGTTAATTTAGCATGGTTGCCATTAAGGAAATTTGCCTTTTGATCTCTGCAGACTGTGGCTATATTTTGAACTTTTAAAAGTGAGTTTCTTGTTGACCGACTCTTATCACGACTTACGTTTGTACAATGTAACTCTTCCTCTTGCTACAACCAGGATGACTTGTTCTAGTATATTTTTTGTAAAAGTGAAACTAGCATGGCTTATTGGAAACAAACTAACATAAAGCAAAATCAGGAACGTTTACTGTATATCAGGATTATGCCATTACTACCTGTTATTGAGTAGAATGAGAGTGAACTGTCATGAAATTTACTTCTGGTTTCTTGAAAGTGAGTAGGGGTATGCTCTCATATCTAAGGAAAAGGGTCAGCTTTGATATATATATAATATTATAATTATTATTGTAACAGTACAATAAACCATCCACAATAGATGTCATGTTTCTACAAAAATAAGATCAGAATAATTCTAAGAGTTTGTTAATAAAAATGCCTCTAAATTTATGTATTCAGTTGTTCTGCAGCATCAAGGTACGTGCATATTATTCATGGTGTACTGCATCACCTTCTAGCCTTCCTCTGATCATACGTTGAAACTCCACATTGAATTACACTTTTCTGAAGACCTGTTGGTGAAAAGGGTTCAAACACACTCTTTTTGACAAGCATTAATTGCCATACCAAGAGTGACTTGGTAGTACTATTCCTGAGCTAAGCTAGCCTCGTCCTGAAGAAGGCAGATACCTGACTATCCATTGACCATTGGCATAAGATTTTCTCATCCATCACTGCCTACTGTACATTCAGTCCTTTTTTTGCCATAAGAACAGCTTCAATTAGATGGGATGGATCTGGTTAAAATACACTGACTCAAAACAGCACAGACAGATCAATTGCTAATACAGCACTGCCAGGACTGGTTATGTTATTTACTCGCCCAATACTGTCAGCTGTGGGAGTCAAATCCAGTTCATTGAGGATCGTAGACTATGCGAGCGGTTGCGCCAAATGCCGTTCCAATCTGGTGGATTTGCAAAATAGGCCCACAGGCAGTGGAAGCACGTGTATAAATGATTTCACAACGGTCTCATCAGATTAAAACTTTGCATTCAGCCATAATTTGTTTAAATAATTGAACATCAAACATCAAGAGGGGAAGACTGTGAAGGTCTTTACTTCGCCTGATGGCAGAGCTCAGCATAAAGGATGATGCAAAACATGGGACTACAGTATTTTCAATGATGTTGAGTTAGAAATGTTGATTGGTAGATATATCCTGGGTTCCGAAGATTCCTACAGGCAGGATTTCTAAGCCATTTTGCTCAATCCAAGTAACATCAAGACTGGATATGGGCAAAGGAGTGGTTGTGATGTTGCCTGTTTGGAGGTCAATAGATAGTGCAGAACATGCATAATGATCCTACAAGTCCCAAAACATACCCCCCCTGCCCCCACATGTCCTTTATACATATTAAACTTCAAAGGCATTCAGGATTGAACTGCTGTTTTAACCATGGGCCTGAACGATGGATTGGAATGATCTCTTCTACTGGTATAAGTACTGAACAGGGGCTGGAGTTATTTTAAAAAGGTGGTAAAGGGGAGAAGATTGTTCCTTCATGCTCTCCAGTGCCTCGCCTCAATCTCTAATCATGGGTTCCTTTTGAATGTAAAAAAAAAACTTCAACTTTTCCACGTGTTGCTTGTATCAATTTCTGTCTATCTAATTCCAGTTTAAATTGCAGCTTTAGTATATGGTTTCATTTTCATATTTCTAATTCTCTTTCTCTTTGCAGTATTGTCCCTATTTGGCACTTACTTACTCAACTGTGAAATGATCATCATGCAGTACTGATTTTTGTCAGCAGGAAAGCTTTTACTTAGCAGGTAACTTCTCCCACCCCAATTGGTTCCTGTGCACCTCAGAAATGGCTAATTATGAATAACCCTGTAATCATGATGGGGGAGATGTTTTCTTCCTGCTCTTTGATGTGATGATTAGAAAGGCCTGCACCCATTGAACTGAGTTGAGCTGCCAGCTGTTTGTTGCTCATTATATTTTTGATTTTTGTTTGCACTTGGCTCAATCTGGAAGTCTAAAATGAACTGAAGGTCAGATACTTGCACATCTGATCTGCTGCTCCATTTGGGCCTCATTATTAGTCATAGTCATACTCATACTGAGTTCGGCAATAGAGCACTGTCGAGAATGTCTGTATGTACTTCACATCTGACCCCCTAACTTTCCTCAAGAGCCTTCAGATGCACTGTGACTCCAGTGATTTCAATGGAATTATAGACACTGTAGGAAAAAAAAGTAAGCACATGAATATTTTTTAATGTTCTTAATTAAAATTATTTCTAACTTTTATGTTTTATTTCCATTTTTTGCATTCCATAAATGTGTTGGAGACATCTAAAGGTAGTTCAAAAGCCTTTGATGGACAAGGGCCAATAGAACATTTTGCAAGTGTGCCTCAGGACAGCATTGCCCATTGACTCCTTGTAGTTGGGTCCTTTACACATGGTGGGATGCTCGGGTATGGAGGGTCAGATCACTCACTCATCCATATCAGGAAAGGTTACCTTTGAGCAGTCTGGACTGTGAGCTTGAGCGATAGGCTAGATGTAGTGTGATCTGGCCTTGTAGCACAGATGCTATGGTTGTCATGATAATGAAAGTGTCAGAATTTGCTTTCGTGACGCTGAAGCAGGGAAGGTATCTGAACCAATCAATCCATCAGTGGAAAGGCTGGTGATATTTCAGCTCTGAACAGTTTGTACAATCTAGGTGGTTATTTCTGATCTCTTAGTTCACATGTTCTTTAATTCGTGGAGGTAATTTTATCGTATAAGTAACGTATCTTATCCAATTTTGTTATTGGAAAATCAGAGTCTACTCACTTTAAAACCACAAGTGTTGAGGCAAAATACAGCATATGTGGAGGTGTGTGTGTGTGTTTATACAGTACTGTGCAAAAGTCTTAGATACATATATAGCTAGGGTGCCGAAGATTTTTGCACAGTACTGTAGTAATTTTATGTATTGATCTGTACTGCTGCTACAAATAAAACAGATTTCATGACATATGTGAGTGATGATAAACCTGATTCTGATATGGGTCTCTGTTGTGGACTGAGAGTGGGAAGGAGGCAGGGAGAGGGGAATCATGGTTGGGAAAAGGAGAAGGGAGAGGGGAGGGAACAGGAAGCACCAGAGAGGCATTCTTTAATGATCAATAAACTAATTGTTTGGAATGAAATGACAGTGCCTGGTGTCTCAGGGGAGGGTGTGTCCGCACTCATAATATATATGTGTTTATATTACCTGTGAGTCTGGAATATAATTGGTGACAGGTCCTACTACATCATTACTGTGCTGCATCACTGGTCCATCTGTGAAGTCAAACAACAAGGCTTAGTCTTGCTGAGAATGTTTTTTTTCCCTCAATCCCATATCACTCAGGCCCTGTGAAGGCTGGGAGGCTCTTTTTATTTGAGTGGTGATTCTCAACCTGAAGAATAGGAAAGGAGATGTATGTTGCTATTTTTTTAAGAATTGGTTTTAACGTTTTGAACTAATGTTTTGCAAATATAATTAATATAACAATGCAAAAAAAATTGTCAAACCCTTTTTAGATTTTTTTTAAGAGGCAAAGCTGAATCACCAACATTACCATCTGTCAGTGGCTGTCAGAATATTCCAGGAATGGGCTCTCTGGCTATGATATCTGCAGCCTAAATGGCGTTAATGCTTTCACTGAGCATTACTGCTTGACCTCTGGACACAGAAGGTTAGCAAAGTCAATCCTTTGCAAATACAGTAATTCATAAAGATTTGGGAAAATGCAGACTGCAAGGACTGATAGCGGGTTAAGCGCCTGCTTCTGGAAGATTCTGACAAATAATATTTTCTGTTTGTCTTGTATACTCCTGTCCCGTTTTACTTGCAAAAAATGCTGAAATTGGTGAATTTGATTAGTGCATTCTTCTTGAGCAGTGGATTCCGGCTAATTGGGCTATCAATTAATCGAGGCAGCCATTTATTTGCGACAACTCTTGAAGGACAAAAACTAAATCGAGAAAACAGCTGGGATTCCCTTTGTTTATTTGCTGCTTAATTGGCACAGGAGACTGCTACCGAACAGTTCCAAACTAGCGTAGGTCGCATGAACTTGAGTGAGCATTCAGCATTTTGAAACAATTCCATTCATGTGATACTTATGAAACAATTTTAGATATACAGTGCAGTGGATTCTGCTTAGAGTGATAAGTTTATAAATAGCGTCAGAAGCAGTGTTTTTTGTCGCTGGTTGTTGGTGAGAAATAAGCAGTAAGACAATTCAGAACTGTTTCGCTCACCGCGGTTTCAAGTGTTCAGGCTTAGAGATGCCAGAAAGTGCATGGAGTGAAAGTGAGCAACACACACAGAATTCTGGAGGAACTCAACAGGCTAGGCAGCATCTAGGAAAAGAGTACAATCGACATTTTGGGCTGAAACCCTTCAGCAGAACACAGCAGGTGCTGCCTGGCCTGCTGAGTTCCGCCAGCATTTTGTGTGTGGTGCTCGGATTTCCAGCATCTGCAGGTTTTCTCTTGTTTATGCAGTGAAAGTGAAATGATTTCACTACTTTAACAAGTTAGGAATTACAAAGATATCAACAATTAGGTTGAAAATTAAGATTGGGAAGATGCAATCATCTAAAGCATTGTATGAAGGCAATCCATTATCTACAGTAGGTGACTGCATTGATTTTGTACATTTACTGTCAATCATAAGAATATGGCAGATGAATTCCTCCATCGATAGCTATTAGGAACTAATGCACATTTTATAGGACTGTAGTAACATTAGTACTGTTCTAGTTTGTTCTGTATTTCATTTAAAGACATAACTTGTTACACAGTTAAATGGTAGTTTGTCTCTTTTGTACCTTTTTAACTATTTCTATGAAACTTTGGCCAATTGGGACAGCTGCTAAATTGGGCTAAAATGTACTGGACCCAATATGTCCCAATTAACCAGAATCAACCGTATATCTGAAATTGTTTCATAAATATCACATGAATGGAATTGTTTCAAAATGCTGAATGCATATAAATCAGCACTTCAGGCACTATCAGTGGGCTGGGGAGGGGGAGGGTGGAAACAAGGAGAGAAACAGTGTTTGTGTAAAGTTGAAAGGACTTCTGGTTTGAGGGGTAGGGGGCTACTGCACAGGACCAAAATAAACTTAGTTGGCTCCATCTTGTGTACTAGCCTACAAAGTACCCAGGACATCTTCAAGGAACAGTGTCTCAGGAAAGTAGCATCCATTTTTAAGGACGCCCAGCACCCAGGGCATGCCCTTTTTTCACTATTACCATCAGGTAGGAGGTACAGAAGTCTGAAGGCAAACAGTCAAGTAATTTAGGAACAGCTTCTTCCCCTCTGCCATCCAATTCCTAAATGGACATTGAACCCTTGAACACTACCTCAGTTTTTCAACATATATGATTTTTGTTTTTACACAATGTTTAATCTCCAATATTCCTATACTGCAATTGATTTACTTATTTTTTTTCTTCTATATTATGTATTGCATTGAATTGCTGCTGCTAAGTTAACAAATTTCACGACACTTGCTGGCGATAATAAACCTGATTCTGATTCTGCCTTTGATCATTCTGCGAAAAATCTTTGAACTGGAATATTTGATTTGTTTCTTTCTCCACACAGTCAGGCTGAGCTGCTGAATACTTGTAACATTTATTTTCAGAATGTCAGCATCTGCTGTGTTTTGATTTTATGTTTATTGTGTAATCTTGCCATCAATTAGGAAGCATTTGCTTAATTTACCTTGGGGGGGGAATTTTGAAGTGTGGATATATTTGCTGCTTTCAAATCTCCTTGGAATGTAACTACAACTAGTCATTGAAAATTGCTGCTCACATTGTGCATGCGCTCAATTTACTAGAAATTTAATCAAAATATTAATTTTAGATAGTACAAATGAACTTAGTATTACCAGCAGTTTATTTTCGAGTAGTCTAACATATCAAATATGAACTCTTAACATATTCAACTTTAAAATTTTGTATACCACTGACGCTCTCCCTCTTCCCCTACCCCTCTCCATCCCTTTGCCTCCCAGCCTTCACCAAACCTATTTTATCTTTGTCCTGATCATTTCTTTCCCATTATATTGTCCATTTAAAAAAAATTATTTTGCAATCCACTACTCCAGGGATTCTCATCCTCAAGTCCACAGACCCCATTGCTTAGTGGTATTGGTCCACGGCATTAAAAAGGTTAGGAACCCCTGCTCCAATCAACATTAACATTTAATTTCACATAGTTGTGTATAATATTTGTGGAACATATCACCACCTGTCTGGTTTTCTTTCATAACTCTGTACCTCACCTGTCTTGTACAGCTTCAGTTATTCTTCCTACAGTCATATTAATCCCCATGTAGTTTTCCTGCTTCAAATTCACCTCAGAAAATATTTCAAAGTTTATGTTTTACCATGAGATTTGTCTTTAGATTTTGTTTATATACTGATGCAGGCTGGAATAATTTAACAGAATTTGCCTATGTTGTGATGGTGGGTTGCTGGGAATTGTAGGCACTAATGTTTCCTGGTGGTTGTAGTTCTATTGTAACCGATAGCTGCAGAATGATCTAGGGCTTCACAGGCTTTCAGATGTCTGCAGTGGAAGACATTTTTAGGTCTTAAACCAGAAAATTCTACTGTTTATGTAAGTTTTATTATTAGTTTACAGATGTATATTTACAAACCTAATGTATTGTATTAATTAAGACTTTTTTTTAGATAGAATAAATATATTATTCAGCTGACTGGTCTATTTCTACATGGTAACTTTCAGGAATTTTTAGCATAACTTTTATTTCTGATGCTAAGTTTCCTTGGCAGTTGAAAGTTTAAGATGACACATAGAAGATTTTGTAAAATAATTAAACATGTTACTTTTAATTTTTATTGTCAGTGTCCTGGTTGAAACCCCTTTATTTGAACTTCACAATGGGTTTCATTTCTGTTCATTAGTTCATTCCCAATTATACAAAGTGTTTTATTTCCTTTCTTGAACCTGATGTTTGTGGATTACAAGTCTAAAATTTGCATTTATAGAAGTGATGTTGAAGAATTTAATGTGTATGAAATTATAGGCAAATAAATGCTGTGCAATGCAGCAAGCTGCTTTTAAAACTGCTGTAGAAATACACAGTGCTGTCTTAGGCCTATTCAAAAGGTGTAACAGAGGTAAATTGCGATTATGTTGTAAATGTATTGCACATGTACTTGATTAGCAAGTATTTGCCTAATCTCAAGTTTTTTTGAGGTATAAAGTTACTAATCTATAAAGAATCTATTA
This sequence comes from Mobula hypostoma, assembly GCF_963921235.1. Classification (NCBI taxonomy): domain Eukaryota; kingdom Metazoa; phylum Chordata; class Chondrichthyes; order Myliobatiformes; family Myliobatidae; genus Mobula; species Mobula hypostoma. The sequence continues at coordinate 23,177,188 of NC_086116.1, read as the reverse complement.
TACTCTGATTTCATTTATTTGCCATTTTCCCATTTATCTTTTTGAGCCCTCTAGCCTATCATTTTGCAAAACCTTTTAACAAATGTTATTAATGGATGTTTTAAATTACAAAGCAAAAATGATTAGTGGTCGTTTAATGACAACTAGTCGTATTCTGAGGGCATATCCTGGAGCTTCACAGGAAATGGGGAGATGCAGGAGCATCCTCTGACATGCAGCTAATTGTTTGTGCAAAACAAGTTACAGTGAAAGAGCAAGTGAGCTGGTTAACCTGTTAATGTTCATGTCTTATAATGAAAAGACAAGTTTTGTTTGGGGCACCATAAGCCTCTCTTAAACTGTATCAGAAGCCCTTGTTAGGCCCAATTCAGCACAGAAGGTCTCTGTTTAGCACCTTCTCAGGGAGGCTATTTGATAAAATCCCACTCACTTGGTACAATCCATCATATGAAGTTTGAACTCTCAATCATTAACAGCAAGCCAAGTCTGAAAATTCAGTGAAGGGATAGGAGCTAATTAGGACTGAGAGTTTTTTTTTGTGGATATCACACTAGTGAAGAAGAGCACTACCACTTCACATCTTGATAAATCCAGTTTTCTCCAATTCTCTCTTTGGGAATGTTCGCCTGTTCTTCCTGGGACCTGTTGAGCTTCCTACATATACTGCCTTGGTTCTCCATTCCAAAGATGTACAGGTTGGTAGGCTGAGAGTCTGCATTTCTGTAGCTGGGTGGTAGGGGATTTACTGCCCATGTGAGTGTGAATTGGGAAGGAAGTGGGACAGTAGATTAATAGTCAAAAAGGGATAACAAATATTGGAAATATGAAATTTTAAAAATTTGTTCTGTTTTATTTTGATGTGAAAAGAATTTAAAAAATACAATCACTGAAGCGATTCGTTGTGCAATACATTAATAGAATTCTAGGTGTATCCAGTGTATTAAATTCAATGCAGTTACTTGACCAGCTCCTCTAGAATTATCACCTTTACTATCAAGTGCGTAGGCAACAGGTGGTTGGGGGCAGCGGCGACATCTCCACCTGCAGAAACCCTTCCAGATTCTGTACCGTTCGGATTTGGAAATATATTATGGGATCCATCATGATTGTTGGATTCCTAGAATAACTTTCCAACAGCACTGTGGAATTATGTTCACCAGAAAAACTGGTAGTTCAAGAAAGGGCTTACCATCGTCATCTCAAGAGCAATAGGCATTACATTGTCAGCAATGATCTTAAACCAAATTATAAATAATACAACCATTACTATTTTACTTTGTGCTGGATTTAGCTGCAACTAAGGCAGTCTTCTCCTTTAATCCTGTCAACTTCTGTTTTATAGTAGCTACTTGAACCTTGGCTCAACGAGTCATTCAGATCTGGAGACAAGTGCTTCTGGCAAACCAGAACAAAAAAGGGCTGTTTGGTGGATAATCAAATATGGGTCACTTAGACTTGGGAGGCCAGATGATGAAATCTCCCTTAGTTTGTCAGACCATAGTTAGAAATGGTGAAATAATTGTCCTTTGCTGTGCCATTGTTAGGGTCCAACATTATTTGATAATTTCGGGAACCTCTGGTACAGGGCTTCTTGTGTGCAGAGTTCTCTGGCCGTGGTCACAAAGAATAGCTATGGCCACATTCTGAAGAACAATCCACTCTCTTTCAAGAATTTTTGTCTTATTAAACTGTCTTCAGAAGAGTTTTTTTCCCCAAAATTTTCCAACCACCTGGTGTCAATAACAATTGAACTTTCAACTTTTGGATTAGCTCATGTTGTGCAGGAAGAATGATCTCAATTGCCTTGTTTCTGTGTGCTTTTTGTGTCTTGAGGGTTGAATGATAGAAGAGGCCTAAGAGCATCTCATTCACCTGTTGTGCTGTGAAGGTATGGGGTACTATGCTGGTGAAATTGCCAAACATAATATAAAGTCAAAGCTATTATTTTTTTCAGTAATATTTGATAGAAGCTGGTGCTTTATTTTTGATTTTATAGGCTTGTTATTTTCAGTCTAATGTATGTGAATCTGATTTATTTTGCTGAAAACACAGACTGTCATGATGCTTTTTAGTGTTACCAGTAGCTACCAAAGTTTGGAAACATGACCATCTTGTTGTTCTTTGTTGTTGTTGAGCTGGTATAGAATGCATGCTGTGCAAAAATATCGTAACCTATGTGGTAGTGATGTGAATACGGAGGGAACTGTGATTTGAATCAAAAGTACTATAGTGCGTATGGATGCAAATGGTAATTTATATCCCTTTTTGAATAATGTGTTAACTGACTGAAATAGCTGTCATTCATTTCTTTATTACGTGATTTTGTAGTTTCATTGGTAATTGATTTTATATTTACTGTTTTCATATTCTGCACTTGCTGGAATGATAATCAGAGAGAAAGTTTGTCTCTGGTACTCACAGATTTAATACAAAATTCAAAGTAACTTTATTATCAAAGTACATATGTCAGCATATACCACCTTGAGGTTGGTTTTCTTGCAGGCTTACTTAGTAAATCCAAGAAAAGTAATAAAGTCAGTGAAGGATCGCATCCAACAGGATGGACAAACAACCAATGTGCAAAAGGCAACAAGCTGTGCAAATGCAAAAGAAAATAATAAGAATAATAAATAAGTAAACAATAACCATCGAGAACATGAGATGACGAGTCCTTGAAGGCGAGTCCATGGGTTGTGGGAACAGTTCAGTGATGGGGTGAGTGAAGTTAAGTGAGGTTATCCCCATTGATTTAAGACCCTGATGGTTGAGGGGTAATAACCATTCCTGAATCTGGTGGTGTGGATCCTGAGTCTCCTGAATTTACTTCCTGATGGCAGCAGCAGGAAGAGAGTGTGGCCTGGATGGTTGGAGTCCTCGATAATTCCTGTGATGGCACCTTGTGTAGATGGTCGCCGTGGTGAGGAGGGCTTTACCATGATGGATTAGGCTGTATCCATTACTTTTTGTATGATTTTCTGTCTAAGGGCATTGGTGTTTTCTCATATAGATACAGAAATACAGATGTGTTTTATGGTTACAATACAGGAGCTGAAATGAAGAATGGTATTCATATAATACAGCATTAATCAGAATCACCGAAGAACATTAAAGATTTTCCAACTAGTCAAGGATATTGGCCTCAGATGAGAAAAGTAAATTCACTTAAATATGTAGATCTTCCTATGAACTGAAAACAGAAGAATATGTTTCATACAAGTTAGTAATGTGCCCAGATTTTATTAAAGCGGGTATGTTCAAGAATATCTTCAACCTCTCACTGCTGTAGTTGAAGGTTCACACCTGCTTCAAATGGACATCAATCATGAAGCGGTATGGTAGCAAAGCAGACCGTGTAACATTATTACAGTGCCAGCACCCCAGATTCAGTTACTGCCACTGTCTGTCTGTCTGTACGTTCCCCCCATGACCATGAGGGTTTCCTCTGGGTGCTCTCGTTTCCTCCACATTGTGGGTTGATAGGTTAATTGGTTACATGGGTTTAATAGGGCTGCTCGAGCTTGTTGGGCCAAAAGGTCCTGTTGCTGTGTTGTATCACTAAATCAAAAAAAAAATTAATGAGCAGTGTGAGCAGGCTTAACGACTGTCACCCAATAACAGTCACGTCTATTGTGATGAATTACTTTGAGAGATTAGTCATTGTTAAATTAACTCCTCCTTGAGCAAGGACCTGGACCCACTGCAACTTGTCTACCATCATAAAAGGTCTACAGCAGATGCAATCTTACTAGATCAGCTGTGACCACCTAGATAACAGCAATACCTACATCAGGATGCTGTTTACTCATTACAACTTGGCGTTCAACACACCTCAATATTAATCAACAAGATTCAAAATCTGGGCCTCTGTACCTCCCTCCGCAACTGGATCCTTGACTTTAGGAGACCACTGTCAGTGCGGATCAGAATAACATCTCGTTCTTGCTGACAATCAGCACAGGCGTACCTCAAGGATGTGTGCTTAGCCCGCTACTCTACTTTCCCTCACTCCTGACTGTGTGGCGAGGCACAGCTCAGACAACTTCTGTAAGTTCACCAATAGCACCATTGCTGTTGCCAGAATCTCAGATGGTGATGTGGAGTGCAGAAGTGTGATACATCAGCTGGCTGAGAGGTGTCGCAGCGTCAACTTGGCTCTCAACATGATTAAGACCAAGGAATTGATTGTAGAATTTTGGCAGGGGATGTCAGGAAAACACACACTGAGGGGCCAGCAGTGGAAGGGATGAGCAATTTCAAGTTCCTGTGCATCGACATCTTAGCGGATCTATCCCGGGCCCAACATATTGAAGTAATTACAAAGAAGGCGTGCCAGCAGCTATACTTAATCAGGAGTTTGAGGGGGATTTGATTTGTCACCAACATTTATATAGTACAGCGGAGAACATTCCAACTGTTTGCATCATTGCCTAGTGTGGAGGCTCCAATGCACAGATTGGAGGGGGCTGCAGAGGGTTGTAGACTCAGCCAGCTTCATCGCGAGCACTAACCTCTCACCATCAAGCACACCTTCAAAGGGCAAGAAGGTGGCATCCATCATTCAGGACCCCCATCACCCAGGACATGCCTTCTTGTCATTACTACCATCAAGGAGGAGGATCAGGAGCCTGAAGATGCACATTCAGTGCTCAGAAACAGCTTCTTCCCCTCCACCATCAGATTTTTGATTGGTTCATGAACAGTTCCTCATTATTCCTCCTTTGCACCATTGATTTACTTTATTTTTAATTATAATTTAGAGTAATTTTTCTACATATGTTTCACATTGCACTGCTGTCACAGAACAAATTTCACGACATATGTCAATGATAATAAACATAGTTATGATTTTGTTTCTAAAATGGAAGAAACTTTCTTCGTGTGATACATATCTCGCATTGTTTTAATGTACACAAAATTTTTCTGTCTGCATATCAAAACAGTATCAGGGACAAATCTTAATCATCATTATTGTGATTGAGTTTTGATGTGAACCTATTTATGACAAGTGGGGATGATTATGAATTTGTAATAGAATCATGAAAAGAGGATTTAACAAGGAATTAGGTAATGGTTTATACACGTTTGGCAAACATGATACGTAAGGTGCCTTTTTCACTTAATGCTGAACCCCATTCAGTGTCGTACTGAATTTGGCTTCATTCAGCTTTTGATCTGCAGAGAATTAGCTGATCTTTAATTGCAGGACCCAAAATAGACGTTACAATACGTCATTGTGCTGAGTTTAAAGGCAACAAAGGGAGAAATAAAGGAGAGTTCTGCTATTGATAATTAAGCTGTGATTAGATGAAACATGATCAGTTCCAATGGCTTTTTCAATGCTTGCAAAAAATGCTTTGGCACAGACTTGAAAATAGTTACCTAAGGAGGGAGTGGATTGCAGGTATTTATAGAATTGTGAACAAGAATAATTGATGTTGTCAGGAAAGAAAAAAAGAGCTAATTGTTGCTTGTAAATAAATAAATTCAGGAGTTCCTAGATGTTTTACTGAGAATTAGTGTCTCTGCTGCTGCCAAGAACAAATTAATGATTTGGAAAACAGCCATAATTGTATAAATCTTTTTTGTTTATATTTTTTCCTTTTATCTTGTAGAGTTGTGCAACTAGTAGAATAGAGTTGACCTGCCTTTAGTGATATCAATTTTCTGGTTTGAAAATGCAAAGAACATGTGAAAATTGTATAGTTGTACTGAATATAAAGAGTAATTGTGCAAGCTTTGGAGGGAATCAAATAGAGTAACTCATGCAACACACATCAAAGTTGCTGGTGAACGCAGCAGGCCAAGCAGCATCTGTAGGAAGAGGTGCAATCGACGTTTCAGGCTGAGACCCTTCGTCAGGACTAACTGAAGGAAGAGTGAGTAAGGGATTTGAAAGTTGGAGGGGGAGATCCAAAATGATAGGAGAAGACAGGAGGGGGAGGGATAGAGTAACTCATGTATATGTTCAGCAAGAATTTGATATGCTTCATATTATATATCTTACTCATGATATTTTAGGTTTGCAGTATCTTGCATTTAAAAGTGTATTTGTCGAAAAAGACAAGAAGTATTGCCACTGTTGTCTTTACACAGTTGCAAAAGTTGCATTTACAAACATTAAATTTACTGGCAGGCTTTTATGATTTCATATGTTACGGTTTAGAAGTTAACAAGGCACATTTTTGCTTACCTTTTCTCCTCCCTCAAAAAGAATGCAAAGTAATTAAAATATTTTCAGAAAGCAAGGCACAGGAGACTTCAGATGCTGGAATCTGGACAAGTGAACAATCTGCTGGAGGAATTCTGTGGTCCGGTAGTGACAGTTGTTGGGGGTGGCGGGGTGGGAATGAATTGTCAGTATTTTGGGTCATAAATTTTTAAAGATATTTATATATACCACCTTTTAAAACTTCAGGGCATCAAAATGTTGTTACTGTTAAGTACTTCTATAAGAGTACTCCATTGGTTCTGAGCTACCTTCTTGAGCAATCGCTTGTTTATTATGTACCGTGTCATAAGGTGCTACTCTTCGTCCAAGGGTGACCTGTGGGCTAATGGTAGGGAAGGATTGCCCTACACTACCTTTGGTAGGGACCCCTCCTCCCATCTTGAACCATAGGGATGGTAATAAACTCTGGCCTTGCTGGTAATGGCATATCCCTCCAGATGAACTAAAATTCCTCACTACAGTAATTTAGGAAAAATGAGAGCCAAGTGCTGTTGAGGATTGACCCACAAATAGAACTGGAACAATGGCTAGATGAACTTCAGCACTGGAAATAATTTGGAAAATATGTAGCTTGGGTGGTTAATGGTTGGGTTGAGTTGTTCTCTGACTTTGGCAATTCACTTGCAAACATTTCATCACCATATGAGGAGACATCGGCAGGGCACTGTTGATTGTGGTGTGTCCTCCACGTTCGGAGTTCGGAGGACACACCACAATCAACAGCACCCTGATGGTGTCTCCTCCTATGGTGACAAAACATTTGCAAGTAAACTGCCAAAATCGGACCATTTTAGCATTCTAGCTAGTGTGCTAGGTGGGATTTCTACAGTGCTCTCCAAAATATTACAGTGGATGTCTGAATGTAGTATGGTTTAAGAAGGCAAGAGCTTGAAGAAATGGTTGTCAAACGGGAACTGATTTTGTCAGGGTAGGCTACGGGCGTCTGTTCAAAGAATAAAGAATGTGTGAAGGGCCTGAGGTCTGAAGGAGATCATTAGGATGAGGAAGGAGGCTTGGAGGCTCAGAATCGGGCCTATTATCACTGTTGAAGGCCATGAAATATGTTGTGGCAGCAGCACAATACAAGATACTAAAAATTACTTTTAAGTTACAAAAACAAATAAATATTGCAAAAGATGGATAATGAGCTTGGGTTCATCGGCCATTCAGAAATCTGATGGTGGAGGGGAAGAAGCTGCTATCAAAACATTGAATATGGGTCTTCAGGCTCCTGTACCTCCTCTCGGATGATAGTAACGTGAAGAGGCCATGTCCTGGATGGTGAGGGGCTTCAATGATGGATGCCCCTGTCTTGAGGTGTTACCTCTTGATAAAGTCCTCGACAGTAAGGAGGGTTATGGAACTAATGATGGAACTAGCCAAATCTATAACTCTTGGCAGCTTCTCGCGATCCAGTGCATTGGAGCCTCCATACCAGTGTGTGATGTGAGCACCAGAATGCTCTGCACCACAGGAATTAGCAGGAGTGTGGAGAGTCTTTGGTGATGTACCAAGGCAATGCTAAAAATCTTGAAATTGACTCAGAAGCACTGAAGTTTGGGAAGCACCAAAGGCATGATGCTGTCACTCTCTGCGAAGGTAATTGAAAGACGATTCAGAAATTTGAGGTAAGTTCTATCCTAATAATGAAATATTACATTGTCTTCAATGGAGTCCTGAAGATTCAGACAGATAAGGAATAATAAGGGAAAGCCAATATGGTAATTTAGAGGGATCAAGTTTCTGAAGTATGGAAGATTTTGTAAGTACAAATTGATACCATTTATTGAGACTTCTGGAAGATATTTAGTGGGGATGAAAATAACAGAATTACCAAAATTGGAAATAAGCTGGGTGGAATGGAAGAAAATGACTAATGGAGGCGTTGGGATCAAGGTCTCACACGGTTGGTAGTATTTTCAATGATCTGGAATTAGTGACCAGGTTAGAAGTTTGCTCATAATGACAAAGTGGAAAATTGTGATGGGAAACTGAAAATCAAATCATAGAGTAATATACTATGCATAAGAATTGTGAAATTAGGAAGAGTTTCTCCGCTCTATCCATTCAAATAACACTTGCATATGGATAGATAGAGATTAACTTAATGTATTTAATGGCAAGTCGTTCCTTTGCTTTTGGACACATATGATAGCTCATGATATTTGTGGCATTTCTGGTTGGGAGAAGTAGTTTTGTTTTGGATTAGCATCATACATTATCCAGAACTGGAATATAGCAGTTTTACAGTGATAGGTTGACAATTAATGCAAATTATTAGTGTAGATGAATGTTAATGCCTTGACTGTATGTATTTATATTTGTAATTCAACTTTTCATTGATCTGGGATCCAAGCATCATCAGAATAGACGGAACGAACATAAAGCTGGGTTCAAGTCTCAGCGAATATGTTGATGTATAGATAGGTCATCTATATTGAAAGGAGTAGTAATTGATCTAAGATGCAAAAGGAGGTGAACTGGTTATTTTCAATAAAGCTGGGTGTTAGAATCAGCAACCTATAACAGTAGATACAAAAGTCAAATCAGTACATTTCTGCACACCACATTGCAACTTCAGCATTATAAATATTGCGGTTTGGAATTAATTTTTCAATTCTTTCCATAAAATGTATATTGAATCTAACAGTTTTTCAATTGTGTGATGTTTAGATCTTAGTTAATATCACTGATTGTTATATTGAATTTCCATGGAAGCATTCATGTATTTAAAAAAAAATACACGTTTCTGTCCCTGAATGATTTCTCTCTTGCTATCTTTGGCGGTAGTTAAATGTGCTTAAAAATACACATGATGATTATTTGTCCTGTCAGAGTATTTGGAAAACTATCCATTGCTAAAGTCAATGACAAGCCTGTTTTATTTTGGAAGGTTATTTTGAATGCACGTATGTCACTTGGAACGGGTTGCTCAGTGTTTAAGTTGCCCTTTTATGATTCATCTTGAGGCACAAATCAAAAATAATTTAAAAAATCTAATGTGTCAGAAAAGCTGTAGGACAAATGTAAGATGAAAACAGAATGCTTTTGATTGTGGGGCCCTGTGGGAATGACAATCATTGTGCCTTTGACTTGAATCTATCTTAAATTTTGTCCAGTAGGGTGCAGCATTATTGTCTGAAGTGGGGTCTTTAACTTTATTTCTCAAGTTATTAGATAATGGTAAGTTTAAAAGGTATAAAGATTCATTATTACTGATAATGGCATATAAATGGCTGTAAAATCAGGGGCCAATTTTACTTCACCAGTGGTGTTCAAATGATTGTAGACAATTTTGGAATGATGCAATCTGAGGTCATGTGGGAGGGAAGAATGTACTTCATTGTCTAAACCTTAAAGCTATACGTACCAAAAGTAGAAAATTCGAAATATATCCAATTAGTAATTGGGGTTTGCAGTTAATACCTTTTAGAATTTTCACCCATTCTATTTTCTGCGTTTTTATTGCTAACCTATATTAATATTTTTTGTTGCGAGTTAAATCCATGGGAAATAAAGTTCAGATTAACAATGGCAACTTAAATTCCCTGTGTTGTAATATGGAAGCAAAATCTGCCCCGGTAGATTGGGGCATATTGAAACCAAAATGATTAAAGTGAAATAACCTTATTTTTAGATCTGGATTTATCCTATTTTTCCTCTCTTGTGCAATATATCAAGGACAGACAACCAATTAATGGAAAACTCTGCTAGTTTTACAACTGTCTCCCCATACAATTCTGATCATTGTACGAGAACACACTGATCATGAATTTTCTTTACTTTGCCCTTAAATTAAGACTGGCTACCAAGTACAGTGAAGCCAACAGAGACTGTGGGCGTAGGTTCCCCTGAAATTGAAAGGTTCAAAATAAAATTTATTATCAGAGTACATACATATCACCACATACGACCCTGAGATTCATTTTCTGCAGGCATTCTTAGCCAATCTATAGAGCAGCAACTGTAAACATCAGAAATTGTTAATGGTAAGCAAACTGTGCAAATGTAGATATAAATAAATAGCAATAAAAAATGAGCATGAAATAACAATATAACAGAGTCCTGAAATGAGTGTTGAAATCCCCTTTTGTTCAAGGAGGCTGATGGTTGAGGGGTAGTAACTGTTCTTGAACCTTATGGTGCGAGTCCTGAGGCTCTTGTACCTTCTACTTGATGGCAGCAGCGAGAAAAGAGCATGGCCTGGGTGGTGAGGATCTTTGATTATGGATGCTGCTTTTCTACGGCAATATTTCTTGTAGATGCGCTCAGCGGTTGGGAGGGTTTTACCTGTGATGTACTGGGCCGAATCCAGTAACTTTTGTAGGAGTTTTGACTCGAAGACGCTGGTCTTCCTATGCTAGACCGTAATGCAGCCAACACACATCTATCGAAGTTTGCCAAAGTTTTTGATGACATGTCGAACCTCTGCAGACTCCTGAGGCAGTAGAGGCACTCTCGTGCTTTCTTCACAGTAATATTTATATTTGTATGAAAGTGGTGTACAAGAGGTCCACGGAGCCTGTACAGTGTTGAAGCAGGGTCCCTTTGATTGCACTCAAGTGTAGAACCATCAGGCTTCACTCAGTGCTGGATCAGAATCTTTAGGGACATAAAGCTCAGGATTCAACACATGCTGGATCTGAGCACCAGCGATCTGCCTGGACATGGGCATGGCTGTGACTGGCACTGACCACATTTTCAAAGAGTTCTCTTCAAGGAACGATAGGTTTTGAATTACTTGAATTTCCTCTTCTGCCTCAGCTATCCTCCCATATTTTACAGTTGTCTGTGTGAGTGATACTTTGTGAAATTAAAATGTGAGCAGCTATTTTTTTGAAAAATGCACTTTTATATTTTCTCTAAATGACTTGGAGTGTTGTATTTAGATAGATAGATAGATATTTTATTGATCCCAAAGGAAATTACAGTGTCACAGTAGGACAGATATACAAATATTTGGAAGTAAGAAACAATAAAAATAAGTTACCTAAAACAGTCTAACAGGAGAGGGTCATCATTTCCCTGGCTATAGGTTGACTCATTGCAGAGCCTAATTGCTGAGGGTAAGAATGACTTCATAGTGCTCTTTGGAGCAGTGCAGTTGTCTTAGTCTATAACTAAAAGTTCAGCCAAGGTGGCATGCAGAGGGTGAGAAAGATTGTCCAGAATTTCTAGGATTTTCCATGAGGAATTTGTTCTATCACAGCCTCCAGTGTGACCAGTTTGACTCCTATAACAGAGCCAGGCTTTCTAATCAGTTTATTGAGCCTGTTGGTATCACCCACATTGATGCAATTGCCCCAGCACACCACTGCATAGAAAGTTGTACTGGTGACAATAGACTGGTGAGAGCCCAGCATACTCCAAGGGACCTCGGTCTCCTTAGGAGGTAGAGGTGACTCTGGCCCTTTTTATACACCGCCTCTGTGTTGGTGCTCTGTTCAAGTCTGTCATCCAGGTGCATCCACAAGTACTTGTAGGTCCTCACCAAATCCACGTCCTTGCCGTCAATAGTAACAGGGAGAAGTGCAGGCTTAGTCTTCCTAAAGTCCATCACCATCTCCTTTGCTTTACTGATGTTGAGCTACAAATGATTCAGCTTGTACCATTTGACAAAGTCCTCCATCAGGGCCCTGTATTCATACTCCCATCCTCTCTTTATACATCCAACTATTGCTGAGTTATCAGAGAATTTCTGCAAATGACATGACTCAGCGTTGCATCTAAAGTCTGAGGTATACAGAGTAAACAGGAAAGGAGCCAATACAGTCCCTCATAGGGCCACAGTGCTGCTAGTAGCCATATCTGACACACAGCTCTGAAGCCACACAAACTGTGGCCTGTCAGTCAGGTAGTCCATTATCCAGCATACAATGGAAGTGCCAACCTGCACTGGATGGAGTTTTTCCCCCAGCAATGAGGGCTATATGGTATTGAAGGCACTTGAGAAATCAAAGAACATGATCCTCATAGTGCTGCACTGCTTAATGAAATGGGAGTAGGTTCTGTTCAGCAGGTAGTGTTTCAGGAACATGATTAGCAGATCATATATTATAGTTTTAGTTCTCTCACTGAAGTAATTTCAAACAATTTTCATAACTCCAAGAAACTCTGCTGATTGTGCATGAGCTGCTCCCGGGATTTTCTATTATATGTTGTAAGATTCAATGCAACGTGACTAAATCTTGCATCTGTTCAAGATTTAAACATTCAAAGTACATTTATCGTCAAAGTATATATACAGAATACAACTCTGAGAATCGTCCTCCTGCAGGTGGCCACGAAACAAAGAAACACCATAGAACCCGTTCAAGAAAACAGCAAACACCCAATGTGTGAAAAAAGAACTAATTGCACAGATGTCAAAAAGTGAGCGATCAGATCGGAATGCAAACATCAAACCAGGAATCCAGTAGTATTTAGTTCATTTCAGTGGCATGCAATTTCACTGCTGATCCAGATGCATTCATGTGCATGTTTATTTTCAATTCAATGTGTGGCACTAGACAGTAATTCAGAGCAGGACTCTGGGCTGTATTTCCTCTCCATCAATCCTTTTATCCAAGCTACTCTCAGACATAAGGACATTAATGTGAGTGTACTTTTACAATTATTGTCCAAGCTAACTGTCTGCAGATCACAAGCCATGTGTTCCCCCCCTCATCATAAAGTGATGCACATCTTTATAATAGGTGTAGTTTTCTGAGCTGAAATACGTAAACTGTTTTTGTTCATGTCAAAATGTATTTAAAAGTAAATGTGCAAGATCCCTGTTGCAATTAGCACATTAATACTTAGGAAGTGCAGGTGTTTTCAAAAGTAGGAAGCAAAGCAGCCAATTTCCTCACTCAGATTGCTCAGGGCCACTTCAGAAGATAATGATTCTGATTGAAGGATAAGCATTGGCCAAGATACTAAAAGTGTCAGTGCAACGTTGAGGGCAGGTGGGCCTGAACCTGTGTTGTTCTGTTCAGTGCTCTATGTTCTAAATTCTTATTGTAATGCAGAAGAAATCTATTCAATCTGTGCCCGCTCCCAACAGAGCAATCCCATCAGTCCTGATGCCCCCTTCTTATTTCCACGCTGGTCTCACAAATTATTCTCCCTCACATCCAGTAACATTCTCTTTGATCCTTTGCCGCTGACCTGGACTGAGGAGTAACTTGCATTCAGTAATTAATCCAGCAACACTGGGCAGGAACCCACAAAGACACAACAAGGCCATGCAAACTCTGGGTCATTGGAGTTGTGAAGCTGGAATGCTAACTGCTGCCTTCTCTGACAATACCATTGTTTCTCAAAGTCGTACCACGGGAACTTTCATGTCCACACTAGAATGTAGATGGAGTCTTAATTAATGTCTCAATCAGAAGACAGCACTTCTGAGAGTACAGTAATCCCTCGCTGATCCGCCAGGTCATGAGCTTGGATATTTTTCAGCTGAGGTGTAGACAGAAGTGCGTTGCTCTTATCTGATTCAATTCTGTTTTTGACAGTTGATTATATTACATGCTTGGTTACACCAATAAGATTGTTAGTATTTATGATGTAACAAAACCACTGATTTAAGATGGATTACAGAAAATCTTCGAGATTATAAAAATATAGTTCCAACTGGCTTTTATCATCAGGTACGTATTCCCTTATTTTGAAAGCAAATACAGTGGATTCTGGTTAATTGGGCCATTGGTTAATCAGGACAGCTGCTTACTTGGGACAACTTTTAGAGCAAAAACTAATCAAGAAAATAGCCGAGATTCGCTTTGTTTATTTGGGATACTATGCTGCTTAATTGAGACAGGAGGTTGTTGCCAAGCAGTTTCCAATTAGCGTTAGTCGTGGGAACTTGTGTGGCCATTAGACATTACTCCGTGCTTAGAGCAAACAATTTAAAACAGCATCAGTTACATGTGTTCGTGTTCAAAAGGCAATGATGTTGGTTTCTGATAGTTGGTGAGAAATAAGTAGTAAGATGACTTGGAATTATTTTGCTTGCTGTGGTTACAAGCATTCAGGTTTGGAGATGCCAAAAATGGCCAGCTATGAAACTGAAATAATGTCACTACTTCAACAAGTTAGGAATGACGAAGAATTTGGAGGTATCAACAATCATCTTGGATGTTGCAATGAAAATGAAGATTTGGATGATAAAAACCTTGAATTGTATGAAGGCAGGGCATTATTTGCACTATGTGTCTCTGCTGATTTTGTTCATTTACAGTTAATGAAAAGAACACGGCAGTGTACACTGGATGAATTCCTCCATTGATAACTGAGAATCTAATACATAGTTTTATTGTGTTGTAGTAGCATAGTTAGTGTTTAAATGAAATACGTACTGAATACATAATTTGTTACTCAGTTAAATGGTATTTTAAGCAACACACACAAAATGGAGGAACTCAGCAGGCTAGGCAGCGTCTATGGAAAAGAGTAAAGTCAACGTTTCGGGCCAAGACCGTTTAGCTTGCTTGTAAACAGTACTTTGTCATTTTTGCACCACTTTAATTAGTTCCATGAAGCATCTCATTGGGGCATCTGCTTATCTGGGCCAAAAGGTACAGGTCCCGATCTGTCCCAGCTGAGTGGATCCACTGTACCATTCAAGGTCTGTATACTATTGAGTTTTTGTGTTTTCTGATTGATAAACCACACAGTAAACACGAGATTTTTGGGCACTCTGTGACTTAGGCAAGTTGTTGTAGGAGGGGTGAAACTGGGAGAGGAGTGCCTTCTCATCTCCCTTGTACGTAGACTAGAGTGTTGCTTAGCAATTATCAGAGGGTGAGATGAATTATATCATTGCAAATGTCAGATTGGATTATATGTAACTATTCCTCAAGACTGTTTTAAATGAACTACAAGTAAATTCATTAAGCTTGAATTGCTTTGGTCAAGAGCCTCAATCTGTTCTGAAGTGCAGAGTGGGTGAAGGAAATCAGATAAGAGCAAGTACAGGTCTGCTTTAAGTGAGTTCAGAATCAGGTTTATTATCACTGTTATATGATGTGAAATTTATTGTTTTGCCACAATGCAATGCTAAGGCAAATAGTCCAAGTAAAAAGGATGATGAGGGAGTGTTCATGGGTTCATGAACCATTCAGGTGGAGGGGAAGAAGCTGTACCTCAATCACTGAGTGTGATCTTCAGTCTCCTGTACTTGAAGTAACGAGAAGCAGGTATGTCACACATGGTTAGAGTCCTTAATGATGGATGTCATCTTTTTGAGAGAATGCCTCTTGAAGGTGTTCTCAGTGGTGGGAGGTTTGTGCCTGTGATGGAACTGGATGAGTTGAGAACCCTCTGCAGCCTCCTCCAATTCTGGGCGTTGGAGCCTCCACACCAGGCTGTGATGCAAACGTCAGAATGTTCTCCACCATACATCTAAGGAAGTTTGCTAGAGCCTTTGGTGGCATTCAAAATCTCCTCTACTCCTAATGAAATAAAGCCAGTTGCACGCACCCTTCATGATTGCATCTGTGTGTTTGGCCTAGGACAGATCCTTAGAGATGTTGGCACTCAGAAACTAAAAGCTTCCTATCCTTTCCACCTCTGAGGATTGGTGCATGTTCTCTCAACTTCCCCTTTCAGAACTCCACAGTCACTTCCCTTGATTTTGCTGATGTTGAGCAGGAGTTATTGTTGCAACACCGCTCAACAGTATGATCTGTCTCACACCCCTATACCACCCCATTGCCATCTGAGAGTTTACCAACAGCAATGGGGCAACTTATCAATTTATAAATCAGCTAGCTGCACAGACACGAGTGGACTAAGCATGCATCCTTGAGGTGCATCTGTGTTGATTGTTCAGCAAGGAGAAGAAGTTATCATTGATCTTTTACTGACTGTGATCCCCTGATGAGGAAGTTGAAGATCCAGTTGCAGAGAGAAGTATAGAAGCCTAGGTTTAGGAAATCAGTGATTAATACCAAGGGGATGATGTTAGTGAATGCAAATGGTAATTGATAAAAAGTAGCCTAACATACAGGTATGTTTTGCTGTGGTCTAGGTTCTCCATAGCAGAGAGCCAGTGAGATTGTATCCGCTGTAGACCTATTGTGGCAGTGGGTGAATTACAATGGGTCCAAGTCCTTTCTCAGGCACAAGTTAGCTCTAGCCATAACCAACCGCTCGCTGCACTTGATTGTGGTAGATATGAGTGCTGCTGGTCGATGGTCATTGAAGCAGTTCACTCTACTCTTTGTGGGTTGCTGCCCTTTTGAAGCAGGTGGGAACCTCAGACCGCAGCAGTGAGAGGTTGATATCTTTGAAGATTCTAGCTAGTTGATCAGCACAGGTTTTCAGTATCCAGCCAGGTACACCCTCAGGCCTGATGCCATGCAAGGATTCATCTCCTTGAAGTTGGCTTTCTGACGCTGGCTTCCGAGGCAGAGATCACAGGTCAACAGATGCTATGGGAATTTGCACAGGCGTAGTGTTGTTCTTCCTTTCAAAGTGTGCATAAAAGGCATTGAACTCATTGGGAAGAGAAGTATCGTTTTCATTAATGTTGTTAGGTTTCACCTCATTGGAAGTCATGGCATGCAAGCCCTGCCACAGCTGTTTGCTGAATTGCCTTTTTAATCTCATGACGACCTTCCATAGGTCATACCAGCCAATATTATTTCTTTCAAATTGAAAAGGGAGTCTAGTCATGTTAGTTCCTCCTTTGCACCTTCCATTGTGAATATATGTGGACATCTTAGCTGTGGATAGTCACTTGTTAAGAGGTTAATTGGGAATTTTGCTATGCAAAGCTGATCCCCACTCATTTATGGTGTCTTTATTTGCTAGTAGAATCTTCAGTTTGAATGTAAGATGTAATTGGGATTCAGTCTGTGGGCACCTCATATAGCAGCAAGCATCCCTAGAGATTGTGCTCTTTTGTTAATTACTCCTGTGTTTCATCATGAGCAACTGCCTTTATTTTGTGTGACAGA
This sequence comes from Mobula hypostoma, assembly GCF_963921235.1. NCBI lineage: Eukaryota > Metazoa > Chordata > Chondrichthyes > Myliobatiformes > Myliobatidae > Mobula > Mobula hypostoma. Next base: position 23,160,013 of record NC_086116.1, on the reverse strand, counting down.
CAATTTAAATGCGAACAGAAAAAGAAAGCAGTCGACTAGGTAAAATAATTAAATATTCCTCAGTAACCACCCAAAAATGCATCACCAGGATATGACATGTGTTCTCAAGGAAATTGTACCAAAACCTGAAAAATTCCCCACATACGCACTTGGTTGAAGGAGCAGAGAAATTGCATAAGCATGTTCGTATAAAATTGTAAATACAGATACTGAATGGATAGGAAAATGGTTATTTGAAATTGATTTGTGTGCTCACTGAATTTGAATTTGTAAATTAAAATTGGATACTTTTGCAATTGATTAGCAATTGGAGAGGAGTGAAATTATTTGTGTGTCCATCTATGCCCAATCTTGTGCACAGCTACATCAACGGAATGTTGGTTCGTAATGTTAAATATTTTGGAATACAAATGTACAAGTGTGCTTTACTTGTAAAGAGCATTAGACAGATCTTTTCAGTTGGACTGGATTCACAAGATCTGTATTTTCCATGGACCAGGTCTAGGACACAACACAGGAATGGAAAAAAAAAGTTTTTTAAAAAAACATGAAGGCATAAATTTAGATTTATTTACCTCAGTGAGGTGTTCAAATTGATGCCTTGCCAAGGATCGTCACCCTGTTGTGATGGAGAAGTTCGTGAGTTCCTAAGCTTCAGAGGTTGATGCTTAACTCCTGGTCGGGTTACCTCTCACATTTGGGGAAAGTTCCAGACAAAAAGCGATGTAACCAAGACCTTAGTGGTGGAGTTGGCAGCTGATGATGACACATCACCATGGCAGTGAAGGTCCGCTGTTATTTTGCATTCCATGCTCTGGATCCTGACTTCGATCTGTCAAGGATCATGTGATGTTTGCCCGTGCATCAGCCCCTCCACGTTAAACAAAGTCACACACAGGCGTTGTCCATTAAGAGAATTCACCCTAACATCCTGGGACAACCTCTTTGGAGAAAATCAAAGTGCGATCACTTGACTGGAGTGATCGCACTACTGCTACTATTCAAATTGAATAGGTGTTTGTTTCCTTATGTGGAATGAAATATTCCCTCTGGTGTGGATATCCAGTACAGGTACTCAGATATTTTTAACATAAAGAGAAATTTAATTTAGAACCATCTCCCACAAAGTGGACAGCTGCTGGTTCAATCTAAATTGTTCATGACTGTGATCAGTAGTTTCTTGTTGGGTTATGCTTTTCAGGGTTGTAGAGCCAACTGTGGCAAATGGAACTTAAAGCAGAAAATGCAAGCTTAGGACACAATAGTGGGAAGATAAATAGTTAACTCTGAAGTGTTTTCAACTGAGTGCATTAACTCTGTTTCCACCCCACAGATTTGTCCTGACCTGCTGAAAACTACTAGCATTTTCCTTTTAGATTTCCAATACCTTTCTTTTAAAATTTTCGTATAGGATTGAGGCATGGATTAACTGTTGTTATAATATTGGAATGGTGAAAACTATTTGAAAAGCTGAATGACTTAGTCCTCCTGTTCCTGTAGTTCTTTGTTATAACATCTGTGTGTGGACTACTGTAAAAGGATCTGCCGTCGGCAGAATTATTACAGGCAACCAGATTGAAGAAAAAGCAGTACATTTAAAATCCATTGTTCTCAAACCATTTTCAAAAGGCAACATCAGTTAATTATTACTCCTGGTTTAGAGGCACACATCTTTTGATCCCCATTTATATAATTAAGAATTCTATTTGTTTAAGTAATTATTTGTTTGATTAACTGCTGGATTGTTGTGAGGTTTGGCATGGGCAGGACTTGAATCTTTTGTCACAAAATGTAGAGGAGAGTTGACCAAAAAAACAGAGCAGCGAAGATAGTTTAACAGTTTACTAATAAACTGCAAAATAACAAGCCATGAGGGGCCATGAAACAAGAGAGAACAAATTCTAAACACAACGGGCAATAGGGTAATGGCTAGGAGCAACTGGTTAAAGCTGACTCATTCGATGGGTGAATAAGGACTGTGGATGAGAGCTGGGTTTGAATAGGCTGCAGGTGATGAGTTAGAAACAAGTTGGGTTCTCTACGTCTCCATGGATTTACTGGGTGAAGTCAACTGAGGTTGCAGACAGGTTGTCCAGCAGGTGCATCCCTAACTCAGTAGGGAATTGGATGACCAGACAAAGTAAGAGTCATGAGTAGAGAGCCGGGGAAACCTAAGACAAGAGGAGTGTTGGGTGAGTCGATAAGGAGGAATTGAATGGACTCGCTGTGCTCGCCAGTGCTCATGTACATAGGCCGTTTGCATATTTGGACCATCCCAATCCCAAAGGGATATCCATCTATGGCAGTGATGCAGATGGAGTAAGAGATAGGGTCGGTTGGGAGTCCAGGCTGTACGTACAGGCTGATCCAGATTGTTGCCTGCAGTGCTAGAGCCCTCCAAAGCCTCTTGTGCACTTAGAGCCATTGGGCTGTTGAGGAGGAGTGAGAGTGAGTTGGGCTATGGTGCTGGGATGAGGGGCCTAAGGGAGCTTAGCAGATAAGAGGCCCATTGTCCCTACCTGTTCGTGCAATTTCCTAGACACAGTGAGCATTTGATGCATTGGTGATTGGCTGCTCCACAGTAAGCACACAAGGTGTTTGATCACAGATGCTCATACTTTTGTTGGGGGGGGTGGGGTTGAGGGAACTCTCTAACTGCATGGGCTCTGGAGGTGTTGCTGGTGAGGATCCTGCAGCCTGTAATGGTTCTGGGAATAAACTGGGGTTCTGGCCGATGGTTCTGGAAGATTGCTCTATAAGAAGGCCAGAGTGATGAGGCCTTTGAGATCAGTGGGCATCTCCCAGGTAGACAGTTCATCTTTCGAGCTGTCCGAGTGGCCGAAATGATAATGTACCAGCAGTGCTTTCGCATTTCATCTGCACTCCACCACAAGGGTCCTGAATTCCATGATGTAATCCAGCACCGAGTGTGAACCTTGATGCAGGCGAAATATCCGATCTGCTACCTTACTTCCACTCCCTGGATGGTCAAAAACCCGACGCATCCTCATACCTGTTGTAAGTAGGAGTTTAATTGTCCTATTTACCTGCAGCCCAGCTCAGATTTCACCCTGTCAGGAGAGAGATGATCAAGGCAATCTTGGCTTGGTCTGTAAAATACAGAGATGGCTGGAGCTCGAAGTGCAAGGCATACTGGGACAGGAAGTTGCATCATCAGATAGGGGATCCAGTGAAGTGTTCGGGCAGCAGAATTTGGGGCTTCAAGGGAGGTGGACTGGTGTGGGGCTCTTGTATCGAGAGGGAGAGTTGGTTAAGAGTGGTGAGCAGCTGGTGAGTGGATTCCTGCTGCTTCTGGATTGTGTGCTCATGCTGACAGACGACTTTCTTTAGGCAAGCATACTCTGCATGGCCAATGGCTGGTTCACTCATCCTGTCAGGAATTGTAGAGGAGACTTGACCCAAATGCAGAGCAGTATAAATGATATTTTTCTAATAAACTGCAAAAAAAAGAAGCAACAAGGGTCCGCAATTCAAGAAAGAACTGGTACTCAACACACCAGGTAACTGAAGGCCAGAAACAACTGGTTAAGGCCGGCTGGTTCGATGGGTGAACACAGACTATGGAAAAGAGCTGGGTTTAAATAGGCTGCCGGTAATGAATTGGAAGAGAGTGGCAAGTGACTCCTGTTTGCTGGGTGGAGACTGGGAGGGGCCTGCATGTTCAGGCCTGACATCTTTTTGCATTAATCACTTAAAAAACCAATGCAAAACCTCTGAAGGTTACTTAGGTACTTTTTTTTAACACAGTAAAATTCAGCGCTGACAATAAATAGCGATCACGTAGAATTTAAATTTTGCTTGCACAATGCTGTATAAAACACAGACTTTTGAATAATCTTTTTGTCTCTGGTATGCACTGTTTAATGCAAGGTGGTATTGAAGAAAGCTGCAAGTGTATAAATGGAGCTGGGGGGAAACAAATAAAGGTGTGGACAATTGCATGAAAGAAAATGAAGATTTTGCTCTCTTGATTTACAGAAATTTGCTATGGAAGCTCTGAAGCCAGATAGTAATTGAAGGGTCTGCAGTTTTCAAACAACAACTAATGGTCTTAGTAAGAGAAAGTCAACAAGTCATCTTGACTGAGGGGATCACTTCCTTTGCAAAACCCACTTCTTTGTGGACTGCAAAGTAAGCTAGTTTTTCCTCGCATGTTTGAATATCACACCAGTTTGAATAATGAAATCCACCACCTTGTGAAATTGAGCAGAGAAATGGCAAAGGTCCTGAACGTGTGTTTCTCCAAAGTCAGGGTTAATGAGGAAATATATTAGTTTAGTGTAAGACTTTGTTAATTTGACTTAATTTGTATTTACCAAGTCCAAAGTTGATCTTATTGATGGAAGTTTTTAAAGGACAGGGATTAACTTTCTTTTTGCTGAGCAAGTTTAAAAAAAATGCCATTCTGAACAGAATGGGGGAGAAAAAGAAATGCTGATTTTGGGGGCAGTTGCTTGCTTTATGAGGTTGGTTGTGGATGGGGAGCAGGTGACCAGGGAAAAGTATGCATTTTGACTTCTTTACTAACAATAATGTTCAAGCACTTGGATTGGTTTAGGTTCTTTCAGATATTGTCTTTTTAGGTTAGTGTTCAAGCTTTGTGTGCAGACCTGCTCTAATCTACAGTACACCTCTGGAATATTTCCAGATGTGTGAAGGGATCTGAAATGCTAGGTCTCAATGGAAAAGGAATTCAGTTACTTTTTATTTCTATATTTGAAACTAGAAAAATTTTGAGAGTACTTTACACTAAAAGGACCCCTTTGAAAATTTTTCCACTACCTAAGTGTGAGTGTATACAGTATATATGGATGCTGTGATAATATGAGTTTTCATCTTATTCTCTGTAGACAGAATGTCTCTACAGCATTGAAGAGGAAAAATAAATTATGTAGTGCACTCAAAAAAAATTGCAAATACTAACTTTTGACATCATTAAGTATTTAAAACCATTGGATTTCAACATATATAGATAACTTCTCATCAGGAAGCTAATTGGTTATTATAGTGCGACTTCCATTGGTATGATCTGTTAAATTTGCTGCATAGTTTCAGGTGGATAAAATATAAAAATAACCTTTTTCATTTATCCAATTTTATCCTTTGTAAAACACCCAACATTTGAATGTTCAGCCACCATGGTTTAGAGTTAATTTTCTTGTCTTCGAGACTTGATTAAGTTTGTGTGAGAGAGAGGAGGGCAGTGGAAATGGAGGGAGGTAGAACTGCTTATTTATTTTATTTTAGCATTGTGTTTCTATTTCTGCTGGCCTTTTTTTCTCTTGTGAGTTAAGTCTTCCTCCAACAACTTTAACTTAACAAATAGCTATTCCAGTGTGTGAATGCTTTGTGGTTTTAAATTAATTCACATGCTCATCAGTATCCAATTATTGATAAAACATTTTATTCAAACCTGTGGTCTAGTATGAAACTAGTTTCCACCTCACCAGTGGTATAGTGTTGATGATGAATGACGTGCTGTACAACTCTGACTTTGGCTCCCTTTCTCTTCCTGCTCTTAACCTCTTCCGTACTTGAGATGTAAGCATATCCATCCTCCAAAATATCTTCAATTCTGTCCTATGGAGACTGAGACTTATTTCAATTGTGTTTGAATATTTAGGTAATTTTTAGCTCTTTGTCTAAATACATACTGTGTTATTCTATTGCAGTGGTATTTGAAGTACACAGCAAAGTTTATTTATCCAAGCCCTCCGCAGTAACAAGGATTTGGGCAATTGTACTTTGTTTATGAAACTGCCAAATTCCCAAAAGAGTGACAATGTGGAATGGTTAATTAGTAGCTGGTGTATAATTGATGGGTTTTGTGTAATGTCATTCTTTACTTTCGTATATTTTCAGACTACAATTTCCAGTAGGTTCTTCAATTGTGTGTTGATGTTAGTGGTTGATCAGTTCTGAGCCTTGATGCCTCATAGTGGAGTACGTTCAGCTATAACTTTGGTTCCCTGAAATTAGGCAGGTACATTATGAGAAAGAAACATAGAAACTTAGAAAATAGGCGCAGGAGTAGGCCATTTGGCCCTTTGAGCCTGCACAGCCATTCATTACGATCATGGCTGATCATCCAACTCAGAACCCTGTACCTGCCTTCCCCCCATACCCCCCGATCCCTTTAGCCACAAGGGCCATATCTAACTCCCTCTTAAATTTAGCCAACGAACTGGCCTCAACTGTTTCCTGTGGCAGAGAATTCCACAGATTCACCACTCTCTGTGTGAAGAAGTTTTTCCTCATCTCGGTCCTAAAAGGCTTCCCCTTTATCCTCAAACTGTGACCCCTCGTTCTGGACTTCCCCAACATCGGGAACAATCAAAGACAAAACAATCAAACAAAAATGGTATCTCAGGAGTGCATGGCAAAACATAATGGTGTTTGAAACACCTTGGGGTAGAGGGGCAGAGCAGGAGGTTGTTAGGGTGGAGCCATATCTGTGCGGGTCATAAACTTCAGCACTTTGGATGGAATGAGAGGTTGGTGGCATGGTGGGTGAGAGTTTCTCAATTGCTACTACAGGCCCTCCCCAGTTTATAACGGGGCTCTGTTCTTCAGATCTGTTCAAAGCACTTGAACAATTTGCAAGTTGGAATTAAGGTCACAAACTATGTCCTCTCATGGCAGAAGATACTTGGAGCTCTGTAACAGTCAGCAGATCCATCCCACTGATTCTGTCCCCCTCCCCTTGCACTCTTCTGTATATACGGGCTTTACATGTTCGGTATTCATTAGCTGGGGAGAATCTGTATGATAAACTTATATATGTCAAATCTTAGCCTAAAATACCATGGCAAATTAGTAGGAGAATTAGTAGAAAGCGCAAGTGGTGCATGCGAGCTTGATTTCAATGTTTGAGAGAAGTTTGGATAGGTACATGGATGGAAGGGCTATGGTCTCAGTGCAGGTTGATGGGAGTGGGCAGTTTAAATGGTTTGGTTCAAACTAGATGGGCCAAAGGGCCTGTTTCTGTGCTGTATTTTTCAGTGACTTTAAATAAGTTAAAATGCAACTTTTTTTTTTAAGTTTTGTGTATCTCCAGATCTTAACAAGCAAGAACAAATATAGAGTTGAGCTAAATGGCCTTCAGTAGCTGCTTACAAAGTTTATCATGTATTTGTAATTTATTTAATTTACATATAATTTTCTCAGAATGTTGCCACTTCTCTAAGCAGCAAGTTGTGAAGGACATGTAAGAATGGGCTGCCTATTGCAAAATGGCGGATAAAATATCAAAGTAGCACATTCTCTCATCAGAAGTGCACTTTGCTAACATCAGAAGAAAATGTGAAGTAACTGGTTCAGAAATGCAACTTTTTATTGTGCATCTTGACAAGGATAATATGATTATTGGTAAATTGGTTTACTATTGTCACATACTGAGGTACAGTGAAAAGCTTATCTTGCACGCTGTCCATAGAAATCAAACTATAACAGTGTGCAGAATGAAGTGGTGTAGTACAGAGGAAGTGCAACGCAGGTCAGCAATTAGTTGTAATGTCACAACGAGGTAGATTGGGAGGTCAAGAATCCACCTTATACTAGCGAAACACTCGATCTTATAACAGGATAGAAAATGTCCTTATGTCAGTTATGTACTTTCAGACTTTTGCATCTTCTGCTTGATGGGAGTGGGGAGTAGAGAGAGTGCTCAGTTTGGGTGGGGTCTTTGATTTTGTTGGCTGTTTTACTGAGGCAGTGGGAACTGTAGACAAGAGTCCATGGAGGGGATGTTGGTGGTCTCTGTGATGCGCTGATGGTTTCTAGTGATCAGGTGTGGAACAGTTACTATGATGAGGCATAAGTAGGATGGTTTCTGTGGTGCATCAATTAAAACTGGTGAGGGCTGAGGGGACATGCAAAATTCCTGTAGCCTCCTGAGAAATTAGAGCGGCTGGTGAACTTTCTTGACTGTGTTGTTAATGTGGTTGGGCTAAGACAGGCAATTGATGATGTTCACTCCTAGGAATTTGAAACTCTTAAAAAGTAAAAGGAGCATGCACACAGCCCTCCTCCCCTTCCTGAAGTCAATGACTAGATCTTTTGTTCTGCTGACATTGAGGGAAATGTTGTTGTCATGACATCGTATCACTAAGCTCTCTGTCTCCTTCCTTTACTTTGACAACATTATTTTTAGATTCAGCCCACTATCATCTGCAAACCTGTAGATCAGGCATAAAAAAGGCTGGGAAACCTTGCTGTAGATAGAGCTAGAGCAGAATCCAGCCACACAGTCATTAGTGTATAGGGGGTAGAGTTTGGGCTTGAAGGTGCAGCCATATGGGGCATCAGTGTTGAGAATAATCGTGGCGAAAGTGTTGAGGCCTATCCTTACTGACTAACAACTATTCGTCAAGAAGTCTAGGGTTCCATTCGAAGGAATCTACTGTGTTCATAATAGGACTGAAATAAATGCCCATGATCTTCAGGGAAGTATTTTTTCCCTCAAATTCTAGAGGGAGATCAACTTTCACCAATTCAAAACCATTCAAAAAAAATCCCAAAATACGATGATATTATCAATAATATCATCCCAACTGTTCAACAGATGATGCCATTGCCATTACCCTCCACCTGGCCCTAACCCTCCTGGACAAAAAAGACACATGCGTTTGAATGCTGTTCATAGACTTCAGTTCAGCATTCAACACAATCATTCCTCAGAAACTGATTGGAAAGCTGAGCCTACTGGGCCTGAAAATCTCCCTCTGCAACTGGATCCTAGACTTCCTGACTGGGAGACCTCAGTCAGTCCGGATTGGAAACAGTATCTCCAACACCATCTTACTGAGCATGGGGGCCCCCCAGGGCTGTGTGCTCAGTCCACTGCTGTTTACTCTGCTGACCCACGACTGTGCTGCAACACACAGCTCGAACCACATCATCAAGTTCGCCGATGACACGACCATAGTTGGTCTCATTGGCAAGAACAATGAGTCAGCATACAGAGAGGAGGTGCAGCGGCTAATGGACTGGGCAGAGCCAACAACCTGTCTCTGAATGTGAACAAAACAAAAGAGATGTTTATTGACTTCAAGAGGACATGGAGCGACCATTCTCCACTGAACATTGACGACTCCTCCATAGAGATCGTAAAGAGCACCAAATTTCTTGGTACTCACCTGGTGGAGAATCTCACCTGGTCCTTCAACACCAGTTCCATAGCAAAGAAAGCCCAGCAGCTTCTCTACTTTCTGCGAAGGGTGAGAAAAGACAATCTCCCACCCCCCCCATCCTCACAACATTCTACAGAGGTTGTACTGAGAGCATCCTGAGCAGCTGCATCACTGCCTGGTTCAGAAATTGCACCATCTCGGATCGCAAGACCCTGCAGCGGATAGTGAGGTCAGCTGAGAAGATCATCGGGGTCTCTCTTCCTGCCATTACAGACATTTACACCAGACGATGCATCCGTAAAGCAAACAGCATTATGAAGGACCCCACGTACCCCTCATACAAACTCTTTTCCCTCCTGCCATCTGGCAAAAGGCACCGAAGCATTCGGGCTCTCACCACCAGACTATGTAACAGGTTCTTCCCCCAAGCCATCAGACTCCTCAATACCCAGAGCCTGGACTGACACCAACCTACTGCCCTGTACTGTGCCTATTGTCTTGTTTATTATTTATTGTAATACCTGCACTGTTTTGTGCACTTTATGCAGTCCTGGGTAGGTCTGTAGTCTAGTGTAGTTTTTGTATTGTTTCATGTAGCTCCATGGTCCTGAAAAACGTTGTCTCGTTTTTACTGTGTACTGTACCAGCAGTTATGGTTGAAATGACAATAAAAAGTGACTTGACTTGAATAATAATTGGTAAAAGCAGATATAACTACTGGCAAATATTCCAAAATAGAATACGTTGTCAAAGAATGTATGGGAATTCATCTGTGTGGAGATGCAGGGAGGATCCTGAGAACACCTTTGTTAGTTACACAGCAACTGTAAGCTCAATTTCCATTGGCCTTTGTCAAAGGCGTATACCCCCCATGAAAACTAGCTGTTTGCATCAGCAGCACTCTACATCAAAAACATTAACAAACAGAAGTTAATAGAAAGTTATATTACATAAATTACACGTAGCTTATATGGCAAAGTATACATAATAATATTAGTGCAAGTTCAGAATCAGGTTTATTATCACTGACATGTGTTGTGAAATTTGTTAACTTAGCAGTAGCAGTTCAATGCAATACATAATATAGGAGAAAAAAAATAAATAAAAAGTAATCAATTGTAGTATACGTATATTGAATAGATTAAAAATCGTGCAAAAAAACATATTATATATTTTAAAAAGTGAGGTAGTGTTCAAGGGTTCAATATCCATTTAGGAATCGGATGGCAGAGTGGAAGAAGCTGTTCCTGAATCGCTGAGTGTGTGCCTTCAGGCTTCTGTACCTCCTACCTGATGGTAACAGTGAGAAAAGGGCATGCCCTGGGTGCTGGAGGTCCTTAATAATGGATGCTGCCTTTCTGAGACACTGCTCCTTGAATATGTCCTGGGTATTTCGCTGGCTAGTACCCAAGATGGAGCCGACTATATTTACAACCCTCTGCAGCTTCTTTCAGTCCTGTGCAGTAGCACCCACCGCCCCCATATCAGACAGTGATGCAGCCGGTCAGAATACTCTCCACAGTACATCTATAGAAGTTTTTGAGTGTATTTGTTGACATACCAAACCTCTTCAAACTCCTAATAAAGTATAGTCGCTGCCTTGCCTTCTTTATAACTGCATTGATATATTGGGACCAGTTTAGGTCCTCAGAGATCTTGACACCCAGGAACTTGAAAGTACTCACTCTCTCCACTTCCGATCACTCTGATTGATATGTGTTCCTTTGTCTTGCCTTTCCTGAAGTCCCCAATCATCTCTTTCGTCTTATTGATGTTGAGTGCCAGTTTGTGGCTGCGACATCACTCCACTATTTGGCATATCTCGCTCCTCTTGTCACCACCTGAGGTTCTACCAACAATGGTTGTATCATCAGCAAATTTATAGACGGTATTTGAGCTAAGCCTAGCCACACACTCACAGCACACACCCCTGAGGTGCACCAATGTTGATCGTCAGTGAGGAGGAGATGTTATCACCAATCTGCACAGGTTGTGGTCTTCCAGTTAGGAAGTTGATCCAATTGTCGAGGAAGGTACAGAGGCCCAGGTTCTATAACTTCTCGAGCTGGATTGTGGAAATGATGGTATTAAGTGCTGAGCTATAGTCGATGAACAGCATCCTGACGTAGGTGTGTGTGTGTGTGTGTGTGTGTGTGTGTGTGTGTGTGTGTGTGAGAGAGAAGAAAAAAAAAAATCTGGTCCAAAGTAATTTTTTGCTTTATCTACTTGGTTCAGGAACTTGATGCAGTGGGACAGAAGCAATAGTTGCATCTTGAGTTGTGTGTCTTCATGCTCTGTACCTCCTGCCTGATGGCAGCATTGAGAAAAGAGTATGGTCTGGGTGGATGGTTCCTTTTTGATGAACGTTACCTTCCTGAGATCCCCTGTTGGAGAAATGTTTGCCTTCCTGCCTGTCTTAGTTGAATTCTTGAAAATATTTGAGAGAAGCTAACTTTTCCTAAGCAATCAAATGTTTGTTAAAATATTTGAGGGATTTCTTTTTATGCAAAACGAATACATATTCTATGATCTGACTTACAGTAATGTTAAGTGGGAGCCTCGAAACCCTGCGACAGGGGGAAATCAGGCAGCTGGTGGAGAAAGGCAGATGTCTGAGTTGGTTTGCTCTACTCTATTGGAGCAAGGTACCAATTCATATTTAAATTGGAAGGAATGGTAAATGCCCAATTGTGGTCTAAAGCTGTAACACATTCATCAGATACTTGTCACGAGAATCCCAATAGACTCCAACCCTGCTGTTTAGTACAATGTGGATAATTGCTCTGAGAAAATGATAAAAGGGTGTGCTTTCTTTAAAATGCTTTGCTTTTCTAGGGTTTAGGAATTTTGTTTGGCTCAGAGTTATCCGATTACTGCTGTAGCACACACATTAGGGCTGCAAGTCTTTCAGATATTCCTTTCATGTTTTTTTGTTATTTTCCCACACAGCAGTCATACAACTATTCTCATTTTATTTGAATACAAGAAAAATGTATGTATAAAATTATGCATCATATTTCAGCAGGATACATGCTGTGGTCTATGTTAGTTATTACTGGTGTAATAATGAGCCCTACAACGGTGGAAAACATTGGAAAGAGTGGATGATATCAAAGGAGCAGAATGGAATTGCAAATTGCTGGTTACTTTGAACCTAGAGGCGTTACATATTCTGAGGTATTTTATTATTTGTTATTTTTCTATTTTCTTTTTCAAGATTTCTTGGCAATAACGAATCCGAAAATGCTGGAAGTATTTAGCAGATCGGAAATCATCTGCAGAGGCAGAAAAAAGCAAAGCTAATGCTTTGGGTTAATGATCTTTCACCACCCCTTTGGAAAATTATAGATCTGAGAATGTTAATACTATTTTTCTCTCTCTACTGCCTTGCTAAGTATATCTGGCATTTTGTTTGTTTTGTTTTAGATTTTCAGAATCTGTAATATTTTTCTTATGGATAATTCCTTGGCAGCAATCTTGTAGCATTGTTCATACCAGTTGGTAGAGCCTTGCCACTAAGTCAGAGTTTATTGAGATGCAAAGTGGAATAAGCCCTTTTTGCCCATCAAGCCGCGTTGCTCAGTTCTCCTGATTTAACCCTAGCCTAAGCACAGGTCAATTTACAATGACCAATTAACCCATTAATCAGTATGCCTTTGGACTGGGGGTGGAAACCAGACCATCTGGAGAAAACCCACGCATGCCACAGGAAGGACGTACTGACCCCTAATGAATGATGTCAGAATTGAACTCCGAACCCCGATGCCCCGAGCTGGAAGAGCATCACACTAACCATTGTGTCTTGTTGTGTATTGAAAACTCACTCTGAAAACTTGAGTAAAAAAAATTAATTTTGCAGCTTAGTGCAATGGGGACGAAGTTGTGAAAAGACAGTAGACTAAAGTCTCATCTGCATTTTAAAGTGGATGCAGAAGATGTTAACAGTCGTTTGAAGTACATAGGTAAATAATTATGAAGAAATCTGTTCCTTTTTATTCAATTATCATATTCTTTTGAAATTGAATTCATCAAGCTGTTATGTATTATCATCCATTTTGTCCTTCATCTGGAAATTTAATAGATTAGTTGTAGACATATATGGTGAATATATTTAAGATTATTGTAACATGAAGGTAATAATGCTACTTCTGAATTTTTTGATCCTTCATTGAAAAACGATGTGATGATTTTAGGAGTAAAGCTTCCCCCTGCCCTTTTTTCTACAAGTTTTTACCCTGTCCAGAGTCCTTTTACTTACAGTCAGGATACAGGATCAGGTGCTTCCTTATGTTGAGAATTTCTCAAGTTCAAAGTAGATTTATTATCAAAGTACATATAGGTCTCCATATACAGTCCTAAAATTTATCATCTTGAGGGCATACTCAATAAATCCATAATAGAATAATAATTGCAATAGAATCAATGAAAGACTGCATCAACTTGGGCATTCAACCAGTGTGCAAAACACAACAAACTGTGCAAATACAAAAGAAAGAAACAGAAAATAAGATTACTTTACTTTATTGTCGCTAAACAATTGATACTAGAGTGTACAATCATCACAGCAATATTTGATTCTGCGCTTCGCGCTCCCTGGAGTACAAATCGATAGTAAATATTAAAAAATTAAATTATAAATCATAAATAGAAAATAGAAAGATGGAAAGTAAGGTAGTGCAAAAAAACCGAGAGGCAGGTCCGGATATTTGGAGGGTACGGCCCAGATCCGGGTCAGGATCCGTTCAGCAGTCTTATCACAGTTGGAAAGAAGCTGTTCCCAAATCTGGCCGTACGAGTCTTCAAGCTCCTGAGCCTTCTCCCGGAGGGAAGAGGGATGAAAAGTGTGTTGGCTGGGTGGGTCGTGTCCTTGATTATCCTGGCAGCACTGCTCCGACAGCGTGCGGTGTAAAGTAAGTCCAAAGACGGAAGATTGGTTTGTGTGATGTGCTGCGCTGTGTTCACGATCTTCTGCAGCTTCTTTCAGTCTTGGACAGGACAACTTCCATACCAGGTTGTGATGCACCCTAGAAGAATGCTTTCTACAGTGCATCTATAAAAATTAGTGCGGGTTTTAGGGGACAGGCCAAATTTCTTTAGCTTTCTCAGGAAGTAAAGGCGCTTGTGGGCCTCCTTGGCAGTGGACTCTGCTTGGTTGGACTAAGTCAGGTCATTTGTGATATTGACCCCGAGGAACTTAAAGCTTTTGACCTGTTCCACTTGCGCACCACCGATGTAAATGGAGTTGTGCAGTCCGCTACTCCTTCTGAAGTCAACAACTAATTCCTTCATCTTGCTGACGTTGAGGGTTAATTTCCTCTCTGTACTCAAACTCATCATTACCCGAGATACGGCCTACAGTTGTGGTGTCATTAGCAAACTTATATATTGAGTTCAATGGAAACTTGGCTACACAATCATGGGTGTACAGTGAGTACAGCAGGGGGCTCAGAGTGATTGTAGAGGAGAGCTTGTCCCCTATTTTTACAGCCTGGGTCCTGTCTGTGAGGAAGTTGAAGATCCAGCTGCAGATCTGAGTACTAAGGGCCAGGTTCCGGGGCTTAGGAATCATTTTATTTGGAATGATGGTATAAAGGCTGAGCTGTAGTCAATAAAAAGGAGCCTTACATATGCGTCTTTATTCTCCAGGTGTTCTAAGGAGGAATGTAGGGCCAGAGAGATGGCATCTGCCGTTGACTTGTTGCTCCGGTAGGCGAATTGCAAAGCATCGAGGTTGAACGGTAGGCTGTGGTTGATGCGTGCCATAACCGATCACTTGAAGCACTTCATAGCAATTGATGTCAGAGCCACAGGTCAATAGTCATTCAGGCATGCCACCTTGCTCTTCTTCGGCACCGGGATTATCGTTGCCTTCTTAAAACATGAGGGGATCTCAGACTGAGGCAAGGAGCAGTTGAAGATCTCAGCAAACACTCCAGCTAGCTCGCTTGCACAGGCCTGGAGAACCCATCCCGGGACACCATCTGGGCCTGTTGCCTTCCTTGGATTTGTCTTCAGGAAGGCCCTTCTAACGTCCTCCTCGGTGACGATGAATCTCGATGCCACGAGGTCCGTTTCATCCGGAGGGGGCAGGATGCTCCTCTTCTGTTCGAATCTTCTGTAGAATACGTTAAGTTCATCAGGAAGAGAAGTGCCAGTTATTGATATTCCCAGCCTTTTCTTTGCGCTCAGTGATCTCATTTAAATAAGCAATAAATACAGAGAACATGAGATGAAGGGTCCTTGACAGTGAGGCTATAGGTTGTGGGAGCATTTCTGTGATGGGGTAAGTGAAATTATCCCTTTTGTTCAAGAGCCTGTTGGGTGAGAGTTAGTAACTGTTCCTGAGCCTGGTGATCTGAGTTCTGAGGCTCCTGTACCACCTTCTAGATGGCAGCAGTGAGAAAAGAGCATGACATGGGTGGTGAGGGCTTCATAGCAGATCTTAAGACTGCAATATTTTTTTTACAAACACCAATCTGACATTATTTTTACAGTTAGCATGTTTAGTTTTCAAGAGTGTGAGCCAATAGGCTGGTCCTGGACTTATTTCATAATTTACTGGCATAATTTACATATTACTATTTAACTATTTATGTTTCTATTACTATTTATTATTTATGGAGCAGTGGTAACGAAAACCAATTTCCCCAGGGATTAATAAAGTATGACTATGACTATGCATACAGAATGTATTCGACATCTGCAGTATATAGGGTTTCACTTGTTGTTTGCCTTTAATTCTTTTTCTTTTCCGTATAATGAGAGCATTGAAAATGTTCTCGCCTCGCAATCTGATCAACTTACAATCAATTTGTTATGAATTCTCTGTAGAGGCTCATATATAATGCCCTGGTTAAGATTTCTACTGCTGATACTTGGGGATAATTCATTTAGTAGCTTTCTGTAAATGCAGTGTGTCCTGCTGTTAGAATGTTTTGGTTTCAGCTAAAGGTAAGGGACTATGATGTTCAACTTAGGAATGTTGTGTCAGCCAGTCAGGATGGTGGAATTGGGAGAAGGTTCTAGAGAGAGCTGGACGGAGAGAGATTTGTGATGGACACTGGTGGGGTTCATGGTCTTTTTGGCGGGAGATGTGGAGAAGAGAGGATCAAGAGAGATACCTGTAGGATTCGAATCAACGGGAAGACGAAATTGCAAGGAGTGCTACATGAGACGAAGAAGTCTAAGATGGGAAGCTCTACTGGTGATTGATGTGACTAATGGTTATGCCCTGCTTTTGGAAGATATGAGCTCCAACCACGTGCACATTTGGAGTTTAACTGTAATGTGCCCTTTTATTTTTTTTCTTTCTTTTCTTTCTCTTAATAACTGTTTGATAAAGCTGAAATTGGTAATTGTACCTTCTTTATAATGTTATGCAATGTACGATCTGTTACTTTTTACCAACCAATAATTGTGCATGGACGGTATTTACACAGCATTTGCTCAAATCTAGGTTTCTTTCATTGGAACATCACAATGTTCCTGTTTGTTTGAACTCCAAATCATACCGACCCTTGACGTATGTTGTTTGTGAAAGGTGGCCTTCTCACCACGGAGTCTCATGGTAGTTTACATAGTTGGCTAATGAGCCAAGTTTGCATACAAGCCCGGTGAGGGGGATACATATTTTTTTTAATGTGTCTTGTCATTCCTGTCATTATCCCAATTGTCAACAAAATGCTAGTTTTCACCAGAGACGAAATAACATTAGATGATTATTCACTGTTAGCTGATATATTCAGCTAGATTCATTGTAGGATTTTATGCCCCTAGATTATCAATGGATCTTTGGTAAAGTCTGAGATTTACTTGTAGAATAAGATCAATGGCATTGCAGTTGAAGAGAAGAAATAGCAGGTAGTTGGAAATAAAACTTGTGGAATGTAGTTTTGAGATTTTTAACCCCATTAGAAACATTACTATCAGTGTTCTCTTTGTTTTGATGACTTTACTACTGTTGCTTTATGTGGTTACTTGAGTTCTAGATTGCAAGTTTGAAAGAAGTCCATAATCTGTAAAACAATAAATATAATTGCAAATAAATGAGTATCCAAAATTTTATGACAAGGAGTTGTGAATGCGGTTTTAATTACCTTATTCTTTCAATAATGACCAATTTTTGGGGTTTTTTTTTGGCATGTGGGTGGGGGGGGTGAGTTTGTTCTTATTGCTGCTAGTGTGATTTTTTGCACATGTGGGGGAAGTTCTGTTTTTCTTTGCATGGCTCCCATGGTTTTCCTTGTGTTGAGGCTGTCTGGAGGAGATGAATTTCAGAACTATATACTGCATGTTTATTTTGATAATAAATGTACCTTTGACCTTGAATGTTTAGACCTTTTATGGAAATGGCTGACTTAACTCTTGTAAAGAACTTTACTATTGTACTTTATGTTTATCAGCTGCGTTAATTCTGTTTGCTCACATCATTTGAAATCAATCTTTGCTTTATTGAAAAGTATTATTATTTCTTAGTTAACTCTGAACCTTTCCAATTGTTTCCTTAAAATAGGTTGGGCCCACACTTGATTATTTTTTACTATCTTTGTTCATGATTTTGCTTGCTTCTGCATCCATATTAATGTCACAGAAGTTTCCTGTGAGCATTTCTTTCCTCTTAACTAAACTGTATCATAACCTAATACCAGAATTTCCTACAACAGGCTTTTAAGACACTGAAGAAAAATATCACCAATGTCGTAACAACAAAACCTCCAAATTCTCAGCAGAAATATGTAAACTAACACGGGCATCCTCTCCTAGGTCAACAGGCCCAAATCCAGATGCCTGAAAGAAAATCACCAGACTGTCAGAAGATGTGCAACATCCCCACAGACTCTTGAGAATTCTGGCCCATGCATGCTCAAAGTGGAGAAGGAGAACTTGAGATGATAATAGGAACCCCAGGGCAGTGTACTGGGAGCCCACAGGAGGTCTATACAAGTAGAAGAAAGAGCACATCACTATAGAAACAGCCCCTTCAGTGCCCTCCTAACCTACCTGTGGAAAGGTCTGTGGTTCCCACAATAGTCTCATCAGGACAAAAATGGAATGGAAAACAAGAAAGAGAGATTTTTGTGTATTTTAAACCTTTAAAAGAAGGTATCACAACCAAATGTGAAAAGCATAATAATAACTGAGTTCATTCATCCACAGGTTTAAAAAAAAATCAATGTACCCATTTTTAAGAAAACATTTGTATACCAAGTGAAGATAATGGAACTTGAGTGGTCAGATAATACAAGGGAGGGTATTTCTTTTCTATCTGTGTTACTTGATCAGAAAGCGGTGCATTAGAGTAATGAGTCATGAGTTCTCATGAGTAATGCCACAGGGCGTCTCCTGGTGTTTTAATTATCGGTGCGGAAGCATGGTATTGTAGTGGTTAACAGAATGTTACAACAGTGCCAAAAACCCTGGTTCAATTCCACCACCCACTGTGAGGCAATTGTCCATTCTCCCTGTCACCATGTGGGTTTTCACCAGGTGCTTTCGTTTCCTCCCATTTTCCAAAGGCGTATGGTTGGCAGGTTAGTTGGTCACATTGGTGTAATTAGGCTGCATTAGGCTTGTTGGGCCAGAAGGCCCTGTTGCCATGTTGTATCTCTGCTAGTAAAAGTAAAACTCTATTTTGAGGCTAATTTATATACTAGGGATATGAATTACAAGTGCTTTAACTGATGCATCTTTAGGAAGACAGAATTATCATGGGTTAATACACTGTAGCAGATAACGATGATCATGTACAACATGTGAATGTGGCAGGTAAAATGGCTCTTTGGTTTGTGTTTGAAAACCTAAAGTACATGGTTTGTGTTTGTTCATGTATAATAAATTTTTCTGGAGGTTATTATTTTTAGTCTGCTGAATTAATATCTGGTGTTCACATTATTTATACTGAATCCAGACTTGAGTCATGTTCTTGTGCAATTCAAACATCAGCTTTGGTTCTACCAAGTAAATTTATTACATTTGCCAGTTTCAATACATTTGTACTCTTCCGTGGCAGATGCATGCATTGCAGAGGTAAGGAAATTATGACTAAAGCAAATAATTTTGCTTACTGTAGCATTCCTACTTGGTACTGAATTCTGGGGGAAATATCTGATTGTGAAGGTTTAGAATGAATAAGGGAATTACTTTTCTAAAACAGTCCAAAGTATTTGTTTTAAACAATGCAAAACAAATCTTGGTTGAGATACTGTCATTGCTGAGCTGTGCAAGTGAATATATTTAAGTAATTGAAACATGGGTAAATTATTAGTGAATGTTAGTAGATTTGTACAGCTTGAACTTTTAAGTCAACTCTTGTTTCCATGTCATATCCTGGCCAATGACCTTATTTGATTCCCCCCCCCACCTTAATCTTATTTGTTGCTGGATAATAACAATGGTGGTAGGATGTAAAAATCCACACATGAAATTTACAGTTACAGGGTTAGGGTGCTACTGACAGGGCCAGCATTTGTTGATCACCACTAATTGTCCTTGCAAAGGTGGAAGTGAGCTGCCTTCTCGAATTTTTACAGTTCCTCTGGTGAAAGTATTTATACACTTACACAATGCAGGTAGTTCCAGGATGAAGTTCAGCAGCAATGAAACACAATGTATGAGTAACACACACAAAATGCTGGAGGAACTCAGCAGATCAGGCAGCATCCATGGAAATGTATAAACAGTCGATGTTTCAGGCCCTTCTTCCAGATTGGAAAGGAAGGGGGAAGACATCAGAATAAGAAGTTGGAGGGAGGGGAAAGAGGCTAGCTGGAAGATGATAGGTGAAGCCAGATGGGGAGGAAAGGTAAGGGGCTGGAGATGAAGGAATCTGATAGGAGAGGAGAGTCGGCCATGGGAAGGAGGAAGGGACCCGGGGGAGGTGATAGGCAGGTGACAAGAAGTAAAAGGCCAGAGTGAGGAACAGAAGCAGGGCGGAGGGAAAATTTTTTTTTACTGAAAGGATGTCTCTTTAGAATAGAGATGAGGAGGAATTTCTTTAGCCAAAGAGTAGAGAATCTGTGGAATTCATTGCCACAGAAGGCTGTAGATGGCAAGTCGGTGGGTATATTCAAAGTGGAAGTTGATAGATTCTTAATTAATAAGGGTAACAGGAATAGGCAGGAGAATGGAGTTGAGAGGGATAATAAACCAACCATGATGGAATGGCGGAGCAGACTCGATGGGCCGAATGGCTTAATTCTGCTTCTATGTCATCGTCTTATGGTCATGTGGTCTTGCGGAAGACCTGCCATTTAAACATACTATCAAAGAGGGTGCTCAGGTGGATGTAAAATGACAGTATTTTGAAAATCAGCAGGAGAGTAATCCTTGTTCCCTGCCCAAAACATATCTCCCAAACAGCATCACATGGAGGGAAGGAAACAGATATTCTGGTCATTATCCTGTTGGTGTTAGTGGGGTGTGCTGTGTACAAATGTAATGTTTCATTTCTTTTATTACAGCAGTGGCTACACATCAAAAGTATTTCTTTGGTTTTAAAATGCTTTGAAAATTGCTAAGCTCATGAAAGATGTCACACAAATGCGTATCTTCATTCAGAGAAACTAAATGGGAAAAATTATTGATGCACTATATACCTTAATAATCCAATCTATGTCTACAGGTGCACTTAGTTAATTGCAATTTACCATAATTTATAGGATTTGTATGTCCTTATAAATAAAATAATTGTGTAAAGGTTAGTCAGAAAAGGTGATGTCTCGTTATCTACTTTTTATGAGTAACATGAGGTTTCCCTAATCTGACAGGAGTGAAATATTGGTGTGGTTATTTATTTGTTTACAAGCAAGACTGACTTTTGTAATTAAGGTGACAAAGTACCAACAAATAGAACTGTAGTCCAGATAAATAATTTATTTACTAATAAAAAGAAAACGCCTGAAAACTGTCAGCAGAATAGGCAGCATCTATGGAGTGAGAAAGAGACATGATCCCACCACTAAGCACATTTTTCCCTCCCACCCCCTCTGCTTTCCACAGGGATTGCTCCCTACGTGACTCTCTTGTCCATTTGTCGTCGTCCCCCCCCCCCCGCATCCCTTCCCACCGATCTCCCTCCTGGCACTTATTCTTGTAAGCGGAACAAGTGCTACACCTGCCCTTATACTTCCTCCCTCACCACCATTCAGGGCTCCAGACAGTCCTTCCAGGTGAGGCGACACTTCACCTGTGAGTCTGCTGGTGTGATATACTGTGTCTGGTTCTCCCGATGTGGCCTTCTATATATTGGTGAGACCTGACACAGATTGGGAGACTGTTTCGCTGAACACCTATGCTCTGTCCGCCAGAGGAAGTAGGATCTCCCAGTGGCCACACATTCTAATTCCACGTCCCATTCCCATTCCGATATGTCAATCCATGGCCTCCTCTCCTGTCGAGATGAAGCCACACTCAGGTTGGAGGAACAACACCTTATATTCCGTCTGGGTAGCCCCAACCTGATGGCATGAACATTGATTTCTCTAACTTTCATTAATATTCCTCTTCCCCTTCTTACCCCATTCCTAATTTTTAATTTTTTTTCTCTCTTTCCCTCTCACAATAACTCCTTGCCTGTTCTCCATCTTCCTCTGGTGCTCCCCTCCCCCTTTCTTTCTTCCAAGGCCTTCCGTCCTATGATACTCCCCCTTCTCCAGCCTTGTATCCCTTTTGCCAATCAACTTTCCAGCTCTTAGCTTCATTCCTCCCCCTCCTGTCTTCTCCTATCATTTCGGGTCTCCTCCTCCCCCTCCCACTTTCAAATCTTTTTTCCGTTAGTCCTGACAAAGGGTCTCGACCCAAAACGTTGACTGTACTTCTTCCTATAGTTGCTGCCTGGCCTGCTGCGTTCCACCATCATTTTGTGTGTGTTGCTTGGATTTCCAGCATCTGCAGATTTTCTCGTGTTTGCAGTTAAGAGATTTGATATTTTAGATTGATGGCTTTCACTAATGTTCTAAGTATGACAGTTTTCATAAAAGGACATAGATCTGCAACAATAACTTTGCTGGTTAATTCCACAGAGTCATAAATTCATTCAACGTAGAAACACATAATTTCGTTCAACACAACCATGCTGACCAGACATACCCTTAGCAATTCCTTTTACCTGTATTTGGTCTGTAGTCTTTTATACCTTGGCTAACTCCACTATGGACAGTTCCAAGCCTGGCTGTGAAAGGAGAAGTGATGGACATGGGGCTAGCAATTGCACCCCGTAAAAACTCAAAACAGCAGAATGCAGACGAAATCCCCGAAGACCTCATCCCTGGGATAGGAAGGATCTTTGTCTAGCGGACTGAGGACTCTGTCGAGCTGCTGTTGGTGGCCGATGCCCCAGTAGGAGTGATGGGCCAAAGAGAGATATCACATGTACTGCTCAAGAATCTACCTTGAATCTACCTTAATGTTTAGAGAATCTCTTTGTCCACCACCCACTCATAGTGCTTTCCATATTGCAACAATACTCTGGGCAGAGAAATTCTTCCTTAAAAACCCATTATATATTTTACCTCTTACCCGAAACTGATGCCCTCTATTTTTTTAGACCCCTGTGCAATGGAAAAACATTTCCTCTTTCTATCCTATTGATGTCTCTAATAACTTTTACTACGTCAGGTCACACCCCTTAACAGTCTCCTGTTCTCCAAGAATATAAAACCAGCTAATTAAGTGTCTCCTCATAATAGAATTTTCTCCATTCATGCAGATACCTTGGTGGATTTCCTTTGCATCTCCTGTGCAGTTGTGTTTTTCTTACACTGTGGTGACCAGAGTTGCATTGGTTTTGGTTTATTGTTCTCATTTGTGCCAAGAGAGAGTGAAAAGCTTGTCTTGGATACTGTTCATACAGATCAAATTATTACGCAGTGCTTTGAGCTAGACCCCAACAATGCAGAATAAAGTATTAAAAACTATCAAAAATGTGAACAGTGGTAAATGATAAAGTGCAAGATCATAATGAGGTAGTTTTTGAGGCCAAGAGTCCATCTTATTTTATAAGGGGGTGTGACCTGTCATAGTATACAAAGTTATTTGGGACATCTTATCCTACAAGAAATCCATTCAGGAGTCTGATAACAGTGGGGTAGAAGCTGTCCTTGAGCCTGGTGGCAAGTGTTTTCAGGTTTTTCTATCTTCTGCCTGATGGGAGAGGGGAGGAGAGAGAATGCCCAGGGTAGGTCAGATTTTTGATTATGCCGGCTACTTTGCTGAGGCAGTGAGAAGTATAAACAAAGTATATGGAGGGGACATTGGTTCTTACTATGTTCTGATGTGTCCTCAACTCTTCGCAGTTTCTTCTTGTCACATGCCCAGCAGTTTCCGTACCAAGCTGTTAATGCATCCAGGAGTACATGAAAAATATTGGCATGAGTCAACGGGGACATCAGAATTTTTTAAGCTGCTGTGGAAGTGGAGGTGTTTTTGAGCTTTCTTGGCCATGATATTGACATGGTTAACCAGGACAAGCTGTTGGTGGTCTTCACATCGAGGATCTTGAAGCTCTCAGCCTGAACACCGTTGATGTAGACAGGAGCATGTGTACCGCCCCTCTTTCTGAAGTCAATGACCAGCTCTTTTGCTTTGCTGACACTGAGGGAAAAGTTGCTGTCATGGCTCCATGTTACTAAGCTCTCCATCTCCTACCTGTACTCCAGCTCATTGCGATTTGAGATATTGGCTCACCACGGTGGTATCATTCTGTGGATGGAGTTAGAGCAGATGATACCACGCAGTCATGAGTGTACAGGGAGTAGAGAAGAAGGCTGAGGGGGATGCAACCTTGTGGAGCACCAGTGTTCAGAGTAACTGTGGTGGGGTTTTGCTGCATTTCCTTAATGATTATGGTCTGTTGGTTAGAATGTCAAGCGTCCAGTTTGCAGTGGGAGGCATTAACTTCCAAGCTTAGGAATTTGTTAATGTCTGCTTGGAATAATAGTTTTAAAGGCAGGAGTGTAGTCAATATATAATAGTCTGACAAAGGTATCTTCGCTGTTCTAGAGTTGAGTGTAGGGCTAGGAGATGGTGTCCACTATAGACCTGTTTTGGTGGTAGGCAAATTGCAGTATGTCAAGGTTGTCTGGCAAGCTGGAGTTGGTGCGTGCCATGTCCGTCCTCTGGAAGCCCTTCATGATGATAGATGTTTGAGCCACTGGGTAACAGGGTGGTCGTGGTCTTCCTAAAGCAGGAGGAAGCCACAGCCTAAAGCAAGGTGAGGTTAAATATGTCCACAAATCCTCCTGCTAGCTGCTCCGCACAGGATCTAAGGAAACTGCCATGGACACCATCTAGTTTTGATGCTTTTCACTGGTTCACCCCCTGGAAGACTGATCTGATGTCTGTGATGGTGACTGTAGATCCAGGTGCACAGGAGACGGTCTGCGTGGGTGGTGACATTCTGTTCAAAACGCACATAGAATGTGTTAAGCTCATTAGGAATGGATGTTGGTGATGCTGCCCGACTTTGTTTCATAACACATTATAGTAAGTAGGCTCTGTCACAGCTGGCGGCTGGACACAATACATGGTACTTGAACTGTACGCAGTATTCTGAATGTGGCCCTGCCAATATTTTATGTACTTGTGCAATAATCTCCCTATTCTTGTATTCTGTACCCTGGCTAATGAACACAAGTATCCCATATGCTCTCTTCACCTGCTCAGTATTTTCAGCATTTTCTGTTCTTATTTTAGAATCCATCTCCCACAGCTTTTCTGTTTGATTTCCTAAAAATTTATCATCCATAATATTCAAATGAATAGGAAGACCATTGATGGTTGTTTTGATTCTTCTTGATAAAATTGGATATGCTAGAATGGTTTTGTAAATGACTATTGATTGGAAAAGAATGTCCTTGTGTTGTTTTTAATTCTCTGAGCATGGTGGTTTCATTTTGCATAGAAATGATTACTCAGCCATCAGAAGAGCAAAACCATTTGGGCCATGGCCTATTTATGTCTGTCGTCATTTTGCTTTGTATGAGGGCTGATGGTGAATACATTTGGTTCGAGATGACTGGGGTGGTATAAAAATAATACCAACACATTAGGAGGCTTCAAAATGTATCAAATCAAAATAACTGAGGGGGAAAAAGAGAACTATTACAAACAAACATTGAACCGGACTTCAAAGATTGAAGGGCATGATAATAAAGTTGATTTTTTAATCTCTACGTATAATCAATTACAGCAAATTTCTTCAAACCCTAATGCTTCAGCCAGCACTAATATGGTAAAATTTAAACGGACTATGTTGTATGAATTTAGCACTTAAATTAGTTCATACTGTATACTTGAATATATTATTGTTGCAATAAGTGATAGCGATGATTTAAAGGTGATATTGGCTGATTATACCTCGACTAAGCTTTGTTCATTGTTGATTAGAATTCTGAAGTTACATATTTAATAAACTTCAATTACACCATGTGTCTTTAAAATAATTCCAACTGAGTTACTTTGGTTTAATAAGACCTTAAGGTATAGGAGTAGAATTAGGCCAATCAGGCCATCGAGTCTGCTCCACCATCTCAAACCCATTGTTTTGCTTTCTCCCTGTAACCCGTAACCTCCCTACCAATCAAAAACCTATCAAAGTCTGTCCAAAGTCAGCCTGCTGTGACAATGAATTCCACAGATTCACCACCCGCTGGCTGAAGAAATTCTTCCTCATCTCAGTTTTAAAGGGATGTCTCTTCATTCTGAGGCTGTGCCTTTTGGATCCTAGGATCTCCTACTCATGTACATACCCTCTCCACATCCACTCTATCCAGGACTTTCAGCACCTGGTAAGTCGCAATGAGATCTCCCACCATCCTGGAGTACACAGAACTCAGCAACATGCCTTGATCTTGCCAGAGGTGCCCAACGTGGGTAAGGAGCTACAGGACCTAGACTCAGTAATAGCACTATATTTCCAAATCAAGATGGTGCATAACGTGAAAAGGAAACCAGCAGTAGTGTTGTTCTCTTGCACCTGCTGCTCATGTTCCTCTTGTGCTGTTGGCAAGTACTATTGAACTAGACTGAGTGAGTAACTCTGATGCATTTTGTAGGTGGTGTACACAGAAGCCAATGTACACTGATAATGGAGCACATTAAGTACTTTGAATGGTAGATGGAGGACCATTCAAGCAGGCAGATTGGAAATGAATGTAGACAACCGAGATGGAATGCAAGTTGATGTTTCTCTAATCTGCATCCAGCTTCATCTCGGCAGAGGAGGTGGTTGTGGATGGACAAATCAATATTGGAATGGGAAGTGGAATTAAAATATCAGGCCAGCAGGAGATCCTTTCAAGATTCCATCTTGGTAGTCTCCAACATGATAGCATCAGCATCAATTTCTCTAACTTCCTGTAAATACACCCCTCTGTTCACCCTAAACCCCCTTATTTTTCCTTGCCACTCTGACCACATTCCCCCTTTTCTTCCCTTCCTCTGCCTCTGTGACCAGCCATCACCCACACCTTCCTCCTCCTGGACCCCACCTCCTTCCTTTTACTCTGTGCTCAACTGCGCTCTCCTTCATCTTCAGCTCTTTGCCTCTGCCACCTATCGACCCTCAACTTCTCACACCTACCCTCCCACTCTACCTGACTTCCCCATTTCATCTGGATTTACCTATCACCTGCCAGCTCATGCTTCTCCTCTCCCCAACCCTTATATTCTGGCTTCTGCCCTTTTTCCTGCCAGTCCTGTTGACGGGATTTGGCCTAAAACCTTGACAGTTTATTTCCCTCCATAGATGCTGTCTAAGCAGCTGAGTTCCTCCGGTATTTTTACTCCAGATATACAGCATTTGCCATCTTTCTGATGTGTCCTTCTGCACTCCTCGTTGATCTAGGGCAGGCATTCCCAACCTTTTTTTTCCTGACATGCAGCCTTACCATTAACCAAGGGGTCCGCAGACTCCGGGTTGGGAACCCCCTGACTCTAGGCTTTATCCCTTGGCTTGTACGTTAACAGTAAAATGAGGGAGTAGTGTTGGCCCTGAGGTTGCAGGTCATGGTGGCGTTCTTCTCTGTTTTAATTGATGGTCCACAGTTGTTCATAGATGCACCTATTTGAGCTGTCAGGTCTGTGCATGAACATCCTCTATTTTGCACACACACAGTAGAATTTAACCTGAAGCAGCAACTGAGAATAAGAACAAAATTGTTTCAGTAGTATTATTCAATGGATTACTCTGACATCAATGGACAAAATAATTTACAATTTACTTTTGTAAGATTTTACATTCTAACTATTTTTTGGATCTCAGCATTTTAAAATCAAGTTATGATTGGATTAATGTGTCTTCCTGTAGCCAAGATATTGAATCAGCTTTGTTCACTATGTACGATGCCAAATCTTACCTCTGAGGGAATTGGAGGAATAGATCAACTCTCATTGCAAGGAGGCTGAAGATAAACTGCCAGAAAAATACACAGGGAAGAAAGTCTTTTTCCTTTGGGTCTTGCTAATTAATGATCATGAGAGGAAATGTTATGACAGGACAAAGAAATGCCTGATTTCATTCGAATAAGCATTTTTTTCCCCAAGCTACACTAATGGAAATATATCTCTAGCGAAGTTAGAGCTGTAAGTTAAATGCAGAGGTAGCAGCATTTTCTCCATTTATGTAGTTGAGGATCATCCCCAATCATGCATTTGGGATGTCTGTGATGTTTTGCTCTCAAAAATTATATACCCTAGATGATGGCATGGTTGCGTAGCACAATGCTTCACAGTACCAGCAACTCGGGTTCAATTTTTGCTGCTGTTTGTAAGGAGTCTGTACGTTCTCTCAGTGACTGCGTGGATTTCCACCGGGTGCTCTGGTTTCCTCCCACAGTCCAAACTCGTACTAGTTGGTAAGTTAATTCGTCATTGTAAATTGTCCTGTGATTAGACTTGAAGGGCCGGAGGGGCCTACACTGCACTGTGTCTCTATAATTAAAAGATATAAATGATATAAAATGAGGACAGCCAATGTAGATTCTGTTCTGACCTCTGTGGTTATGAATTTGAGGCTAGAACTAGAGGACATCATCTCAAGATTCAGGGGAATAGATTTAGGATGGAGAAGAAGAGAAGCTGCTCTTCCCAGAGAGTAGTGAATCTGTAGAGTTCTCTCTGTCCAAGGAAGTGGAAGAAGCTACCCCATTATATGTACCTCTTGTGCTGGCAGCTCATTCCACACTCTCGCAACCCTCTGAGTGAAGAAATTTTCCCTCATGTTCCCATTAAACTTCTCACCTTTCACCCTTAACCCATGACCTCTGGTTGTGTCCCACCTAACCTCAGTGGAAAAAGCCTGCTTGCATTTACCCTATCTATACCCTTCATCATTTTGTATACCTCTATCAAATCTCTCAATCTTCTACATTCCAAGAAATAAAGTCCTAACCTATTGAACCTTTCCTTATAGCTCAGGTCCTCCAGACCTGACAATATCCTTGTAAATTTTTTCTGTACTCTTTCAACCTTATTTACATCTTTCCTGAGGTAGATGACCACAATGTCACACAATACTCCAAATTAGGCCTCACCAATGTCTTATACAACTCAACATAACATCCCATCTCCTGTACTCAGTACTTCGATTTATGAAGGCCAGTGTGCCAAAGGCTTTCTTTATGGTCCTGTCTGCTTAAGACACCGCTTTCAATGAATCATGGGCCTGTATTCTCAGTGCCCCACAGTTCACCATATAAGACCTACCCTGGGTGGTCCTGTGACCTACTGAAGTGCAAAACCTTGCACTTGTCTGCTTTAAATTCCATCTGCCATTGTTCAACCCATTTTTCCAGCTCATGCAGGTCCCTCTGCAAACAATGATAGCCTTCCTTGTTGTCTACTACATCCCCAATCTTGGTGTCATCTGCAAATTTGCTGATCAAGTTAACCACATTATCATCTAGATTATTGATATGGATGACAAACAACAACAGACCCAGCACTGATCCCTCTGGCATTCCACTAGACATAGGCCTCTAGTCAGAGGGGCAACCCTTTCCTACTGTTCTCTGGTTTCTCCCAGAAAGCCAATGTCTAATACAGTTTGCCACCTTATCTTGAATGCCAAGTGACTAAACCTTCCTGACCAACCTCCTATGTGGGACCTTGCCAAATGCCTTGCTAAAGTCCATGCAGACAACATCCACTGCCTTGCGTTCATCCACTTTCCTGGTAACTTCCTTGAAAAACTCTGAGGTTGGTTAGACATGACCTACCATGCTCAAAGCCATGCTGACAATTAGTTCATATCTACCAAATACTTGTATATCCGGTTGTTTAGAGTACCTTCCAATAACTTTTCTACTACTGATATCAGACTCACTGGACTGTAATTTCCTGGATTAATTTTTAGAGCCTTTCTTAAACAGTGGAACAACATTGGGCATCATCCAATCCTCTGGTACCTCACCTGTCACTAAGGATGATTTAAGTATTTCTGCTAGGGCCCCGGCAATTTCTGCACTCGCCTCCTGCAGGGTTCGAGAGAACATCTTTGTCAGGTCCTGGGGGTTTATCCATTTTAATTTGCCTCAGGACAGCAAACACCTCCTCCTCTGTAATCTGTATCAGGTCCATGAAATTGATACCACTTTGCATCACTTCCACAGACTCTGTGTCCATTTCCTGAATGAATACAGATGCAAAAAATATCATTTAAAATCCCCCATCTCTTTTGGCTCCACACATGGATTACCATTCTGACCTTTCACAGGACCAATTTTGTCCCTTGCAATCCTTTTGCTCTGAACATATCTCTTGAATCCCCTAGGATTGTCCTTCACCTTGTCTGCTAAGGTAACCTTATGCATTCTTTTAGTCCTCCTGATATATTTCTTAAGTGTTCTGTTGCATTTCTTATACTCCAGAAGTACCTCATTTGCTCCTACTTGCCAATACCTGCTGTGCACCTCCTTTTTTTTCTTCACCATGGTTAATTAATATGGTTTGTATCATATCTATGAAAGGATTGCTGCCTTATGCAGCCAGTGTGAAAGACAGTCTCACCAGCATTTAACGGAAAGGCTTTTCTGAAGAGCTAACTCAGTACTTTTGACAAATTTTTCATGACTGCCATTATGTGGAATTTGACCTGATAAGGGTTGGGGAAAGGCAGTGCAAAGGCATACTAAATGCCTTTTGCCGTAATTAATGCTAACTGCCCTGGCAGATGTTCTAAACGTACTTTTTCATTTTAAGCATCAACTCACAATCATCTATTATTTAAACAGCCTGAATTATGTTTTTTTTGGCTTTCCATGCAATACAAGAAGCATCTGTCTATCATTAAATAAAAGTTTCATGCAATGCCAAGTGCAACGCCCTGGTTCACATCTTTGCTGTAATGCTCTAGGTAATTCACTTAGCAGTTCTATAAGAGCTGTTTGTTCTGCTTTCAGCCTGTTTGGGTTATTGTTGAAGATGAGGCATGATGTGGAATGTGTGCCATCCAATTAGTGGGAGGTT
This sequence comes from Mobula hypostoma, assembly GCF_963921235.1. NCBI lineage: Eukaryota > Metazoa > Chordata > Chondrichthyes > Myliobatiformes > Myliobatidae > Mobula > Mobula hypostoma. The sequence continues at coordinate 23,129,399 of NC_086116.1, read as the reverse complement.
TTTCTTGGTGAGAGAAATAAGGTTGGGCTTGGGTTTTTGTTCAAGAGGAGATGAATAGAGAAGTCGCTTGGGAGAACCAGTATGATCGAGTGGGAGACCTGTTTGTTGATGGACTGCGAGCGACGTTCGGAAGGTGGTGTGTGCTTTCATGTTGACCAAGGACCCAGTGCTTGAGTGACAGAGAAGTTCAGGATCAGCTCCGACTTGTACACATTTGACTGTTTAATTAGAATGGGCCCTTGTTGTTACTCTTTGCTAACCCTTCAGTTAAGATTCATAAATATAATTCCTTGAATCGTAATGCAGTGTGCTGTCTGTTATTTCATGGCATTAATTTGTAACAGGGTAGCAAAGGACACAGCATCCACACAAACCAGGGTTTGGGGTGGGATCCATTGTGCCTCCATCACTAAAGTTTGGCGGGGCCGGAGGTTGTCTTCCTTAGATTTACGCAGCCAAGGAAACCAGGGTGTTTCAGAGGTGAGTTATCAAAATAACAAAAAGCTGCTGGAGATGCTTAGCAGGTCAGACATCATAAATAGAGAGGGAAACAGTTAATATTTCCTGTTGAACACTGACTGGAAAAGTGAGGACATGAGTGAGATTGAAGGTGGAAAAGAAGGGGAGGGGTTGAGAGAACAAAGGAAATTTTCGTGGTAGAGTAGAGATTGGCAAATGCAATAATGGTGTTTAAGAGAAGGTAATAAATGTTTTTTTTCCCCTAGCCGACAAGTAGGGAGAATGGATGAGGGCGGTAAAGGAAAAAAAATGCTGTAAGATGTGAAACAAAAATTGCTGGAAATCTGAATTGAGAGAGAATGGAGATCATAGTTTCTGTGGAGAGCGAGAAAAGCTGAACTAATGTAACTGAAAGGTAACCCTGTATCAGAACCAGTTAGTTATGGCACAGATGCACAGATGGATATGTTAAACTGTTGAACTCAGTATTGAGTTCTGGGGACCGTAGTGAAGTGCTGAGGAATCTTGATCTCAGTTCCATCACAGACATTCTCTCTGATCTCTTCTCTCCTTTTCCTCTCTGCAACTTAAAACTAGCACAATGTTTCTTGTTCTGATGGAAAAAATAATTAACCTGAAGCATGAACTCATTTATCTCTCCACAAATGCTGTCTGATATGCTGAGTTCCATCAGAATTCTCTGGTTTTAGTTTCAAAGTTCCAGTATCTGTGCTTTTCTTTTGCTTCTCTGTTTTTCAAGTTATTCTCTGCATATCCAGATCACCGAGTAACATGCTATTTCTTATTAATTTGTCATCTTATCTCCTGCATTTTAAATGCCCAATGTGGAGTTCTGTTTATGAATAGTTGAGTGTTAAAAGAGGCCACTTAGATCAGAGGAGTCAACAATTAGTTTGAGAATGGGGAAGAAGAGTTGGATGGGTGCATTGCAAAAGAATAGTCGGTCATACTGCAAATGGGATCTCTGAATTTTTTCCCAACTACTGGTCCAATCTAGAAAGGTTGAGGGCTTCACAAACACGAGAAAATTTGCAGCTGCTGGAAATGCAAAGCAACACACACAAACCTGATGACGGGTCTTGGCCCAAAGCATCGACTCTTTACTCTTTTCCATAAATGCTGCCTGGCCTGCTGAGCTGCACCAGCATTTTGTCAAGGTTGAAGCCTTGCTCGAGTGGACCAGTTTTACCTGTGATCCACAGATACATGCTCAGACATCTCACCCTGCAAAAACTCATTTCAGGGAGGTAGCACCCCGCCCCACAACCCCATATCCACCCCCGCCCCCAGTCGACCTCCAAGGGTGTATGTAATACTTTGGTGATTTTGTTGTCTAATCTGTAAACCAAGTTGGGTATATGCAGAAAATGTGACATTAAAATATGTACTTATATTATCATGTTTATTCTATTACAACTTTAAGCAAGTCTACAGGGAGTTTGCCTCGTCACGTAGGACATCAATAGTGTAGCTCCTTAGCAGCCAGCCAGCCATCTAGTTTAAATAACGTTAGCTATGCTAATGAATGACTGACACCTCTTTAATGCACCTCAACATGTCTTTTACATTTTAACCCACCATGGGCAATAGAAAAGTCACTGCAGCAGACAGAGCAGCGAGCAGCAGTCATTATTTTTGAGGTCGGCTGTAAAGCCCGCCCACAGAGAAAACTGAATGGTCTACCTAGCAGGGGTCCCCAACCTATTTTGCACTGTGGACCGGTTTCATATTGACAATATTCTTGCAGACCGGCCGACCGGGGGGTGGGGGGGTGGGGTGTTAATCATGACTGGAATATAGGTGATAAGTCAACTATAAGTCACTTATAAGTGGCTAATACACTCAATTTCATTTCTAAAAGGGTTTATCTAACGAATTTAATATTAAACACACCGCATATTTTCCTCACATGAATATAATGATAAGTCAATTATAAGTCAATAGCATCATAACATTTTAAGTAACGTTTGGATATTAAACACACAGTGCATATTTTCCTCGTATGAACATATAAAATCATTGCAACACACCAATATCGCTGAATCAGTGGGAGCCCTGGGCTTGTTTTCCTGCAACAAGACGCTGCCAGCGAGGGGTGATGGGAGACAGCGATACTCGAAGGGGGTTCCTTATGTCCAGTCTATTCCGCAATTTAGTTTTCGTTGCATTCAATGCAGAAAACTCCGCTTCGCAGAGATATGTTGGAAATGGAAGTAATGGAAGTACTTCCGTGGCTATCTCAAGATATTCAGCCTTGACTTTGATCTAGAATGCCGGCAAAGATGTTATGGCAAAAATACTTTTCAGCCCGCCATCATTTGCAAGCTCGAGGAGTTGATCTTCCCACGCTGACATGGATGACACGTGCGTAATGACCTCGCATGCATTCAAATTCAACAGTGCGTGACAGGGAATGAAGAAAGGTGCAGCTGACTCATATCACCAAATCATATTGTTTCCTCGCGGCCTGGTGGATGGGGACCACTCTTAGCATGAAGAGAGACCAATCAGGATGCTCCCTCTCCCTCTCCCTCTTCCTCTCCAAACAGTCAATTTCTGGGATATTGTATATAATTTCCGGGCATCAGGGAGCCACTATCACTATGCAGGAGACTCCCGGAACTTCCGGGAGAAGTGGGATGTCTGCATGCTAATGACACAAGGTCCTTTATTTCTTCATTTTGTTTTGGAGTACATAGCAACATTCCACCACAAGAAAAAAATGTTACCGAATAAAATCAATGTGCTTTCAAGGTTTTTGAAAAATCTTTTAAGTTTGTTCATGATGTGGAAAGCAATGTTATGTGCTGTAGGTTGGTACATGGAGAAATAAATTGTCAATATGTGGGGCCTAAGTAAATGGCACTAATTTGTGCCTCCATTTTCTTCACTCAACAGCTTATTTTTAACCAAGCCACTACATCCCATTGTGTCTCCTCCTTGTAAGCATGGCAGGAGTGTTAAGTGGGTGTCAATCTGTTAGGTGAAGTGTGAAATTTATTCTATCAGTGGCTGGTAGTGCAATTTGCAGACTGCAGATGTAAATTTTTCTGGACTAAATTTTTTTCAACATGTATATATTATGAAAGCTTTTATCCTGCTGGTTTTTAACAGGGTATCTTAATTTTATACCAAGTAAGTATTTTCCTGCCGTATTTGTGCCTGAGAATAAGCTTTCCCAGTAGTTTACAATGTTATAGCTTTTTGGTGAATGGTATTTTATAAAGTTAAGCAGTAAATTTATTATCAAAGCACAAATCTATCACCATATATAATGCTGAGATTCGTTTGCTTGTGGGTATGCTCAGTAAATCCAAAAACCATGTTAGAATCAGTGAAGGACCAAACCCAACAGGACAGACAAGCAACCAATGTGCAAAATACAATAAACTGCAAATACTAAAGAAAAAAGAAGAAATAATAGTAATAAATAAACAATAAAATATTGTATTTTATTCAGTAAAAGTTAATTTATTGTTTCTCCAAATTCCGATGTGATGCAAGTAGTCTGAAGTTATATTTGTGTTCACCTTCAAGTGGTCTTTCATAAACAAAAAATTCTGAGGATGCAACACTTTCAAAAAAAACTTCATTGTCCAGTTTTATTATGGATTTTTAGGTAGATTAGGTAAAAAAAAAACAGATGCTGTAAGTTCATTTAAAATTATACTGGTGCCTGTGCTTTATAAACTTACATACATCAGAGCACTAAAATATTTTTTGGTGTTAGTTCTCACTGATAAGTACATCACAACCTTATCTCTGATCACAACTGTGCTGCAGAAAGGCTGTTATAAAAATATCTGCTCTGATACAAGCTTACTTCTGCAAGTTAATATGTCTTGTTGAAGAAAACAGCTGATTAAATCTCATTCACAGAAACCATGAGGACTTGGTGATGCATTAACAGGGACATGACTCCAAATGTTTCAATGTTATGCTTCCATGAATGATCAGATTTTGTAATTTAGAAATATGAGGGTGTGTGAATAAGAAGAATTGGATAGGAAATTTATTATTCTGGCTGATTCCTTAGTAGAGCTCAGAATGACCAAGATGATGATGTCATGATTTCATGGTTGGTGAAGCCGTGTGAACATACTGATTAGTAGCAAGAGTAGATCTCTTGGCCCCCTCAGGCTTCCTCTGCCATTGAATAAAATCGTGGCTCATCTGATTGTAGATTCTGTGCTCATTCCAGCTGTAACCTTTTACTATCCCATCCTGCTCTGCTAATCAAAGTTTTACTCCTTTTGTCTTAAAAATGCTCTCAAAATCTCTTACTTCCACTACCTTTAGGAAACATAATTCCAGATTATTGATTCTGTGAGAACAAAAATAATTCATTCATTTCAGTTTTAAGTGTACATCCCCTTGTTTTTAAACATGTCTAGTAAAGATCTGTGGGATTCCGGCTCAATTTTTGAATGTGGCTGTTGAGTGCTCACTGATTGATGGCATAAACATTTCCATAACTAATGAGAGATTTTAACCCAAGCCATTGTTAAAGTGTTGCCCACTGATTTATCAACTGGGCCGCTTGTTAAAAGTGCTCTCTTTCTGCAGACAAGCCTGCAACTTACTAGAGAAAATGATCTTGCTGTAAGTTCTCAGTAGGTTGGACAGCATCGTACAGGGAGAAAGAAAGTTAACATTTATCCGCTGTCAGAATTGTAGTTGGGAGACAGGAAGACTGTTCTGAACCAGAGATAAAGTCAAATTCTTATCAATGTTTTATATATGTGGGTCCATTGCTATCAACACTTTTGTGTGGGACTATGAGATTTTCTCATTTGGCATGTGATATGTCACCTTCAGTACTTATCTACTGTGCTCACAAATTGCTAAGAAAAATGATCAAATTGACAATCAATTGTTTCCCAAGCCAACCATCACAAGGGGTGTGCTGACAAAGCACTCTTCAGGACTCTTCATTCACATCAATAATTAAAATAAAAAGGACTTCTGTAATGAACAAACAGATGAAATAGGCAAACAGATGTGAATGCACTCGAGCATCATGACAAGTAATGTAATATCAGTCTTGACAGCTAGAGTGTCCTTATGGCTGATCACATTAGCTCAGCAATACACCAGCATGTTGCCTTCCTTCAGCAACCGCGAAAAGAATAAAGCCAGAAGTTGTTTATTTCAGATAAGCCGGTGGATCTTTATATGTGTTAGATTACTTCTCCTTTTAAATATATTTGTGAAGTTATAGGTGAAGCCATCAGTTTATTTGTTTTACAACAGGATGTGTCACTCAAACCTACTGTCATAAAATAGCTTGGTTTAAGTTATCATCATGAAAAATTCTGCAGATGCTGGAAATTCAAAGCAACACACGCAAAATACTAGAGGAACTGAGCAACTTAGGCTCCCTTTCCAGTCCTGAAGAACAGTCTTGGCCAGAAACGTCAACCGTTCATTCATTTCCACAGATACTGCCTGACTTGCTGAGTTCCTCCAGCATTTTGTGTGTGTTGCTTTGGTTTAAGTTGTAATGATTTTGTTTTTAAGTTGCATCCCACTGCTTTGTACATATGATTAAAGCATTGATTTTAAGTCCATTAGACATAGGAGCAAAATTAGGCCATTCAGCCCATCGAGTCATTCAATCATTATTGATTTGTCATCCCTCTCAACTCCATTCATCTGCCTTCTCCGCATAACTTTTGACACCCTTACTAATCAAGAACCTAACAACCTCTGTTTTAAATATACCCAATAATTTGGCCATCACAGCCATCTATGGCAATGAATTCCACAAATTCACCAGCCTCTGGCTAAAGAAATTCCTCCTCATCTTTGATTACTTAACAACTATATTTTGCTTTGTGTTCCATTTTCCCTGATTTGACATATATTTATGGCGACCTCCAAAGATCCTGTTTCCCTATTATCAATACCAGATAAACTGTAATCATATTCATCAAATTCCATTTGCTTTTGATTGGTTGATCCATTTGTAATAAATCCATTGCATGCATTGATCTCACTAATTCTTGATGCCTTGTGACCTAACTTGTTATCAATGAACTTAATGAAAGCACCTGGTCTTCAGCGATGCTGGAGGTTATGTTACTGTAAGGATCAGAGGGAAATGTTAATAGTTAGCCGCCTGATTGGAGAAGAATTTGAGCAAGAACTCCCAGGGGTCATTGGATAGGTTGACTTTGCTGGAAGCTGAAAAGCAAAAGGGACATTTTATCAAATATTAGTAGATAAGTAAATATAAGATTAACATAAACATATTTTAACAAGTAACATATGTGACAAAGTGTTCATTGTTAGTCAGTTTTTGGACGTGGCCATTTACATTGAACATTAAAATTCTGTTAGATTTTGATGAAATATTCTCTTCTTTTTCTCAACTGGACCGGGTATTGTTTTCCTAGTGTCTTTGCCTAGAATTACTATTCAAGATTCACCCAAGTTTCATAGATAACCAGGGCTGAGTATGGATGGTTTGTCATCCTGGCCCAGTCTGCATCAGTCTGATCTGTATGACAGCCCTGCCTCAGATAGTGTGGTGGCAAGTCACTCCTGAAAGCTTCGATTGGAAACAAACCCACTGCTAGCATTGCCAGCTGTAACATCTGTGTGTGATTTTATCATGGTCTTTAAATTTTCAAAGGTTCATTTTGTTATCAAAGTATGTGTGCGGAATACAACTGAGATTTGTCTTCTCCAGAAAGCCATAAAATACAGAAAAACCATAGAAGTAGTTGAAAGAAAGACATCAATTCCCCTGCACGAAAAGAAAAAGAAACAAAAACTCGCATACCCCAACACCCCAGCCAGGACCTCGCACAAAAACTAATAGATCACCCACGTGGAGAAACAACAACAAGAACATCAAATCCCAAACCTCCAGTCCACCAATCAGCAACAAGAAAGAATGGATAGATAGATACTTCATTGATTCCAAAGGAACTTACGGTGTTACAGTGGCATTACAAGTGCTCAGATCTACAGATATAGCCTAATACAGCCTAATGGCCGAGGGTAAGAATGACCTCATTTAGTGTTCTTTGGAGCAGTGCAGTTGTCTTGGTCTATTACTAAAAATGCTCCTCTGTTCAGCCAAGGTGCATGCAGAGGATGAGAAACATTGTCCAGAATTTCCAGGATTTTCTACAGGGTCCTTTGTTCTACTACAGCCTCCAGTGTGTCCAGTTTGACTCCTATAACAGAGCCAGCCTTTCTAATTAGTTTATTGCACCTGTTGGCATCATCTGTGTTGATGCCATTGCCCCAGCACACCGCAGCATAGAAGATTGTACTGGTGACAACGGGCTGGTAGAACATGTGAAGGAGAGGCCTACATACTCCAAAGGACCGCAGTCTCTTCAGGAAGTAGAGGCAACTCTGCCCCTTCTTGTACACAGCCTCTGTGTTGGTGCTGCACTCAAGCTTGTCTTCCAAGTGCACCCCCAGGTAATTGTAGGTCCTCACCACATCCATATCTTCACCATCAACAGTAACAGGGAGCAGTGCAGGCTTAGTCTTCCTAAAGTCCATCTCCATCTCCTTTATCTTACTGATGTTGAGCTGCATTTTTAATTATATTTTTAACCACTAAATACAGTATCAAATGAAGATGAGGCACAATACATGCAAATAAGGTAAGAGCTGAAATATCAGAAATTAAATTTAAAAATCTTTTTGAAATATTTGGATAGGAAATTCTTTATAAAATGTAGAACTTATGACCAATAGTTTGTTAATCAGTAAAACTATGCAATACTGCGGTAATTCAAAGGGAGATGAGTTTGCAAATTCTTGAAATTAATGTTTGTTTAGTTGATTTGTGAATAAAGAGGATGAATGCTTCAAACAGTTGAACCTGTATGTGCACCATATCGCTGACAGAAACATTAGGAATTACATGTGAAGACTGGTAAGAGATTTGTGAGAATACTTTCATTTTCTTGAAGTAATTATGGTGAATTCTGATAGCTTGGCTGTCTTCAGTATTAGGAAACCTGGGTCTTGAATTTCAGCACTGATATTCAGGACATCATTCCAAACATTTGTACAGATGTTGCCACTTCTTTTTCTGAACATTTGTCATTTTTGAGTTCTCAGTCTAATCATTGAAAATGGTTGGATGCATGACAAAATAGGACAATTCCTGAGCAAAAAAAAATAAACTGCTAGAAGAATTCAACGGTTCAAGCAGCATCTGTGGAGGCAAAGGGATGATGAACACTTTGTGTTGAGACTCTAGATCAGGACTGATCGTTTTGAGGGAAATTGCCCAGTATATAGAAGTGGGAGACCAGCTGGTGGATAATGGATTTTACCCGTTTGGGTGGGGAGGGTGAGAAATGATGGGCAGATGGAGAGTGTTGAAATAGAATCTAGTAACAATTCCACATTCCCATTAATGGAAAAGCTTACAAAAAGTAGTGGATACAGCACAGTCCATTATAGGAAAAGCCATTCCCTCCTTTGAGCACTGCCACAAGAAAGCAGCATCCATCATCAAGTTCACTCACCATCCAGGTCATGCTAACTTCTTGTTGCTGTCATTGGGAAGGAGGTACAGTAGCCTTGGGTCCCACACCAGCAGATTCAGGAAAAGTTTTTATCCTTCAACCATCAGGCTCCTGAACCAGCTCATCTCAGCATTGAACTGATTCCACAACCTTTGAGCTCACTTTCAAGGACTCTACAATTCATATTCTCAATATTATTTATTTCTTTCTTCTTTTATTAGTATTATAATTTTTGTGGTACTTTAACAGTGTGTCTTATTTATTGGTTGTGTGCCACCTTTGTGTGTAGTTTTCGATAATTTTATTGTGTTTCTTTGTATTACTGTGAATGCCGACAATAAAATAAATCTTAGGTTAGTATTTGGTGACATACTTTGAACTTCGGATTAGAGTTGAGTCTGGTACTGTATACCTTTGGCAGATCTTGAATATAGTGACAATGATTTCAGGAAAAATTATTTAAGAAGATATTGCATAAAAGATTTGCTACTGTGCACTTCCCTCTGCCGATTTGAATAGATACTAGGCACATGCTTCCAGACATACACAGAAAGCTATTGCAAATTTAAATGATTTCATGATTTTAGTAAGCATAATCTCATTTCTTTCCTTTAAAGTGAAGTTTTCACCAATTTATTTTTGTTCTGGATAATGAGCATGTAGCTGCACATTGTTCAACACTGTCTTCCCATGGAGGCTAAAGCCTCGGAAGGGTAGAGTCAGACAGTGATAGGAGACTTGATAATTAAGGGGATGGACAGGAGATTCCTAGACTGTGAAAGGGACACCCGGATGGTGTGTTGCCTCTCAAGTGTTAGGTCTGGAAAGTCATGAAGCTTATAAGATGCATGGTGCTTAGAAAAATAGAGGGCTGTGGGTAAGCCTCGGTAGTTCTAAGGTAAGGACATGTTCAACACAGCCTTGTGAGCCGAAGGGCCTGTATTGTGCTGTAGGTTTTCTATGTTTCTGTGTCACAGAGCGGCTGCAGAATCTTCTTAAGTGGGAGGATGAGCAGCCAGAGGTTGTGGTGCAATTGCTAAAAAGGGAGGAGAGGTCCTGCAGAGTGAGTAGAAGAGGATAGGAAGAAGGCTGAAGAGCAAGACCTCCAAGGTAGTGCTCTCTGGATAATTCCTTGTGTCACCTGCTAGTCAGGGAAGGAGGAGGATGATAGTACAAATGAATGGGTGGCTGAGGAATTGGTTCATGGGGCAGGGTTTCAGGTTCCTGGATAACTGGAATCTTTTCTGGGGCGGGGTTGACCTGTACATGAGGGACAGGTTGCACCTAAACTGGAGGGGAACCAAAGTTACTCTGGAATTGTACTATAGACACTCCTCCCCTCCCAATTACCACTGGGCCATTGAGGAATAGATAGGCCAGCAGATTCAGGAAAGGTGTAAAAACAATAGGGTTGTAATGATGGGGGACTTCAAATTCCCTAATATAAACTGGGTCCTTCTGAGTGCAAGAGGTTTAGGTGGAGTAGAATTTGTTAGGTGCATCCAGGAGGGTTTCTTAAATCAATATGTAGATAATCCGACAAGAGAAGGGCCTGGTGTTGAGTAATGAGCCTGGCCAGCTGACCGATCTTTCAGTGAATGAGCAGTTAGGGAACAGTGACCATAACTCCTTAAGTTTTAAGATAGCTATAAATAAGGACAAGTATGGACCTTGCTGGAGAGAGCCTTTTGATTACTAATTGGTTTGATACAACATTATGGGCCAGAGGGCCTGTTCCTGTGCTGTTCTGTGTTCTAAACAGTTTTGTCATTTAATTTTCAATCAATGCTGTTGAAGAATTCAAAGGTCTTGCAATTTCTCACATTTTTTGGTTAAATGCAAGCCAACACCCTTGTAAGTGCCTTATCCAATAAGTTAATTCACCTGCACACATTGAAATTGATGTCTTTCTGTTTGAGTTGTGTTGTTAAATACATTTCAGCAGCTATTCTCTTACCTCTTTGTGCACAGTCTTGTAATCTAACATTTCTCCTAATAATACAAAACCAATTTGCATGACAATCACTTGTCACTCAGCAAAGTTCTTCTGTTCAGGTTTTTGTGCTTGGATGAAGTAATATAGGCGTGTTCGGGTTCTTCAATTTCATCTGTGTCTGCAGAAGTACAAAGAACAGTGTAAACTAATGAACTCATGAAAAGAAAAATGTCAATATCTAGACCCTAATAAGTAAATTTGTGGAGCTGACTTTTAGTAAATGTATTGCAAGTCAAGGTGTTTAAGAGCTGTTAAGCATGGCATTGAAATCTGTAAGCATATGAGCAAAATTTATAGTGGGTTCCATTTCCAGTTCATTTGTGCCACTCAGTAAGTGTTGAGGTTTTATGTCTGTACAAGGCCAGCCAGTTGTGGAATGTTGGTTAATCCATGTAAGATTCTTGTAAATAATACTAAAGCCACATTGCATTTAAGTGAGTAACTTGAGCACTTATCCTGGAACAACACCAGGGTGATGGTGGTATTACTTAAGGAATGCAAGGAATTGAATTTGAAGTTTGGAAAGAACATTTTGCTTAATACCTCCTGGGATAATTTCAACAGCTTCACTTTTTAAATTATTTGCAATGTACCTTTAATTTTCTTGCAGACGTACTGCACAAGACTGCACATTTTACACCACTGTATATCGAGCGTTTCATCTAATTTTGGTTTAATCATTGGTTTTCTTTTAAGTAATCATAGCATTCCCCAGCATTTTTCAATACTTTTGTCGTCTGAAACAACAACAATTCTATTTGCATAGTCTCCTGAAGCCTTTCACTGTGAACATCACTAATCGTAAAACTGATGGCAGTATAGTGATAGCTATTCACTTTCCACGGCTCTGGAGGCTTATTGCTAACCTCAGCTTTCTAGTACAGCAGCTTGACCTTTCTAAAGGGGTCAAAGTTGTTTGTGACAAAGTTAAACTTCTAACAAATATTATTTGTTCAGCTTCTTGTTGTGAACAAGAACCAGATTTCAGTTCTTAATGTAAATTGCAAGGTAATCAGTTTGAAGTTAAAAGCACAGCTTTGCAATCAGTGTTTTAGAGCACAGGCTGCTGGCCCACAGCGGGGGCTGGCTGCTAAAAACTATGGTTTGCAATGTGAACTGATCATAACACTTGTCTACATTAGCCAACCGCAGGCTGTGAGGTATGTCCTTTAGCTCATCAAACATGGTTGCAGAGTTGATCTTCCAATAGTTGGGATGTTGTGTACTCAGAGAGTCAGTACTAATTGTTTGTGATTGGGATCTCTATTTCCAGAAGCCTTTAGATCACCTGTGTGAATTACTTTGTCGCAGCAAAGTTATCTGAGAAGCATCACATGCAAATAGTACCAGCAAAACAGTATAAGTGTTAGAAAACATTGGTGATTGTTAGGAATGGCAGGGAGAATGACAGAAAAATGGGGTGGTAGAAAGAAGAACCAGAATTCATTCCTCGAACCGATTTCTGTGATGGAAGGCTCAATCATCTGCAACTTGCTATGTTCTTTTAGTTCATAAGATTTGTACCTGCGTTTGAAAATTGTGTGTAGTTTGTACATCTTTTGTAATTCAGAAATGTTTTATAAGAAAGAAATCCTCTGAGTATTAAAGATGTGCTCTCAACTCTCTGTCTATTTCTAAACATTTATTATTAACAATGTGTATAAACTACTTTATTAGATGGAAGGACCTCCTCCTTGGTAGTGAATGGGGACCCACCACTCAAGCAGTGGGTATATGGAGCTGAACCTTACTGCAGAGACTAGACAGAAGTAAGTTAGTCTTTGAAGAGTAGGTGGGTGCTATACAAACTCCCCATAATGAGGATACCCATAGATACCTATATTAGATGGGGCTGAATATATTCTGAGCTTATGGCTTTGTGAACAATAAACCCAATACCATAACAATGTAAAGATGGATTAGAAAATTTGAAGGGGAGCCTTAAATGAAATGAAACAGTGGAGAAACTTTGGGAGAGAATTCTTCAATGCTTGGACCATGACAGCCAAAGTTATGGCCATCATACGTGGAGAAATTTTTAGGTGTGTTGGGCTCAGAAATGGAGGAGCACATCTTTATTGATTACAATTCGGCATTCAATACCTTCATCCCCTCAACACGAATGAATAAGCTTCAAGACCTTGGCCTCAATACCTCCTTGTGCAACTGGATCCTCAATTTCCTCATTTGCAGATGGTTCGGCTTGGCAGCAACATCTCCTCTACAATCTCCATCAGCACAGGTGTGCCACAAGGCTGTGCGCTTAGCCCCTGCTTTACTCAATTTATACTTATGACTGTGAGGCTAAGGACAGCTCCAGTGCCACATTTAAGCTTGTTGGCAACACCATTGTTGTTGGCCGAATCAAAGGTGGTGATAAATCAGCACGTAGGAGGGAGACTGAAAATCTGGTTGAGTGGTGCCACAACAATAATGTCTCACTTAGTGTCAGCAAGACCAAGGAGCTGATTATTGACATCAGAAAGAGGAAATCAGGGGTCCACAGACCAGCTCTCATCTGGGGATCAGAGGAGGAGAAGGTCAGAAACTTTAAATTCCTCAGTGTTATCATTTCAGAGGATCTGTCTCGGGTCTAGCATGTAATTGCCATTACGAAGAAAGCATAGCAGTGTGTCTATTTCCTTAGAAGTTTGCAAAGATTTAGCATGACATCGAAAACTTTATAAAACTTCTGTAGGTATGTGGTGGAGAGTATATTGACTGGTTGCACCACAGCCTGATATGGAAACATAATGCCCCTGAACAGAAAATCCTACAAAAAGTAGTGGATATGGCCCAGTCATGGGTAAAGCTCTTCTCACCATTGAGCACATCCACAGGGAGCACTGTTGCAGGAAAGCAGCATCTATCATCAAGGGGTCCCCAATACCTAGGTCTTGCTCTCTTCTCACTGCTGATATCAGGAAGAAGGTACAGGAGCCTCGGGACCCACACCACCAGGATCAGGAACAGTTATTACACCTCAAACATCAAGCTCTTGAACCAGAGGGAAAAATTTTACTTGCCTCATCACTGAACTGTTGCTATAACCTATGGACACACCTTCTTCAAGGACTATTCATCTCATATCTTGATACTTATTGTTTATTTATTATTTAATTTTCTCTTTTGTATATGCAGGGATTGTTGGCTTTTGCACATTGGTCGTTTTCCAAACTGTTGGGTGTAGTCTTTCATTGATTCTATTGTGTTTCTTGGATTGACTGTGTATTGTAAAGCCACAAAGATAAAAATCTCAAGGCTGTATAAGGTGACAATATGTACTTTGATAATAAACTAACTTTGAAATTTGTACTAGATGTATACGTATGAGATGAGAAATTAGACAATAGATTCATAATTAGGGATGAATCATAAACATAGCTAGTTAAAAAGGGCTACATTGTCAACTTCTCATTCATTTTTATAAATTCTTATCAGCAACTTAGAACATTTGGGTTAATGGTTGTTGCGCTGTTTACTGTAGGAGCTAACCTAGTAACTAATTAGAAATCTGATTAATTTAAATTTCTATTTGAATTTCCTCCTGACAATCAAATGATCAAGCATGTGTTGATTATTTACCAACTAACAGGAAGCAGTTTGGTTAGCTATAGTCATGTATAGTGCTTTATAAATATAACAAGAATACACAGAACAGTGATTCAATCAGAGTAGGCGTTTTCCAGTTCTGAACATGAATTACTTGTACTAGTCAGTGGAAAATAAACGCTTAATGGTATTTTTTTTTAAAGGAAATAACTAAGCACACGACTTATAAACCAAAACACATTGTGGCAAGTACAGAGCCAATCAATCAGCATTTGAAACAGAATTGGAATTAATTGTATTTTGCATTTTTTTTCATATCTGAACAACCAATGGTGGAAACTTGATTCAGTCAAATAAACAGTACATTAGATTTCACCCAACCACTTTTTGGCACACCAGGGTGATGCATTTTGACATTTCAAGAAGGAGATTTTACAATTAACATGGAATTACTGATGATAATTTATTCATTGTTTTCTGGTGCAAGTGTTCTCTGTCAAATGCAAGGCTTTGTGATTGCTACAGTAATGGTGTTTCAGCATTGATACACAAGGCAGTAAATGAGTTATTTTTCTCTTCATTTATGTAATTCCTTTTTAGGATATCGTAAATTAGGATTTATGATTTCAACACAGAAACTTATTTTAAAAAACCTGAAAGAAAAAATGTGAGTTCAAGTGATTCTGCATAAGTCAACTTCTGATATCATTGTTTATTAATTTAAAAAAAACAAATACCATTTTCTGCTCCTTGTGCTTTTGAGCAATCATCCAGTTTGACTTGAAAAAGCGAAAGCACAGCAGAAGCTGGGAGTCTGAAATTAAAACGGAAATTGTTGTGGATACTCAGTAAGCCATGAAGCATCTGTGGAGAATGAAAAATAGTTAACAGTTCAGTCAATAACCTGAATGTCTGATGAAAAAACAGTGATCTGAAATATAACTCTGTTCCTCCTGAGATGCAGCTTCAGCAACAATGACCACAGCAATTTTTTAATTCTGTTCGTGCCTAGGTTGATTCTACCTCTACATTTAACAGTTCAAAAGCAGATATCAGTGCTATAAAGACAAATAATTGTTGATTGAAATTATTTTTAATCTAAGTAATAGTTGTGTTAAACTACAGAATGTAGACATAATATGGTTTTAATTATTTGGCTGTAATACCTGCGTTCCAGTTAAGCATGCTGTGTCATATGTGCAAATTGACTTCCATGAAACATCAGTGATTGCACCGTAATAGTTTCAAAAACCTGTGAGATACTTATGGCTATCTTGGGGAAATATCATTTTTCTAACAATTCTGTTATTAATGAAATGTACTTTTCAGATAATATTTAAAAGTAATTTGTTTTGAAGTTTAACTAATTCTGCTGTGTCTTGACTGGAGAATTTAACTGTCTTAGTTTAATTTTCTGTGTACAATATTACTTTATGAGGATATAGAAAGACATCGAGTAAATTACAACATCTATGTTCCTAAAAATTATTGTGAAGTAATTTCCTCAATTTGTATGGTGATTCCATGTATGTCATCTTAATTCACTCCTGGTTTTGGTCTGAACAATGTGAGCTTCATTATTGTTTTACTGTACTCTGCACTGTGTGCAGTAATTCTTAATTCCATGAATGGAGATTTCATTTTTTTGTGGATGCTGCCTTAATTGTTAGGGAAAGTTGAGAAAAAAGCTAATTATTTAGGGCTTATGATCCAACATATTCTTCTGAACATACATTAACTGAACAGACTGAATGTCTGAATTACTCAGCCTTGATGACCTCATCATTCAGTTCTCCCTTTCCAACCTGTAAATATTGACGAGTTCTTAGCCTGAACCTTGGTGCCAACCACATAATGTATGAAAGAGATTGTTAGATGTCAATTTTAAAATAAAATTTTGAAAGAAAAACATAATCAATTTTAAAATATAATTTAAAAAGAAAATAATAATCAATGCACCTGCAGTAGGGTGGTAGGGTAGGAGATCTATCCCAGTGCAAAACAGCGCAGAACCCAAATTAATATTAACAAAATCCTACCATTTCCATTCCCCACTAGAGTACAATAACACACATTTTATAATATGTTCAATTTCATATTTAGAGAAATACCTTTGTCCATTTCATCAGCAAGCAGCCACAGAGTTAACCAAGGGAGCTTTCTGTCTGGTCTTTTTCACCGGCAAGGGCATGATACTCTTTAAAAAGTACCTAACAGTGAGTCAACAGTTATTTAATACCCACATAATAAATGCAGAGTTTGTCTCGTGGAAATGATTTGAATGCTAAAGGTATGAGAATTCTTTAATTTTGATCTCAGGAAAGCAGTCAGTTCCCAGGAGTTTTGTTCTAGGATTTTGGCAAACAGAAGACTGAGAAGTTTTTGTTTCTTCACCAAAGAAGGAAACCCTTCATGTTTTTCTCCTAATCTTCCTACTTTGGAAGAGATTTGCATAGGGAGAAGATGGCATCTTGGTAACCATGTGTGGACTACACATGTTTTGGGTGGTGTATGTCCTAGGATCAGAGGTTGCTGTGCTTCTCCCAGGAATGCTGAAATCCAGCTAGGAAACAAGGGGCAGAGGCCTATTAAGATTTTGTTAATTCTCGTTGTAGTTGCAAAATTGCTTGATGTCAATGGGATTGACCTCCACAAACTACAGGCCCAGCCCTGGGATAGAAATGAACTGGAAGGAGGTTTTCTTAACATCTCATCTTTGCCCCTATGAAGAGATCCTCACTGGGGAGGGGTGCAAAATTTGTGTGAGTGGTGGGAACAATGGAATAAAGATATTGCAGATTGTACCAGATACGTGCTAACTGGAGGGTTTTTTGGATTCCCGAGAGCAGCTTGATTCTTGAATCCTGTCTATTTCTTTCCTTCCTCCTCAAGGCAATCCTTGGACATTCTTTTATTAATTTACATAATACGGACATTTTGGCAAAGTCACATTTATTCCCCATTCATAATGGACCTTGAGAAAGTGGCTGTGTGCTGTCGCCATTGCATTTGGTGTGGTGTGAGTGCTCTCACAATGCTGTGAGGGATTTCTACAATTTGCTGATTTTGAAGGAATAGCAATGTATTTCTAAGATATTTTGGAATGTGATTTAGAGGCAGACTTGGATGTGTGTCCTGCCCCTCCCTCCTAAGTGGTTGAATGTTGAGGTTTTGAGATTTGCTTTCAAAAAGCCTTGGCTAATTGCACAATTGTACACAGTCAATGATAAACGCTGCCACCGTGGTGTGCTGATGGTAGAAAGAATGAAAGCTTGAAGTGGTGAATGTGGTACCAGTTAAATGAATAGCGTCATTTTCTAATGTGTTCACTTTGAATGCCCTTGGAGTTTGACTCAATCAAGCAGCTGGAGATCATTCTATCACACACACTTGTAGGAGGTGAAAAGGCTTCAGGGACTTGGGAGGTGATTCATTCTCCATGGTGTGGCAAGCTTTTGAAATGTGAGTAAAGTTGCAGTGCTCAGTCCTTTTCAGTTAAGTTTCTGGTCAACAGTAAGCTCCAGCGTGTGATGGTGAGGAATTTGGTTGTGAATATGACATTGAATATTACAGGCATCTAAAGTCTGTTTTGTCACTGTTCATTGCCTTGCATATATGAAGGAAGATCTTTGATTAATGACTGTAATTTTGCCTCTGCCACTTTCATGACTGCTTTTTTCCAAATGGTACTAACAATTTAAGTTTCGATCCTAATAATACTAGTAATAATGTTAACATGCCAATATTAAATTAGATTAGCTTTATTTGTCACATGCACATCAAAACATTGAAATATACAGTGTGATGTGTTCCTTTACATCAAGGACCAGCACAGTCCGAATATTTGCTGGGAGCAGCCGCAAGTAGTGTTGTACTTCTGTCACCAACAATGGATGACAACTGCTTACTAAACCTGACCAGCATGGTATTTGGAATGTGGAAGGAAACTGGAACAATCAGTGGAAACCCACACAGTCACAGTGAGAATGTACAAACTCCTTACTCCTTACTCCTTATAGACATGCACGGGAATTTAACCCCATTGGGTGATCACTGGTGCAGTAAAGCGTATTCACCCCCACGCTACTGTACCATCTCTTTGTGGTGGTACTGAGTGCATCTTCTGAATCTGTGAGGTGTATCTCTTCTCTGGCTATGTGTGGCTTTGGGTCCATGCAGGTCTTCGAGACTCACATGGACTTACTGTGTGGTGCTTCTGATATTTGTCATCTCTCAATAGCAAATCACTGATTGATTGGGTCAAATAGATGCCAGTGTCAATATGGACCAAAAAAAAACATTATGTTTCTGAGCACGATAAAGAGTCACATCCTGTATTTTAGGTTGTAAGTTGTTCTGGTGTATTCAATGCTGAACACTGTTGATGGGTGTGGTTTCAGACTGCCAGGCACATTTTACAATGTAATTTTGATGTATCAATAACTTTCCATTTATGAAATTTTCATTGTTTTAAAACATGAACCACAACAAATTAGAATACACTTGACTGATGACATTTGCATTTTTCCATTGCTTTTGAAGTTTGCAACAAATATTAGCTGCAGTGGTTATAAGGGCATTTTCACAATCATGCAATGACCTTCAATGCTGTAGTGTCCTTGCACTGAGATCCTAGAAACTGAGCTATTTCTTGTTTTCAATTAATGCCAATTCAATTACTACATGCCCTATGAATAAATTGATTGCAATATTGCTAAAGGCTTCCCCCTTATTCATTTCACCATGTGATATAATTTAAATGAATTTTCATGGTAAGTGGAAGTTTTGATGGTATTGCTGTTGGAGTATTTGATAGGGTTCAGTCAGCGTTTTCCCTGATTGAGGAAATAGATCGTCCAAATGATCAGGTGAGAAATCTGTACATGGGCCCTCTCCCTCCCTGTGGGCATGCATCCTATTTATCAGAGAACAGAGAACCTCAGTGTAAGTTCAATTACTGGGAAAGTGGTGAAGTGCTATGAGATACAAGGACTTTCAAATCGAATCAATAAGACTTCTGAAGTTTGTAGCCTATCAGTTCAGGGCATGTTTTCACATCCCACAGAATATCACCTGATGTTAAGTTGAAAGAATTCGATTCTTGTTGACAAGCTAAACTGTGCAGATGCCAGGCGAACTAGACAGGCGAGGCAGTCATCAACACTGACCTGCAGGCTAGCTGATTTAAATATTGAATTAGTGAATCTTCCATCCATGGGTACCTTGGTTCTGAACTTTCATTGATGCAATTTCATCTTGAAACCACTTCTCTCTTAATAAAAATTTAAGAACTTTTCCCTGTTCCTTGGGATTTAGAGCTGTTGTTTGCAAAAAATAAACTGATATGAAATTAGCAGTTGTTCTTCAGAGAAACAGGGATGTAACATAATTATTTTTTTGTTTTGATATTTAAGCAGTATAAAGTCCTTAAGGCATTCCTTATGGTAACTAATGGGTAAAAGTAAGATATTACTTTTTTTCCCACTAGGGTGTTGAATTTCATAATTACAACCTTTTTATGAAAACATTTTAGGATGCGATAAATATTACTGCAAGATTGCAATAATATTATGAATGATTTTGTAGTGCTTGGAGATTTATCTTCGGCACAGGTTAGTGGACACTTGGTAAAAGTTACTAGTGTGTTGAGCCCTGAATGTGAAAACAGCAATTTTCAATAACCAAACATTTTGTTCCAAAATGTAAGTACGCTTTAGATAAACCATTTAATTTAGAATATTCAACCTGGCAAGTGGCCCAAAGGATGAATTTCAAACTTAGATTTAAATCCAGAAAAAGCACCTTTGGTATACTGCAGTCTGAGTGTCATGTCCAGTCAATTTTCCACATTGGTGCTACCGTTACATTCTAGAGAGAATCTAAAATCTTTTATAAACCTAATGACTCCCATGGTTATGTTGATTATACCTCTTCCCACCCTGTCTCCTGTAAAAATGCCATTCTGTTTTCTCAGCTCCTTTATCTCCACTACATCTGTCCCGGTATGTGGCTTTCCTTTTCAGTACATCAGTGATGTCCTCCTTCAAGGAACAGTGTTTCCCTTCCTCCGCCATTGATGCTGCCCTCACCCACGTCTCTTCAATTTCCTGAGCATCTGCGCTTACCCAATCTTCCTGCCGCTTTAACAGTGATCGAGTCCCTCTTGTTCCTACCTACCTCCCCATGAGCCTCTGCATCCAACGTATTCTTCTCTGCAACTTCTGCCATCACCAAAGAGATCCTACCACCAAACATATCTTTAACCAGCCCACCCCACCCTCCATTCCATAGGGTTCACTCACTCCGTTATACCCTAGTTCACTTGTCCCTCCCCTCTAATCTCCCTCCTGGTACTTATCCCTGCAAGAGGCCAAAGTGCGACACCTGCCCATTCACCTCCTCCCTCACCTCCATTCAGGGCTCCAAAACAGTTCTTCCAGGTGAGGCAACACTTCATCTGCGAATCTATTGTGTCCGGTGCTCTCGATGCAGCCTCTTCTTCATTGGTGAGACCTGTCGTAAATCAGGGGACCACTTCGTCAAGCACCTCTGCGCCATCTGCTGAAAGCGGAACTTCCTGGTGACCAATCATTTTAATTCCAATTTCCATTACCGTTCCGACATGTTGGTCCATGGCCTGCTCTTGTGCCACGATGAGGCCGGCCTCGGGGTGGAGGAGCAACACCTCATGTTCCATCCTGAAGGCATGAATATTGATTTCTTCTTATGGTAAAAGAAATTTCCCTTCGCCCTCCACTGTTCTTCTATTCCTCACTTTGGCCTCTTTCCTCTTCTCTCCTGCCTATCACCTACTCCAGTGTCCCCTCCACCTTCCCTTTTTCCTATGGTTCACTCTCTTCTCCGATCAATTCCTTCCTCTTAGGCCCTTTACCCTTCCCACCCACCTGGCTTCACCTATGACCTTCTAGGTATTCTCCTTCCCCTCCTCCCACCTTTTTATTCTGGCGTCTTCCCCTGTCCTCCCCTCCCGCCCCCCATCCTTTCCAGTACACGATGAAGGGTCTTGGCCCAAAATATCGACTTTATTCATTTCCATAGATGTTGTTTGACCTACTGAGTTCCTCCAGCATTTTGTGTGTGTTGCTTTGGATTTCCAGCATCTGCAGAATTTCTCTTATTTATCATTACTTCTGCTGACAAATTATGTAGAACTCAGCGAAGAAACCAATTACAAGCACAGTTAACACATTGAATTTCCGTGGAAAAGGAGGCTCTGACGATGCAGCAAATTATGCAGATCAAATGCCAGTACTATTCTATTTTGTTAACACTTTTGGATAGTAATTATTGTAAGTGTTTTACCTTTTATCTTTCAGAACACTCTTCCTCATTCAATCCACATTTCCAAAGCATTCTGATTAGCAGTAGTTGAATTTATCAAACAAATATTGCTTGGGAAACAGTAGTAATCAATTAAAAACATTGTCTGCTGATGCCATGAGATGTTAAATTTCTTTTGTCTACTTTTTTGCATTTTGTCATTTTTTTTCCCCCAGTGAATGTTGCATGTCATTGTCAAGCCATGTCAAGTCAATCCCAAGGCCTTGGTGATTACAGGGCCACTTTGGGTGTTGCAACAACTCATCTGGAGTTCAGTCAGAGCTCATGTTGTTGACTTGAACATTTCTACATTTTACACCAATCAATTATTATTTATGCATTTAAATGATCTGACAAAATTAAAAGCACAATTTGCATTTAGCTTTGACAAACATTTATTACCGACTTTATTTAGTAAGTGTCTTCATTTTATCTTGCAATAGGTGAGCACCTGAGCAGCTCAGACGTGTACTAGACTTACCCAATTCTTATCACTCGTTATAACACACATTGGAATAGTTTGCCTTCCTTTCAATATTTCTTTCTAGTGCCTGATTGCGGTTGTGTCGGATAGAATTAGCAATTGAAATTCACATTGCTGATTGTATTATTTAACAAATAATCAGACAAAACAGAACATAATTTTATGTGGTTTATCTATTCAATCTGTCCAAATACAATGCAGAATAGGCAGAGTGAACACAGTGACCCACTGTCTTCAGGTAGTAATGGCTTCACCTGATTGGTTCAGATACAGCGTGGAATAGGCCTATCCGGCCCTTCAAGTCACACTGCCCAGCAATCCCCTAGTCCAATCACAGGACACTTTACAATGACTAATTAACCTGCCAACCAGTATATCTTTGGTCTGTGGGGGGAAGCTAGAGCACCCGAAGGAAACTCTCATGGTCACAGGGAGGACGTACAAACTCCTTACAGAAAATGGCGGGAATTGAACTCAATATTTTAATAAGAAATGAGGCACAGGAGCTGTACTAGGCCATTCAACCCATTGAATTTGCTCTGCCATTCCATCATGGCTGATTTATTATCCCTTTCAACCCGATTCTCGTGCTTACTCCCCATAATCTATGATGCCCTTACTAATCAAGATAATCAATCCTAATCTGGCAGATCAATATTGCAATATCTGATGTTCTCACATGATAAAGATTACTGTAGAATATCTTAATCATTTCAATTTAAAATTTTTATACCACAGTAGGAGGAACAGTTCGGAGAGGTGTATACTGCAAAATTATTCTGTTTCATATAATCAGTGAAAGTTAATAATCAACCCGACCTCCCCCTAAAATATTGGAAAACTGGAATAAAACTAGGAAATTCTGAGATTTCATTGTATATCTGTCAGCATCTCCAAGTTTTGAACCGATGCTGATGAGGTTAGTTATGTATTTGGAAGACTTTCCATTTTACTTGAGATTTTATAGGTAATTTGTTTCATATTTTCCAACCCAGATATTACCCTAGTGAAAATAGTTTGTTGTTTTCAACATTCTCACCTCTGAATAAAATCCTGTGGCATGTCCAAGAGTGTGATTAAGAGCAGATGTTTTAACTGGCTGAATATTTCACAGATACAGTCCTTGAAATTCATTAAATAGCCTGCTCTGCCTTCATGTTCATAATATTGGCCTCGATTTAAAGCTTGCACTATGTAGATCAGTTGCTTCTTACAGGATGGACACAAAATGTGAGTGTTGAATGATTTATTTTTGGATTGATTTTTGGAATCTCTGGAAAGGCTATAATTTATTACCTGTTGATGTTTGACTTTGAGAAGGTGGCAGTGATCTACCTTCTTGAATTGCAGTAGTCCTCCCACAGAACTGTTTGGGTAGGGAGTTCAAGATTTCAAACTCTGTGATGAAGAACGAGTCACATATTTCCAGGTCAGGATGATATGCAACTTGGATGATAGACCTCCTCATGGTGCCTTTTCTCTCCATTTTTGCTGTTGTCTCACTTCAAAGTTTCAAAGTACATTTATTTTCAAAGAATGTATAAATTATACAACCTTGAGATTTGTTTGCTTACAGGCAGTCACAAAGCTGAAAGAACCCAATTTAAAAAAATAAAATAACGACCAACACCAGATGCGCAGAGAAACGGGAAAAAAAACACGAATGCAAACAATGGAAGTGAGCAACAACATTCCAAACCAAATGAGTCCTTGGATCTGAACCCCCAGAGCAGCCCGAAGTAGGCCCAAAGCCTCAGTATCAGTTCATCACATTTGCAGGCACAGAGCACTGCCTTCGAGGCGATCTACATAGCCTCAGCCCCATGGAGAGAGGAGTAAATATTGTGGGAGAGTGAGCGAAATTGGCTCTCGCCTCTGATCTCAACCCCCTCTCTTTCCAGTCAGAGTTGGTGGGTTTGGGAGATGCTCAGAGTAGATTTGGTGAGTAACTGCAATACATATTGTAGATGGTACATGCTGCGGGACCTGAGCGCCATCAATGGAGAGAATGAATTTTTGAGGTGGTTAATGAGTGCCAGTCAAATTTTCTTGAATGGTGTAAAGCCCTTGAGAGACTCTTGCTTGGTACTAGCCCATGCCTTTGGAGAATCCATGCTGGATCACTTGGAGTTAATGGCAACCTCCTAGATTGTTAATGGTGAGGGATTTGGTGATAATGACATTGAATGTCAAGGGCAGTTGTTGCCTTGCATTTTTGTTGTATGATTATTACTTGCCACTTATTAGCCCATGCCCAGTTGATCTCCAACAATCTCAGCAATCTGTATGACTTTAAGCATTGCAGTATTCTCCCTTTGATGCCCATTGATGTTATTTTCAGCAGAGGTGTCTTGATGTCGCATTTTGTCGAATGCTGTGTTCACGTCAAGGCCAGGCTCTTTGACTTCACCTCAAATTCAGATGTTTGGTTCAATTGGTTCTGATGAGGTCTTGAGCAAAGTGCTGCTGGCAAAACCCAAAGTGGGCATTGGTAAATAGATTAGTTGTGAGTGATTACCTATGGATGCCTCTTGTCAGTGACACCTTCAAACAAAGTTCCAAGAACATTTATTATTAAAGTCTGCATAAAATTGTACAATCTTGAGATTTGTCTCTTGACAGAAAGCCACAAAACAAGAAACCTGAAAGAACTCATTAAGAAAAAGACCAACAAATAGGTTCACAGCCTCAGCCTCACTGCAGTGGATGATTTGCTGATGACTGAGGGTAGACTAATTTGGTGTTGTGTTGTACAATTGGATTTGCTTTTTATAAAATGCAAGGACAATTTCCCCAAACTCAGTTTGATGCCAGTATTGTATTCTATAGCTTGCCTAGTTGTGCATCTAGTGCAACAGAGCAGATAGTTAATACTACCACTTGGATGTTGCATATCCCTGGTAGTCTGTCATTTCTTAACATCATGTTGATCGAATCAAGTTTAATTCAATAATTTATTCAGTGGTTTACACCACAAACAATGCAATCAATGATATATGACATTTTATATTTCAATCATATAAATGTGTGTAATTAAGTTGTTGCACACAGGCTGTGTAAGTTAGGCTGGTATTGAACAAACAAATTCAGAGTGCATTTACTATCAATGTATGTATAAGTTATAGAACCTTGAGATTTGTTTGCTTAACAGGCAACACCTTTTGGGTTCCTTAACAAGGAACCTGAAAGAAAGAACCCAATTTAAATAAATAAGACCAAGTCCCAGTGCCAATGGTGAAAGAAAACGAAACAAAACATGAAAACAATAGAAGCAAGCAACAGCAGCATTCCAAACGAAATTGAGTCCTTGGATCCAAATCCCCGATACAGCTTGGATTAGTCCCAAAGCCTTGGTAGTTAGTTCATCATATTAGCTGGCAAATCGCCGTGATGTTCGCAGACCCAAAGCACAGCAGCTGAGGGCAGCCTCACAGCCTTAGCATGGTGGAGAGAGGAGCCCATAGACCATCTGGGCCAGTGTTTAAATTGTCTGAACCTTACACCAAGAGTTGGGCCCCACCACAGTGAATCACTCCAGGCCTAGATTCTGCTGCTGGAGAAGCTATTCTCAACCTCTCCAAATCGGCTTGGCATATAGGGGGATCCACCCTCGCACTCACATAAGTTGGACAGGCTTCGAAACTCCTCTGCTTCGTCTTCTCCCTTCTGAATTGTCCACTCCAACTCCCAGTGCATTGATTTTGCAGCACACCAGCAGGGTACATCTCTCAGTTTTGCTTTGCCCTCACTCACCTCATCGTTTGCAGTGATAGGTTATCACAATTTTCTTCAAAAAACTGTTATTAATAATGGTGCTATTACCTCAGAAAATAACCATTCACAAATCCTTGCTCTTTGTATAACTATTTGTGTGCAGTAAAATAGAATATATTTTTCTATGTAACTTCACATATATTGCTACTGATGTTCGACACAGTGAGTCATTTTCCGCCCAAATGAAGCATAGCTATATCAGGAGTGGATTCTAATCTGATTTCTTTTTCTAATGAAGTACTGTAAATGTGCAGAGGGTAATGGGGTGAAAAAAGTAAATGGTTTTAGGAAAGGGCCAGGGATATATCTGATCCAACAGCCTTCACCGATGGTGTGTGTCAGATTTAGCTTAGTTCTGACAAATCGAGCATGAATATGAATTTCAATTCAGATTGAAGTGTAGCTGGAAAGGAATTCTTAAATGGGGTGGATCCTATTAAACAATTATTTGTCAGTTTGGAACTCCATGGAGATTCATTGGAACCAGGCGAATGGAGTAAGGGATGGGCACACCTTGTGGATTATCTTAAATTTATGACCAGATGCAGATAAGATGATGAGGATCGGACTGTTCAAGCTGGTCCTCAACAGAATCGAGACATGGGTCGGTGTTTCAGTGGTAGTTCTACTCAGGCATAGTAGGGAATTAATCTCGTCAGACAGGGAAGTCTTCCAAGATGTACAGTCCCAAAGGTTGAAGGGCAGTGCTCAATCACTGTATTCTGAATGGTCTCCTGAATGGCTGTTTAGTTCTATTTTACATGCTTAGTCGGTCCAAAAATAAAGCAATGAAAATTCAATTTACTGGTATTCTTAGCTTGATGTAATGGATATAGAGCAAAAGAGTAATACAATTTCAATCATCTCAAAGTAACATTTCAAATAATTTTCCTACGATTCTGAATCAAACTTGGCACATGAAGGCCAAACTGTTGTAATTTCTTGTAGGTTATTTACAAATATGGGAAGGTTTCTACTCGTCGAGCTCATTAGTTTAAGGGCTGACTTTCTTCAAAAGATAATCGTTGTTTATAGCTTTACATTTATTTCGTTTCATCTTCTGCCTTCCAGGAAGCGGCTTCTGCATTCCAAACTGTCACCCACAAGGTAAGAAACCTTCAAATGTGGACATTAACAAAATGCTAATTTGGCACTGCAACTGCTCGCCTATTTTAATCATTTCAACCTCATTCTCTGAAGAGATTAATCTATTATTTACTGCTCCTGCTTGCATTGAAATGTTTTAATTGTAACATGGCTCTCGCAGTCTTTTTAACTACATCTTATTGATTTCATCCTATTCTGTTCTTACGTCGGCAACCATTCTTTGAACAGATTGTAATCTCTGAAATTCCTGACTGTTTTATCCAGAACTCTTTGTGTTTAAACCCTGCAAGCAATTTTCTGCCCAGCAACATTGGTTAAGCTATGAAAAACATAGAAAGTTTGAGATGGAGCTAATTCGTCTCTTCTTGTCCCTTTTGACTTGGCTACTGCCTTGAATACAATTGATGCTACCTTCCTGCACAAATACCTTGTCACCAGTAGGTGGGAACTTGTCAGTTGGTTGCTTTTTTATCTGTTACCAAGTTCAGTAAACTGCTAGCAAAGGTTTTCCTCTCTGCTCCTGTACTTTTGTTTATGTTACCCCCAAAATCTATCTATTTGCTACTTAACCAACATGCTCAAAATGCTGGAGGAACTCAGCAGGCCAGGCAGCATCTATGGAAAATTGTAAACAGTCGACGTTTCGGGCCAAGCTCCTCCATCAAAACTGAAACGTCGACTGTTTACACTTTTCCATGGATGCCGCTTGACCTGCTGAGTTCCTCCAGCATTTTGTGTGTGTTGCTTAGATTTCCAGCATCTGCAAATTTTCTCTTGTTTGTGATTGGACTATTTTCTACTTGCTGTTTTTCTTGTACATGCCATTACTCAACAATATTAGAAATGATGTACATTTGACAGATAAAGCTAATCTCTAAGATTTTTATCTTTCAATTTCAACTTGTGTCATGACCACATCCAACTCTACTTCACCATCATTTTTCTCTAGTCTATTGGAACTCTGCAGTCTACCTGAATTCTATTTGTCCATTATCTGCCTGCTTGCTGACCTATTTTAGAATGTGTTGGTTCTTGTCTTTAAATTCTTTTGTGGTTTCACTGCTTTCTCCTTCAGTCCCATTTTGTTTTGAGATGCCTATGCTCTTTCAGGTTGGATCTCTTGTTAATCACTTCACCACTGCTAGAGGTCCCATCACCTGTCAAAGTTTCAAGCTGTTGATTTCCTTCTAACCTGATTACTTCTACTGCTCCGCTAACATGCATGCATCTTAGAAGCCATCTCCTTGATCAACCTTGTATCATTTGCTGAGATATTCCTTTATGCAGCTCAGTGTCACATTCATTTGATAGTGGATTTGAAAAGTCTTTGGAAGTTTTATGCTACATTAAAAAATTCAGCAATATGTATGTGAATAGTTCATAATGATGGGAATCTCTTTATTATCATTGATAGCATAAATATTAAGGTAGCTTTCTCAATGAATTCTTCCTTTGATATTGTGCTGCTTACATTGGCAATTCACAAATCTAAACAATTACTTGTAATTCTGCTTTTTGAACTTTTATAACTTTTCTGT
Source organism: Mobula hypostoma (assembly GCF_963921235.1). Classification (NCBI taxonomy): domain Eukaryota; kingdom Metazoa; phylum Chordata; class Chondrichthyes; order Myliobatiformes; family Myliobatidae; genus Mobula; species Mobula hypostoma. The sequence continues at coordinate 23,100,623 of NC_086116.1, read as the reverse complement.
ACCCTAGTCTTCACAAGATAAAGATCACTATTTTTTAATCTTCCAACTGTAACTATTTAATTTTTCTGTTCAAATTTGAAAAGATGGAATTTGAAATTCAATATATTCTTCATTGATCAGGCACATTTACCTAGGAATGATACAGTAATTTCAAACTTTAACCTTATGTATCAATGAATATTTTGTTGCAGCCACTTCCATTCACATCTACAAACTACACTGCCTATAGTTTTCACTAATTGGATTGACTGAACAAGTTTATCTGAAGTTAAGCTTCAGGAGAAGGGCAGCATTACATTTTGCATTTCTAAGTTGTAAAATATCAGGAGCTGGTGGAGCAGTCCCAGAGATCATAAGACCATAAGATATAGGAACAGAATTAGGCCATTTGGTCCAATGAGTCTGCTCCACCACTTCATCATGGCTCATCCATTTTCCCTCTCACCCGCAATCTCCTGCCTCCCCCCCATCACTTCATGCCCTAACAAATCAAGAATCTTATCAATTTCTGCCTTAAATATACATAAAGACGTAGCCTCTGCAGCTGCCTGTGGCAACAAATTCCACAGATTCAGCTTTCTCTGGCTAAAGAAATTCCTCCTCATCTCCATTCTAAAAGGACAGCCTTCTATTCAGACGCAGTGTCTACTGGTCTTAGAGTATCCCACTATAGGAAACATCCTCTCCACATCCACTCTATTAAGGCACCATTTGAAAGGTTCCATTTAGTCAGCCCTCATCCTTCTGAATTCTAGTGAATACAGGTCCAGAGCCATCAAACACACTTCATATGACAAGCCATTCAATCCTGGAATTATTTTTGTGAACTTCCTTTGAACCCTCTCCAGTTTCGGCCTGTCCCTTCTAAGATAATGGGCCCAAAACTGCTCACAGTACTCCAGGTGAGGCCTCACCAGAGCTTTATAAAGTCTCAACATTAGATCCTTGCTTTTATGGTATATTCTAGTCCTCTTGAAATGAATGCTAACATCTTATTTGCCTTCCTCACCACAGACTCAACCTGCAAATTAACTCTAAGGGAATATGGCACAAGGACTCCTTTTTACCTCAGATTTTTGTATTTTCTTTCCATTTATAAAATAGTCAATCCCTTCATCTACCATAATGCATAATTATTCACTGCATTCCATCTGTCACTTCTTTGCCCATTCTCCTAATCTGTCTAAGTCCTCTGTAGCCTCTCTACTTCCTCAAACCTACCTGCCCCTTCACTTATCTTCATATCGTCTGCAAACTTTGCAACAAAGCCATCAATTCCATCACCCAAATCATTGAGCTGTAGCATAGAAGGAATCAGTTCCAACACAGACCCCTGTGGAACACCACTAGTCACTGGCAGCCAATCAGAAGTGGTTCCATTTATTCCCACTCTTTGCCTTTTCACAATCAGCCTCTGCTTTATCCATGCTAGAATCTTTCCTGTAATACCAGGGGCTCACAGCTTGCTAAGCAGCCTCACGTGTAGCACCTTGTCAAAGGCCTTCTGAAAATCCAAGTACACAACATCAACTGATTCTCCTTCGTCTATACTGCTCGTCATCTCTTCAAAGAGTTCTAACAGATTTGTCAGGCAAATCTTCAGCCTCCTCTTTCAGAACCCTGGAGTGTATTCCATCTGGTCCAGGTGACTTACCTACCTTAAGACCTTTCAGTTTCCACAAACTTCACACACTTCATGTCCCCTGACACCTGGAACTTCTACCATACTGCTAGTGACTTCCACAGTGATGACTAATGCAAAATGCTTATTCAGTTCGTCCCCATTGCTACCTCTCCAGCATCGTTTTCTAGCAGTTGGATAACCACTCTCGCCTCTCTTTTATACTTTATATATCTGAAAAACCTTTTGGTATCCTCTTTAATATTATTGGCTAGATAGGAGTGGAGGGCATGCTTAAGCCTATAGAGGTGGCGCGTAGAGGTTTTGCTGGCTGCTTGGCATGCAGAACTTGGTCTCTCCATGGCATGGTGTGGGCTGCAAAGAAAAGAGCCATCAGGACAATCACAGAGGCTGCTGAGCGAGCCTCCAGATGACTATGGATCAAGAGATGTGACTCGTGGACCAGTGCTGCTGAGACACAAGCCACGGCCTGATCAACCCTGGTTGGGTCACTTAGGCAACAATGTCAGATGTTGAAAGACCCAAAAACATCTGATGACCCCATATTACATCACTGATGATTTGTTCCAGCGCATCCTAGGATGTACAGTATCTCAGCATCATAGCACTGGGGAAGCTTCCCTGAGTGAATGAAAAATTAAAATTCTGGAAAGGGCACCTTAGCAAATAGGAACTTCTTTATTGGAGAAAAGTTACAGTGCTTAAAATTGTTCTCATTCTATTACTCAAAATCAATAAAAGTTCTGTTTTTTCTTTTCTAAATCAAAATTAGAAGCATTCAAAGATACTGATAAGAAATTTGCATTCTATTGGAGAGTAAATTCAGTGTGTGAGTTGCTTGAACATATCTTAGAAATAATGGATGTTATTCAGTTGAAAGATTGTGTTTCAGATAATTTATCCCAAGTAATTCAACCTTGAGCACATGTCCTGTTGCAATTAAAACAAATTATAGTGAAATCAGTAAATTACAGATTCTTCAGGGAATGGCATCAGCTGTTTTATTTTGCAGGTGTTTTTAATTTCAAAATGAAGATAATTATTTTGAGTAATCTTGGCAAACCAGAATCAGAGCCTAATCAGCTGTAACTATGCTGAGGGTTCATCTAAACAACAGAGTTCAGCTCTGTTCAATCTTGTTTCATTGCAATCCACTCTTACTTGCAGTATAATTTTCAGAATTAACCATATGTCTCAATTCCACACAAAAGCTTCAAGACAGGATAACAACTTGCAAAAACTGTAAAAGGCAAGCCTTTGAATGAATAGGAACTTTTTTTCCATTTATTCCATTTTTTTTCAAAAATCTGGACATTGCCAGCATTTATCATCTGTCCCAAATTGCCTTGGAGAAGGTGGTAGTCAGCAGAGCTTCGAACCATTGCAGTTTAAATTGCGAAAGTATTCCCATGGTAGTGTTAGTTCCAGAATTTGGATCCGGTGATGCTGAAGGACTACTGATATATTTCCAAGTCAAAATGGTGTTTCACATGGAGGGGAACCTGTAGATGGTACCCCTACTCTTCCTTGGTGGTAGAGGTTATGAGTTTTGTACGACTGATGTAGGTGAATAACCAGACTGCATTTCATACATGTTACGTACTGCAGGCACCTTTTGCTGGTGATGGAGGGAAGAAACACTCAGGATGGTAGATGGCATGCAGTTAAGCAGGATTGGATGTGGTCGAACTTTCTGACAGTTGTTGGAGCTGCATTCATCCAGGCAGGTGGAGAGTATTCCATAACACTCGTGACCTGTGTCTTGTAGTAGCAAAAAAGGCTTTGTAGTGTTAGGCAGTGAGTCACTCACCAGAAGATACGCAACCTCTTTCAGCCATTGCAACTTTGGGGATCATCTACATGAGTTTTTGGTCAATGGTGATCCTCGGGGTCTTGCTGTTAGTGGTGACAATGCTATTGGATGTCAAGTGTTGATAGCTGGACTCTTCCATAATGGACTCGGTCATTATTTGACTCTTTTGTGGTGCATATGTTGCAATTATTCAGCTGGAATATTGTGTAAGGCTGACTAATTTATTAAATGAAGAAATACCGAATTGAATCAATCAAATCATACCGGACAACAGTTTTTTATCGAAAGTGTTGTTTCCTCAGATTTTTTTTAATTTATGATAGACTGCTTGAAGCTGAACACAAATATAATTTCACATGATTTGTCTCACGTAGAAATCTGGAGAAACAAGAAATTAAGTTTTATTGAATATAATGCGTTTAATTGCATAAGAGTACTGATGCTTTGCAACAGTTCAACGAAGCTAAAAATGTTTTGTGAGTGATTTTCATTTGTGTTCAGTGCCTGAGGCTTCTTGCCTAAGTGTCCAACAGTAATCAGCCAGCTTTGATGGATTCCAGTTGACCTGATACTGTTCCTCCATGACCGTAATGTCCTGGTGAAATCTTTCACCATGCTCGTCAATGACAGTACCAAGATTGGCAGGGAAGAAGTCTAAATGGGAATACAGAAAATGAATCTGTTGTGTATGTGGCCGGGTTACACATCGGGGCTATAAATAAAAACACTGGAGATGGGAGCTAAGTTAACAGGATTCTTTACTGACTGAAACCGAACTGAACACACACGTACAGATCAATACGCTCCTAAATGCGCATGCTCAATATGCGCCTAATTGCGCATTCATTGACGTGTTCCTACAACATAAAATAGTCCCTTATTATAATGTGGGCTATATAGTACACTCCTCCCCTTTTATTTTAATAGCGTATCAGCTTTTTTTTTACTGGGGCACTATGCTAAACAAATATGTTTACTCCTAACATACAACTGCCTACCATTTGTTTACTTAGTAACTTAATATCAAATTATAACAAAGTTACGTAATATCAAATTATAACAGGCCTCTTGTTTACTTTCGGTCTAAGACCCATTTATAACTCAAGTCTCTGGGGGGGGGGGCGACTCTGCCCACTGTGCCCTACTTCTCCAGATGATGATTATGTACCAGTGGTAATGGAAGAAACAAGTGAAGCTGTAGCAAAATTTCGCAAGAGGTGTGATGCATTTTTTGTCGCTTTGGTTTCCAAAAGAAGTGGTTGGTGATCTGCTGTCTCTGCTAGTTACTCAAAAGTCGGGCAATCCAATGACTCACAGAAGGATCAGTACTTTACCAGTAATCTTTCACCGCTTGAAGAAGCAGTTGATCGAAATCCTGTTGTTCATTCCATTGTTCTTAAGCTGCTGTTAAAATACAGTTTTGCTGATATTAAGGAATACCTGCAGTGCTATCTGTCTGAAGTTTAAAAAAAAAACAAATCTTGGTCAAGAAAATGAGACTGAACTCTATGCACTCTTTCTGAATTGTCTGGAGGATTCTATGTATGAAAAATCCTAGTTGTGCACAGTGCAAGAAAAGATTGTTTACCTGGCTCAAGATTATTCCTTCAGATGCACATTCAGCACAAGTGTGAAAATAAGGCATTCGTCAATCTTGCGAGACCATGGATTTGAGCCTGGAAAGTCTTCACTCTCCAGGGCGCAGGCCTGGGCAAGGTTTTATGGAAGACTGGCAGTCGCCCATGCTGCAAGTCTCCCCTCTCCACGACACCGATGTTGTCCAAGGGAAGGGCAAGGGTCGATACAGCTTGGCACCAGTGCCCACAGTGTGAAAATACAACAATAGAAACCTTACAGTTTGTTGCCAGAATTCACTTCTGTTTTAATGCTGCTTACCAACTTCTTTGTGCAAAACAAGATACATTGGCTGAGGATTCAAAATATGTATGTGCAAAAGAAACTTTCCTGCAAAGGATTAAGTGTGTGATTCTCAATGGAGGAAACGATTGGTTCAAGATTTACCTTGTGCGAAAGCTGTTCTGTTTTGAATGGAATTGATTTTGTCCAAGAGCTTTCAAAAGGAATGACCAATTTTCTTTCTTTTCAAATCTTTTTCTTATTATTATCCAAAATTTACAAGAGTACATCGAAGTAAGCAACGCTTACAATGTCTCAAGAAAAAAAACATTATTATAAAGATTGAAAATATTTTGGTAATTTAAAAAAAAGAGGAAAAAAACCCTACTAAGCAAGAAAAAAGTGAGGGGAAAAAACCCCATTAGGTGTTCAACCCCGGAGCCAAGCGTCATACAAAAATCTTCTAAAGATAAACATCAAACCACCAGCAAGAAAAAAAAGTGTACCAAAGATTTACGATTAGATCGTGGAGGAAATCTATCAATTAACTCAAATGATGATAACGAGCAAATGAACCCCATCTTTTCTCAAAATCAGACATAGGTTTAAAGGTTCGACTTCTAATTTTCTCCAAACTAAGACATAGCATCACTTGAGAGAATCATTGTGAAAAAGCAGGAGCTGATGTATCCTTCCACTTCAACAAAATGACCCTCCGAGCTATCAATGTAACAAATGCAATAACATGTTGGTCAGACAAAGAGATACCACGGATATTTTGAGGAATTATTCCAAAAAGCACAGTTAATTTGTGAGGTTGTAAATTAATTTTAAGTGCTTTAGAAATTGTTGTAAAACTGACTTCCAGGACTGTTCCAGTATAGAACAAGACCAAAACGTGTGTCAGTGTAGCTGTCTCAGTTTTACATCTATCACAATAACTATCAACATTAGGGAATATTTTAGACAATCTCTCATTCGTCAAATGGTAACGATGTACAATTTTAAATTGAATCAGTGAATGAACAGCACAGATCGAAGAGGAGTTAACCAGCTTCAGAATCCACATCCAATTCTCCGTCATAAAAGTCAAGTTAAGTTCCTTTTCCCAGTTTTGTTTAATTTTAAATAAAGGACGCTTATCCCATTGTAATAGTAACTTATAAATTCTTCCACTGGAACCCTTCATCAAAGGGTTCATACTCGTAATAGTATCGAACAGGTCAGCATCCAATATGTAAGGAAAATTACTTAAATATTTTTGTAAGAAATATCTAACTTGAAGGTATTGTAAAAAGTGTGAGTAAGAAAGAGAATATTTATCAACTAACTGTTCAAAAGACATCAGTCTATCTTCTTTAAGTAAAAGAATTAATACCTTTATTTTTCCAAAATAAAAAAATTGGATCACTCAAAGAAGGCTTAAAAAAGTAATTTCGATAAATTAAACTACTAAGATTAAAAAACATTGCGGAACTAGAGCCAAGTTTGTAAAGAATGCTTAATCACAGGTTATAAATTTAAGTTAGCAACCTCAGGTAATTGTATAGGTAAAGCAGCGCCCAATAACGAGGTTAAATAAAACTGTTTCACAGCTTTCAATTCCAAGTCTACCCAAATTGGCCGATCATTCTTATCAACCCAATGTAACCAAAAGGACATGTATCGCACATTAACAGCCCAGTAATACATTCTTAAGTTAGGCAAAGCGAGACCTCCATCCTTTTTCTACTTTTGTAAGTGACATTTACTAATTCTTAGTCTTTTATTATTCCAAATAAAAGATAAAATAATAGCATCAATCCGATCAAAAAACTTCTTAGTCAAGAAAACAGGGATATTCTGAAATAAATATAAAAATTTTGGTTAAATCATCATTTTGACTATGTGGATGTGACCAATAAGTGAAAATGTAAATGGATTCCATCTACTAAATAAATACTTCATAGAATCTACCAAGGGAGCAAAATTAGCTTTATAAAGATCCTTATAGTTTTTAGTGATTATAGCACCTAAATATCTAAAAGAATCCGTGACTTTGAAAGGAGTATTATCATATATAGAAACAGACTCATTTAAAGGAAACAGTTCACTTTTACTAAAATTTATTTTATGTCCTGAAAAATCTCCAAATTCATTAAATAATTTTAGCAAGGCAGGAATAGATTCCTCGGGATTGGATATATAAACCAATAAATCGTCAGCATAAAGAGAAATCTTATGAATGGTTTCATTTACAAAAATCCCATAAATATCTTTAGCAAGGGGTTCTAATATTAAATTAAATAACAGGACTTAATGGACAACCTTGTCTTGTCCCCCGTGAAAGCTGAAAAAAAGGAGACCTACAGTTATTAGTAATAACAGTAGCAATAGGAGTTTTGTATATCATTCTAATCCAATTATTAAAATTAACACCAAAGCCAAATTTCTCTAAAACATTAAATAAATATTTCCATTCCACTCGATCAAACGCTTTTTCAGCATCCAAAGAGATGATACGTTGTGGAGTTTTAGAAGAGGATGAATATATAATGTTAAATAATTTCCAAACATTTGAAAAAGAATAACGACCCTTTATAAAACCTGTTTGGTCTTTAAAAATAATTTTACCCAAAATATTCTCCAACCGATTGGCCATTATCTTTGACAGAATCTTAGCATCGACATTCAATAATGAAATAGGTCTATATGAGGCACAGATATAGAATCATATCTGATTCTGTATGATGTCAAATAGGTCTATATGACATCCTACTAAAGAAGTAGGATCTTTATCTTTTTTAAGAATTAAAGAAATAGAAGCCTCATAAAAAGTAGAGGGTAAACCACCTTTCACAAAAGAATCCTCAAACATTTCCAACATATACGGAGAAAGCAATTTTCCAAATTTTTTTATAAAATTCTGCAGGATAGCCATCAAGTCCAGGGGCCATACCAGACTGCATTGTAGAAATAGCTTTATGAATTTCGGCTTCAGTAATTTGACATCAAGAGTTTTTTGATCCTCAACAGAAATTTTAGAAAAGCAATCATTCGTAAGAAAGCATTCATTTTAGAAGAATCTACTGGACATTAAGATTTATAAAGTTCAGTATGAAAATCTTGAAAAATCTTATTAATTTCTTCATATTCCCAAGCCAGTGTACCATCTTTCCTACAGAATTTCAAAATTTGCCTTTTGGCTCTAGCCGTTTTTAATTGAGATGCAAGCAGTTTATTATTTTTATCTCCTAGCATATAAAATTCTCGAATATTTTTTATAAACACGTGAAAAGAAAGAATATTCTCTACTATCACGGTGTAGATATCTCCATAATTCAATCAATCCAAAATCAGTTAAAAAGGAGTTAATAAGTGACGCAGAGTGATTTGGAAGTTGCTGATTGGTTGAGCTCTTGTCAATCAAAGGATTTAAACAACAGTTAAAATCCCCACCCATTATCAACATATATTCATTTAAATCAGGCAGTAAAGCAAATACCTTTTTTAAAAAAGAAGGATCATCTAAGTTAGGACCATACAAATTGATTTTAAAAGTCTTTTTTCGTTTGATAGGATGATTCCAACCACGTACATTCCAACTTATTACATTAACCCCTTTAACTACCATACTATAATTTTATTCTACTTTACAGATGCGCAGAGCACATACCAATACGGGATGATCAAAAGTGCTGGTGATGAAGAATACAACCACATAGAAAATACTCATGCTCCAGAAGCACCCAATGGGAAAAAGCCCCTAACTCTAACCCCACCTCCCTCCCCTCACAGCCCGAAAGAAAGCAAGCTCCCTATGATAGAATACAAAGCCAGGGACTGCGCTGTCTGTACACAAAAGAAATGTAAAAAGATTCTCTCTCCCTCCCCCTAGTTAAAAAAAGAAAAACCCACTGACCTTGTAAGAAGAGCAACAAAGTCTCAACAAAAGAAAGTGTTTACATTCCAGCATCTACAAACTATCCCATGTTTATATTTACTCTTTTTTTTAAGCAAGAAAGAACCAAAATAGTGTTATCTCTTACAAAGAAAAACCAGCGCCATTTTTAAACTCAACATTAAATCCCTCAAAAAAAGCTTTAAATTCGGTTATATGGCGATATAATAAAGCAGAAAAAAAGTTAATAGCATATTTAACCCAACTAAGTTTTCAAAAATACCAACTAATAATATTATATGTATTTGAACCCTCCCCTAAATATATATATAAAAAGAAGCCCCACTAGTAGGAAAAACTACCAATTAATTAAGAAAGAAACAAAAAAAATCAAACCAGATATTAGGTTAAAGGAACAAGTCCCTTTATCTTCTTTTTCTCAGTCGAATGTCCAAATAACCATTTAAACAGTGATACTTGAACCATAGACCTTCTTTCAAAAAAAAGCAATAATATGCAATAATGAACAAATCTCCTTATCTTCTTTTAATAGTCTCTCAATGAAATATCCAAGTAACCTTCATAAATCTTCTTTCTGAAATGCCAATAATATACAGATAACCAAACAATCTTCTGACAGTTCATTCGGCAACGGCTGCAAGTATAGTTAGAACGAACTCCAGTGCAGCTTTTGGATCAAAAAATGTACGAGGAGGAGAATTAGGAGGTAATTCTTGTCGGGTAACGTAAGGAAGGAAACAGTTTCTTATCATATGCCTGTTTCGTTAGCAGAGCAAATCTTGATCTTTGTTCCATTACCTCCTTTGGATAATCCTCATAAAAATGGAGCTCAGAATCCTTAAATCTAAAAACTCTCTGTTTTCTTGCCTGTCGCATTATTTGATCTTTAATTTTAAAGTGATGAAAACAAACCAAAACAGACCTTGGTTTATTTGGATCTTTAGATTTCAAAGTAAAAGCTCTGTGTGCTCTTTCTATAGTAGGCGGCTGTGATAATATGGTAGGAAATAAGGTATGAAAAAGCTTACCAAAGTAAGCAGTTAAATCTCCATCTTCAGCTCCTTCTTGCAGCCCAATAATTTGTATATACCTTCGGTGAGACCTAGTTTCCAGGTCTATAATCTTATTTTGATATCTTTCCAAACGAGTTGTAGCTTCAAACAATTTTTGCTTAGTTGTCTTCAATTCCTCTTCACGTGTAATAACTTGAGTTTCCAGGTCTTTAAGTTTTCCCAGAAATGACTTCATTTCATTACTATTCTTTTCCAGTTGGTCTTTAATCAACCAATTCTGATCTTTAATTGAATTCAGTGTCCGAACCATATCTTCAGCCCATGGTGGCATTTCATCAGATCTTTCCTTTTGTATCTTTCCTTTCCCAGTACCTTTATCACTAGGTTCAGACAAGTTCTTCCCACTCCTTGCTCCTCATAGACATAGACATATTGTTCCCCCTTAAGAATTAGCAAATAAAAATTTTAAATTTGAAGTTTAAACTAGGGGGAAAGAACAGAACTAAGAGCAGCACAAAAACTGCTGCTACTCCATTTACAGACAGGCGCAGTCCGGGATGACCAATTTTCCTGCATCTTTCCAAAGGAAATTGTTCAGGAGAAGACGGAGATGCTGGTCTTTTCGGAGATTTAAGCTTATTGAGAGTTTGCAGATCTTCCATTATCTGTTCATCTGTTAACAAGTAATTTAACTGCGCAGGTGCAGGTTTTTGTCTTTTGTCTGTAATTGGAACAGGGTCATTAGGTCTCCTCCTTAGATTCCTAGTCATTATTGGCTTTACCTCCATAGAATCTCCTGTCAGTTCCACCATTAGTCTCTCATTCTCAATCATCTTTTTCTCTTATTCTAACTCAATCTTTTTTCTTCAAATTCCTATACTGCTGCTTTCTTCTCTTTAATATAATTCCTTTCCACTTGTTCTGTCTCCAGTTGCAGAAAAAGCTTTGCATTTCGTATTCTTTCCTTGTATTGTTGACCTAGTTTCTTCATCCTTTTCTGATACTCCTGCTGTAACTGTCTTTTGAGAGATGTCAATTCTCCCGGTACATCTGCTCTTTTACTTCCAGGTAGTCTTCATCATCCTGCTTTTTGGTAATAGCTGTCTCCCTTGCATCCTCTGTATCTTCATCCGAGTTGTGGCCACGGATACTGCGTTCATCCTCATCGTCGATGCTGTCTAGCTCCTCCTCATCGTTGTAATAGTCGACAATGGGTGAGAGGAGAGCTGCGGACATCTTCCCCGCCAAGCTGCCTGCCTTCGTTGACACATCTAGTGCCTTGATGGTGTGCCAACTGGATTTTCCTGAGCCATTCACATCCCAGCAACGGTGGTCCTCCCTTTTTCAGTACATAGAGGATCAGTTGCTGTGTTTTACCTCCATGGGTCACTGTCACTTTAATTTTGCCTTTAGGACCCACTTTCTGTCCTGTATAAGTCTTTAGCAGTAGTTTAGTTTGGTTCAGAGGTATGTGCGAAAACAGTTGTTTGTAGTCATGTACAGAGATCACTGTTAAAGCTAAGCCTGTATCCAATTCCATTTTCAGTCTCACACCCGCCACTTGTGGAGTGATCCATATTACTCCCATATTACTCTTCGATCATCTTTCACGCAGTGAAGTTGCAGACAAGACAATTCACTTTTGTCAGATTCGTTTTCATCAGAACTGCCTTCTTTCATTTTGTGTGCCTTGTTATATTTTCCTTTCTGGGGTTTCTTGTTTCTCTGTATTTTGACTTTTTTCTGCTGTTTACTAGCTTTGCATACTCTGCCAGTGTGGCCCAGTTTGCCACAGTTTCTGCATTCTTTGTCTTTAAACCAACAGTCATCTGGGTCATGTGACCTGTTCCCACAATGGTAACATTTCCTTCCTTCATTTCTGTTCAGTGACATTTTATTTGTAGCATATTCCAGAGATTTATGTTGTATCTCGGAAGCACCTCGTGCCCCTGTTTCCATTGATATTGCAGTGTTCAGCACCTTCTCTAATGTAAGGTCTTTTTCACCCAGGAGCTTCTTCACAGTACATGCCACACACTAACCTGTCCCTCAATGCGTCCGATAGACCAGCTCCAAATTGACAATGTTTGGATAATTTGCACAATTCAGCACAATATTCAGAAATGCTTTCAGTTTTGCTCTGATTCTGATTGTGAAATTTAAATCTTTCAGCAATGACCAGCAGTTTGGGGTTTAAATGCTATTGGAGAGTGTCTACTATTTGCTTGAATGTTTTGTCAGCTGGCTTTTCAGGGATTAACAAACTCCTAAACAGGCTGTATGTTTTTGCTCCCATAATACTAAGTAAGACACTGGCTTTCTTTTCATCATTAACATTGTTAGCATCACAATATAACTCCACTCTTTCAATGTAAATTGCCCAGTCTTCAATGCCACTATCAAATGCTGTAATGGTTCCAATCATCACCATCTTTGTTATGTTAGTTAAGGCCTGTTCTCCCCTTATTTTCCTTTTTGACTCGTGTGTCCTTTTTGCTGGTGCCACGAGCGCACTCCATCTAGATGTGTGTGTCGCTTCTTTTTATCTCCCTTCTGGGGCAGGCAGACCGTCAGTCCCTGGGGTCACACCGGCTGTGGTCTCGGCTGTGTCTCTTGGTCTCCTGGCGTTCCCAACCTGTGGCTGTACTTCCATTTCCTTTCGGACTTGCGGCCTCATTCTGCCTTGGCTCGTACCTTGTGTTCTTCTTCCGAGTGTCGTTATCAATTAAAACACGGCATTCCAATATGATGTAGGTTCATTAACCTCATTGCCAATTTGTTGTGCATGTGGCAGGGTTACACAACAAAGCTATAAATAAAAACGCTGGAGATGGGAGCTAAGTTAACAGGGTTCTTTACTACTGAATCTGAACTGAACACACACGTACAGATCAATACACACCTAATAGCGCATGCTCAATGTGCACCTAATAGTGCATTCAACAACGTGTTACTACAACATAAAGTAGTCCCTTATTATAATGTAGGCTGTACGGTACAGAATCTTTAGTGACATGTTGCACTTCGTGGTTTTGTACGCTTGAAGCATGTTGTCAACCTAGCTGCATATAGTTTGGTGCTCTGTAGTTGCTAAGAAGATTTTCAACAACATCCCTTTGAGGACTTTGTTTTTGCCTGCATGGTGGTTGGTGGCGGGCTAATGTTTTTGCTGAGGCAGGTGGGGAGGGGGAGAGGAGGGTTGATGCTTTGCTGCTGCTTGTGCGTGGGAGGAGGGCTTTGGGGTAATTATGTTTTTTCTGGAAGTTTTCTTCTGTTTAATGGATGCCTGTGAAGAGTTAGAATTTCAGGTTTTATACTGTATTAAATGGAACTATTGAATATCCTTGAATGTCTTCCATGCGATTTAGATTATGAAGACACGTAGTCCTCTTTTATTGTCCCTTTTTAAATCTTTTTATTAAATAAGTATACAAAAAGGTAAGCCATATAGACACTAATACATTGTTAGAATATAATAAAATTACAGAAGATATTAATACAAAAAAAATACTACAAACAATGTAATTTAAACATAACATACCAAGGTAACATAATAGTATACTAATTTTATATATATATCAATAGAGAAAAAGAAAAAAACCCCCAAAAAAAAACCCACCGTGCAACTAACTAAAAGCAAAGCATATTGTCATTTAGTAATACATGCATTAAGAAATGTTACAATATTTCCTCTGGTGTGATATCACAAAACACAGGACAAACCAAGACTGAAAAAACTGACAAAACCACATAATTATAACATATAGTTACAACAGTGCAACAATACCATAACTTGATGAAGAAGTTCATGAGCACAGTAAAAGTTCAGGTCTCTCAAAAGTCCCACATCTCACGCAGACAGGAGAAGGAAGAACTCTCCCTGCCATGCCGACCATAGTCCGACTCTGAGTCATCCGAAAACTTTGAGCTCTGATCAGCTGTCCGACACAGAGTACTGAGCGCCATCTCTGTCCGAACGATTCGACCTCAACCTTGGTCGCCAACAGCAGGCAAAGCCGGGGATTTTGAGGCCTACCCTCCGAAAGATTCCCGACCACGCAGTAGCGACAGCAGCGAACGAGCGTTTCAGAAATTTTTCCAGATGTTCCTCTGTGCTTTCATGTCCCTCTCCATCAAATCAGAATTGTCCACGGCCCCTATTTAACAGATACAATATCATTTTTCACTGGAGGGCTGCGCACGCGCAGGTGTGCTGCTCTCTCTCCTCCGGCCTAATTTTCTCTAGTCCCACTAGAAGTTCTTCGAGTTGCCTGTCATTGACATGTTTGATTTGTGGACCAACAAAAATGCCTTGCTTAATCTTGGCATCAGTTATTCTAACTTGAATTATGAATTGAAATACCAAAGATAGGTGATTTTTTAAAAAAAATGGTGTGTGATAGGGAAATCTCATGTCGATTTTCACGATCAGCAGCCCAAAATCCATAAGATACATCCAAACGTATTCAGGAAGCAAAATCGTTGTTGTCCAGTGTTGTCAGATAGTATGTCCATTCCTGACTTTACAGTGGAAGGTCATTGATGAAGAATGGTTGGGGCTGCAAACCTAGAGATGCAAAATGCTGTAAGCATTCAGCGAGTCAGCATTCATAGAAAGAGAAACAGAGTTAACAGTTCAGGTTGAACGTCATTTGTCAGAAATGGGCTAAGGCAAAAGAGACAGATGGAATAGAATGAGAACTTCAGAGAATGGAATGAAACTTCGTCAAGTTCATTCATAATAGGTAATGGTGAAATAGTAATTGAAAATGACAAAAACAGCAGATGCAAAAAATCTGAATCAAATAGGACAAATGCGCCTGCTGAGTAGGAGTTATCTTCCTTTTTTTAAAGAAAGGGGCTTCCCTTCCTCCACCATCAACTCTGCTCTCAAACGCATCTGCTCTTACCCCATCCTCCAGCAAACCAAGTAGGGATAGGGTTCCCCTCGTCCTCACCTACCTCCCCACCAGCCTCTGGGTCCAACATATAATTCTCCGTAACTTCTGCCACCTCCAACAGGATCCCACCACCAAGCACATCTTTCCCTCCCCCTCCCTCTGCTTTCCGCAGGGATCGCTCCCTATGCAACTCCCTTGTCCATTCGCCCCCCCCCCCCATTCCTCCCCACCGATCTCCCTTCTGGCACTTATCCTTCTAAGCGGAACAAGTGCTACACATGCCCTTACACTTCCTCTCTCACCACCATTCAGGTCCCCAGACAGTCCTTCCAGGTGAGGTGACACTTTACCTGTGAGTCAGCTGGTGTGATATACTGTGTCCGGTGCTCCTGGTGTGGCCTTCTATATATTGGTGAGACCTGACACAGACTGGGAGACTGTTTCGCTGAACACCTATGCTCCGTCCGCCATAGAAAGCAGGATCTCCCTGTGGCCACCCATTTTAAATCCATGTCCCATTCCCATTCTGGTATGTCAATCCATGGCCTCCTCTATGGTAAAGATGAAGCCACACTCAGGTTGGAGAAACAACACCTTATATTCCGTCTGGGTAACCTCCAACCTGATGGCATGAATATTGACTTCTCTAACTTCCGCTAATGCCCCACCTCCCCCTCGTACCCCATCAGTTATTTATTTTTATTCCCCCTTTTTTTCTTCTCTCTCTGTCCCTCTCACAATCACTCCTTGCCTGCTCTCCATCTTTCTTTGGGCTCCCCTCCCCCTTTCTTTCTCCCTAGGCCTTCTGTCACATGATCCTCCCCCTTCTCCAACTCTGTATCCATTTCGCCAATCAGCTTTCCAACTCTTAGCTTCTTCCCTCCCCTTCCTGTCTTCTCCTATCATTTTGGATCTCCCCCTGCCCCTCCCACTTTCAAATCTCTTACTATCTCTTCTTTCAGTTAGTCCTGACGAAGGGGCTCGGCCGGAAACGTCGACTGTACTTCTTCCTATAGATGCTGCCCGGCCTGCTGCGTTCCACTAGCATTTTGTGTGTGTTGCTTGAATTTCCAGCATCTGCAGATTTTCTCCTGTTTGCTGAGTATTGCCTGTATTTTCTAATTTTGGTTCAGATCCCACTTACAGAATCTGTAGTATTTCAAACCTTGGAATAGATCAGCTTTGTTGCTGTTATTCAAGATTCAAGATAGCTTAATGTCATTTCCAGTACTCAAGCGTAAAGCAAAATGAAAAAATTGTTATCCCAGATCTAATGCAGCACAACAAAATACAATAAGATAGAGAACACAATGATAAAAACATTACAAAAATAGAAATACATAAGAAGGCTTATATACATTGATTGTACGTCCATCAAGTGACACTAGGCACAAGAGAGTGCATAAGGTGACCTTGACAGCAAATAATATAGTAGAGGTGTTGTGGGGTGGGGGGGTGGTTAGTGGGTGGAGATGTTGATCAGCCTTACTACTTGGGGAAAGTAATGATATAATATAGTGCTCCTCATCCCATGAAGACTATTTCAATCATAAAACCAGCTGCGCTCCTGTGAGTTTTGTATTTTAAATTGTAATGGAGTTTTATGCTTTTAATTTAGTTCTTAAATCATAATTTGCAAAGGTCAGGCACTTTCTACATTTTAAGTCTGCAAGTTGTCCAGGCCTGATTCTTGGGAGGGACCATCATAAGTCTCTTAAGACCACACTGTGCTAGAAGGAATATTTACAAAATTTATGTTTTAAGAAAAAGTAGGATTGAAAACGTAGGATGTTTTTTCCAGTATGTTTGGTTACGAATATATCATTTAAGATTTCTCCCACAACTAATTGTCGTGGCTCTGTTTGCCAGAGTTACGTGATGAAGTCCTGAAACCTCAGCTCTGACAATTGGGAAAAGTGCTTACTCTGTAGGAGTATTTTTCAACAGGGAACATATGCACAAATTCTTTTCGACCATAGCATTTCGAAGTGTTACCTGGTGCTGTTCTGTCATTGAAGCTTGTAGAATGTATCAAAAGTCTTAATACTGCAATGCATATTCAGCAGATTTTTAGATCAATTGTTAGTTTATTGTGATATTACAAGTAGCGTAGGTCCTTATCTGGAAGGCCACCACCTTGTTCATTTTTTATGGAGAGGAATAAAAACAATATCAAATATAATGGAGCCAGTTAAAGTCAAAGTAAAATTTATTTCCGAGGTATTTATTATCAAATCATGTTTGCAATCACAAGTTTTAAGGCAATTACTGAACCTAATTAGCATTGCTGAATGGTCTAACATTGTGTTACTATTCCATTTTTTCTCATTGTTACTCATAGTAATTTTTACGTATTGCACTGAACTGCTGCCACAAAAACAACACATTTCAGAACCTGTTAGTGAAAATAAGCCTGAATCTGAACCCTCAGATGTTCTAACTGCATCATTTACAATAAAATAGATTCTGCCTGAAATGTTGATTTTTTTTAATTACTCATTTTCATAGCTGCTGCCTGACCTGCTGAGTACTTCCAGCATTTTGTGTGTGTTGCTTTGGATTTCCAGCTTCTGCAGATTTTGTGTTTGTGTTCTACATTTTTAACACCCAATTGGACAAAATGTTTGGTAGCAATATTGTGAGCTACAGAACTTTCTGAATTTCATTGACTAGACTTTCTTTAGAAAGCTCTATATATGTCTTGAAAGAATAATTATGACACAATGTGAACTCCTATATGCAGCTCGTTCTCTCAAGACAGCTGAAAGTGCACATTAATAATTTTCCAGTTTCTGACAGTAGTCTCTACCATTGTGACAGATGGAAAATGTCAGATTTATTGAATAAACTGTTCTGGCTCATGGTAATAAATTGTGAGCCATATATACAACTTGATCTATTACAGGGCTGAACTTAGTGATTGGTTTGATGAGGCCTGGAGTCAATGTGTGAGAATAATGTTCAGCCCCCACTTCTGAAGGTCGCAACAACATTCTTCTGGCTCCGAATGGTGCAGAGGCATGAATAATGTGTTTTCCAGTTTCCGGAAGTAATTTTCTTAATTACTTGCTTCTAGATATCATAATCCCACATATTGTAACATAGTTGTGGTGGTGGATTGCTGCAACTGTCAAAAATAAGCGGTTTATGAAATGCACAGCTGCAGCTGAAAAAATTAGAACTTGCAGTGTTAATGACCTGAAAATTAATCTTTATCCCCTCTCAACAAATGCTGCCTGACCTGAATATTTGTTGCATGTTCTGTTGTTATTTGTCATTTCCAGGATCTAACATATTTGGATTTTGCACATACAGCCCATTTTGGAAGAAATTAAATCTCCATATGATCATTCCAGACAAATTGCATCAAATACACTTACCTTGATCTTCTTTTCCAGTCACAAGTAAATTCGAAAAGTCTGCATATATAAGTTAAATAACTCCCAATGTTTTTTTCCGTTTTTCCCATTTGTAATCTAGTTGTTCATGAGCAGAAGTTTTAATAGGATCAATAGATAGATAGACGTACTTTATTGATCCCAAGGGAAATTGGGTTTCATTACAGTTGCACCATCTAAGAATAAAGTGTAAATATAGCAATATAAAACCATAAATAATTAAATAATAATATGTAAATTATGCCAGATGGAAATAAGTCCAGGACCAGCCTATTGGCTCAGGGTGTCTGACCCTCCAAGGGAGGAGTTGTAAAGTTTGATAGCCACAGGCAGGATTGACTTCCTATGATGCTCAGTGTTGCATCTCGGTGGAATGAGTCTCTGGCTGAATGTACTCCTGTGCCCAACCAGTACATTATGTAGTGGATAGGAGACATTGCCCAAGATGGCATGCAACTTGGACAGCATCCTCTTTTCATACACCACCGTCAGAATCAGAATCTGAATCAGGTTTAATATCACTGGCAAATGTCGTGAAGTTTGTTAACTTTGCAGCAGAGGTACAATGCAATACATAATAATAATGTTAAATAGTTTAATTAAATTACTAGTGCAAAAAATAGAAATAAAAAAAATAGTGAGGTAGTGTTCATGGGTTCAATGTCCATTCAGAAATCAGATGGCAGAAGGGAAGAAGCTGTTCCTGAATTGTTAAGTGCATGCCTTCACATTTCTGTACCTCCCTCCTGACAGTAGCAATGAAAACAAGGCATGACCTGGGTGATGAGGGTCCTTAATGATGGACACCAGCTTTTTGAGGCATTGTCTCAGAATATTACGCAATGATATTATCAAGTTGTGCAATTTCACAAAATTCTTACCAGCCAATACATTATGTGTCAACTTGCATCAAAATGTTGTTCTTAAATGCACAGGAGTTAAATCTACACAACATCACGGAAGGTGCATTTATGTCAGTTGAAGAAACTGGCTGGAAGAATTGGTTTTGTTAATGCTTTATCATTAAGGGACAATAGAAATTGGAAGTACAGTCCAGCAATAATCAAAGCATGATATTGGAATGGCCTTGTTTATCTGAATATACCATGATATTCAGACAATCTTGACAACTTACAAAATTTATTATTTTTGATGTTATGAATTAATTAGACCTAGATTGAATCTCAATGATATTGTATTCTTTAGTCATGTAGTCCTGCAGTATTCTGTATTGTACAGACAAGGCTATGGTTTTAGTTTGACTTTGTGGTTCCCCCTCAACCATCTTCATAAGACAGTAGAAACCACCTTAGGGAGAGATGTAAAAACATAGTATCAAATTCATGACAATGCAGAACAGAAGAATATCAAGCACGGGTGAACAATTTTCTTTACTGGTAGTAAAGGGGTGAAAGAAGAGTTTGGCGGGATAAACTTGGGCCTTTAGGAAACTGGAAAAGGTTGCCAATGCAGATATTGGTTGGAAGCTCATCTCTGCTGAAGTACAACACCAAGTTTATCTGCCTCAGCGTTGACTAATGAAGTCAATAGACAGGGAACAGGGATACTTGAAACATTTGAAAACATAGACGTGGTTGAATAGATGTGCTGGGTAATTTAGTTTCCTTCTTGGAAAGTTTTAACAATCAGCAATGGATCGTTGTTTGACTCTGTACTTGTCAAACCTGAAACTAGAAACAGCGACAAGATCAAACCTCAATGTAGATCAGCGCAGATTCCAGTTTAGGGAAGCAAATTATACAATGGCAACACAAGGAATGAAAGGCAGCTGTTTTTCAATATAACCGCAGCAGCCAGCCTCTGTTTCACAGCAGATGCAAAAGACCTTAAGGCATGGTGTTATTGATGGATGATTGCGTCCTGTGATTACACCATGTGGTCAAGTTCCCACAGTTTTAGTCAAAGCCAATAGACTAGCCTTGTAGCCCCACTGGCATTGATGATATCTGCCATTAGTGCCCAGTACAGACAGACCTGATCATATGCATCTGCAGATTGTGCATGTTTCAGGATTGCAGCTGCCGCATTCCAGTAGCTGCCAAACACTGCAGAGACAGAATTTAAAAATTGCTTCCAGTCCACTAATTGTTTCTGTCAATTACAAAAGGGAAGTCTGGCACATTCTTTTAATTCGTATGCAATTAAAATCAAATTTAAGGGTGCTGAACAGATTTGTAGCATTTCCACTATGTCTGGCACCAGCAAGAGCTCTGTTCCTACTGCTTTAAAGCCTAGTGTCAGTGCCTTAATGTGATAAAGACTTGCTGATAATTATCTTTACTTTCCTGAATTGTGTTTTAACTTGCAAGCTTGATTGCATCTCTATTGTCATCTACAATGGTTTGGAATGTACAGAAATTGAAAGGCCACCTGCATGTTTTTAAATGCTCAATAAATTGCTATAAATCCTTGAATATAGCTCAATTTTCTTTTGCACCACACTTCAAAATTATCCTGATGTGAGGGTTACATATTGAATAGAAATACTATATGGGGTGGGGGAGGAGACTTGGATGTGAGAATGAAATTTTTATGAAATTGAGTGAATGGCAACATATGATGTACTGAGTAATAATAGCAAGATATGCAGACGTAAATGGGGAAAAGTGTAGGTAAAATTTAGATTGCAGATTTCAGACCTTTTGAACAGAAAATGTAAGATGGCATGATTTAAGTTCTCTTTGATATCTACATAATTATTGTGGGCACGATTTCCATATTGTACCAATGATGCCACATCTCCTTTATACCACCTGTCCCTCTCTCTTCTCAATTTACAGACATTATCTTCAGTGCTACTTATGATGTAGTTAAAATCCACCCCCCCTTTACCATTTCCCATTCGTGTTTACCCCCTCACACCTTTTCTTGTCTGCCCATCACCTCCCTCTGGCAATCTTCCCCCTTCCCTTTCTTCCATGGTCTTCTACCCTCTCCTAACAGATTCCCCCTTCTCCAGCCCTTTATCTCTTTCATCAATCAACTTCCCAACTCTTTACTTTATCTTCTCCCCGTCTCCCAGTTTCGCCTATCACCTACCATCTTGTACTACTTCCTCCCCTCCCCCACATTCTTATTCTGACTTCACCCCTTCCTTGCCAGTCTTGATGAAGGGTCTCGGCCCAAAATGTCGACTGTACTCTTTTCCACAGAATATACCTGGCCTGCTGAGTTTCTCCAGCATTTTGTGTGTGTTCCTTATGAATCAGAATCAGATTTATTATCACCGGCATAGAAACATAGAAACATAGAAAATAGGTGCAGGAGTAGGCCATTCATGTATCGTGAAATTTGTTAACTTAGCAGCAGCAGTTTAATACAATACATAATATAGAAGAAAAGAAAATAAATAAATCAATTACAGTATATGTATATTGAATAGATTAAAAATTATGCAAAAAGGTAGCTTTTCAGGTATCCATCTAATTAATAATAGTCTTTTTGGGCAGTTTCCTTACATTCTTGAATGTCCATGAAGTGGAGGTATGTACTGTATTAGACATTCACACACACTCAAGTTCAAGGTTAAGTCAACGTTAATTGCCATTCAGCCGTACACATGCATACAGCTAAATGAAACGTCATTCCTCTGGGGCCAAGATGCAAAACACA
The DNA here is from genome assembly GCF_963921235.1 of Mobula hypostoma. Classification (NCBI taxonomy): domain Eukaryota; kingdom Metazoa; phylum Chordata; class Chondrichthyes; order Myliobatiformes; family Myliobatidae; genus Mobula; species Mobula hypostoma. The sequence continues at coordinate 23,078,465 of NC_086116.1, read as the reverse complement.
GTGACAATGGAGTAACGCACAGTACATATAGTTACGATCCAGCACATACAGTCACGAAATAATAATAGCACTAGTCCCTGAGTGTGATGGCCTGAAGATTGACAGATTGACATAAAGTGCGAGGTGCGTATTTATGTAAGACGGTATAATTGTACTGGCACTGTTATAATAAAAGAAACAATGGTATTATTTTGTGAAACAGCAGTAATAAAAGATGAAAAATGACCAGTGCGGGATGAGAGTGTGTCTGTGAGTTGGGGAGAGGGGCTGGGGAGGTGGGCTTGTGACAGCTGTGAGCATTCAGACAGGGTTATGTGTGCTTGGTGGCACCACGGTGTTAAGAAGTCCAACGGCCTTGGGGGAAGAAGCTGTTGTCCAGCCTGACAATTCTGTTTTTTATCCTGTGATACTTCTGCCTGCCAGCAGGAGATAAGCACAACTGTGAGAAAGATGGGAGGGGTGCCTGACAATGCTCGAGGCACTGCGTATTCAGTGAATGTGGTTCTGGACTTCAATGGCAAAGCAATTGAAACGTATGGATGAAGCTGCATGGTTAAAGGTCAGTGACCAGTGAGGATAATGAAGGTAGCTGACTTTTAGCCCATTAAGTACAATAATTTCTGGGGAAATTGGATTAGTAAAATCTAGCTGTCCTATAAACTTAGAGTTCTAATTGAAATGTAAAAGGCAGAAATGCCCATATTATTCCTTGTGGAATCCTGCGTAGTGTTTTGAAGATCCTGATAAGTTTTTGGTTGGTATATTGAAAAATTCTGGAAGAGTAGAGAGCTTTTAGTCTTATGTAGAGTAAGAATGGTACAGCTACGCAACTCGAATTTAGATTCAGTCAGGGTCTTCCTGTTCTTTCCCTAGGATGCATGCTAACAGAAATGTGAATACAAGTGACCTTTAAACAGTGGAGAAGATGAGATCAAAATTGTTTTTGTTGTGCTAATCTCAATCATTAAATTGTTAAAATTGTCAGATTGGCAAAAGGAACGTTTCTGAGCAACAGGGGAGTGGTACCTTTCAATTTAAGTGGTTGTTTTCCTCAAAGGAAGCTAAAATATGTAGGTAAAGCCTGAGCTGATTGGGGCTGCCAGTGAGCCATGCTCTGCCTTTTGTTTAAACCCTGCAAATTCATACAATTGCTTAATATTGCTCAAAATTTTTACCTAGCAAATATTACCTCACTTGTCAAGTCAGTTTTTATGTAGTTCATATTGAATATTTAAATAGTTACTAAAGTAAAGGACTGGGTGAAAAAATAATTCAATGTGTTACTGTGGTTTCAAAAGCACTGTGGTCCAATATCTCCATTTCTCTGTGTGTGCTCTATGCACGGGAGTCTGTTCTAATTTAAGATTTCTGGTATAGATTTTATAGATGTATGCAACAAAATGAACATCTTTGTAAAACAAAAGTTCAGGTACATAAAGTATTCTAAAAATAACTGAAATTTCCACATTAAGAAGTCATTACTAACATAGGAAAATTAATCATTTTAAAGGTAAGTTTTTGATATGCACTTAATTTTCAAGTTTAAGCTCAAGTTGAGTTTATTTTCATTCAACCATTCACAGGTAAACTACCAAATGAAACAACGTTCCTCTAGTCCAATGTGCACAACCCAGTACATATAACTCTCACACACAACACATAAACTGATATTACCACAAATAAATTAACAATTAATAGATGCATTTATGATACAAGTTTAAAAAAAGTTGGGTCAACTCCTGACATCGGTCACACACCTGGCATACATAACCAAGGCTTAAAGCTTCCTTTAGCTGACTCTTGGGACTCTCACCCACCCCACCTCAGCCATTCTAAGTGGAGAAGGGGCATTCACGTTTCTTTTGGGAACCAGAAGGCCATGCATCAGAAGCATATGGAAGTTCTGATGTGTGAGAAGGAAACTACCCACTTGCCCGACAGCTGCTTCCTGTTCCATCTGTGGAAGGGAATCCATTTTCCACATTGTCCCATTAGCCACCTCCAGAATCCATAGAACCAGAGTGAAAATAAGTTGTCATCCTGTACACGAGCAGACTGGCTAAGAGGAGGGGACAGTAGTTATACATTTCCAGACAGGCTTTGGACTGTCAGATATTTTCTAATTCTAAGAGAGTAAATGATATGTTTACATCTTTCTCTAAACATTCCTCCTCCCTTGATATTCAAATAGGACTGTAAGTGCCTTACAATGTTGTTCCTGGACCAAAAACTGCACTGTAACTTAACACACACAAAGTACTGGAGGTAATTATTAGATCAGACAGCATCTATGGAAAAGAGTAAACATTCGACATTTCAGGCTGAGGTCCTTCATCAGGACTGGAGAGGAAGAGCCCCTTCCTTTCCAGTCCTGAAACATCGACTGTTTACCCTTTTCCATAGATGCTGCTTGACCGACTTGCTGAGTTCCATCAGCATTTTGTGTGAGGTTTCCAGCATCTACAGATTTTCTTGTGACTGTAACTTAACTTCTGGGTAGCTGTTTGCTTCTGTTGAGCTTTGAGTCCAAGGTGGCAACTTAAATGATTTTATTAGCCCTTTTTGTCAAAAGTGACAGAACTTGTTTTTCATCAGGTCATTGAGTTTATTGACAGAGCTTCTGTTGTGAAAAATTGCAGAGAGTGAGTGGACCACTCTGATTACTCCTACCACTGCTAGTTTCCACTGGTGTAGTAAATCAAATTCCTCCAGAGACCTTGCACACACCAACAATGAAAAGCAATTATCTGTTTATGGTACAGTGCTGACCTTGTGAATGGAAACCTTGAAAGTTCCAAGCCTGAGGTGATTTCAAAATGATGGAATATATTCACTTAATTCTAGATAAGTGGCTATATAGGGAATAATTACATGGTTTTGCCAGACTCATGGTCTACTTCCAGCAATTCTTCTTCATATTCTGTCCTTCAGCTAACTATTAGCAACAATGATAATCTGATATTACGTAGACAGATGATGTGCTGTGGACGCAGCTGTTATTATTTAGAATTAATTTGCATTAAATTCAAACTTAATGTAGACTCCTAATTGGCCATCCTTCAGAACGGATGCAGTCATAACATAAATGCCAGATTTAAATGCTTTTTGTGGAACTTTTTCCCCTGAGCCTCTGCGCTTGTAGAATGAACTGTACTCACTCTGATCTGAAACCATAAACAAGTTCAATATATGGAAATATCCAAGATGCATAAGAAAGACTGTGCTTGTTCTAAGCAGCAGCAAGTAATCATTTCCAGGTGAAATTGTACATTTGAGGAAATTAGCTCTGGTGCTTGTTTGGACGGTATAGCTGACACTCTATGGATATCAACCATAAACTTAAAGATGTCACAAGTTATACTATTCACACGTTCCTGCCTTAATGATTTAAACTCAAGTGTTTGGGTACACTCTCTGACTTTTAGCGGATACTTACGGTATAAGCAGGAGCATATATCATGCTTCTCTGTTGCATTTATATTTGAAAAAATGCTTTTCAGAATTTGCTGCAAGATGCTCAAATGTTGTAGAAACATCACAAAGTGTACTTAAAATCAACAGGTTAAACTGCTCTTGTACTCAATCTGTGAGCACCTCAGCAAGACAGCTCTGGAACACTCATATCATGAATCTTCCAGCTGGTGCATAGCAGGATCTACAGCAATGCGAGCAGCTGCCACACCTCTGTCTGTTTTCTCTGCGCAGTGAAGGATGTTATTTAACCTAAAGGAAGATATGGTTAAACAGTGACAGAGCTTTCAGAATTATTTATATTAGGGGGAAAAATTTACTTACACAAACACTGGAAATCTTTATAGTCTTCTACAGAATTACACCATCCATTTCCTTTCCCATTTCACTACTTCACATGTGGATCGCCAAGTCCTGGAATGCATCATAAATAATGCAGTTCTCCTTTATGGGTGAAGTCTACCTTCTGGAGCTGTCTTTGGTCCATGAGAAGTTCTTGCCTGAGATGGGCTGGGTTCTGACTAGTACTCTTGGTCAATAGCTGAAGGGTGCTGAAACTGCTGGTGGTGTTGTACACCTGAGCACATTGCTGATGCCCATGTAGGACTGTACCCTTGGGTGGGTGGAGGGTTGCGGATCTTCAGTGACCTGAACCTGCACACTCAGTGACCTCTCAGGATATGGGCAGATACGGGTCAACACTGACACTCTGACAGCTCCACTCTTCCTGCACCTCCAGACCTGCAACTGAGTAGGGAGGCAGCCTCTACTACAGGTGTCTGATCTCTTCCCTCTTCTCCTCAGAGCCAGCTCTTTGTACAATCTGAGCAGCATAAAGATCAGGGGTGTGGGGTTTGTTCATTATGTGTCATAGTGAATGACCATGGTCTTTCCATGAGCATGATTGTTCCTGGCAGATATTTCTACAGAAGTGGTTGGCCTTGCCTTCTTCTGGGCAGTGTCTTTACAAGGCAGGTAACCTCAGCCATTATCACTACTCTTCAAAGATTGCCTGGCATCAGTGGTTGCATAACCAGGACTTGTGATATGCGCCAATTGCTGATATGACCATCCACCACCTGCTCCCATGACTTCATATGACTCTGATCGGGGTGGGGGGGGCGGGGCGGGGAAGCAAGTGACCTGCAGGCTTGCGGAGGGAAGGAGCACATTACATTTCTTTTGGTAGAGAATGTATCTCCACCCCCCACCAAGGGGTTTGGGGTGTGGGGAGGGGGAGCGAATGCAAAAGTGAGACAAGTTCATGCATGCCATATTCCTGCTTCTCTCAGCTTGATTTATTATCAGAGTCCATACACGCCACCGCATACAACCCTGAGATTCTTTTCCTACAGGTGTACTTAGCAAATCTATAGAGCAGTCAGTGTAAACAGGATCAATGGATAACAAAGTGTGCAGATGTAAATATAAATAATAGAAATAAATAACAAGCATGAAATAATAAGATAAGGAGTCCTTAAAGTAAGACCATCGGTTGTGGGAATACTAGAAATAGAATGAGTGTCTTTATCCCCTTTTGTTCAAGAGCCTGATGATTGAGGAGTAGTAGTAACGTGAACCTGGTGGTGTGAGTCCTGAGGCACCTGTACCTTCTACCGGATGGCCTGAGTGGTGAAGATCTTTGATGATGGACGCTGCTTTTCTGTGACAACGTTTCGCGTAGATGTGCTCAATGGATGGAAGGGTTTTACTTGTGATGTACTGGGCCAAATCCACTGATTTTGTAGGATTTTCCACTCAAAGGCATTGGTCTTCACATGCCAGGCTGTGATGCAGCCAATCAGCGCACTTCCCACCACACATTTTTAGATGTTTTCCAAAGTTTTCGATGACATGCCAAATCTCCGCACACTCCTAAGGATGTAGAGGCGCTGCTGTGCTTTTTTTGCAATATTATCTGTAGATTTGGAATGGAGATTTGGAGAAGAAGGATTCTTATGTGAGAATGCTGTGCTTGGACTACAGTTCAGCATTTGATACCTTAGTTCCATCCAGGCTCGACAAGAAGCTCAGAGGCCTCGGTCTTGACCCTGCCTTATGCAGCTGGATCCTGGACTTCCTGTCAGATCACCAGCAGGTGGTTAGAGAGGGCTCCCTCACCTCCAACCCTCTGACTCTCAATACAGGAGCCCCTCAGGACTGTGTACTGAGTCCCTTCCTTTACTCCCTGTATACCCATGACTGTATCACCACCCGCAGCTGCAGTCTGCTAATTAAATTGATTGGCCTTATCTCGAACAATAATGAGATGGCCTACAGGAAAGAAGTCATATCTTTCACCTCAGATGGTTGAGGAAGTTTGGTATGGGACCACAAATCCAAGAACTTTCTACAGGGCACAATTGAGAGCATCATAACTGGCTGCATCACTGGGAACTGTACCTTCCTTAATCACAAGACTCTGCAGAGAGTGGTGTGGACAGACCAGCGCATCTGTAGTTGTGAACTTACCATGATTCAGGATATTTACAAAGACAAGTGTGCAAAAAGGGCCTGTAGGATCATTGGGGACTCAAGTCACCCCAACCACAATCTATTCCAGCTGCTACCATCCGGGAAGCGGTACGGCAGCATTAAAGCCAGGTCTAACAGGCTCTGGGACAGCTTCTTCCACCAGGCCTTCAGACTGATGAACTCATGCTGATTTGAGTGTACTCTATATTGCATTGACTGTTCTTTTTATTATAAATTATTATAAATTACTATGACTGCACATTTGGATGGAGATGTAATATAAAGATTTTTACTCCTCATGTAGGTGAAGGATGTAAGAAATAAAGTCAATTCAATTCAGTATATCTGTATGATGGGTCCAGGACAGGTCCTCTGAGATAGTGGCACCCAGGAATTTAAAGTTACTGACCCTCTCCACCTCTGATCCGCTCATGATTACTGGTGCATGGACCTCTGGTTTCCCTCTCCTAAAGTCCACAATCAGTTTCTTGGTCTTTTTGACATTGAGTGAGAGGAAAACTCAGCCAAGATTTCAATCTCCCCTCCTGTATGTTGATTCATCACCATCTTTGAAACAGCCCACAACAGTGGTGTCATCAGCAAATTTGTATATGGTGTTGGAACTGTACTTAATCACACAGTCATAGGTGCAAAGCGAGTAGAGCAGGGGGGCTAAGCACATCCCTGTGGTGCTTCTGTGCTAATGGAGAATGTGGAGGAGATGTTTTTGCCAATCTGAACTGACTGGGCTGTACAAGTGAGGAAATCCAGGATCCAATTGTACAAGGGGGTATAGAGGCCCAGGTTTTGATCTGGGCTGTCATATTAAAAGGGGGGGGCGGTGAATACTTATGCAATTAATTATTTTGTGTTTTATATATTTGTAATTAATTTAGATCACTTTGTAGAGATCTGTTTTCACTTTGTAGAGATCTGTTTTCACTTTGACATGAAAGATCAGTGTCAAAAAAGATTATTGATAACCTGGTAGTGTGAGTTCTGAGGCTCCTGGTACCTTTTTCCTGATGGCAGCAGTGAGAAGAGGGGATGTCCTGGCTGGTGGGGGTCCATGATGATGGTTGCTGCTTACCTGTGACAGCGCTCCGTGTAGTTGTGCTCAATTGTGATGGACTGGGCCGTGTCCACTTCTTTTGGTCTGTACTTTATTGTCACCAAACAATTGATACTAGAGCATACAATCATCACAGCGATATTTGATTCTGCGCTTTGCGCTCCCTGGTGTACAAATTGACAGTAAATAGTAAAAATTTAAATTATAAATCATAAATAGAAAATAGAAAAGGTAAAGTAAGGTAGTGCAAAAAAAACTGAGAGGCAGGTCTGGATATTTGGAGGGTACGGCCCAGATCCAGGTCAGGATCCGTTCAGCACTCTTATCACAGTTGGAAAGAAGCTGTTCCCAAATCTGGCCGTACGTGTCTTCAAGCTCCTGAGCCTTCTCCCGGAGGGAAGAGGAACGAAAAGTGTGTTGGCTGGGTGGGTCGTGTCCTTGATTATCCTGGCAGCACTGCTCCGACAGTGTGCGGTGTAAAGTGAGTCCAAGGACGGAAGATTGGTTTGTGTGATGTGCTGGGCTGTGTTCACGATCTTCTGCAGCTTCTTCCGGTCTTGGACAGGACAACTTCCATACCAGGTTGTGATGCACCCTAGAATAATGCTTTCTACGGTGCATCTATAAAAATTAGTGAGGGTTTTAAGGGCAGGCCAAATTTCTTTAGCTTTCTCGGGAAGTAAAGGCACTGGTGGGCCTCCTTGGCAGTGGACTCTGCTTGGTTGGACCAAGTCAGGTAATTTGTGATATTGACCCTGAGGAACTTAAAGCTTTTGACCTGTTCCACTTGCGCACCACCGATGTAAATGGGGTCGTGCAGTCCGCTACTCCTTCTGAAGTCAACAACCAATTCCTTCATCTTGCTGACGTTGAGGGATAGGTTATTGTCTTCGCACCATGCCACCAGGTTCTTAATTTCCTCTCTGTACTCAAACTCATAATTACCCGAGACACGGCCTACAATTGTGGTGTCATCAGCAAACTTATATATTGAGTTCAATGGAAACTTGGCTACACAATCATAGGTGTACAGTGAGTACAGTAGGGGGCTGAGTACACAGCCTTGTGGGGCACCGGTGTTCCTAGTGATTGTAGCGGAGAGCTTGTCCCCTATTTTTACAGCCTGGGTCCTATCTGTCTGGTAGTACAAAGACATTGGTGTTTCCACAGCAGGCCATGATGCAACGTCAATATACTCCCCACTACACATCTGTGGAGGTATGTCAGAGTTTTAGTTGACATTCCAATTCTTAACAAACGTCTAAGAAAGCAGAGGCACTGCCATGTTTTCTTCGTAATGGCACTTACGAAGTGGCTGAACCCAGGACAGATCCTCTGAAATGATAACACTGAGGAATTCAAAGTTGCTGACCCTCTCCACCTCTGATCCCTCAACGAGGACTGGCTCATGGATATCTGGTTTCGTCCTCCTGAAGTCAATAATCTGCTCCTTTGTCTTTCTGCCATTGAGTGAGAGTTTGTCATGGCACCACTCAGCCAGATTTTCAGTCTCCCTCCTATATGCTGATCCGTCACCACCATTAATAGTGGTGGTGTTGTTGGCAAACTGAAATACGGCATTGTAGCTGTGCATAGCCTCATAATCATAAGTATAAAGTCAGTAGAGAAGGGGGCAAAGCATATAGCCTTGTGGTGCACCTGTGCTGAGGGAGATTGTGGAGGAGATGCTGTTGCCTATCGGAAGAGGCTGGGGTCTGCAAGTGAGGAAATCGAGGATCCAATTGCGCTTGGAGGCATTGAGGCCCAGGACTTGAACCTTAGCTTTGAGGTAAAGAAGTACATTTGACTTCTAGAATTTGGCTCTTTACCCTTGGTGATGGACTTAGTCACCTTCTGCAGTCAAGGAGGTAAACCTGACAGCTTGCAAACCACCTTGGCATACATTTTCATCAGCAAATGTGTCCCAAGTGTGAAATTGATAATTTCAAATGGCTAGATTTGTGGTTTTGTTTTGACATTTAGAAATGAGAATAATTCTAATTATAGCTTGCAATTGACAAAGAAAGTTAAGGCTATCATCTGATCTGGAGTTATACTTCAACTCAGGGATGCATGTCAAACTTTGTAGCTCCTCAGCCAATTTCTTTCTGTATGTTGTGTAGTAGTTCTTATGGTTGTGTGTCCGAGAATGCGCACTTTCTAGGTTAGGTGTTTTTTTAAAAAATGTTGACTTGTTGTTTTAACTGATTATAAATGCCCTGAAAGCAAAGGAGATACAGTATCTGCATTTCTCAGTTATGTTTGTATGTAAATTGTTTGTTAGAGGCACTTCTGATACAGAGGTTTCTGCAGAGTTCTGATTGTGTAATATTAATATGAATTACTCATCAGCTTACTGTACTGTAATAAATAACAGGATGAAAATAACTATCAACTGTAAAACCTAATGGTAGAAAAAAAGGAGTTTTTGATGAATGCACTAGTATCCTCATAAAATTTAAATTTGGAGCATTTGCAGTAGATGTAAGAAGTATAATATTAATTTATCACACACTGAGAGGCTACAATTGTTCTTTTGAGCTGTGGCTGAATATAGTCAAAGGTAGTGAAGCTCTATAGAAAATGTGACCTTCCTCTATTGCAGGGGTTCCCTACCCTTTTTATGCCATGGACCTATACCATTAAGCAAGGGGTCCATAGACCCCAGGTTGGGAACCCCTCCTCTTTGAAGAGGAGAGAAAATAGGCAAGCTATTGAAATAAAGTGATGCACTTAGCAGCAGACTAAAAGTAACATCTAAGAGGTTCCTTGTCTTCAGGACAGCCTTTGCTTGGTACAGCTTTATCATTAATACTTGTCAAGTTTAGACACCCTTGGGGTATTATCTGTCCTGCAGGTGGATGTAAAATTGAACTTGGGTTGCAGAATTTTGAAGAAGAGGACAAGAGTTCTCTCGGTATCAAAACCAATACTGATCTCTTAACTAACATGAAATGGATGGCATGGTAGCATATTGATTAGCAAAACGCTTTACAGTTCCAGTGACCCGGGTTCAGTTCCCGGTAAAGAATTTGTACCTTCTCCTCATGATCAAGTGGGTTTCCTCCAGGTTCTCTGGTTTCCTCCCACAGTCTAAAAATGTACTGTTGGCAGGTTAATGGTCGTTGTAAATTGTCCTGTGATTAGGCTCAGATTAAATTGGCATTGCTGGGCGGCGCGGCTCGAAGCGCCAGAAGGGGCTATTCCATGCCGTATCTTGATCAGTCAATCAATAAATAAATAAATTTAAAATGTATATCTTATTATTCTTATGTTATTCTTCTGTGTGAAATCCCTCTGAGCACAGATTACCTGCATAATTTCCAATATTAACTTTTTCGATAAAAGTAATGACAGGGTTACGTGTCACTTTTGTGATAAACTGAGATTGTCAAAGGCACTGTATAAATATGAAAGTTTATGTATTCATTATGTGAAGAATTCACCTCTGACCTGTAATCGAATAACTATTTCTCAATCGTCATGTAGGCTGACATATGAAGCTGCTGACCATCGTGGAAAGTTCAGTGCTTTCCCTTGTGTCATATGTGTCAATCATCAGTTTTAAAAATGGCCGCTCATGATTCAATTGAAACTCAATATGTTAAGGTTTTCACTGGGATTAGAAGTTATTGGTACAGGTCACATCAGTTAAACTGAAGTTTATCAAAACAAGTCAACTAAGAGGCCGGAGTGAAGTCTGTGGGGAAGCGGTTAGATTAGCTGGAAGGCAGAACTGTAAGTAATCAGAATCAGCTTTATTATCACCGACATATGTCGTGGAATTTGTTGTTTTGTGACAGCAGTGCAGAAGGTAAAAAGATTACTGTAAGTTACAAAAAGAAATGAAATAAATAAATAGTGCCAGGAGGGACAGTGAGCTAATGTTCATGGACCGTTCAGAAATCTGACGGCAGAGGGGGAAAAGGCTGATCCTAAGCGCTATTCTCCAGCTTCCTCTACCTCCTGAGAAGAGGGCATGGTGAGGGTGTTTAATGACGGATGGCACCTCCTTGAGGCAATGCCTTGTGAGGATGTCCTCAGTGGTTGGGGGACTTGTGCCTGTGATGGAGCTGGCTGAATCTACAGCACTTTGCAGGCTCTGTTGATCCTGTGCATTGGAGCTCCATTTCAGAGAGTGATGCAGCCAGTCAGAATGCTCTCCACAGTACATCAATAGAAATTTAGAAGAGTCTTTGGTGACATTCTAAATCCCATCAAACCTTCGATGCTGGTGGTGTGCCTTCTTCATGACTGCATCAATATGTCGGGCCCATGATATGTTCATGCCCAGGAACTTGAAACTGCTTACTTTTCCACTGCTGACCCCTCAATGAAGACTAGTGTGTGTTCGCCTGACTTCTCCACAATCAATTCCTCAGACTTTCTGACATTGAGTACGAAGTTGTTTTTCGAAAATCACTCAGCCAGCTGATCTATCACACTCCTGTACTCCCTCCTCGTCACCATCTGAGATTCTGCCATCAGCAAATTGACAGAAGGCGTTTGAGCTGAGCCTTGTCACACAGCCATCAGTGTAGAAAGAGTAGAGCAGTGGGCTAAGCATGCAACCTTGAGGTGCGGTAGTGTTGATTTTTAAGGAGCAGGCGATGTTATTACCAATCTGCACTGACTATAGTCTCCCAATGCGGAAGTCAAAGATCCATTTGCAGACCAAGCTTCACTCCCTTGCGGATCTCTTTGAATGCTGATTGGTTTAATGTTGTCTTGGTTCTTTTCCTCCTTTGTATAAAGGCAGGTTGTCACAAATGAATTACAAATTGCAAGGAGCCCAATAGACACACTGAGTACATTCTAAGATGAACTGATAAAGAATGGAATATATATATTAAAAAATCTTGTGTTTGATTTGCTTTTTGGAGTTCAAGACACCTCAAAGAGCCTTTGCAACCAATACATTTGAAGTACAGTCATTTTACAAAAAAAAGTGGAAATATTTTGATTTCTTCTTGAGGTGCTAACACAAATGCTGGCTTTTATTTCCCTCATACCTTTCCATCATTTCTTCAAGGCCACAAGTAGTTGTTGCCTAATAAGAAGATTTTGTGGCTGCAGGATGAATAGGTACATTGGAGATCAAAAGATTATGTTTCTTGTGCCTGCATTGCTGTCAAGAAACATTTTTGTTACTGCAGTTGTAGGATGGCTATGATTTGGAGATTAAATAAGAGGTGGGAATGGAACTGTGACAAGTGCCACAATTTAGAAAAGGGTAGATGGTTTGCTTATTTGGGACTGAAATATAGAACTGTGAGAACTGCAAATGGTTGAAGGCCTTATTGTAAGTATAATATCTTCAAACTGAAAGCTCTTTTTTTAAGATGCTTTGTGGTAGATGGTGTAAACAAAGAATACTCTTGGAGACAATTTGAAAGAAAGCAACTTTCGGTAATAACTGTTAAATGTCAGACTGGAGACATTTAAGTTCATTTAAGATATTTAAGTTCATTTGAAAATAAGTTCACTTATTTTCAATTGGGGCAAGTAGCATTTGCAGTATTTTATCTTTTTTTGATATTGTTTGTACTATATCAAAAGTTCAATGCATGGAGGTAATTCAATATGGGTAGAATGAGTGCTTTATTTTACGGGAGCTACTAACATGTTTTGGAATTGAAATTGGTTTATTGTCACAATTGAAATTTTTTTGCATGGAGCAATATATGAATTATTTCAGAAGGTCTGTAATCCTTTCTGAACAAAATGTTACCAATATTTCCTCAATGAATTTTGCTCAACATACCAATCTGGTAAATTGCCCCCATTTGCAATATGCATACAACTGAAAGCTTCACACAGTGCTCATAAGCTAAGATAGCTTAAGAAAAAAAGTTTGTCCAATTATAACAGTTAATGAAGAATTTTTATTGAACAATTATAACAATTGTTGAAGATTCAACAGGAAATTATGAAAAAGAACCAGAAGGAACCAGAAATTAAATTTTGCTGACTGCCAACATATCTGTAAAAATAAATGATTGTGATTTACAATTGCTTGAAGAAATCACATTACTCTTTCCAAATAAGATTTTATTTGCAAAGAGTAATATGGCCAAGTATATCAAAATTTCATAGTTCCTGCTGGTGAAGAGCTGGATGGCAGCTGTTTCATGTGAGGAAGTGATTGATAACAGCAAACCCAATGCTGCAGTGAGAGAAATAAAATAAGATGTCATCCTATTCTGGATAGTCAGGAGCCAAGACTTACAATTAGGCATTGACAAGGCAGCAATATATGTCATTTTCGATTTGGTGGAAATGCATTTAATTATTTATGCTGAGGTAAACAGATCTGGATACTCATTCTCATTTGATTATCTGTATAGGAAAGCTGTTGTAGCCTTTAGCTTCTATATACAGACTCTCCATGTTCAAGAGGGTAAATAAACAGGGTGTTAGCCTACTCTATCCAAAATATTCAGATGATAACAATTGTGCCACTAGCTCAAGTTTTTAATCCAACATTTTTCCCTTAGGTCAGGGATTCCCAACATTTTTATGGCCATGGACCAATACCATTAAGCAAGGGATCCCCAGACATAGATGAAAGTTTGGGCAAGCTCTGTAATCAAATCAGTTAAAATAATTTTCTCAATATGACACACTGCTGAAATATTGAGGTCAATCAATCTGCAAGCAATATAAAGAACAGGGTTTGAAGTCAGCAGCCAGCACTGTAGGCTGACTGCTAAGCTCAGTGAAAGAATCTGAGTTTACCTTCATTGTTCTCCCAGGAGCTCATAAGGAAACTTGGAAGGTTTTCATTGTTCATTGTGAGGACTTTCTGCACCATAAGAAATAGGTGACACACTCAAATAGCTAAAGGTATACCGTGGAGAGCATTCTAATCAGCTGCGTGACCGCCTGATACAGGGCGAGGTGCTATGGTATGGGGATGGCCACTGCACAGGATCAAAATCAGCTGCAGAAAGTCGTAACCTCAGACAGCTCCATTATGGGCATTAACCTCTCAGTGTCCAAGACGTCTTCTAGCGGTGCTTCTTCAAAAAGGGGGCATCTATCATTAAGGACCCCCATCATCCAGGACATACTCTCTCATCTGAAGGCACACACTCAACAATTCAGGAACAGCTTCTTCCCTTCTGCCATTAGATGTCTGAATGAACATTGAAACCATGAATACTACCTTCCTGCTTTTTTTTTGCATTGCTTATTTAATTTAACTTTTAAAATATATGTACTTACTGTAATTCACAGTTTTTTATTATGTATTGCATTGTACTGCTGCGGCAAAGTCAACAAATTTCACATCATGTGCCAATGATATTAATTCTGATTCTGAGGCGTATCTTAACAGAATGGCCAAAAGTAAACCTCACATCCAAAAAAAATTAAAAGAAAAATAACATCTGGTAAAGTTGCACCACCAGAGTTGTCAAACTGCCATATATTTCTGAGACATTCAGAAGCATTCACAATTTTTATAATCTCAACAGGAAACATAATCATTAATATAATAAAAAGCTCAGAAATACTTGAAGCAATTTAACACTTTGGATAAACTTATACTTGCAAAGATGTTGAGTATGTTTGCCTCATCATGTTAAAAAGTATTTTTGATTTACCAAGCTCTGATCTGAAGTTTATAGGGCAGTTCCCTTTCATTTAAATTATGTGACAGGACCCCTTGTGCCTTCTTGATTGCAGTGTAAATTTTTATAACAAATGCAAGATGTTGATATAAGGTCATCTTAAATTCTTGCTTCAAAGCTGCTGTTCATGAACACACGAGGTTCTGCAAAGCTGGAAATCCAATGTAACACTCAGAAAATGTTGGATGAACTCAGCAGGTCAGGCAGCATCTGTGGAAAGTAATGAAGAGTCGACGTTTTGGGCTGACACCCTAATCGGGACTAGAAGGAGAGGGGGAAGAAGCCAGAAGAAGGCGGGAGGGGGAAGGGAGTACAAGATAGAAATGATAGATGAGGGATAAGGTAGTTGGGTGGGGGAGGGGGTTGAAGCAAGAAGCTGGGAGGTGATAGGTGGAAAAGGCAAAAGGCTGAAAAAGAAGGAATCTGATAGGAGAGGAGAGTGCACCATGGGAGGAAGGACACCAGAGCGAGGTGATAGGCAGGTGTGGAGAACAGAAGAGGTGGGAAGGGAGGCAGAATCGGGAATAGAAGAAGAGAAAAGAGGGGGAGGGGAGAAATCCATGAACACAGCCTGCTTCCCAATATTAAATCACTGACAAAATCTTTGGGATCACTAAATTTGCAAATGCTAGCTTATGGACTGTTAGGTTGTTGTTTCTCCTCTTCTCTATCCCTGCCCCCCCATAAAAAAACTCCCATGATCCCCAGCAGGCAACTGCTTTGCTCTCAGACTTGGTCACTTTTCTTTATGCGCTCTGCAGTGCGAACATGGATCGTCTGCTCACTGGTGCACATTTTCTGGACATTCTGCACCATTGAAATTCCTGGCAATGAAGCTCAAACAAAATGTTCACAGACTGGCTGTGAACTAAGCAATTAATCTACAGTACCTTAATGGATGATGAGTAATTACTAAACATTTATTATTTGTTTATTTGCCAATGAAAGAATCCACAGTCTGGTCAGTACTTCCAAAAGAGCATTACAGCCAATGAATTACATTTAAAATGCATCCTTTGTTTTCCATCCTCTATTGGATGTAATCTGATTGTGGGGAACTGGTCTGATTCTTTGCATGTAGGAACCATTTATCTCTTTCTACTGTATATTGGATCTGCTGTTACCATGCATTTCGACCTATATTGTCGATTCAGCAAGTTGATGGATTTTTGATTACATCTGGTGCTGCTCCTGGATTCCACATTGAAACAGGATTGGTCCCCTGGTTTGATAGTAATAACAGTAGATTAAGTAAAGTGCACTGTCATGTTCCTAGAAATAGCTATACAATAATCTGGTACTTCCAAGCTCACTCCATTTCTTGTAATTACAGATTTATTTAACTGAATCTAAATTCCCCAATTGTTTTAATGGAATTTCAATGCATTCAGTACAGTCTTTGGTTTGTTATTCTACTATTATGCTGTTGGACCCAATAACCTCTTTTACTTTGATGAAAACTGAATTACCTGAGCACCTTGGTTATTGTCCAAGAGTTGTCTATGCAGTTGCATGTACCTTGAAATCATATTGCATTGTGAATCATCCTGTTTGTGAGCATCTATGATGCTGTATCATCAGCGGTCACTAACTGGCCAAACTGTGAAGTGAACAGAAGTAAGATTACACTAATTACCATGGGTATGGTCATTTGGTAGTAGGTAATTTGGTAGAAAGAGACTACTTTGGAGCTTTAGTTCTTTCCTTGGAACATTTAGTGCAACCTCAACATTGCCCATGAGAAGGAAAATGTGATCTGTTATAAAATCTTTGGAGATAGAAGTCAGGGCCATGTTGGAATCCTGTAGTTGATTCCTATTCTGTATGAATCAATATGTGCTGCTGGCAGACCATCAACTTGTGGAAATACGCTCTTCGGTCAGCCCACACTATTGGTCTACCAGCGCATTGAGATGTCCATGGAAGAATGGTGCCAACTGACACGTTGCACCTGCAGGTGTACGTGCTGAGAGATGCAGCCACCACAAGGGCTGTGTGGGGAAGGACCACTGTACATGGTTCTGGGAGGAAGCCCCTCAAGGTTTGTGGTATTGAATATAGAACCTCAGAGTGCCGCAGCAGTGCTAGAACAGTGTGAAAAGCACTGACCAGGTAAGTAAAGAATGGAAAAGCATGGAACGATTTAATCCTGTAAATAATTTCTTTCTGTGAATAAAGTTTATTTTGTCGGAAAAAAATGATATTTTATTTTGCTGGAGTCTGCCAGTCAGGCCAAAGAAAGACTAAGATTAGTTCCAGGTGTCTTATTCATAGCAGGTAGAGTTATTGCTCCAAACCAGAACTCACAGGAAAGAAAGGAGGAAGCTTGAAATCAGTGGAACTTCTGTCTTTTTTCCCCCCTAGATTGCAATACATGTAAGACACTCTTAGATAGGCTTACTGATGAAAGACAAATGGAGATCACCGTGAGAGGAAGGGGTTAGATTGATCTTGGAGAGGGTTAAGTGATCCGGGTTCAATTCCTGCCACTATCCATAAGGAGTTTGTACATTTTCCCAGTGACGGTGTGGGTTTCCGCCAGGTGCTCTGGTTTTCTCCGACAAGATGTACTGGTTGGTAGGTTAACTAGTCATTATAAATTGCATTGTGATTATTTTACGGTTAAGTTGGGGGCTGGAAAGCGTATTCCACACTGTATCTGAATCAATCAATCAATACATAAATAAATAAACAAACAAACAACTAAATAGCTTGGCACAACATTATGGGCCGAAGTTCCATAGTCGATATTCTATGTTCATGATGTATGTAGAAAGTGCCATAATTCCACATATTTTAACTGTTAACAAATTGGAGATTCCAACTCTGAATGAATTTTAGATATTTATATTGCATTTATTTTTGCCTACATTTGTGGACAAAGTTCCTTTGTTTTAGCAAGCAAATCGTGATATAAATTACACCAGACTAATTATATAAAATATGATGCACCTCAGGTGAACTGAACGGTGGATTCATTTACTTGGAGATTGTTTGTTATGTGATTACAATTTCATGCACATGTAACATTTCCTGAAAATACACAATTACAGCTGGGTGGGTGGAAATTAACAAAATTACTTTGTCAATGGAAACAAAACAAATTTGATTTAAGTATCTGAGCATCAATAACTTCTGACTTTGAGATTCCACATCCTCACAGCCTGGTGTGGAAACATGAATGCCCTTGAATGGAAAACCTTACAATAAGTACTGGATACAGTCCATCACAGGGAAAGCCCTCCCCACCATTGAGCACATCTACACGGAGCGTTGTCGTAGGAAAGCAGCATCCATCATCAGGGACCCTGACTGCCCAGGTCACACTCTCCTATTGCTGCTGCCATCAAGAAGAAGGAACATGAGCCTCAGAGCTCACACCATCAGGTTCAGGAACAATTATTACCCCTCAGCCATCAGGCTCTTGAACCAGAGGGGATAAGTTTATGCAACTTCATTTGCCCCACCACTAAACTGTTCTCACAATCTATTCACTCACTTTCAAGGATTCTTCACCTCATGTTCTCCATATTTACTGCTTGTTTATTGTTAATATTATTATTATATTTTTATTTTTTCTCAGCTCAAGCCGATAAAACCTGAGGTACAGGCATAGCCAAGCACACTCATTTATCAATTGCTAGGAACTTTCAGACTATTCTACTGGTGTTTACTATTGTGGCTTTCTAGAGATTTAGATAAATATTGTTGTGTAGACTTAATTGTTTAATACTATTGTGTAGTGCCATTGGGATGATACCAGTTGTAGATATTACTATTGGGACAATGTATATATACCCTGTTCATGTTCCATAGTCTTTCAATTTCCTCTTTTAATTCGGCATACTTCTGGTGATTTTCATTTATTGATTTCTGTACACATGTGTGTATGGAATGGCTCCATCTATTGAGCAAGTTGTTCTTGCTTGTTTATCCTATATTATTATATCTGGATGGTTATTTGGGATTGCCCTATCTGTAATTATGGATTGGTCATAATATAATTTGTTGGGCTCTGACTCTAAAATTCGATCAGCCTTGTGTTTTTAGTAAGGTATTGTTGTCTTTTATGAGTTTGTATATTAAAACATGATTTTGGTGAATGATTGTGTAAGTAATCAGGTTGAGTTAAACTACTGCAGGTCCCTGTAATGTGTTGGATTGTTTTTGGTTTCTGTTGACATTTTCTGCATTTATTATCTTCAATTTTTGATTTTTTTGTGTTTAATACCTGGTTTTGTGTTGCCACAAGAAACCCTTCCGTTTCTGGAAAGAGGTCTCCAACTCTGAGCCAGGCTTTTGGTGCTTCCTTGTTGACATCTAGTCTGCTCAGATCCTGGGGATGTCTTCGATGGAGGGTCATGTTCTTCCATTGGTTAACTTTTTCTTCTGTAATGATAATTTCTTAATTTTTCTGGATTGTGCTTTCATTTAGTTTAGTGTAGTGGTGTGTACTTTTTATCAGAATTGCTTATGCTTACGTGATGGGCTGAATCCTGTTTTTGTTGATGAAAGTATATCCTCAAAGGTTTTATCTGACTATTGTGCAATTTATTGCGTCTGTTATTCCTCTTCCTCTTTGTGTCCTACGTAGTGTTAATCTAAGTGTATTTAAGTGACCATAGTGCTTTCTCAAATTTGTCATTTCAGTTCTTATTTTTCTTTGTACATTTTCCAGATATTATGCCAAAAGAATATGTTAATATGGGTATAGTGAAAGTGTTTTTTACCTTGGTTATATTTTTACTATTGAGCTCTGTTGACAGAGTTTCTTAAGCCTTGAAGTAAGTTCTGTTGAATTTTTTTTTCCTTTATCGCACAATGGTCTATTTCTTTGCTTGTTGATATCCTTGATATCAACAACAGATTATTATTATTATGGTTATTTTTTCTTTCTTTTTGTATATGCACAGTGTCTTTTGCACACTGGTTGTCCACACTATTGGTGCAGTCCCTCACTGATTCTGTTATGGGTATTGGATTTATTGAGTATGCCACAAGAAAATGAATCTCATTGTTGTATATGGTGACATGTACGTCCTTTGGTGATAAATTTACTTTTAACTTTGAAGATTTATTCCAGGGAATAGTGACAGACAGGCATCAGGTCGTGAATGGTAAGGGGGTTAAGCTGCTTATCACAGTTGTTCAGTTCCAGCATGAACATGAGGTTTTTTTTACCTCTGTGGGAAAAATAGAAATACTTTTGAAAATATGTCAGATTTAATGTGGCCAATAAAAGTTGAAAAAAATGTGGAGCAATATACTTCAGGTTCAAAAGAAAAAGAAATGTGTTCCTAGATAGTTTTGCGCAAATCATGTGTATGAATTTTATTACTTTTAATTATATTCTATTTAATCCTTTATAACTTTATATCCTTACCATTTAGAGGTAAGTTATGTTTTTGAGTTACTTTCAATGTTTTGGACTGAAATCATTCAGAGAGAATAAGTTTTAAATTATCAGTCTGTTCTTTGAATTAAAAAAATTAACTGTAACGCCTTGCATTTTTTGGTTACACTTATTATCAGAGAATGCATACAGTATATAACTTGAAATATTTAGCTTCACAGACATCCATGAAAAACAGACAAACCCCAAAAGAATGAATGACAGGAAAACTTTAGAAACCCAAAGCCCCCTCTCCCCCTCCCCCATGCAAGCAGCAGCAATTTCCCCCCTCCCTCAGCATCAGCACCCACCACCCACCAAGCAACAGCAAAGCACCCAAAGAGAGACCATAATCTGCAGTCAACAAAAACTATTGTTTACCCAACAGATCGACATGCCACAGGCTCTCTCTCTCTCTCTCTCTCACTAACAAGGGACAGAGAGATATCACCCATTTCACAGTGAAAGGGGAGACTGACAGTCAGTGTTACAATATTAATGGTCTGCTGCATCGCTCTTTATTCCGAGATTCTCCGACTCAAGAATTGGCAGTGAACTCTCTCCCCATTGAGAGAAAGAGAGAGAGAGAATGTGACCGCTCGACCACAGAGAACTCTGTTCGTACATCCGCCGCAGAACAATCCTGATGTTCCTTCTCCCACCACACCTTAGTCAGCAACACTGGCCTGGAATTGGTCGTTCACAGGTCCGCACCCCGGAGGTGCTGTCTTCCAAACCGCACCTGGAAAATGTTGGAAAACAGTCAGCCTGCAAGCTCCAGGAATGGGAACTCATCCAGTGCGTAAAAAAATGTAGTTTGAGTGCCATTGCAGATCAGGAGCTTGATAGACCCCCAAACACCTGAAAAGGAGAAAGGAGACACTAAAGAGAGGACTTTAATCTGTTTCCACAGATGAACTTGACGAGGCAGGCACTTGGCACCACTTTAACTCCCAATCTTAATTCACAATCGAATAGTGTCTGCTGCCTGATGATTAACTGATGGTCAGTTGAGGATTGGCATAGTTTTCAGGAGCTGAACCTTCTTTCTTTTAAAAATAGCTAGTTCTTGAGTATTGTGAAGGTTCATTGGTTAAAATCATGAAGTGCTGGAATAGCTTGGTAAATCAGCTTGCATCTGTGGAAAAAGAAATGATCAGTGCTTTGAGTCCGTGACCCTTTGACAAAAGTCAGAATAAACTGCAGGTTAATTTTCAGAAGAGAAGATGGTAGTGGAAGTTGTTGAACAAAGGGAGTGTCTGATAGGATGAGTTGAAATGGCTTAATGGGGACATTTATCAACACATTTAACTTTTAGTTCTATGTAATGAGTTGTTTTCATTAGCTAGACTATTTGCTGTTGACTACTGCTCAGTTAATTATGTGTATGTATGTTTATGTGTGGGTAGTGTTAGAATTCAACAACAGAAGGGAACTCTGTTGGATTCAACTTTTTGAGTTTCTGGAAGCAATCTCTGACAACTTTGCATTACTCAGGGGTAGTTTCACCTACATACAGGACAGTGCAATGGATGATGCCTGCCTTGTTACCTTGGATCATCAGAAGGTCTTTGGCAGGATAGCGTTCATGTACACGATAGACATGATCTCCTAAAAGTGTTTTAGAGAGGGAATCAGAAATTGGATCCAGCTGCTCTACACAGAGGTCTAGAGTGAAGATTGAATCAATGACTGGGGAACAGATAGTTTCCCTATCAGCCTGGAGTCAGGCAGGATTGTCCACTCTCCCCTGTCTTGTTTGTGTACTTCATCAGACCCTTTACTGAATCCATTAGGAAGGATGAGTGCATAAGAGGGGTGACATTGGCAGGCAATGGAGGCACCAAGTCAAAACTTCCCTGTACGTGGACGATGTATCTTTTGCTTGGATCCATGATTAGTTCTCAGATGTATCAGCATCTGTGACCAGAGTAGGTTGGCATCCAGGGCCAGAGTCAACTGCAGGAAGAGTGAGGCCATGCACTTCGTAACTGGCCTGATCATTTCAACTTCCCCTTCAGCGTCAGGCCTGTTAACCAGAAAGTGGCCATAAAGTATAGGAGCAGAATTAAGCTATTCGGCCCATCAAGACTGTTCTACCATTTCATCATGGCTGATTTATTATCCCTCTCAACCCCTTTCTCCAGCTGCCTTCCCACAATCTTTGATGTCCTGACTAATCAAGAACCTACCAACTTGCATTTTAAATATACTCAATGACTTGGCCTCCACAGCTGCCTGTGGCAAAGAATTCCACAGATTCACCACCTTCGGGCTAAAGAAAATCCTCCTTATTTCTGTTGTAAATGGGTGCCCGTCTGTTCTGAAATTGTGCTCTCTGGTTCAAGATTTCCCCACAATAGGAAACATTCTACATCCATTTTAATTGGGCCTTTCAATATTCAATAGGTTTCAAAGAGATCCTCCTTCATTATTCTAAACTCCATTGAGTACAAGCCCGGCGCCATCAAACATTCCTCATAATATAACCCTTTCATTCCCAGAATTATTCTCATAAACCTCCTCTAGACCCTCTCCAATGTTGACACATCTTTCCTTCGATAAGGGGCCCAAAACAGCTCTTAATACTCCCAACTGCAGTCTGAACAATGCCTTATAAAACGTCAAGATTACATCCTTTCTCTTATATTCTACTCCTTTTGAAATGAATGCTAATATTTAATTTGCTTTCCTTACCAGTGACTCAACCTGCAAGTTAACCTTTACGGAACCCTACACAAGGACTCCCAATTCCCTTTTCATCTTTGATCTTTGAATTTTCTCCTTGCAGAAAGTAATCTAAATCTTTATTCCTTCTGCCAACGTGCATGACCATACACTACCCTACATTATATTCCATCTGCCACTTCATTGTCCATTCTCACAATCTGTCTAAGACCTTCTGCAGACTCCCTACTTCCTCAACACTGTCAGCTTCTCCACCAGCCTCTCTTTGTATCATCCACTTGGCCACGAAGCCATTAATTCCAATATCCAAATCATTGGCATATAATGTGAAAATAAGCAGTCCAAACAATGACCCTTGTGGAACACCACTCGTGACTGGCAGCCAACCGGTACACGCCCCCTTTATTCCCACTCTTTGCCTCCTGCCCGTTAGCCAATGCTACTGTCTTTCGTGTAATTCTATGGGCTCTTATCTTGCTAAGCAGTCTCATATACAGCACCTTTTCAAAGACCTATTGAAAATCCAAGTACATACCCACTGACTCTTGTTTTTCTATCCTGCTTGTTTTTTCCCTCAAAGAAATTTGACAGATTTATTGTGCAAAATTTTCCTGTAAGGAAAACCATGCTGTTGCTAACTGGCTTATTTTATCATGTGCCTCCAAGTACTCCATAATAATGGACTCCAACATCTTTCCAACCACTGAGGTCACACTAACTGGCCTATAATTTCCTTTCTTCTGTGACCCTCTTTCTTAAAGAGTGGAGTGACATTTGTAATTTTCCAGTCCACCAGCAACATTCTATTGATTCCTGCACAACTTCTTCATCAATCTCCTTCATAATGCTGGGTATCATCCAACTGGTCCAGATAACATATCTACCTGCAGACCTTTCAGCTTCCCAAGAATTTTCTCATTCATAATAGCAATGACACTCCTTTTGCACCCTGGCATTTTTGAATTTCTGGCATACTGGTACTGTCTTCCACAGTGAAAACTGTTGCAAAATACTTGTTAGTTTGGCTGCCATTTCTTTGTCACCATTACTACCTTTCCAACATTATTTTCTAGTGATCTGATATCCATTCTTGCCTCTCTTTTACTCTTTATGTATATGAAAAAGTGTTCAGTATCCTCTTTAATATTATTGGCTAGTGTATCTTCATATTTTATCTTTTCTCTTCTTATGGCTTTTTTAGTTGTCTTCTGCTAGTTTTTAATAGCTTCCCAATCCTATAACTTACTACTAATTTTTTGCTTTATTATGTGGCCTCTCATTTCTATTCATGCTGTCTTTGACTTTCCTTGTCAGCCATCATTCTTTCTTTAGAATACTTATTCATCTTTGAGATTCTGCACTTTCCAAATTGCTCCCAGAAACTCCAGCCATTGATTTTCTGCTGTCATTTCTGCTAGTGTCCCCTTCCAGTCAACTTTAGCCATCTCTTCGCTCATGCTTCTCTCATGTCTCCTTTTACTCCGCTGTAATACTGACACATCTCATTTTAGCTTCTTCCTCTCAATTTGCAGGGTGAATTCTCTCATATTTTGATCATTGCCTCTTAAGGGTTCCTTTACCTTAAACTCACTAGTCACGTCTGGTTTGTTATACAGCCAATCAACAATTGCCTATTTTCTAGTGGGCTCAACCATTAACTGCCCTAAAAGCCATCTCATAGGTATTCTACTCTCTTGGGATCTAGCGCCAACCTGATTTTCCCAATCTACCTGCACATTGAAATCTCCCATGATTATCTCAACGTTGTCTATTTACAGGCCATTTTTATCTCCCATTGTAATTTGTAGCCCACATTCTGGCTATTATTTGGAGACCTGTACATAAATCGCATCAGGGTCTTTTTACCCTCGCAGTTTCTTGACTCTACATCTACATCTGGATCTTCAGGATTCTACATCTTCTGATCCGGTGTTATTTGTTTCTAAGGATTTGATTTAATTTTTTTTCCAACAGTCACCCCACCCCCTCCACCTACCCACCTTTCGTTATGATATTATTGGATGTTAAGCTCCCAACAATGATCTCCTTTCAGCCATAACTCAGTGAAGCCCACAACGTCTAGGTGCTTCGGGTCTGGTTTGGAGGGGCCAAGGCAAAAGCTGCAGAGGGTTGTAAACTCAGTGAACTTCATCGTGGCTCTAGCCTCCTCACCATCAAGGGCATCTTCAAAAGGCTTTGTCTCAGGAAGGCAGCAACCATCATTAAGGACCCTCTACCATCCGCCTAAAGAGCACAGAGGAAATTTACAAGGATGTTGCCAGGACTGGAGGACCCTAGTTATAGGAAAAGGTTGAATAGTTTAGAACTTTATTCCCTAGAGAGTAGAATGAGGTGAGATTTGATAGAGGAATACCGAATTATAAGGGGTGTAGATAGGGTAAATGTATGCACGCTTTTTCCACTGAGGTTGGGTGAGACTACAACTAGAGGTCATGAGTTAAGGGTGAAAGGTGAACTGTTTAAGGGGAACAAGAAAGGAAGTTTCTTCATTCAGATGATGGTGAAAGTGTGGAATGAGCTGTCAGCGGAAGTGGTGAATTTGTGTTTGATTTCAACATTTAAGAGAACGTTGGAGAGGTTCATGGATGGGAGTGGTGTGGAAGGTTGTGGTCTGGATGTAGATCAATGAGACCAGGTAGATTAACAGTTAGGCATGGCCTAGCTGTGCTGAAGAGTATGCTTCTGTGCTGTAGTGTTCTATGACTCTATGACTCAAGATTTCAGGAACAACTTCTGGTCCCCTGCCATCAGATTTTTAAGTAGTCCCTGAACTTATGAATGCTACCTCATTATTTTGCTCTTGTTTTGCACTTTTTAAAAAAAATATTTTGTATTGTAAATTAGGGTATATTTTATGTATTGCTCTGTACTGCTTCTGCAAACAACAAATTTCATGATGTATGTTGGTGGTAAACCTGATTCTGAATCAGGACATGCAGAATGTTCTGCGGGCACTGCAGAACAGGGACACTATGGATTCTGTGGGTTTTTTGCCTGAGCAAATGGTCCAATCCATCTGGCAGAATGCGTCCATCACCAGATTTGACCAAGAAGCACTAAGAATTGACTTGCCAGGTGGTAAGAGATGAATCTTCAGAGCCTTCCTCTACAGGTGACTAATCACACCCTTCACTGTACACTGCGGTGGGAGGAAACAGTCACCCATCTCTTTGCGAAGTGTGGACTTGCTAAGAGGAAATGGGGTTGGATGCGGGGATCTGTGACTCAGTTCATCCCCAGTAGCTGCATAACAGAGGACTCTGATCCTGGCTGTTCCCAGGGACATCATGTATACTGGAAGATTGTCAACTTGGTGAAGGACACCCTTTGGTCTTCCTAAAACTTTTCGGTCTTCTAGCACGGTGAGGTGTCTGCAAGGGAAAGCTGCGGACAGGCATGATCCAGGTTGCAGGAGTATGTGCTGAGGGTCGCAATGAAACTTAGTGCAGCCAGTGATAAGGCTCTGGGGGAAGGACCAGAGTAGAGTCCTCTTCTGCTTCTATATGTGGAGGGCAGTTGAGTGGGGAAGCCCTCCGAGCAATGAAAGGGTGTATCACCTCAGAGGCCACATGATTGCCACTGGTGCTATATTTCTAGCATTTTTTTTTGAAGTTTACACTACTGAATGTACTAACCACAAATATCACGATCTGGTACTGGAACTGCAAGTCCATACAATGGATTGCAAGGGTTGCTGAGCAGATTGTGGGGGGTCTCTTTTCCTCCTATTAGAGATACTTACCAGGAATGTTGCATATGCAGCGCCTTTAGCGTTGTCAGTGATATCTCCTGTCTGTCCAATATTCTCTTTGATCCCTCTACCATCAGGCAGGAGATCCCATAGCATTAGGACAAGAACTGTTAGGAATGGAAACAACTTCTTCCCCTAGGCTGTAAGACTACCGAACTCCCTGCTGCCATCCAGGCCTCATCATGTATTAAGCACAAGTAGGGTAATACTGTTTACTTCTTAACTTGTATATGCACCTTGTTATTTGTTAATTGTTGATGCACACAGTATGTGTTATGTGTGTGAGTTATACATACTGTGTTGTGCATCTTGGTCTGTGTTGTTTGGTTTGCTGGTGTGCACCTGCATGTGCATAATTGAATGACAATAAACTGAACTTGAACTTACAAAAGGTTTTTGATTTTTTTCCCCTATCATGAACAAAATCTATTTTTGGAGAAAATGTTTTGGATACCTCGAAGACATGAGCCGTTTTTGAGTAAACTCAAAGGTGAAGGCACAAATGCTCAACTAAAAGGAAGAACAGACTCATGTCAAAGAAAGAGTGAGAGAGAGATAGAACATGTTTGTTTCAGCCAAGCACAAATGCTCTTTATCATTTGGGAAATGGCCAAAGGCCACTGACAGCAGCACCTACTAAGCTGTCTGCTTTGTCCCCAGACCAAAAAGTAACGTACTGATTTTACTCACCTCCAACAAAGTAAGCACGCTCAACAGTTAATGGAGATCAGCAAAGAATATTGTCTCCACAAGATGCATAGCCCTGAAATACGTTTAGGTGCTGCCTTCTAGAGTTACGGCAACATTATCAGAACATGTTCAAAAAATAATGATGAGAATTGATTTAATTAGTGCAAATAAACCACATTAATTGGACACAACACTGGCAAATGCATGTTATTGCATGAAAGTGGCAATTTTGGATTTTCATTAATTATTATGCCATTAACCAAGTGTTATTCAAAGGGAGTGTTATTTAATGAAAGTTGGAAATTTATATTGTAGCTTCTACCATGCCATGAAAGTTACAGATCATTCTGGTCTAAGCTGAACTGAAAATAATGCTGATACTCCCAATTATATATTCTTTTCATAATCCCCTCATTGTCCATGTACCATGTTATTCAGCTGAGAAAACAAGAAGTGGATAACATGTGCTGGAAATGGTCGCGTTACTCAACATCAATAAAGAGAGGTGATGAAGCTATCAGGTTGGAATAGTGATCCTTCATTAGAACAGAAAACCCCAAAGGAACAAAATCTAATTGTTGAGTTGGGTTTGGCCTTTTTAGTGCTGTATTATATCATATGAATTTTTGGATTAAGATGAAAGAGAGTTATTTATTTATTAATTTGTTGAGATAAAGAGCAGAATAGGCCCTTCCAGCCCTCTGAGCCACGCCACCCAGCAATCCACTAATTTGATCCTAGCCTAATCATGGGACAATTTACAAAGACCAATTAGCCGACTAACCAGTATGTCTTTGGACTGTGAGAGGAAACCGACACGGTCATAGGGCGAACATACAAACTCCTTACAGGCAGTGGCAGGAATTGAACCGGTTTTGCCTGTACTGTAAAGTGTTGTGCTAATCACCACACTGCCCTGCCATTCCGTGAGTTTTTCCATCTGAGAGCAATGTGAATGATCTAATGTGCAGGCTCAATGAGCAGGTCAGAATTTCCAGATTAGTAACCATGTGATAGTTAATGTTTATTTGTCTACATGGTTCTGTTGGGTATGGATAGTGCCTTTGGCCTGGTTCAGCAGACAGTGTGGAAGGATAAGCACCCGCCTCTTGTACATTAAACATAAAATCAAACACATTCTTAATATTCATTGTTGGGTACCAATCCCCAAATCTCAGAATCAGTGGATATGAAGAATGGCACTAAATTCTAAATTGATACGGAATGTATTTTGAGAAGGCAACTTGCAGATTAGATTGCAGCATTTGGGAGGTAGTATCTAAGAAGCTGCAAAAATAATTCTCTTTCAGAGTCAAGGGATTCTTTAAGTGAGAACTTGCTGTGCTCCGATGCTCACTGTGATGAAACGTCAGTTCAAGAGGGTCACTGGCACCCAACGGCTATGATGCTGAAGAACTCCTGCAAAAAGATTGCTACGAAGCAGTTTTGAATTTACATTTTAACATTATACAGAGTCCAAATGAAGGTGATAAATTATTAATAAATTGAACATAAAATATCACAAACACGAGAATGTTGGCCTCCAGCATTTTGTGTGTGTTGCTTAAAATAAAATATGCTGGAATCCCTTCGCATTCATATAGGCAACGTATACATTACTTTCACATTGAATACGTTGCTAAGCAGAAATTAAAGATTTTACACTTCCCTAGATGGATCATAGTTTCACCATTATTTGAAGTGAGATTGCTTTGAAAATAGTTGAAATTCAAGTGATTAACGTGGGCAAAGTGGGTGAGAATTTGGGAAGATGATGTCACCTCCATGAAGTGATGTCAAAGACACTGTTGTTTCATTTTGATTATGACCACAATCTCCTCACAAGATTTGCATCCCATTCCACGTTGCTTTTCTGATTATGACAACTGCATTTTCTTCCTTTTTTTAGGTTTTTCCACAACCATCTTATGTTATCCTTTGCCCTAGCACTGAGTAGGGCTCACCCATTCGGACTCTTGTTGCCAGCAACTGCTTCCTCTATAGAATTAATGCTATTACAATTTGATTTTACTTGCCCTCTCCATATTATGGATTGCTTTCTGATGATGACAATGTTGAAGTGAATTGACTTTATTTCTTACATCCTTCACGTACATGAGTAAAAATCCTTGCGTCACGTCTCTATCTAAATGTGCAATTTATAGTAATTTGTAATGGTATGTACAACAGTACAGTCAGTATAGCATAGAAATGCAATTGTATCGGTGTGAATTAATCAGTCTGATGGCCTGGTGGAAGAAGCTGTCCCGGAGCCTGCTGGTCCTGGCTTTTATGCTGCGGTATTGTTTCCCAAATGGTAACAGCTGGAACAGTTTGTGGTTGGGGTGACTCGGCTCCCCAATGATCCTTCAGGTCCTTTTTATGTACCTGTCTCTGTAAGTGTCCTGAATAGTGGGAAGTTCACATCTACAGATGTGCTGGGCTGTCTGCACCACTCTCTGCAGCATCCTGTGATAGAGGGAATTGCAATTTCCATACCAGGCAGTGATGCAGGCAGTCAGGATGCTCTCAATTGTGCCCTTGTAGAAAGTCCTTAGGATTTGGGGACTCATGCCAAACTTCTTCAAGCATCTGAGGTGAAAGAGGCGCTGTTTTGCCTTTTTCAGCACAGACCAGCATGTACAGACCACGTGAGAACCTCGGTGATGTTTATGCTGATGAACTTAAGGCTGTTCACACTCTCAACCCCAGATCCATTGAGGTCATTAGGGGTTAGCCCGTCTCCATTCCTCCTGTAGTCCACAACCAGCTCTTCTGATTTTGCAGCATAGAGGGAGAGGTTGTTTTCTTGACACCACTGTGTCAGGGTGATGACTTCCTCTCTTTAGACTGCCTCGTTATTATTTGAGATAAAACCAATCAATGTGGTATTGTCAGCAAATTTAATTAGCAGATTGAAGCTGTGGGTGGTGAGACAACCATGGGTATACTGAGAGTAAAGGAGGGGGCTTAGGACACAGCCTTGCAGGGCACCTGTGTTGAGGGTCTGAGGGGCGGAGGTGAGAGAGCCCACTCTTACTAACTGCCGGTGAACTGACAGGAAGTGCAGGATCCAGCTGCACAAGACAGGGTGGAGGCTGAGGTCTCTGAGCTTCTTGTCGAGCCTGGAGGGAATTATGGTGTTTAATGCTGAACTGTAGTCCAAGAACAGCATTCTCACATAAGCATCCTGCTTCTCCAGGTGTGTAAGGATGCCGTGTAGAGCTGTGGCTATTGCGTCATCTGTCAATCGGTTGTGTTGGTAGGTGAATTGTAGTGGGTCCGGTGTAGGTGGTAGCAAGCTGCAGATAATAGTCCTTGACCAGCTTCTCAAAGCATTTGCTTATTCCTGAGGTG
Organism: Mobula hypostoma; assembly: GCF_963921235.1. Taxonomy (NCBI): domain Eukaryota; kingdom Metazoa; phylum Chordata; class Chondrichthyes; order Myliobatiformes; family Myliobatidae; genus Mobula; species Mobula hypostoma. The sequence continues at coordinate 23,047,914 of NC_086116.1, read as the reverse complement.
AGTGCGAAAGGATGCCAGTTGTTCATACATGTTACCTTGGTCTTTTTAGGTACAGGAACAATGATGGATGTTTTGAAGCAGGAGGGCACTCTACACTGGGAGAGGGAGAGATTAAAAATGTCTGTAAACACACCTGCCATTTGTGCTGCGCATACTTTGAGTACCCGCCCCGGGATGCTGTCCGGTCCCACAGCCTTGCAACTGTGCACTCGTTGGAAACACGTGTGTACTTCAGCCTCAGAGATGACCATGGTGCAGGTTGCTTCAGTGGCTCTTCTCAGGGGCCCAGTGTTGGTGACATTGAACTGAGCGTAAAAAAAGATTTAGCTCATCTGGGTGAGAGGCAGTGATGTTCGCATCACCGCTGTGCTTGGCTTTGAAGTCTGTGATGGTGTGCAGACCTTGCCATAAGCTGCATGTGTTGTTGGTGGAGAGTTGTGTCTGGATTTTGTCCCTGTATTGTCGTTTCGTTGCCTTGATAACTTTGCGTAGAAGGTAGATGCATTCCTTGAGGTCCTGTGGGTTACTGGCCATGTAAGCTCTGTCTTGTACAGTTAATGCTGCTTGCATGGAACTGTTGATCCAGAGTTTCTGGTTTGGATAGACCCTGACTGATTTTTGGGCGACAGCATCCTCGATGCACTTCTGGATGAAGCTTGTGACCCCATCTGTGAACTAGGAGACACTCTCATCATGAAAGACATTCCAGTTGACGTCATCAAAGCAGTCCTGTAGCATGGAGACCAATTGGTCGGACCAACAGTAGATGGTTTTAACTATGGCCGCCTCTTGTTTCAGCTTCTGCCTGTACATGGCAGGAGCAAGATGGAGGAGTGATTCGACTTCCCAAACAATATCATTTATATCTCGCCGGTCCTTTCACTTTGTCCTCATAGGTAGTGGGGACATTCTAGCAACACACATCAAAGTTGCTGGTGAACACAGCAGGCCAGGCAGCATCTCTAGGAAGAGGTACAGTCGACGTTTCAGGCCGAGACCCTTCGTCAGGACTAACTGAAGGAAGAGTTAGTAAGAGATTTGAAAATGGGAGGGGGAGGGGGTGATCCGAAATGATAGAAGAAGACAGGAGGGGGAGGGATGGAGCCAAGTGCTGGACAGGTGATTGGCAAAGGGGATATGAGAGGATCATGGGACAGGAGGTCTGGGGAGAAAGACAAGGGGTAGGGGGAACCCAGAGGATGGGCAAGGGGTATAGTCAGAGGGACAGAGGGAGAAAACGGAAAGTGAGAGAAAGAATGTGTGTATAAAAATAAATAACGGATGGGGTACGAGGGGGAGGTGGGGCATTAGCGGAAGTTAGAGAAGTCGATGTTCATGCCATCAGGGACATTCTACCTGTTTTGTACAGTTGTTCTGGAGGATCCTTTTCAGGTCTTTCCTTGGGCAGCCACTAAGGTGGTCACTTATCCCTGCCTGAGCTTCTTTTCACTTTGTTACATGAGAGAAACTGAGTGAGATGTGGGGTTAGAGGGATGTGGGAATTCCTTCCGTTCCCTTCTCCCACACTCCAGCTCTGGAATGGAGTGACTCAAACCAAAGGCATTTCCTGCATTTTCAGAAGTCCAGGGAAGCTTCAGTGTCCAGGATCTCCATAGCCTCCCACATAGCATAATCCTGACATGTAACTTGGCCAGCCGTGTCGAGACTTTCTTTTTGTATTTACACAGATTTTCCATTAAAAAATATGCAATTGTTACTCATCTGATTAACATTCCATTACATGCTGAACTTCCTCTCAGTGCTCATTTAAAGTCACTTTTTTTCAGATTTTCTGTTTTATTGTTTCAACCACTGGTTGTGAAAATAGTATAACAGCTTCTGTTTTATTCCAGACTTACTCTTGCTGCTTTACTCCAATCGCATTCTTATTGCTTTATTCCAGTACTCACTCTGTCTGCTTTATCTCAGTAATACAGTGGATTCTGGCTAAGTAGGAACACATCAGGACCAATAATTTTTATCCCAGTTGGAGCTGCCTTAATTAGTTGAAGTTTAATGGTAATAGTGAAAAAGATATAAAAAAGACAAACTACTGTTAACTGAGTAACAAATATGTATTTAAATGAAGTACAGAGCAACCTAGAAACACTGCTAATACTACTACAGTACTATAAAACTGTATTAGCTCCTCATAGTTATTGATGGAGGAATTCATTCAGTGTATGCTGCCTTGTTCTTTTAATTGACTGTAAATGGCCAAAATCAGTGCACCTGGTGCAGATAATGGACTGCTTTAATACAATGCTTTCGATGATTGCATCTTGTAAATCTTTATTTCCCTTGTAACATTCAAGTTGATTGATTGATAGCTTTAAATTCCTCATAGTTCCTTACTTGTTGAAATAGCGAAATTGTTTTATTTTCACTCCCGACCATTTCTGACATCTGCAAGCCCAAATGCTTGAAACTGCAGGGAGCAAAAGAGTTTTGAATTGTCTTACTACTTATTTCTTGCCAACTATCAGTGTCAAAAATCACTGCTTTTTGAACACAAACACAAAACTGACACAATTTAAAAACTGTTTGCCCTAAGCACAATGTAATGACTAATGGCCACACAAGTGCATGTGGCTGACGCTATTTAGAAACTGTTCAGCAACAGTTCCCTGTCCCAATTAAGTGGCATAGTGTCCCAAATAAACAATCAGGGAATCAGGGCTATTTTCTCAATTAGTTTTTGTTCCTTGAAAGTTGTCCCAAATAAGAGGCTGCTCTGATTAACCAACGGCCCAATTAACTGGAATCGACTGTACTTTTGTTGCTTTCTCCCAACTCCAACTTCTGTTGTTTTATCTCACCTTCTACCCTTGCTGATTTTGTCTAAGTCCCACTCTTGTTATTTTATCCTTGTTCCACTCTCATAAGTGAAAGAAAAAAAAGTTAGTGTAATCTATTTGATTTATTAGCTTTAAGAAGCAGTGTGATTGTTCTTTCATGTGAACATTTAGCTTCTAAAATTGGTCACATTTTGAGGTTAACTATCCTTTGTTTAGTTGATAGTTTAAAATTCTGAATAGTAGTGCAATACTTTGATGTGAATTTCTGAGAAAATTCCAAATAGGACAATTTGTATAGAATTATGTAGAATTTACTGCATAGAAATTGCCCATTTAACCTCACTGGTCAATGCCTATGTTTATATTCCCCATGAACTTTTTTCCCTTCTACTTCATCAAACACTGTCAACTTGCCCGTCTATTGCTTTCATTCTCATTTGTATCATGTGTTCCCTTTAAATCCATTTATCACTATTCATCTCTGCTTCTCGCATAATGTTAAAAATTTCCATCTATGAATCATTCAGAGTAAAGACATTTCTGTTGCATTCCTCAATGTATTTATTAGTGACTTTCTTAGATCCCAGGCCTTTGGTTTTGAACTCTTTCAAAGTGCAACCAAAAAGAAGGAAAAAAAACAAGTCTTGTTCAGAGCAGTAGGTGGTAACTAGATGGTTAGTGCTGGCTTTAATGCTTGCTTCCAACTGTTCTTAACACATACCTGAATGATTTGGGTGAGAGAGTGAAATGTAATATTTAAAACATTGACAATAATACAAAAGTGGGTGGGACCGTGATTTGTGAGGAGGAGGCAAAGAGAATTAAAGGAGATGTAGACAGATTAAACAACTGGCCAAATCATGTTCTGTGTATTCTACTTGTATAAATGTGATATTAACCACATTAGTAAGACAACATATGGTTTAAATAGCATTAGAATGGATGGTGTTGAAGTACAAAGCAATTGGGTGTTCTTGTTTACCAGTCACTGAAAGCTATCCTGCAGATGTGTTAAGCAGTTAAGAAAGGAAATGGTATGATGGACTTCATAGCAAGAGGATTAGATGTCATCCTAGAAAAATACAGGGCCTTAATGAAAACACACTTGAGGTATTATGTGTTATTTTTGTCTCCTCATCTCAGTCTCAAACCTCTGTGAGGTAATTTTACTGTGTCTCCTTTGTTCGCAATACGTTTTACTTTTGACTTTTGAATTTATTTAATTTTTGTACCTTTAACTATCAATTGTCTGATGAAGTCATATCAACATTGGTCCAATGCAATGTTAAGAAACATTTTTTTTTAACTCACTTGTTTATTTCTGTGGTTAGGGTTAATCAGTTGTCGGCATGTTATGTTGGCAGCAAAATCCTCGCGGATTTGATTTGACACAAATGAGAAATTACATTGTGTGTTTTTTGTGTGTTATGTAATAAAGAACTGCAGTTACCAATGTGCAATGCGGGCAGTTCACCTGGAACAGGAGGACGTTGGTGGCCAGGTCGCACATGCTCATGTCAAGCTGGAAGCTAATAACTGTAAATAAATATGTGCTAGCATTTTTACCCACATTGTTTTTCTTTATTAAGAACAAACAGAACATGATGTCAGAAGCGAGATTGAGGTCTAAACACAGAGTGTAAATGAATACCACGAGTGACTAAGAAAGAGAGGCCAGTGCCGATGGGGAACAAAAGACTGTGTTAGAAGCAAGTGAGGTTGGTAGCCGACATGGCGATACAGCACGTTGTCCAATACGTTCACCAAGAGATTAAAATGAGAGACGCCGAAAATCCTCATAATGGATAACTTAAGTCTTCCCACACCTATGCAGTTTACCTGTAATTTAAAAGTTAACTGGAAACGCTTCAAATAGTGAGTCAATATATATCTAGCAGCGAGCAGAGCCAGAGGGGCAGAAGAAAACCTGAAAGGGTCTACCTTTCTATACACACTGTAATTTGGATATCTGTCACAGCTTTCAAACCGGAGACACAACCTTTACATTGGACACTCTGATGACAAAATTTGAGGAATATTTTGCCCCGGGTAAAAACATCACCTTAGAAAGATAAAAGTTCTTTTCCCATGACCAGAAACAAGGTGTGAGCTTTGACCAATTCTTAGCTGAGCTCCAGACACTGAGCAAGTCCTGTGAATTAGGAGGTTTGAGAGACTCACTAGTTAGAGACAAAACAGTTTGTGGAACTTCAGAGAATGGCCTCAAAGACAGATTGCTCTGTGAAAAAGATTTAACAGTGGAAAAAGCTGTAAATATCTGTAGGGTAGCGGTGACCGCATAATCACAAGCTAAGGAGCTGCACAGGGCAGAAATAAAAGTGCAAGCTGTGAAAACAGAGGGATGGAGCACAAGGCATTTCCAAAAGCCACAGCGAAGCAGAGAAATAGGCTTAGGCAGCAAATGTGGAGGTAGACATATCCAGCTTATGGAAGGTCCTGCAATCATTGTGAAGTGGTATAAAGTGGGCCTACCAAGGGAAAGATGTGCACTGTTGCTAAGGAAATGGAGGAAGGTTGTGGATTCTCTGTAGACTCTGCATGCTGGTAAAACAGAATGGATTGTTCCAGTGACTGTGAATGAGACAGTAATTCCATTCAAGCTTGACACTGGAGCCCAGGTGAATCTGTTGTCTATGGATGATTACAAGACTCTCAATGTTAAGAGCAAGATTTACCCAGTTAAGTTAAAAGTGGCAGGCTATGCTGGAGAGAGCAATCTAGTAAAATGGGTCTATATAGTGAGTTTCAAGCACAAGGGGCAGCAGCTAAAGGCACAGCTACTGTTTGTAGATAAAGTATAGCGAATATTAGTTCTGAATGCACATGTAAAGCTCAACCTGGTGGAAAGAGTTTTCATAGTAGCTTCACAGACCAAAGATGGCCATGCAACACTCATGGAAGAGTACATAGATGTCTTTGAGGGGCTCGGATGTTTACCTGATAAAACTCAAAAAACTCATAACAGCATCCATGAGAGATCTAGGGAGGTTATGCAAGAGAAACACAAAACTCCACCTTCCAAAAATATCCATACACTAAACCAGCATGACAGTCAGAATTTCAGTGCTAAATGGAGAGATCATGATGAAGAAGTCACCACTCTTGCTTCCAGATCATGTAGCTGTGGTTCAAAATCTGTCTCTCATCGACTTCTGGTTGAACACTGGAAATCAAAAGTATCTCCATGATCCTCTCCAGAGTTGAAGAGGAAAAATAAAAAGGAAGATTGTGAGACCACAAAGACCCCAAGGTCAGAACAACAGCAACAGTTCAGCACAAACGAACAGGAGGAGTTGCTATCTATGATACGCAGCCAACAGAGGGATCTCTGTGAATTGAAACAGAATCAGTTGGAACTTGTGTAAAGACTCACTGATCACATGGATGTACTCCAGGCTCCGTTATGAGGTATATGGAGCAAATTATGGTCACATAGCAAGAACAAGAACAGAAAGGATCTTGGCAGAAGGATGTGAAAGAAGGGAACTTGTTCAGAGTTCTCAAAAAGTCTAATATTAATACAGAAAGTGAAAGCAATACATCTGTGGAGACAAATAGCAGACCAAAAAGGATCATTAAACAACCTCAGAGCCTGATTGAGAGTTGATGAGTGAATAAGGGGCTGTATTTGCTCACTGCAATTGAAGTTAATGTAAATGTCTTTGTTGGAAAGCATTATTATTTCTTGCAGGTTTATGAGGACGTACTATTATCTTTGTTTTTTTTTTCATTAAAGGGGGAGGATGTGTTAATATGTGTATACATAATAAAGAGCTTCAGTTCCCAGTTTGCAATGCTGGTGGTTCACGCAGAAAAGGAAGGATGTTGGTGGGGCGGGGGGGTCACATGCTCGTGTTGAGTAGGAAGTTATTAACTGTAAATAAATATGTCTCAGTATTTTTACCCATGCTGTTCTTTCTGTATTAAGAACAAACATAACATTGTTTGTTTCAATGTGCATGTGACTAATAAAGCTAATCTTTTACACATTTTAAATATAATTTCTGCTGGTAGAATTAGGGCTGGTAAATAGTGTAATGGAATTGATTTGTCTGCAGCTGGTCAATAAAGTAGATATACATCTGTCTCAGTTTAAGATAGTATTTTGCAGATTAAAATGGATTGTCTGATTTCTACTTTTTCTGTCTAAAGCAGTTGCTCCAGAGAGTTGTAAAGCCCTTTTAACAGGGAAGACGGAAACCAATAGATTTGTGGAACAGAAAATAAGAATATTACACTCTTTAGCAATTTAGGCCATCATTTGAGACTTAACAGTTTTCTTGCCTTAGCATTTCTACAATGTGCAGATAAGCATATTTGAAGCTTTATGAAAATTATAGAACATAGAACATAGAATAGTACAGCACAGTACAGGCCTTTCGGCCCATAATGTTGTGCCGACCCTCAAACCCTGCCTCCCATATAAGCCCCCACCTTAAATTCCTCCATATACCTGTCTAGTAGTCTCTTAAACTTCGCTAGTGTATCTGCCTCCCCACTGACTCAGGCAGTGCATTCCACGCACCAAACACTCTCTGAGTAAAAAACCTTTCTCTAATATCCCCCTTGAACTCCCCACCCGTTACCTTAAAGCCATGTCCTCTTGTATTGAGCAGTGGTGCCCTGGGGAAGAGGCATTGGCTATCCACTCTATCTATTCCTCTTATTATCTTGTACACCTCTACCATGTCTCCTCTTATCCTCCTTCTCTCCAAAGAGTAAAGCCCTAGCTCCCTTAATCTCTGATCATAATCCATACTCTCTAAACAAGGCAGCATCCTGGTAAATCTCCTCTGTACCTTTTCCAATGCTTCCACATCCTTCCTATAGTGAGGCGACCAGAACTGGACACAATACTCCAAGTGTGGCCTAACCAGAGTTTTATAGAGCTACATCATTATATCACGACTCTTAAACTCTATCCCTCGACTTATGAAAGCTAACACCTCATAAGCTTTCTTAACTACCCTATCCACCTGTGAGGCAACTTTCAGGGATCTGTGGACATGTACCCCGAGATCCCTCTGCTCCTCCACACTACCAAGTATCCTGCCATTTACTTTGTACTCTGCCTTGGAGTTTGTCCTTCCAAAGTGTAGCATCTCACAATTCTCCGGGTTGAACTCCATCTGCCACTTCTCAGCCCACTTCTGCACCCTATCAATGTCTCTCTGCAATCTTTGACAATCCTCTACACTATCTACAACACCACCAACCTTTGTGTCATCTGCAAACTTGCCAACCCACCCTTCTACCCCCACATCCAGGTCGTTAATAAAAATCACGAAAAGTAGAGGTCCCAGAACCGGTCCTTGTGGGATACCACTAGTTACAATCCTCCAATCTGTATGTACTCCCTCCACCACAACCCTCTGCCTTCTGCAGGCAAGGCAATTCTGAATCCACCTGGCCAAACTTCCCTGGATCCCATGCCTTCTGACTTTCTGAATAAGCCTTCTGTGTGGAACCTTGTCAAATGCCTTACTAAAATCCATATAGATCACATTCACTGCACTACCCTCATCTATATGCCTGATCATCTCCTCAAAGAACTCTATCAGGCTTGTTAGACATGATCTGCCCTTCACAAAGCCATGCTGACTGTCCCTGATCAGACCATGATTCTCTAAATTCCCAGAGATCCTATCTCTAAGAATCTTTTCCAACAGCTTTCCCACCACAGACGTAAGGCTCACTGGTCTATAGTTACCTGAACTATCCCTACTACCTTTTTTGAACAAGGGAACAACATTCACCTCCCTCCAATCCTCTGGTACCATTCCCGTGGACAACGAGGACATAAGGATTCTAGCCAGAGGCTCAGCAATCTCTTCCCTCGCCTCGTGGATCAGCCTGGCGAATATTCCGTCAGGCCCCGGGGACTTATCCATCCTAATGTATTTTAACGACTCCAACACCTCCTCTCCCTTAATATCAACATGCTCCAGAACATCAACCTCACTCATATTGTCCTCACCATCATCAAGTTCCCTCTCATTGGTGAACACCGAAGAGAAATATTCATTGAGGACCTCGCTCACTTCCACAGCCTCCAGGCACATCTTCCCACCTTTATCTCTAATCGGTCCTACCTTCACTCCTGTCATCCTTTTTTTCTTCACATAATTGAAGAATGCCTTGGGGTTTTCCTTGACCCTACTTGCCAAGGCCTTTTCATGCCCCCTTCTTGCTCTTCTCAGCCCCTTCTTAAGCTCCTTTCTTGCTTCCCTATATTCCTCAATAGACCCATCTGATCCTTGCTTCCTAAACCTCATGTATGCTGCCTTCTTCCACCTGACTAGATTTTCCACCTCACTTGTCACCCATGGTTTCTTCACCCAACCATTCTTTATCTTCCTCACCAGGACAAATTTATCCCTAATATCCTGCAGGAGATCTCTAAACATGGACCACATGTCCATAGTACATTTCCCTGCAAAAACATCATCCCAATTCACACCCGCAAGTTCTAGCCTTATAGCCTCATAATTTGCCTTACCCCAATTAAAAATTTTTCTGTCCTCTCTGATTCTATCCTTTTCCATGATAATGCTAAAGGCCAGGGAGCGGTGGTCACTGTCCCCCAGATGCTCACCCACTGAGAGATCTGTGACCTGACCCAGTTCATTACCTAGTACTAGATCTAGTATGGCATTCCCCCTAGTCGGCCTGTCCACATACTGTGACAGGAATCCGTCCTGGACACACTTAACAAACTCTGCCCCATCTAAACCCTTGGAACTAATCAGGTGCCAATCAATATTATCTTTTTTAAAACTTCATAACATGAATGGAACATTAAAATACTCTGGTTGCTGATCTTTGACTAACTTGTCAAGAAATTTTGTTTATAATTTCTACCAATTGAATAAAATAAGAAAATATTCAAAATTTTGGACCAAAGCGGATTTAACTTCTAATCAAATAAAACTGTTTCAAACAGAATTGCATTAAATTAACACCCTTTCCAATATTTGCTTCTTATCACTTGCTTCAAATGTAGTTAGATATGCCTACACCCTGCTGCTGATGAAATTGCTGCATTTTAAACCCTGGTTAGATGAACTAGATAGATAGAGAAAGTAAATGGCCTGCATCCTGCTGTCCAGTTATTCGTTTGACATTCTATTCACATCAAGCTCTCATTTACAAGTAAAAATTGACTGTGAGAGTGACGTGCTGTTTAATATGCTATAAGTGTTTATAAAGGGTCAGAGATGACCAACTGGAATTTTGTTCTCAAGATAAATGTGTTTATAATTATTTACTATATTTGTGAAGCCTCCCCGCTGCCCCACAAATCCCAATTCATTCCTTGGGTACTGTTTTCTCTTATAAGGAGAGAGCCTAAATTCTAACACACTCTGTTCAGTTTAGATGAATGAAATGTGATCTCATGATAACAGTCAACATTCTTACAGTATATGGCTTGATAGAGTAGATGTTGAGATGGCATTTTCCCTGACTTGGGTGACTACAGGCAGGGATCAGAGTGCCAGGATAAAGGGCTGGCCATTCAGGACTGAGATGAAAAGAAATTTCTTCAACTAGAAGGTAGAGAGTATTTCAAATTCTCTGCTTAAGTGGGTTGTGCAACCTCGAGAGAAATCAATAGTATTGTTATTGTAAGGAATCAACCAATGTGGAATTGTCGAAATTAGCGTAGAAGTAAAGAAACAAGCATGATTTAGGTGAATAATAGAGCCAGCATGAGAGTCTTCCCTTTTGTCCACCCCTTGTTCCATGCCTTTAGATTAACCACCAACATAGTTAAAAATAGCCTAATCCTGCTTCTTTTCCTCAAGTTGTTATTTTCTTGTACTTGGTTTGCGTTCTGTGAAAAATGATGCCTGACTGAGGAATTTTAATTTTCTTTTTGATTTAAAGACAATTCAATTGATAAAACTTAAAAATAAGGACCTTGATGCTTGTGAGGTGAAGCCAGCAGAATGTTGCCGCCATTTCGCAATCAGGCACTCCTGGGTTTAGTTTTGTAGCTGAACTGACATTTCCAATTGATTGGCTGCAATCAGTGATATGAAAGGTGAGAAAGGTAGACACAGCCACAAAAATAAAAAAAAATTGAGATGATTGACATTACCACAGTACTTTCCTTTGATTGTCCTTCCCTGTAAGTGCCTAGTATAACCTAATTCCCAGTTACCTTGTTATTTTTTTTGTATTTTCAGTCTTGCTGATATCTGCGACCTCAGAGATCTGAAACGCATGGAACACACATCAAAGTTGCTGGTGAACACAGCAGGCCAAGCACATGGATTGTGTTTGTACTATTGTCAGGATGAGATAAAATTAAGTTACAGTACTTACTATAAGATAGTAAGCCTCTTACTATCCCTTCTTTCAGTTAATCCTGATGAAGGGTCCCGGCCTGAAACGTCGACTGTACCTCTTCTTATAGACGCTGCCTGGCCTGCTGCGTTCACCAGCATTTTTTGTGTGTGTTGCTTGAATTTCCAGCATCTGCAGATTTCCTCATGTCTGCGTTTTTAAAATTAAGTTATTCCTGGTTTTTAAAAAAACCTTACATTTTAAAAGCAACTTACAAAATCTCATTAGCTGTCAAACATAGGAGTTCGAACTAGACGTCTTAATCCATGCAAGCAAGCAGTGCTGAATTTTGTACAACATTCAAGCAGGTTTGAAATTTCCTCCACCATGCACTGAAAATTGGATGGGACATAGTGCTGGTAGTATAGTGGCATCTGAACCAGACTTTGGGGCGAGCGGACCCTGGTTCGAATCCAGCCAGCCGCTTGCACGTGTTTTAATGCTGGATTGAGCATCGAGCAACTCGGACAAATACTAAAGGAATGGAAAAGTTGGCACCTGATGTGCCAGGCGTGGAAGGAACTTTACCTTTACCTTACAGAAGACCGAAGTTAAAATTTTGGATGAGAATTTTGGTATGTCATGATGTTTTGTTGTTTTGGCTCCCCTATTTTTCACCCCTTTTTTCATGCCTTTAGATTGACCACCAACACAGTTAAGAAGTGAAGCTATTTTGTAGCATAATGAGAAAGCAAAGTTATCTACATATACATAACAACGTTTATATTTAATGGAGACTGCAGGTAGATTCCTATTTTGGTACTCTACTACTGACACCGATTTAAATCAAATTTGCAGGCTTCTACTTTGGACAGTTTTACTCATTATTTCCAAAATTTGTGATCATGTCTGAAAGCCATGCAACTTGCAACAGAGACAGGCAATTTCTTAATTTTCATTGATAGCAAGTTACAATTGAGGAGCAAATTCTAATTTGTGTTTCCCTTGGCCATCAAATCAACGTTGCTCTGCTCTTAACATTCTCTTTGGGAATGAGTAAATTTGTGAATCTGTTCCCTGAGGAACATGAGTTTGAATCCATAGCCATTCTGGTTCAACAACATGAAATTTTGCACCAAATCAGCTGAGATAAGCATATTAAGAGAATGAAAATATTTCCTTGCTGTTTTCTTTCCTACCTAATAAAAATATTATAACATATAACAAATGAGCATAAATGAAATCAGTAGACAACAAGAAAGGCATTCATTCAATTCTCCTTACAAGAAAGAGGAATTTTTCCAGTTCCTTCAAAGTTTCATCTATCTACAACTTTCTTCTGATTGATGGAAGATAAATTATTTATTTGAAGAGAACCATTTTTAACATGACAATGGTGGTAACTGTAAAACCAGTGAAATGAAATTGACAAGCTCTGGCAGATGATGTTAAGTACTCTAATTAAATGGAAGTAATTTTGTTTTTTCATAATTTTGTGAATGAAGTCTTTAAATTCCTCCATAAGTATGTATTGGTGTGGGTGGTAAAGTTGTAACATGTTGATGGTTGATTTCTTGGGTAGCAACAAAGAAATATATTTCCTGTATTGAAGATTTAGAAACTCTTTAGTGGAAGTCTGGAAATTGCATATGGCCTTTTATATGACATAGAGAGAAACCGTTTGTTCTTTTCAAATGGTATTCTTCAAATAAACAATTTTTCTTTTGAGCTTAAGTTGGCCTCACAAATTTACATCATTCTGATTCTCTCATTTATTGTTTCTGTAACCCATTCTGACATGCACATCTAACTCTTACATGCTCGTCAACTTGACCTGTAAGTCTATAAACCACCCACACTGGAAGATATTTACAGTGACCAGTTAACCTACCAATATCTGTTGGATGTGGCAAGAAAGCAGAATACCTGAGGGAAACCCACAGGGAGAACATGCAAACTCTATGGAGACAGCATCTGAGATCAGGATCAAACCTGGCTCACTGGAGCTGTGAGGGAGCAGCACTGTTTCTCTCACCACTATGTTGCCCTTTGCTGTTTTTCACACTGGGTTTTCTCTTAGTTTTCTTTTGCTAGTATAGACAATTGGTACAGGCTGGTAATGTTTGGTCTGTGAAAGGAATTGAATTAAATTAACATTCTTGAAGGTTCGGTCAAGAGGGGATCTAAAAAGACTTGATATAGAGACTGGCAAATAAAATGAGTTATTTAGAGCCAAAGCAACAAAGGAAAACAGAAGAAACATTTGATAAAGAGTTTGCCGGTTTCATTCCACTGCTTTTACATTTACTACCATTGTCATGTTAAAAAATTGTTCTCTTCAAATAAATAATTTGTGTTCAATGAATTGGAAGGGAGTTGTCGATGGATGACACTTTGAAGGAACTGGGGAAAATTCCACTTTCTTGTAAAGAGAATTGAGTCAATGCATTCCTCATTGTCCACTGATTTCATTTCTGTTCATTTGTTATATTCTATAATATTTTTATTAAGTAGGAAAGGAAATATTTTCATTCTTCTAAAATGGTTATCTTGGCTGATCTGATGCAAAATGTCGTCATGTTGCTGAACCAGAATTGGCTGAGGATTCAAATTTATGTTCTTTAGGATTTGTTATGTTTTGTAACTTCAAAACATAAAACTAATTGAAATAAATTATGGAGCTGGGAGATGTGTGACTTAGTTTCGTTTTTACTTTTAGAAAGGTGCACAATTATGATGTAGTGGCATAATGACATATGCAATTCAAGTACTTTAATATATAATTCGTAATGAACTATGTAAACTACAAAGAATGCTTATTTACAATAAGAATCAAATAGTCATGAAGTATTAAATACATGACAAGATTATCAAGAAAGCTCATCAAGGAACTTTTTTTTTATAAAGACCATGATTTTAGTCAGTTCCTGAATTTTGGCTACTTATACGCAGTATTTGGGATATATTCAAATTTGTGGATATATCAATATGCACAGGTATAGTACACTGGAAAAAATGGCTTTCAGAGGAAAATATACATACCTAATTTTGCAGCATGTGTAAATATTGTAATCTCAGTATTTTATGCAGAAGCATAACTGTTGGCTTCTATTGGGAAGTCACTGTTGAATTGCCCTATATTCTCATTTAAGCAGCTGCGAAAGCTACATGTAGTCTTGTTCAGCACCTGTTTTTGTGTAGTTTAACATTCCAAATAGTGTTATGATCCTAATATGAAACATAAGGTTGCTATTAGGATCTTTCCTTATAATTTGTACTTTCCTTGCTTCTTGTATTGATGGATGCAGAATAATTTTCTTTGACCCAACTGAAACAATTGATGATGATATATATATCCAATATTCTTAATGAGAAAATTAAGATCTTTACAGAATATGGCAATCTGCCCTTTTGAGTTCTGGAGTGAGGTTTTGCAACACAGTGATGGAGAAATGTCTTCCAGCATGGAGTCTCTGCTGAAAGACCTGTCTCTGGGGAGAATAAAATGAATTAGAGTAAGATGAATAGAAAAATGTGTGTCTGGTGGTTGGAGTGGGCTTGTTGTAACACTTTGTTTACTCTACCAGGGGTGGCAAACCTACAGTCAGGATGGCATGTGAAAATAATTAGTTGGCACGTGACATGCAGTGCAGCCCCTTGATTCTTTAAATCCCACCCATAGTGAAAAGATACATTATTATTATCTTTACTGCCAAATGATGCAGTTTATGATTTCTCTTACAACCCAAGAGTGGAGAGATGTTTTCACGGGAGGTGCCTCACGTCAGCTAGACAGTTGCAAGAACATATGTCATTGGATGATATATTTTGAAATCCTTGAAGGCCTGGTGAATAAATCAGTATTTAGGTAGTAAGTGTTTGGGCTAATTGGCAATGGCTTCGCTCTACTTATAATTTTTCTTCGGTTGTTTGTAAGTGAACCCTGGATATTCAGTGATAATGGTAAATACTATATGTAGTTTAGTTCCTCCATGAATAGTTATTTTTCAATTGTCTTTTTAAAAGATTACTGTTGATAATTTTTGAACAGGTTCTCTAAAATGTTTCTTTTATTTCAATTTGTCTCTATTATACTTTTAGTAATAGTAAAATGCATGTACAGTAAATAAGCAACAGGTTCGTATCTTTTCCTTGGATAGTCCATAATTATTGTTACTAATTGATTAATCAATGATAATCTCTGCTTAAAATTACCATGGCACACAAGAGAGTTTTTTTCACAGGATCATCAGTAATTTAGGCACACAGTTTCAAAACGGTTCAGCATCCCTGCTCTAGACTATAAAATCCATGGCTCAGCACAATAACTTATGAGGACAATAGGTCCTGTGAATGGATAATTGACACAGGTTGATAGATAATGCTTCCTGCTTCACTTTCATTTATGCAACTCCTGCACCTAATCTTCCTTTGAGATATTTATATTTGCATATTAAATCCTCTTTAAGTTAAGAAAGAAGAAGAAAGCCCTTAACTCCGAGTGGAGTATTCGGGGCGCCGTCATGATGGCTTTTTTTTTTAGCAGGCTTTCGTATTTTTACGAGGCTGAGTTGCAAGCTCACTGCTCAACCCAGCATGGATGGAAAGCGTGCAAGGGAGCCGGCTGGATTCGAGCTCGGGAGCCTTCACTCCGAAATCTGGCATTGCTGCCACTACGCCACCAGCTGGCCCTTTAAGTTAAGACTAGCCCTAATAATGGAGCTAACATTATGGTATCTGTTGACGAACATAAAACATACTGCAAATGCTGAGAAATCAAAATGGGGGGAAAAAATTCCTGGAAATAGTCAGGATGTGTCTATCGGAAGAAAAAAGAGTTCATGTTTCAGGTTGGATAATATTTGACGGGTGTGGCGGGGCGGGGGGGAAGGAGACTAGAGAAGCCTGTAAAGCTTCAGGGAGGTTGGGGTAAAACCAGGATGACAATGATAACAGAAACACAACAGACTTGGAGGTCTTGGAAAATCTGAAGCAAAAGCTAAATTGCTGGCAGAACTCAGCAGGAAGGTCCAGATGCAGGGTCTCAACACGAAAACACTAACTATCTCTTTGTGTACACAGAATTGTTTATTTTAAATTTTCATTTAGAGATTCAGCATTGTAACAGGCCTTCTGGCTCAACAAGTCTGTGCTGCCCAATTACATTCACGTAACCAATTCACCCATCTGGATGTCTTTGGAATGTGGGAGAAACTGGAGCACCAGGGGAAACCCATACAGTCACAGGGAGAATGTACAATTTCCTTCAGATTCAGAATCAGGTTCAAAATCCTTGGCATTCGCTGTGAAATATGTTGCTTTATTTCAGCAATACATTATAAAGAAAACTATAAATTAGAATAAGAAATATAGTTGTAAAAATATATTAAGTAAGTTGTGCAAAAAGAGCAAAATAAAAGAAAAAATATAGTGAGATTGTGCACATGGGTTCATCATCCATTCAGCAATCTGAAGCCGATGGCGAAGAAGCTGTTCCTAATGCATTGATTATGTGTCTTCGTGCGCCTGTACCACTACCTTGATGGGAGCAATGAGAAGAGGGCATGTGCTGGGTGATGGGGGTCCTTAGTGTCAGACGTTGCCTTTCTGAGGCTTCGGCAATTTGAAGATGTCCTCGATGTTGGAGAGGCTACAGGCCCATGATGGAGCTGGCTGTTTGCAACTTTCTACAGCTCTTTCTGATCCTGTGCAGTGACCGCTTCATACCAGATGTTGATGCAACAAGTTAGAATGCTCTCCACAGTACATTGGTAGAAATTTGCAAGAGTCTTTGGTGACATCCCAAGTCTTCTCAAACTCCTAATGAAATATAGCCAGTGTTGTGCCTTCTTTGTAATTGTATCAATATGTTGTGGCCCTGGATAGATCCTCAGAGATGTTGACACCCAGGAACTTGGAACTGCTTACTCTTTCCACTGCTGGTCCCGCAATGAGGACTGTTGTGTCTTCCTTTGACTTCCTCTTCCTGAAGTCCACAATGAATTAATTGGCTTTACTTATGTTTAGTGCCAGGTTGTTGTTTTGACACCACTCAGCTAGCTGATCTATCTCACTTCTTTATCTCCTTAAATTCTGCCAACAATAGTTGTGCCATTGGCAAATTTATAGATGGCATTTGAGCTGTGCCTAGCCACACAGTTGTGGAACTGGAGGGAGTAGAGCAGTGGGTTAAGCATGTATTCTTGAGGTACTGTTGTTGATTATAAGTAAGGAGATGTTATTTCTGATCTGCACTATCTGTGGTCTCCAGATGTGGAAGTCAAGGATCCAATTGCAGAGGGAGGCACAAAGGTCCTCATGATGTGCCAAATACAGAAGAGTCAGATTGCTTTTCAACAACTAAAATACACTTCAAGTAAAGTCTAAGAGAATGGTGGGTTAGCAAGAGATGAGGTGTTTACATGATCGTTGTAATCAAGAATGGGGCACTGAGAATCAAATGCTTATAATAAGTAATTCATTACTTAAACTAAGGCTGTATTCCCTCAGCTGTCCCCCTTGCTACTGAGCACCTCCCACTATCTCTATTGCCTCCCCCCCCCCCAGAAACTCCTGCCACTGACCCCAGGGGTGTGACATCACCCATTTTGGGAACCACTGTTCTAGCAGTTTACTTTTTGAGCTTGCAGATGTATCGGGTTGGTGACTGAATGGGAGAAGTTAAGAGAGTGAGAATATTAACAAAGGAACCTAGACAGAAGAATGTGGTAGTTGCAAAATGCATTATAGGCTGACAGGCCCCAGCAGAATGGGCTGGGCATTTTCTTCATTGCCAGAGAGTTAAAAAAGGAAGGATGGATGACTGATACAGACCATGAAATCAAGTTGCATGAAATTGTAGTATTCAGAGTTGAGTCCAGAAGGCTGCTTTGTGTGCAGACCACTAATGAGGTGCTGATCATTGTTTACATTTGGCCTCACTGTGACGTAGGACAGAGTGGGAGTGAGATGAGGAATTAGCGCAACAGGCAACAAGGTCGCCTCTGTGAACGGAGCACATGTGCTCTGCAAAGCGGTCACTTAGTCTGCATTTGGTTTCTCCAGTGCTGAGGAGACCACATTGTGAACTCCTTCGTGCAGTGTACTGGAGTGAAAGAAATGTAGGTGAATGGCTGCTGCTTCACCTGGAAAGATGGTTTGGGTACCTTAATAATGTGAAGGGGGGAGGTGAAAGAACAAGAGTTGCAGTACTTCTGGTTGCAAGGACTAACACTTCCATTACCTTTGCTGACAGTTTTTTAAAGATTAGCTTTATTTGTCACATTAACATTGAAACCTACATTGAAGTGTGCCATTTGTGTCAATGACCAACACTATCTAGCTCAGGGCAGCCCACAAATGTCAACCATGCTTCCAGCAGCAACATAGCAAACCCACAACTTACTAACGCATGCGTCTTTGGAATGTGGGAGGGTAAAAGAGTACCAGGAGGAAGCCCCCCTGGCCAAGGGGAGAACATACAAGCACATTACAGAGCGGGAGATGAACCCCGATCGTTAGTGCTTTAAAGCGTTGGGCCAAGCCGATATGCTACCATGCTGCCCCACCATGCACCACCTTCATGTGGTCAGTTTCTAACTCTCCCCTTTTCTGGACCTCAGGTTGACTCCTAACATCCATTATAATCCTGCTGACTCTGACTCCCACAGCTATCTCTTTGTCCAAGCCTCCCTCTTCTAAGGATTCTATTCCATTCTCACAGTTCATCAGTCATATTTGCTCCAATGATGTGACTTTCTGAAATAAACTGTGGCTTCTCCTCAATCACAGTTAATAAAGCTCATGAGCACGTCATCCATTTTCCATACCTCAGCTCTGACCCTGACTCCTTTCGAACAGAGTGAGGATAGCCTTCAGCTGGAAACATAACACATGACATAGCAAGGAAGAGTGAGGAGGTCCTGGAGAGTGGGTATAGAGAGCTTGGTAGGAAGTGGAAAAGCAGGACCTCAAGGATGGTAATCTCAGGATTGCTACCTTTGCTACGTGCTAGTGAGGGTAGGAATAGGATGCTCTGGAGGATGAACAAATGGCTGAGGAACTGGTGTAGGGGGCAGGGTTTCAGATTTCAGGATCATTGGGACCTGTTCTGGGGCAGGTGGGACCTGTACAAGAGAGATGGGTTACACTTGAACTACAGGGGGACCAATATCCTTTCAGGGAGGTTTGTTAGTGCTATTGGGGAGGCTTTAAACTAGATTTGCAGGGGGATGGGAACCGGAGTGCCAGAGCTGACAGTGTGGCTGGGGTGAAAATAAATGATGTTAAAAGTTCAAGCAAATCCACTAATAGAAAGGTTGTGAGTGGTGGTAAAAATCTTCTGAGGTGTATATATTTCAATGCTAGGAGTATTGCGGGGAAGGCGGATGAGTTGAGGGCGTGGATTGACACATGGAATTATGACGTTATAGCAATTAGTGAAACTTGGCTACAGGAGGGGCAGGACTGGCAGCTTAATATTCGAGGGTTCCGATGTTTCAGATGTGACCAAGGTGGGGGAGTAGCATTGCTTGTTAGGGAAAATATTACAGCAGTGCTCAGGCCGGACAGATTAGAGGACTTGTCTACTGAGTCCTTATGGGTGGAGCTGAGAAACAGGAAAGGTATGGCCACATTAGTGGGATTGTATTACAGGCCACCCAATAGTCAACGAGAATTGGAAGAGCAAATCTGCAGAGAGATAGCAGGCAACTGCAGGAAACATAAAAGTTGTGGTGGTAGGGGATTTTAATTTTCCATATATTGATTGGGACTCCCATACTGTTAGGGGTCTAGATGGTTTAGAGTTTGTAAAATGTGTTCAGGAAAGTTTTCTAAATCAATATATAGAGGAACCAACTAGAGGGGATGCAATATTGGATCTCCTGTTAGGAAACGAGTTAGGACAAGTGACAGAAGTCTGTGTAAGGGAGCAGTTTGGTTCCAGTGATCATAACACCATTAGTTTCAACTTGATCATGGACAAGGATAGATCTGGTCCTAGGGTTGAGGTTCTGAACTGGAAGAAGGCCAAATTTGAAGAAATGAGAAAGGATCTAAAAAGCGTGGATTGGGACAGGTTGTTCTCTGGCAAAGATGTGATCGGTAGGTGGGAAGCCTCCAAAGGAGAAATTTTGAGAGTGCAGAGTTTGTATGTTCCTGTCAGGATTAAAGACAAAGTGAATAGGAATAAGGAACCTTGGTTCTCAAGGGATATTGCAACTCTGATAAAGAAGAAGAGGGAGTTGTATGACATGTATAGGAAACAGGGAGCAAATAAGGTGCTTGAGGAGTATAAAAAGTGCAAAAAAATACTTAAGAAAGAAATCAGGAGGGCTAAAAGAAGACATGAGTTTGCCTTGGCAGTCAAAGTGAAGGATAATCCAAAGAGCTTTTACAGGTATATTAAGAGCAAAAGGATTGTAAGGGATAAAATTGGTCCTCTTGAAGATCAGAGTGGTCGGCTATGTGCGGAACCAAAGGAGATGGGGGAGATCTTAAATAGGTTTTTTGCGTCTGTATTTACTAAGGAAATTGGCATGAAGTCTATGGAATTGGGGGAAACAAGTAGTGAGATCATGGAAACTGTACAGATCGAAAAGGAGGAAGTCCTTGCTGTCTTGAGGAAAATTAAAGTGGTCAAATCCCCGGGACCTGACAGGGTGTTCCCTCGGACCTTGAAGGAGACTAGTGTTGAAATTGCAGGGGCCCTGGCAGAAATATTTAAAATGTTGCTGTCTACAGGTGAGGTGCCGGAGGATTGGAGAGTGTCTCATGTTGTTCCGTTGTTTAAAAAAGGATCAAAAAGTAATCCGGGAAATTATAGGCCAGTAAGTTTAACGTCGGTAGTAGGTAAGTTATTGGAGGGAGTACTAAGAGACAGAATCTACAAGCATTTGGATAGACAGGGACTTATTAGGGAGAGTCAACATGACTTTGTGCGTGGTAGGTCATGTTTGACCAATCTATTGGAGTTTTTCGAAGAGGTTACCAGGAAAGTGGATGAAGGGAAGGCAGTGGATATTGTCTACATGGACTTCAGTAAGGCCTTTGATAAGGACCCGCATGGGAGGTTAGTTAGGAAAATTCAGTCGCTAGGTATACATGGAGAGGTGGTAAATTGGATTAGACATTGGCTCAATGGAAGAAGCCAAAGAGTGGTAGTAGAGAATTGCTTCTCTGAGTGGAGGCCTGTGACTAGTGGTGTGCCACAGGGATCAGTGCTGGGTCCATTGTTATTTGTCATCTATATCAATGATCTGGATGATAATGTGGTAAATTGGATCAGCAAATTTGCCGATGATACAAAGATTGGAGGTGTAGTAGACAGTGAGGAAGGTTTTCAGAGCCTGCAGAGGGACTTAGACCAGCTGGAAAAATGGGCTGAAAAATGGCAGATGGAGTTTAATACAGACAAGTGTGAGGTATTTCACGTTGGAAGGACAAACCAAGGTAGAACATACAGGGTTACTGGTAAGGCACTGAGGAGTGCAGTGGAACAGAGGGATCTGGGAATACGGATATAAGATTCCCTAGAAGTGGTGTCACAGGTAGATAGGGTCGTAAAGAGAGCTTTTGGTACATTGGCCTTTATTAATCAAAGTATTGAGTATAAGAGCTGGAATGTTATGATGAGGTTGTATAAGGCATTGGTGAGGCCGAATCTGGAGTATTGTGTTCAGTTTTGGTCACCAAATTACAGGAAGGATATAAATAAGGTTGAAAGAGTGCAGAGAAGGTTTACAAGGATGTTGCCAGGACTTGAGAAACTCAGTTATAGAGAAAGGTTGAATAGGTTAGGACTTTATTCTCTGGAGCATAGAAGAATGAGGGGAGATTTGATAGAAGTATATACAATTATGATGGATATAGATAGAGTGAATGCAAGCAGGCTTTTTCCACTGAGGCAAGGGGAGGAAAAAACCAGAGGACATGGGTTAAGGGTGAGGGGGGAAAAAGTTTAAAGGGAACATTAGGGGGGACTTCTTCACACAGAGAGTGGTGGGAGTATGAAATGAGCTGCCAGACGAGGTGGTAAATGCGGGTTCTTTTTTAACATTTAAGAATAAATTGGACAGATACATGGATGGGAGGTGTATGGAGGGATATGGTCCGTGTGCAGGTCAGTGGGACTAGGCAGAAAATGGTTCGGCACAGCCAAGAAGGGCCAAAAGGCCTGTTTCTGTGCTGTAGTTTCTATGGTTTCTATAAGAGAATGCAAATACTGGAATCTGCAAATTTCTTTATCATGTCCCCCTACATTTAGAATCTGAATCAGGTGTATTATCACCGGCATGTGTCATGAAATTTGTTAAATATAGGTCTACATAGAATCATGCAAAGTGAACACAGGCCATTTGGCCCAACTCATCCATGCTAACCAAGGTCCCCATCTAAGCTTGTTTCACCTGCTTGCATTTGACCGATCTTTTGAATAGTAAACAGCCTTGACAGAGTATGTTTCCTATGATAGATAGATAGATAGATATACTTTATTGATCCCGGGGAGACTAGGACCAGAGAGCACAGCCTTAGAATTGAGGGGCATCCATTTAGAACATTATTACTTCTATTTCCTCTCTTATACCTGACTTGCCCTTCTTTCTTCTCTTTCTGTACCTGAGCTGATATGAAATTCAGTAACTCATTCTCTTCATGTTTCACTATGGTTCTTTATTAATTTTAAATCTCATTGTCTGGGGAGAATAGATTTAATGATGGAAATTCGTAGCTTGTAGAAAGTCATTTGAGTCAATGTTGGCCGCGTTAAGTTGAGGCTATTGTTCACGGATGCCCTATCTCTGTTGCTGCCTGTTGTTTTTCAGAAAGCCGAAGTATCAGGTATATTTCATCTGTAGAGATTCATTGTCTCTCCTGCTCATAGACAGGTCTGTTAATTGATATAGTTCTTAAACCTTGCAGGACATGACAAGGAACAGGCCAGAGGAAATTGTGGTTGAAATCACTGTCAGGAATAAATATCTAATTTTGACCCAACAGTGAAGCTCTGTGGTTATAACTTACCTCAGGAAACAGATTTTAACGCCATGGAGCTCTGCCATGTAATGCACAAATAAAGATTAAGGAGTTGAGTAAGATGTGACTGTGAACACTGATCAAAATAAACAGCACTCCATTAGTATTTTAGCTAAAAAAAAACCTCTCCTTTTTTAGTCTATTACAGTGGCTAACTAGCCTTAAATTGAACTTACAATTGTTGCTCCAGAGCAGCCATTGAAAGAAGGAGGAAGATTTTAACCACCTTGTTGGTGCCATCACCAACTTTTATACACAAATGCGAAGTTGAAGTGAAGCAGTACTCACTTCACTAACTGGCTAGAAGTTGGCTCCATTTCATGTCTTGGCCATCATTGTCTAATTAATGTGAAGTGTATTTACCCTGCTATTACAGGTTTGTGGTTGCAAAACCAAAACATTGACATCTTAGACTTGAAGGCTTTGGCATTTTTGCCGAGCTGAAGTGGTGGGAAATGGAGAAAAAAAAATCAACCGTTCAGCACAGGGCCATTGACTGGACAAACTCAGTGGTATAAATCACAAGCTCGATTGCTTTTTATCTTAGCTTCTATGTATACAGTATTTTGCAAAATATTTGCTATCATCCAATTTAATGCTAAAGATACCCTGTAGAAATAAACAATGGCCATTAAATCATGTCATTTGTATTGTTGGAAGGAGTTAATTGCATAAGAGTATACTATTGTGTTATGTACTTGTTAGATTAGAAAGACCAAAGTGCTTCAAGGAGTCTAAGGAAACTGAATTGAACCATGCAGTTGTTTATTTAAAGCCAGGAACAACACTAACATTCGTTATTCTTCAGAGAGCTCCATTTCTCTCTCTGTGGGTCATCAGAGTGTAATAAAGAAGGAAATGCTAGAAATTGGTACATCAAAATGTCTGCAGTGTGCTAGAGGCAAATGAATATCTTGTTCGCAAGCCACCCACTAAGAAAGTTAATAGGTCAAGAGGCCTAGGGCTTTATAAGGTACTGGATCAGCCTTCCACAAGGAATTATCTTTTCTTTCTCATTCTCCATTTGTGTGGTGTAGGGTGGGGTGGGGTCCAGCAGTTGGGGAGAGAGTTAGACTAACCAGGGGCTGAGTGGCTGATTAGTAACTCATGGTGTGATTAAGGGTCAGGATGTTATGGTAGCCACTGGAAATGTGGGAAGGCTATTGTCAGGGATTGCAGTTGGAGGCAATAGATTAATGGTGAAAATCAGGGTGCTCAGCGTGATGTTGCATTGGGAGAAGGGATCGGAAGGGAGGGATGGACAAACAATTTATATAAATTATGGTGTTTGATACTCATCTGAAACCTGCCTCTTCAGTCACATAGTCTGCAGACAGTCTTTGCTGATGAAAATCCTGCAAATGGCACTCAGATAGATGTTTGTCACATGTTATTCAGCAACATCACCTGTCTGGATCCTCAATTTGTTATCACATCAGGTGTACTTAGGACTTATTGATCCATGTGATCAATTGCTAACTTACAGCTATTCTTCATTTTCCTTTGAAATTGAATGACCTCCAGCAGAAAACATGCTTTTGCTGATCCGAGTTCAAGATTTAAATACAATGGTTCTGATTAATTGGGCCACTGATTAATCAGGGAAGTCATTTATTTCTGACAACTCTTAAAGAACAATAAGTAATAGAGAAGATAGCTGGGATTTCTTTAGTTTATTTGGGACACTATGTTGTTTAATTGGGCCAGGAGACTGTTGCTGAACTGTTTCTAACTAGCATCAGCTACTATAAGCCTACTGACTCTCACAGCTATCTGGACTATTCCTCTTCTCACCCTGTCTCTTGCAAAAACGCCATCCCCTTCTTGCAATTCCTCCGTCTCCGCCGCATCTGCTCTTAGGATGAGGCTTTTCATTCTAGGACGAGGGAGATGTCTTCATTTTTTAAAGAAAGGGGCTTCCCTTCCTCCACTATCAACTCTGCTCTTAAACGCATCTCCCCTATTTCACGTACATCTGCTCTCACTCCATCCGCCCACCACCCCACTAGGAATAGGGTTCCCCTGGTCCTCACCTACCACCCCACCAGCCTCCGGGTCCAACATATTATTCTCCGTAACTTCCGCCACCTCCAACGGGATCCCACCACTAAGCACATCTTTCCCTCCCCGCCTCTCTCTGCATTCCGCAGGGATCGCTCCCTACACAACTCCCTTGTTCATTCGTCCCCACCATCCCTCCCCACTGATCTCCCTCCTGGCACTTATCCGTGTAAGCGGAACAAGTGCTACACATGCCCTTACACTTCCTCCCTTACCACCATTCAGGGCCCCAAACAGTCCTTCCAGGTGAGGCATCACTTCACCTGTGAGTCGACTGGGGTGATATACTGCGTCCGGTGCTCCCGATGTGGCCTTTTATATATTGGTGAGACCCGACGCAGACTGGGAGACCGCTTTGCTGAACATCTACGCTCTGTCCGCCAGAGAAAGCAGGATCTCCCAGTGGCCACACATTTTAATTCCACATCCCATTCCTATTCTGACATGTCTATCCACGGCCTCCTCTACTGTAAAGATGAAGCCACACTCAGGTTGGAGGAACAACACCTTATATTCCGTCTGGGTAGCCTCCAACCTGATGGCATGAACATTGACTTCTCTAACTTCCGCTAGGCCCCACCTCCCCCTCGTACCCCATCTGTTACTCTTTTTTATGCACACATTCTTTCTCTCACTCTCCTTTTTCTCCCTCTGTTCCTCTGAATATACCTCTTGCCCATCCTCTGGGTCACCCCCCCCCCGTCTTTCTTCCCGGACCTCCTGTCCCATGATCCTCTCGTATCCCCTTTTGCCTATCACCTGTCCAGCTCTCGGCTCTATCCCTCCCCCTCCTGTCTTCTCCTATCATTTTGCATCTCCCCCTCCCCCTCCCCCTCCAGCTTTCAAATCCCTTACTCACTCTTCCTTCAGTTAGTCCTGACGAAGGGTCTCGGCCTGAAACGTCGACTGCGCCTCTTCCTATAGATGCTGCTTGGCCTGCTGCGTTCACCAGCAACTTTGATGTGTGTTGCTAGCATCAGTCATGTGCACTTTTGTGGCCATTGGATACTACACCGTATTTGGAGCAAACAGTTTTTAAATAGCATCAGTCTTGTGTGTTTTTGTTCAAAAAGCAGTGTTTCTCCTCATGGATAGTTGTCAAAGGAATAAGTAGTAAGACAATTCAGAACTACTTTGCTCACTCCAGTTTCAAGCATTCAACTTGGAGATGTTAGAAATGGCCGGGAATGAAAATGAAACAATTTCACTAATTCAACAAGTTAGGAATTATGAAGAATTTGAAGGAATTGACAATCATTTTGAATGTTTCAATGAAAATGAAGATTTGGAGGATGCAATCGCCAAAAGCATTGTATGAAGGCAGTCTATTATCTGTGTGAGGTATCTGCACTGATTTTGTTCATTTAGAGTCATTCAAAAGAACTATTAGGAACCAATACACAGTTTTATAGTACTGTAGTAATATCAGCAGTGTTCTAATTTGCTCTGTATTTCATTTAAATTTATGATTTGTTACTCAGTTAAATGTTAGTTTGTCTTTTTTATAGCTTTTTAATTATTTCCATGGAACTTTGGCTCATTGGGGCATTCGCCTAATTGAGCCAAAATGTACTGGTCCTGATGTGTTCCAATTAACTGGAATCCACTGTAGTTTAAGTTGAGCATTGGAAAAAAAATAAATATACAAGAAGATGGCAAAGATATTAAAACTGTAGACTATAAAATATTCAAAAAGGATATGTAATGACATGAACATTGGACAAGATGAAGATGAAGCCAACTACTCTTGCATCCTAGCAATTCTGAGCTTGAAATCTCTGCAAAATAGCTCTAATTGCTTAATTTTTCATCTCTAGTTGGAACTGTTTAGATTTGTGGCTCTGGAGTTTTGCCAAAGAACCTTGTTCAGCATAATTGCTTAATTGGCAGATAAATTCTGAATACAACAGAAAGTGTTGTTATCAGATCATATGTACCAACAGTATGGAATGTGGGCTCAAACCTTGAAGTTCTAAAGGAAATATTTATGCAACTCACAAAAGAATCACTCTGATATAAGATAGGTAAAAGTTATGACACTCTTTGAAGACATGGTCAGGAATTTGGTTCGAGTTGTTTCACAGAATGCTTTTGAAAACTGAGAAAGTATATAAGGAACCCAAAAATATACCTTACATAAATTAACCTAATGGTGTATTTTAGCAAATAAGATGATTAAAAAAGCATATTTTACTTTGAATTCCTAACTAAAATTGGAAACAAATAGATATACGAGCTGGTCATCATGTGTCACATTACTGGCTTGATATGGTAGTGGTCCAGGCCAGTCTGGATGAGGATGTATGGAATTGATTTGTAGGTGTTGGCTACATCTAACCAGATGACTGTGACATCGCCTGTCTTCTGCCCGGCCTCGCGGATCAATTGACTGATTATGGAGGTGTGTTCAAAGCACCCAGAATGCTGAATGGAAGAACTTCCGTTCTTTCTGGATGGAGGTGTTGATATAAAGAAAGAAGCAGTCTGAGGATGATCACTTTTGAAAAAAAACTTGATTACTTTGTAGGTATAAAGCCCAGTGCAGGATTAAACAAAGATAATAAACATGATGCTCATGATCAATGACATAATGAGTTGAATGAACTAAACTGATTAACTGAAAGAGAAATGGGTGCAGAAAGAATCAAACTGGGCAAAGGACAACTGAACTAAAAGGTCAGGGTATGGCAGATGTGACAGTTTAACCTTCAAACCAGCATTCTTACAGCATGCCAAGAGTGAGCATAGCAATAGAACACAAGGTGATCATCCTGCATCAGCAAGGTCCTTCCCAAGAAGAAATTTTGCAACAGACTAGAGCTTGTTTTAAGATGTGCTGTCCAAGCTCTTCTGAAGAAACACAAAGAAACGGACCAGAAATGTAGAGCTTGACTACAAAAACTGAGTGCAATAGATGAGAGAATCAACAAATTGATGTCCCTTCTAAATCAGAAGAAGTCCAACACTACTATCAGCTCTGAACTTATAGAAACTACTGGAACCCAAGTACACCCCTCCTCAGTGTGGAGAAGTCTTGTCAGAAATGGGCTTCGTGGTAGAGTTGTTGCCAAAAAATTATTCCTCTGAAGGGGAAACAAAGCCAAGAGACTCACTTATGCAGAAAAACACAGACTAGGGTGCTGAGCAATGGCAGCAAGTGCTTTGGAGTGATGAGTCAAAATTTGAAAATTTTGGCTCAAACAGGAGGCAATTTGTAGAAGAGCTGGGTGAGTGTTCCCAGCCAGTGGTGAAGCACGGCGGAGGTTCCCTGCAGGTTTGGGGCTGCATTTCTGCAAATAAAGTTGGTGATCTGGTCAGAATTAATGAAATCCGCAATGCTGGGAAGTATAAGCGTGAAGGATGAGGCCTCTGATTAGTCCCAACTTCATTCTGCAGTAGACAATGAGCCGAAACACATGGCCAAGGTAATAAAGAACTAGATTCAGCGAAAAGCTGTACAAGGAGTTCTGCAACAAATGGTATGGTCCACATCAACCAGCTCTTAACATCATCAAGGCTGTCTGGATTATCTGAAGCAGTAGATGCAAGCGTCATAGCCAAAGTCTGCAGAAGAACTGTCTCAAGTTCTCCTAAGTTGCTTGGAACGGCCTACCATCTGATTTTCTTATGACAGCGTACCTAAGAGAATCGATGCAATTTTAAAGGCAAAGGGTGGTCATGCCAAATATTGAATTGATTTAGTTTTCTTTTACTGTTTACTGCTCTTTATGGTAAATTTTATGATATTTAGAAACTTTTCACTTCATTATTTTTGAAAGCATTTTTGCTTTAGAGAATTTTTTTATATGTACTTAAGAGAGTAATGTATGTTCCACGATCTCCATTCTTGTTTTATTGAGGATAGCAAATGTAGATTGACTGACTGCTTTTCAGACTAAAAAAATTCCATACATTCTGTAGACATCATTTATCCAGTTGCCTGTTGCTTTAATTCTCCATTTTGATCTACCTCTGACATTATCCCAATGAAGCCCAGTGCAAACTTAAGAAAAACAGCTCTTCTTGCAACCAAACACATGACGACCTTCTGGAATTAGCACTGAATTCAATAAGTTAATCAGACATATCAGAATTTATTTCTCATAGTCCCCAAATTTGAGGTGAAGTGTAGTGGAGGAGTGGTGATGGGAGTTTGGTTGAGAGAACTAGGAGAACTTCTGTGATAGGTTATGGAGTAAGGTTATGGAGTGATTAAAAAACAGAAATAATGGTGTTGCTGGTTAAGAGAGGGTCGTAAAGGCTATTTACAGTTAATCTGCCCAGAGGAGATATAAATAGAAAGAGAAGAATGAAAACTCTTCTGATGGAAATAAATCATCAACATGTAATGTTAAACACAAGAGATCCTGCAGATGCAGGAAATACAAAGAAACACGCACAAATGCTGGCAGAGCAAAGTGCTGATGTTTTGGGCTGAGACTCTCAGCACAAAATGTCGACTGCTTGTTCATTTCCTTAGATGCTGCCTGACCTGCTGAGTTCCACCAGTATTTTGTGTCTCTTGAAGAGGTAACGTTAAATCCATTTCACTTTCTCCATAGATGCTGTTCAATTAACTGCATGCTCGAAGTAGTGCAAAAAGAGAGCAAAATAGAGAAGTAGTGTTTATGGATTCTTGGACCATTCAGAAGTGTGATGGTGGAGGGGAAGGAACTGTTCCTGGAAAACTGAGTCTGTGTCTTTAGGCTTCTGTACCTCCTTCCCAATGGAACTAATGAGAAGAGGGCATGTGCTGGATGGTGAACGTCCTTAATGATGGATGCCACCTTCTTGAGGCACTGCCTTTTGAAGATGTGCTTGACGGTGGGAAGAGTTGTGCCTGTGATGAAGCTGGCGGAGTCTACAACCCTCTGAAGTTTTTTTTTCAATCCAGTACATTGGAGCCCCCATACTAGGAGGTGATGCAACCTTTCGGGATTCTCTCCACAGTAAATCTGCAGATTTGCCCGTGTCTTTGGTGACATACTAAATCTCCTCAAAATCCCAATGAAGTAAAGCTCCTTGCCTTGCCTTCTTCATGATTGCCTCAATATCAATATGCTGGGCCCAGAATAGATTCTTTGAAATGCTGAGACCCAGGAACTTGAAGTTGCTCACCCTTCCCACTATTGACCTCGCAATGAGGACAGGTGTGTGTTCTCCCAAATTCCCCTTTCACAATCAGTTCCTAGATCTTACTGACATAGAGTGCAAGTTTGTTTGTCCAGCACTTGTTAACTGATTGCGCTCCCATATGCCTCTTCGCCACCATCCGAAATGCGGCTGCTAACAGATCGGAGGAAACCCAACAGTGCAAATCCATGTGTCGAGATGAGAATGTTCAAAGACCATGCAGACAGTGGCTGAGTTCAGGGCTGACCCTGGATTTCCTGGAGCCTTGTGATGGCACCTCTTCCTCCAGTCTCACCAGTGTACTTCCCCCCACTGTCAAATGATCAAGAGTTCAAATTACAAGAGAAAACAGCACTGGAAGACTGCAATTCTGGAAAAGCATTTGAAATGTTTAAACATAAGCAGTGTGTGCTGTGAACTTTTTAATATTTATGCCTAATAAATAACATTGGAAAATAGAAACCAAAAAAGTTGCACATGCTAGAATCTGCAGTAAATAACAAGGAACTCAGTAGGTCAGGCAGCAACGATGTTTTGGGTCTCAATGAAGGGTCTTAACCTGAAGCATTGTCTGTTCCTTTCCCTCCACAAACAGGAAAATAGAACTGGACAGCAGATATATCATTGAGGAAAAGCAATGGGAGACAATTTCATAGAAGCAAGAATGTGTCGATGATAGTTGAAGAAAGTGGTTATTTGCTACTCCTTCCTTCCTTCCATGGTCTCCTATCAAATTCCTTCTTCTCCAGTCCTTTACCTTTTTCACCCATCACCTCCTTGCTTCTTACTTCATTCCTCCACCCCTACTATACCCTCTCTCCTGATTTCACCTGTCACCAGCCAGCTTGGTTTCCTTTTCCTTCCCCTTCCCCTCCCCCTCCCAACCTTCTTATTCTGGGTTCTTCCTCCTTCCTTTCCTGTCCTGGTGAAGGGGTCAGTTTGTTCCTCTCCTTGGATGCTGACTGACTTCAGCTGAGTTTGTCCAGCACTGTGTGTGTGTCGCTCAAGACTTCTAGTATCTGCACATTCTTTTGAGGGCATGGTTTTAAGGTGCTTGGAAGTAGGTACAGAGGAGATGTCAGGGGTAAGATTTTTACTCAGAGAGTGGTGAGTGCGTGGAATGGGCTGCCGGCAATGGTGGTGGAAGCACATACAATAGGGTCTTTCAAGGGACTCTTGGATAGGTATATGAAGCTTAGAAAAATAGAGGGCTATGGGTAACCCTAGGTAGTTTCTATAGTAAGGACATGTGCGGCACAGCTTTGTGGGCTGAAGGGCCTGTATTGTGCTGTAGGCTTTCTATGTTTCTAATTTCTTGTGGGTACTAGTGAAATAAAAACTGGTTGGCAGAATCTCCTGTTAAGGCTCCAGACTTGTACTGGAAAAAATGTGTAGCAGCTCCCATCTCTTTCCATTGTGTTAAATCTGTTGATTAGGAACTTGCCGGGCATTTATGACTACAATGACACTGTGATGAATTTTAAATGCATATGCTAAGCATTTTCATGTCTGTAGCTCATGTCAAAATTCTAACTTTTGTAGCCGAATTTTTCACAAGCATCCTGAGTAATGAGAGGAGCAAAATCAGCAATTATACTCGGGTCCTGCATGAGACACTGAGACATGCCAGACCAAACACTGAATGCAAAACTTCTCTGAAAAGTTTTGATTGATGGCCAGGTAATGTTTCTTGGCATAAAAAGTATTAAACGAAGTTAAAAACAGAATAAACAATCTGAAAAGATAAAAGCCACGAACTAAAAATTTTGAATAATGAAAAACTATTCCCTAAATAAATCATATTGAAAATATCAAAAGTGCCCGTAAAAAGTATTCACCTCCCCCCTTGGAAGTTTTCATATTTTATTGTTTTACAACTGAATCACAGTGGCTTTTTTTGACACTGATCGACAGAAAAAGACTCTTTCATGTCAAAGTGAAAACAGATCCTTACAAAGTTATCTAAATTAACTACAAATATGAAACACAAAATAATAGATTGCATAAGTATTAATATGACACACCAAATCATCACTGGTGCAGCTATTTAGTTTAGAAGTCACATAATTAGCTAAGGTGTCCCAGCTGTATATAAACCTATGTGCAGTTAAGATGTTTCAATTGATTATAGTCAAAATACGTATGTATCTGGAAGGTCCAACTGCTGGTGAGTTAGTATATGGAGGAAAACTACACCATGAAGACAAAAAGACACTCTAAGTAACTCCTTTGATAAGGTTATTGAAAAGCACAAGTCAGAAGATGGATACAAGAAAATTTCCAAGTTACTGAATATCCCTTGGAGTACAGTTCAGTCAATCAGCAAGAAATGGAAAGAATATGGCACAGCTGTAAATCTTGCTTAGGACAGGCTGTCCTTAAAATCTGAGTGACCGTGCAAGAAGGGGACTAGGGAGGGAGGCAAACAGGAGACCTATTCAACTCTGAAGGAGTTACAAGCTTTGGTGGCTGAGATGGGAGAGAATGCACATAGAACAACTGTTGCCCGGGTACTTCACCAGTTGCAGCTTTATGGGAGAATGACAAAGAGAAAGCCACTATTGCGGAAAAGAAACTCAAATGAAATCTTGGCTAGAGTTTGCCAGAAGTCCTGTGGGAGGCTCTGAAGTCAACTGGAAGAAGGTTCTATGGTCTGATGAAACCAAAATTGGACTTTTTGGCCATCAGACTAAACACTGCACATCAACTAACACACATCATCCCTGCCATGAAGCATCGTGCTGTGGGGATGCTTCACTGCAGCAGGCTCTGGAAGGCTTGTGAAGGTAGAGGGTAAAATGAATGCAGCAAAATACAGGGACATCCTAGAGGAAAACCTGATGCAGTCTGCGAGAGAACTGCGTCTTGGAGAAGATTTGTTTTCCAGCAAGATAATGACCCCAAGCATAAAGCCAAAGCTACACAGGAACAGCTTAAAAACAACAAAGTTAATATCCTGGAGCAGTCAAGTCAGAGTCCAGACCTCAATCCAATTGAGAATTTGTAGCTGGACTTGAAAAGAACTGTTTGCTCACGATCTCCATGTAATCTGACAGAGCTTGAGCAGTTTTGTAAAGAAGAATGGGGAAAAATTGCAGTGTCCAGATGTGCAAAGCTGATAGAGAGCGATCCACACAGACTCAAGGCTGTAATTGCTGCCAAAGGTGCATCTCCTAAATACTGATTTGATGGGGGTGAATCAATTATTTTGTGTGTAGCCCTCTGGTAAGCCTCAGTCTCACTCAGCTTGCTTCAGTCTAGGGGGAGCAGCCTTCGGCCCCGCCAAACTGGGTAATCAAGTTTGTGTGGATGCTGTGTGATGTACCCCACCCTGGCAAATAACAGACAATACTCCATATGCGATTAAATGATTACACTTTATAGATCTTACTGGAACTATGTAATTAATAGAGATACAATATAAAAGGAAAGTAAAAGGTGCCAAACTTATCAAAGTTCAACCACTTCGTGCACACCATTGGAGCTCAATTAACGGAGTCTTCTTTCCACCATTCGATCCCCTCCAACCTCCTCGACCCGCCGCCTGGGACCAACCACGGTGGGCGACCAGATGCTCCACATGAGTCTGTCTTCGTTTCCTGTCCTCGCTGAAGACCCTGGGCCTCGGACTCCCGCTCGGGGTCCGTTCCGCCGCCCAGCTTACGGCATCATGTCTCCTCTCTCTGTCCCCATCTCGCCTTCTGTCCCAAAGCCCGCAAAAAAACAATAGCTTACAGACACACAAGAAAGAATAACATCTATCCCAATTGGTTCGGTTCTTCTCTTATCAATAATATAACCCAAACAAGCAGAGAGAGAGTACTGCTTACATCACAGTTATTATTACAGAAAAGCCATTTTTATTATAACATAACAAAGAAGCCATTTTGTTAGCCTTCGCAGTAACATAAAAGAAGAAACCCTTTACATGTGTTTTATATTTGTAATTAATTTGGATCACTTTGTAAAGGTCTGTTTTCACTTTGACACAAAAGTAGATTTTTTTGTCAATTCGTGTCAAAAGAAGCCAAATTAAGTCCACTGTGATTCAATGTTGTAAAACAATAATACATGAAATCTTCCGCGAAGGTTGGATACTTTTTATATGCACTGTATGTTTGAACATTAATAGAAACCGAGTCAACCCTTCAGGCACGCTCTTCCATTTAATAATAACCTGACTGAACAGATTTTTGGCCTCCTGCCCTTTCTTGCTAGATCCTGTGAAACCCTTAGTTCATTTACAATACAAGACTGTTTGAGGCTACAACAATACAATAATATATTCTCTGACCCACAACACTCTGGGAGAGAGAGAGAGAGAATACAAACTGGATGATGTATTATTTATACTTTTCTTCCTTAAAGCTGAAAATGTTGGCATAGGATCCAAGAACTGATGCCCCACCATTAATGTTATGGAAGCAACAAGTTCCCTCTCTGCATGTATGCTTCATGTGGTTTTCAATAGCATTGGAGCAATCACAGGTTCCACATTTGTGCATGAGACTGAACTTGGTGGTACTTACAAGTGGTTAAGTCTGGCTCCGACTGTTCCTGCACAACTTGAGGGCGTCATAAAGTGTGCCCTGGGTACTGAAAAGAAGTAGGAACTTCGATCAATGCTTGTCCCTGGGGTGAGAAATAAATCAAATATGATAGTGCTACCACTGAGCCGAGGTTGTCGGCAGTTCATTGAAATTCAGAACTGTTGACAGCACCTGTTCCAATGTCACTGACTGAATCTCAGGAGATGTACAATTCCACTCCAGCATGGAAATACAACTCTGCTGCAGAATCACTTTTCAAATAATTACTGTGACAGTGAAAATTTAGCCTTCTCATCCACATAAATGCAGAATTGAAGTTGTCACAAAGTGGCTTGTTAATTAATTGGATCTGGTTCTAAATAAACTTAGCATACTCAAGCATTCAAATGTTATTGCAATGTGGTCGTGTGTTCATGTATTCAAATATATCAATGAGGAACAAATGAGGTAACAGTTTTAAAAATATTTTGCCACTCTGATCCCAGTTGAAAATTAAGCTATTGAAATAAAATGTGAACTAATGTTATGTCAATTAGTTGGCAAGTTTTGTTTTGCAGTAAGTACTGCTGACACTTTTTGAAACCCTGAGCATGGCAGTCTTTCTGAACTTCCTCACTCGATTGTGTGGATAGTCAGAGGCTTTTTCCCAAGGCTGAAATGGCTAGCACAAGAGGGCATAGTTTTAAGGTGCTTGGAAGCAGGTACAGAGGAGATGTCAGGGGTAAGTTTTTTACACAGAGAGTGGTGAGTGCGTGGAATGGGCTGCCTGCAGCGGAAACGATAGGGTCTTTTAACAGACTCCTGGATGGACACATATAGCTTAGAAAAATAGAGGGCTTTGGGTAAGCCTAGGTAGTTCTAAGATAAGGACATGTTTGGCACAGCTTTGTGGGCCAAAGGGCCTGTATTGTGCCATAGGTTTTCTATGTTTCATAGTTCAAGGAATTAAATTAATATACTTATTGCACATTATGCCACTGGCATTTAGGGGAGCAATGAAAGTCCATCTCTGACGGTGTTCAGGGCTTCCTTCATTGTGGCAGTAGCGTCCTCTCTGGTTTCACTACTGTCAGTCACACAAGTCTTGGATGAAGACTCAGGAATACCATCGTATTCAGATGTAGAAGGATTCTTCATTGCTGTTTCCGTAACAAGTTTGTTTGATCAATCAGGGCAGTTAATCCTGAGCTGAACCTCCAAACCTGGAGGACCAGTAGACCACTCTTAATCTGCCCTTTACTCTTTGACATGTTTGGCATGGGTGACCTTACCAAGAGCCAAAGCATAAAGCCCTGACTCCAGCCAGCATAGCTCTCTAGGTCATTGAGGAACACAAGTCTCCAAACCCAACAACAAGTTTGTGATCTTCTTGGATATAAATTAATATACAGTACCTGTCCTTTACTGTTGAAGTCCTTTAATGATTACCTCATACTGACTGTATGTGAACACAGCTCTAACTGCAAGTCCGGCAGCCTGTTCAACACAGGGTTTTCTGTGATTTAATTTTCAGTGGAAATTATGAATTAAAATTCAGCACAAAAGGGACAATAAAACAAAATCAGTATTATTCTGAGAACCTTTTAAATTTTTGTTTTGAGACAGCTACATCTCATCCTTTTATAGAGCACAGGTTGTTTCACTGCTGCTTTCTTTCAATGGTTCAATTTAACATCAGAGAATGTATACAATATACAACCTGAAATTCTTACTCTTCACAGACATCTATGAAACAGAGAAAAAAGAAAATGTTATTGGTGAAAATTGACCTGGAGACTTCCGGTAGCGCTCATGGAGTGAAGTCGCGTTCTTGACTCGCTCCATTACCTCTGAGTTTTTTCTCTCTATGGTCAGCTATACTTTAATTAACTATTAAGGCATCAATTTTTACAATACTTTGAATTAAACTGAATTCTCTGACAATTGGATGATACTGAGATCGGCTATGTCTAAGAACGGGAAAGACGGCAAGGATGGTAAACCTCCGGTTAAACCGAAAGCTACGGATCTCCCTCCGACTGAATCACCGGTGACTTTGAAAGCGATATCGGAGTTAATTCAGAGGGAAATTTCAACCTCTGTTAGGGAGATGATTCGTACAGAAATTATGGGCTTTGTTAAAGACCTGATTCATACGGAAATCTCAACTAAGTTTCAGAAAATTGCCGATTTAATTGATAAGATGCAAACATGTATTGCGGAACATCAGTCGGCTATATCTGATCTTCAAAAATCCGCGCAACAAAGTGAGCTTAAGATGGGGAAAGTCGAAGAAACAAT
Organism: Mobula hypostoma; assembly: GCF_963921235.1. Taxonomy (NCBI): domain Eukaryota; kingdom Metazoa; phylum Chordata; class Chondrichthyes; order Myliobatiformes; family Myliobatidae; genus Mobula; species Mobula hypostoma. The sequence continues at coordinate 23,010,746 of NC_086116.1, read as the reverse complement.
TAATGTAATGAAGAAGAAACTTGACTTTTTGACTTTTAAAAACTCTGACTTGGAATCTAGAATGCGACGGCAGAATTTACGAATGATTGGCGTCAGGGAAGCCGTGGAAGCTAACAACCCTATGAAATATTTCTCCCAACTTTTAAAAGATGCATTCCCTACTGTATTTCCTGACCAACCACCGCTACTGGATCGTGTTCACAGAATCCCATCATACTCGTCTAGGTCAGATAGACCGAGGCATGTTATCTTACGTTTTCATTACTTTCAAGACAAGGAGAGACTGTTTCGATTCGCTCGATCTAAAGGTTTCATTGATTTTTCGGATCTTAAGTTCCGATTCGTGGAAGATTTCAGTAAGCCAATCTGGGACCAACGGGTCCGTTACAGATCCGTGATGTCGGAATTCTATAAGATGGATTTAAGACCAGCGCTGCTGTACCCTGCACGTCTAAGGATTCGCATGTTAGATGGAGCCCTTCGTTTTTTTGATTCTCCATCGGATGCCCAGAGTTATCTGGATCAACTTTCATCTTCAATATCTTAATTGCCTTTTTTTAAATTTTCTCCGTTGATCGGAGGCTGTGAATTGGTTGGTTTTAACTTTTCTGTGCCCTATTTGGGCAGAAAAGTTTACTTTCGATTTCTTAATATGGCTGCTAAACTTTCTTTTTAACTGCGTCATTTCTTTCTTTTCCCAGGGGATTCTGAGTGGTTACTTCCCTTTTGTCATCTTACGTATTTCCTGTGCGGCCTTAAATTTTGTAGTTTTTTTTAAATTTTATTCTGTTTTGCTTTTTATAATCATTTTATGTTAATAATCCTATTTTTTTTTGTTGCTGTGTCTATTCATGAGTTTGAGGTTTATTGTGGTTTTTTTTTAATATATACTTTCCGGCTTTTGTTCTGTTCTGTGTGTATTTTAATTGAGCTAACTTTTTTTTACTTATTTTTTTACTGTTTTACAATTAGCTGACCCTTTTCATATTTATACCTTTTTTTTAGGGAGCGTATACCGGAAGTCATGGGGGTAGTTTTAGCGCTTGCTTCTTTCTGGCGGGTCTGCTTTAGATTTCGCCTTGGGGTCTTGGGGTGGGGGGTGGTGGGAGGGGCTTCACGTTTTAGTTTGTTTCTCTTTGGGCTATATACATTATTGAAGTATTGGTTGCGTCCTTTTCCCCGGTATCTTTTGTATGTTCTGTTTCCTCTCCGGGTTTGTGGGTCGCGCCTATTGTCAATCCTCCTTGTTATGGGTTGACTTTAGGATTTATGGAGTCTATTATTAATTTTGTCTCCTGGAATACTAATGGTCTTAATCATCCTATTAAAAGGAAAAAAGTTTTTAAAGTGTTCCGGAGACTTAAAGCACAAATTTTATTTTTACAAGAGACCCATGTACGGAGGGGGGACAGACTACGTTTTTTCAAATTCTGGAAGGGACAACAATTTCATTCGAACTCCAATGCTAAGATTCGAGGCGTCTCTATTTTTATAGACTCCTCAGTTACTTTTATACAACAGGATATTATCTCTGATCCGAATGGTAGATTTTTACTGGTTAGTGGTTTACTATTTAATAAAAAAGTAGTTTTGGTTAATGTTTATGCTCCTAATATGGATTGTCCGGAATTTTATAAATCATTGTTTGATCAGTTTCCGAATTTGAACGAGTTTTCATTGATTTGGGGCGGAGATCTTAATACCTGTTTATCTCCAGCTTTGGACCGTTCGGCTCCTTTACGGACTTTACCTAATAAATCTGCAAATTTGATTAATTTTTTCCTTTCTGATTCTGGGTCGACGGACATTTGGCGTTTTCTGCATCCTCAGGAAAAAGATTTTTCCTTCTTTTCACATGTTCATCATTCCTATTCAAGAATTGATTATTTTTTCATTGATTCTCGTCTCATTCCTTCAGTGATTAAATGTGATTATGATTCTATAACCATTTCGGATCATGCTCCACTTAAGCTTTCTATTAAAATTATGGCCAATATACCAAACAATAGACAATGGCGTTTTAATTCGCTGTTGCTTCAGGACTCGGACTTTGTTAATTTTATGAATGAACAGATTGAGCTTTTTTTTACAATTAACCATACAGAAGATATTTCGGTTAACACTCTTTGGGACACTTTTAAAGCCTATATTCGGGGTCAGATTATTTCGTATTCCGTTGCTTTGAGGAAGAAACAGAAGCAGGAGGAGATGGCAATTGTGGACAAGATTAAAGAAATTGATAAGAAATATGTTATGGCTCCTTCTGAGGAGCTATACAAACAAAGAACTGAACTTCAAATGGAACACAGTTTACTACTCTCGTCCTCGATTGTAAACCAATTAAAGAAAACAAGAAGTGATTTTTATGTTCACAGTGATAAAATTGGCAAGCTGCTGGCTAATCAATTGAAATCTAATTATGTTAAATCTCAAATCAATCAGATTTATAACCAAAATGATCGATTGATATTGGATCATGTGGGGATTAATCAAACCTTTTGTGATTTTTATTCTTCTTTATATCAATCAGAGTCTCCTCGAGATTCTAAATATATGAATGATTTTTTAGATAAGTTAGACTTCCCTCAGATTTCACAGGATATGTCTTCTTTATTAGATACTTCCATTACAATGGATGAGATTAAGAATGTTATTTTTTCTATGAATCTGGGGAAAGCTCCTGGCCCTGATGGGTTTACCGTTGAATTTTATAAATGTTTTGCTTCTTTATTGATTCCTTGGCTCTATAAGGTTTTTGAGGCTTCTTTGAAACTTGGTAAACTTCCGGAATCTTTTAATAGAGCATCAATTTCTTTAATACTAAAGAAGGATAAAGACCCTGCTCAATGTGCATCTTATAGACCAATATCTTTATTAAATGTTGATTCTAAAGTTTTTTCTAAGTTATTAGCAAATAGACTAGAAAAAGTACTTCCTTCTATTATTTCGGAAGACCAAACGGGTTTTATTAAAGGTCGTTACTCTTTTTATAATATTCGTACATTGTTAAATATCGTTTATACTCCCTCACAAAATGTTCCTGAGTGTGTTATTTCTTTAGATGCCGAGAAAGCTTTTGATAGAGTAGAATGGCCTTATTTATTTAAGGTGCTTGAAATGTTTAATTTTAGCTTGAAATTTATATCCTGGATTAAACTGTTATATCACTCCCCTGTAGCCTCGGTTCGTACTAACTCCTTAAACTCACCTTTTTTTCCTCTCTTTCGTGGTACTCGACAAGGCTGTCCTCTTAGTCCCCTATTATTTGATATTGCATTAGAACCTCTTGCAATTGCTATTCGAGAATCTTCAAATATTACTGGGATAACTCGGGGATTAAAGTCCCATAAATTATCACTCTATGCTGATGATTTACTTTTATATATTTCTAATCCTGAGAGATCCATTCCTGCTGTTTTAGAGTTATTAGCACAATTTGGTCTTTTCTCAGGTTATAAATTAAATCTTAGTAAGAGTGAACTTTTTCCGATTAATAAACATCTTCCCTTATATTATAAATTTCCATTTAAATTGATTAATAATTACTTTTCATATCTTGGGATTAAAATTACTTGTAAACATAAAGATTTATTTAAGATTAACTTTTTACCATTAATAGACCATATTACTCAACTTTCATCTAAATGGTTTCCCTTATATTTAACTTTGATTGGTCGTATTAATGCAGTTAAGATGTTTTTTTTGCCAAAATTTTTATATGTGTTTCAGGCATTACCAATTTTCGTTCCTAAATCTTTTTTTGATAAAGTTGACTCTAAAATTTCTTCATTTATTTGGCAGAATAAGAATCCGAGACTGGGTAAAATACATTTACAGAAAGCTAAGAGAGATGGAGGTTTAGCATTACCTAACTTTAGATTTTATTATTGGGCTATTAATATTCGACATATGAAATTTTGGTTACTTGACCGGGACATACTATCTATTCCTAAATGGGTAGCATTGGAATTACAATCTGTTCAGGGTTATACACTTGGTTCTATTTTAGGTTCCTCTCTTCCTTTTGATTCGAAACGCCTTGAGCAGGTCTCTAACCCGATAGTTAAATATGCTTTGCGCATTTGGTTTCAATTCAGAAAATTTTTTGATCTTAATCAATTCGGGTTAGCGATTCCTATTTTAGGCAACATATTTTTTCCTCCCTCTTTTACGGATCGCGCTTTTCAAACTTGGAAGACTAAGGGTATTTTACGGTTTTTGGATTTATTTTTAGATGGTTCCCTTATGTCTTTTGAACAATTATCTAATAAATATAACTTATCAAGAATACATTTTTTTAGATATTTACAAGTTAGAAATTTCCTAAGTACTATACTTTCTTCCTTTCCAATGCTTCCTCCTATATATATTTTAGATTCGATAATTAACCTTAATCCATGTCAGAAAGGTGCATCGGCTATGATTTATAATATTATTATGAAACTTAGGAAAGCTCCATTTGATAAGATTAGGGTAGATTGGGAACAGGAATTGGGGCTTACCATTTCTGTGGATGATTGGGGGCAGATTTTACAATTAGTTAATACTTCCTCTATTTGTGCGAAACATTCCCTAATTCAATTTAAAGTGGTTCATAGAGCACATATGTCCAAAGATAAGTTAGCGCGTTTTTACTCGCATATTAATCCTTTCTGTGATAGATGTTTGGGGCAGATAGCCTCTTTAACTCATATGTTTTGGTCTTGCCCTACTTTGGAAACTTTTTGGAGAGATATTTTCAATATTATTTCTAAGGTATTAAATATAGATATCTCTCCTCACCCTATTACTGCTATCTTTGGACTACCTAAAATTTCTAGTAATCTTTCCCCTTCAGCCCGTAGAATGATTGCATTTCTTACTTTAATGGCGAAAAGATGTATTTTACAACATTGGAAAGAGCTTAATGCTCCAACTACCTTTTTTTGGTTTTCTCAGACGATTTTATGTTTGAATCTGGAGAAAATTAGAAGTAACCTTTATGATTCTTCATTTAAATTTGAACAGATTTGGGGACCTTTTATTCGATATTTTCATTTAATGTAATATTTACCCTTCTTGTTTTTTTTTCACTGTTTTAATGGAGGTCGGGATTGAGGACGTGATTTTAAGTTTAACTCTGTTTGGTTTCAAGTTAGCCCATTGCTTTGCTTTGCTTTTAGGTAGTTGCACGGTGGGTTTTTTTTTGGGGGGGTTTTTTTTCTTTTTTTTTCCATTGATATATATAAAATCTAGTATACTATTATGTTATCTTGGTTTCTTATGCTTAAATTACATTGTTTGTAGTATTTTCTTTTTGGTATTGTTATCTTTTGGAATTTTATTGTACTTTAACATTGTATTAATGTTTATATGGCTTACCTTTTTTGTATACTTACTCAATAAAAAGATTTAAAAAGAAAGAAAGAAAGAAAATTGACCAAATTTAACCAGTTAATCCAATTTAGTTTATGAATTAGAACTTCTGAAATCAAATTTTCTATTATACATTTCTACTAAAATCAATTTTAATAAGACATTTTTACGTAATTCTCTTTTGTTAATGTGGCAACAATCTACCATTTTCCTAAACTTGCATTGCAATGATGCATAATGATGCATAAAACAAGCAGGATGGCCAGGACTTGTTACCAACAACACAATCTGAATTATGTTCTGCAGTAAAATGCAGGGTCATTATAACAATGCTTCTGGACAACAGCACATTTGGCAAGATTTAACTGGTTGACAGTAACAGATCACTGAAGGTTGCGTATTTGGTTTTCTAGCAGTCTGGCTTTCTGCTGGCTGCCTGTAGCGGGTGACCTTATTCCATGAACCAATTATGAAAGAGCAGCACAGAAGTGGCTTTTGATGTGGTCTACTGCATTACTTCCAGAGGAATTTGTTAAACTTGGCATCTGAGTAAAAGCTCACTGGCCTAGAAACTGTTCTGAGCCATTAAAGGAATACTACAAGTTTGCGATGTTTTATACCAAGGATTGTTTCTCTCCTGAGCTCACTGCTGCAAACCTCAGATGCATTGCAGATCTCAAGCAGACAGTGAATTCTTTCTTCACAATGGATGATGAAGCCTGTGGCTCTGTGAACTGAGCCAGGAGGAAGAAGAGGACCAGGAGGTGAAAGCCCATTCAAGGCCTGTTGGAGGTGAAGCATGGCTTGCTGAATCAGGGCTAGGTGCTGATTCAGAGGTGTGTTGGAATACAGCTTGACTGGCTGGAGATTGGTGTTTTGTGTGGAGGTGTGAGGGAGGTCATGAATCAGGGTCGGATCAGAGCAGCTGTGAGCGGGGGATTATAGATGTTAGTGGAAGTCATAGGTCAGGCAGCAGAGATCTGGGGCATTGCTGATGGAGAAATTGGGGAGGTTTGTGGTAGGTGTTTCTGGGGATTTGAAAAGTTTGAGGTCAGGGCAATGGGAGGATCAGAGAGTGGATATTTGGGATAATGTCAACAAGGATTGGTGGCTGGGCACCTTAGGGGGTGAAAATCAGTATTATAGGAGGGGTTTCTGCAGGATAGAAAGTAGCAGATATAGTTATCTGAGTGGATATTGAAATATGATTGTTCTGGAAGTTTCCAACAACAGATGTTTTGAGACTCCTTTGGGCTAATTTGTCCTGCGTTGAAAAAGGCCTGGTTGGGGGTTAAAGATAGTGTTTTACAAGGAAAGAGATCACTCAATGCAGATTAAATGTGGAAATCAAGTCCAATGTGCAACTCAGAATCAGGTTTAATATCACCAACATATATTGAGGAATTTGTTGTTATGTGGCAGCAATACATTGCAATACAGAATAATTAATGTACAGTAAGAATGTATATATTATTTAAAAAGTTAAAGTTAAATAAATAGTACAAAATTTAAAAAATAGTGAGGTAGTGCTCGTGGGCTCATTGTCCATTCAGAAATCTGATGACAGAGGGTAAGAAGTTGTTCCAGAGTCATTGAGAATGAGCCTTCAGGCTCTTGTACCTCCTCCCTGATGGTAGCAATGAGAAGAGGGCATGCCCTGGGTAATGGGGGTCCTTAATAATGGATGCCACCTTTTTGAGGCATCGCTGCTTGAAGATGTCCCGGATGAGAGGAGGCTGGTGCCCGTGATGGAGCTGACTGACTTCAAATGAGAAAGTGCCTGATTACGATTATTGTGTGATACAAAATGGTTGTTACTGTATTTTCAGTTGGAGATTGCTGAAAAAAGTAGAGTTATGTCATCACATTTCTTTGCATAAATTGCTTAACTGTATTGAAAAATGATTTGGTTTGATGAAAGATTCAATGCTCTTTCAGAAATTACCCAAGTGTGGAGTTTTGGAAGGAGCTTTTCTAAACTTTTTGCTTTTTATATACATATTTTCATTTAATTAAAATCTGTAGATAGTCGAAGTTTAAATGCCCAACTGAGCATTCTAGGTAAACTGAGAGAAAATGTCAAAAATAATGGGTTTCATCCATATGATGTAGAAGGCCCTTAGAATCCATGCTAACTCATGGGAAATGCCATTTCCCCCATCAGTTTTCTTCGTCATCCCCACATACCCATCAACTCCTCCAGACGGCATTGCTCACCTACACACCGCAGTAGTGCGTTAACACACCAAGCTGCACAACCGGGACGTCCCATACACATCATTACTGGATGCTTGTGTAAACTTCACCCATGCTGCAATGGAGATCAGGATGAAACCCTGCTCACTGGAGCTTGGGAAGGGGGGTGGGGCGGGTTTGCAGCTCCAGCCACTGCATCACTACATTGCATAGAACATGACACTTGAGGAAAATCACAAACACGAGAAATCCAACGCAACACAGGCAGAATGCTGGTCAGGCAGCATCCATGGCAAAGAGTAAACAGTCGACGTTTCGGGCTGAGACCCTTCATCAGGACCGGCAGAGGTTCGTGTGGTGGAGAGAGAATATGGAGCTGTGGCAGTGACTTGGACAGGGCAAGCCGGTATCTCTGCATGGCGTAAAGGGTGGCGCGTAGAATGCAGAGGGAGAAGCAGCCAATTGAATGTGAGTACCTCAATGGGTCCAAATCGAGAAGCTTGAAAATGGATCTGGAAGCCATGGGGCACAGGATGGCAGCCAAGCCAAGTTCCCAGGATGTTTATGTGGCTGGTCTGGGTGAACACATGGTCAAAGAGTCGGAGGACAGCAGAGATCATAGAGGGGAGCAGTCAGAGAGGGTTTCGCTAAACTATCATTGAAGGGAAGGTTTAAACTTCTTCAGGGTGGGCATCCCTCGAAGCAACTTCGCAGTAGTAGTAGTAGTATCACAAACATGAGAAAATCTGCAGATGCTGGAAATTCAAGTCCTGAAGGAGGGTCTCGGCCCAAAACGTCGACTGATTACCTTTTTTCCATAGATGCTGCGGAGTTCCTCCAGCATTCTGTGTGTGTTACTTGAGCACAATGTTCCTTTTATGTATTAGTGATGTCCAGTCCCACAGGAAAGCACATGATTCCATGTACTTCTGCCACCATGGTTGTGGTTGGTGATGGTGAAAAATGGCTATGGAGACCAATATTTAAACAAAGCTGCTATATCACCTTCTATAATAATTTGGAGAAGACTCTGGTGACTGTGAAAATGGTATAGAGTAAGTATAACCAATTATTGAGACTGGGACATCATTGCTTTCACCCTGTATGACTAAACATTCAGAAACCAAAGCTTCATGAAGCAGTGTTTAAACTGCTCTATGCAAAGTCCTGTACCTGCTGATCAAATTTTGTTTTGTGTGTCATGAGTGTATAAAGTGGAATCTCGTTTAATGAATATTAACTACTTTGCCTTCAGAAGTTTTGTTATACTGAAAGAGTTCTGAGATGAGAGTGAATATGCTATTTGTATGAATGACTTACCTTGCTCTGAAAAGCACATGAAATTACTGACAAAATTTCAAAGGGGGTTAAAGTGAATAATTTTAAGAGAGTAATTCTAAAGACTTTAATTTGTGAAGAAAATTATCGGAGAGCTAATTTTCCTTTTGTCACAAAATGATGATTGAGAAAGGGGAATGACCTGATTTTTACAAACACTGAGAGGCATGGATAATGGAGATTAAAAAAATCATTTAACTTGGGTTCCTGATTACAAAAGCAGAGTACAAAATTAAAGAGCCTTAAGCTGAATTTGAGATTTGAAATGTTTTTATCCCCCAAGGGAAGTGTGAAATAGACTCCAAGCAAAAAGGATAAATAGTGTGTCAATTAATTCCTTTGAAAAATAGCTGGATAAAGTAAGTGTTTCAGGATTTTAGATTAGCGATAAATGATGAAATGCATGAAGAATAATGGATTATCTGCCGTTGGAACTTTAGAAATGCTATTGTTGACCTGGTTTATTCATGCAGAGTTTTAGCAACAGATTGATGTGTTGGAACTTCATTTAATTATTTGGGGAGTCAGGGAGTAATTTCATAAAATATACTCCTGTGTGTGGTTCCTTACTTCCTTGGGATATTGGTTTTGTTGGATTGAGCCCAAAATAGATGAACTGGTTCATTCCCTTTGTCTGTAACATTGCTCTTTATGCTGAATATGTTTAAGTGCTGTAAACAACAGTAGTAATATTAAGTTTTAAAAAATAATTCTAGAATTGAGTACATAGCACTTTCACTGGTGTACATTGAATGGTTCTGCATTTCAGATCTGTTGTTCACATTTGGAAAAGTCATGTCAAGTCATTTGAAAGCCAGATACTCTGTAATTACATAATAAATGTAAATTACTTATGATCAGCCAGCCTCTCAGACTCTGAATGTTAACTATTACAGATGTACAGCCTTGTTATTTCAGGTTTTAGTTGTCTGAACTTTAGAAGTGTAATTTTTAAAACTTTTTTCCCCTCTTTCTCAATTCACTCTTTGTGTCCATATTTTCTTCTGTTATGAAATTGACTTTGATTTCTCCCATTTTAATTTACGCTTCCTTTTGGTCTCTGCTACTAATTTTTGAGCCCTTCAAATTGATGGATTAAGGAGATACACAGCTGCTTGTTCTATTCCCTATGCATCACATATGCCAAATTTTCCTTGCTGTGATATGAGCTTATAAATTCAGCAAGTTGGCAGATGCTGTTTGATGCCCTGCTGTAGCATATTATGTCCTGTTATTATGTGAGCAAGTTAGCATCATGGAAAACTCATCCCATTTGTGGCTGCCGTTATACTCACATGGGGTACATCAGACTCTGGACTTGTTTCCTGCCAAGTTCAGGTACAGACCTCCCTAATGCCCTGAAGACTTAGTCCTATTATGTAAGCAATTGCTTCTCACCAGAAGCAGCAGCAGGATCAGAAGGGTTGAATAGCTTGATGATTCCCAGCAGGCTTTGGAGCTTGGCCTGGCTTCTCATTGTTGCCCGTCTCTCCGTGCCCATTGATCACAATGGTACAATGATACAGTTTGCTCTGAAATGGACCACTGTGCACTGAGGTGAATGCCGAGTGTCCTGACAAGAAAAATGATCTAAAGCTGATGCAGCCTTTCTATGGCTACTGACAATTCTTATCCCAAACCTCACTGAAGAGATTGTCAAAAATTGCTTGCCTGGAATCTTTACTTAATCTTCTAGATTTGTTTTAGTGTTGTAATTAACTTTGAGCAGTAAATAAAGTTTTGTACAAATTGCTAGTATGATGTTTTAAACTCAGATTGTTCCATTTATCTTGTAGTTGAGAGATTACTTAAATATTTGCCACTGTTTACTTAATTTCACTGGTGAGAAGGCAGCCAACGTTACACCGGAAGTGGTTGCAGCTGATAATAGCCCTTCATATAAACGGTATTCAATTCATGCACTGCTGGAGTGTGGGCAGTTAGATCAAGAATAGGATTTTCTATCCAGCGCTGTCAATTCCATTTACTTGGGTGGGCAGGCTGACAAATGGTACTTGCTGCCATGATTATTGATGAGTTTTGCTTTTATCCTCCAGCTATGCAGAATTACAAATAAAAAATACAGCAATTCAAATGAGCTGTTGAAAGAAATCTATCTAGTTTGAATAAGCTATATTTTGCTATGAAAGAATTGTTAGAGGGAGTTAATTTTAAATTTAAAACCAAGAAATGTTACCAGTGGAATTGAAAATAACACATTCAAAAATAAAGAAGGTTAATAATTTATGATGCATTTTGCAGCTAAGAATTATTTTTAAAAAAGGGTAATTATGGTGCAGATAGCAATGTTCTAGAAACAGTTACGTGATAATAATTACATCATTTGCCTTGTGGATGATGATGAAGGAAGAAATTTGCCCAGATGCCAGAAGGAGTCACTCCACTTTTCATATGATACTGTGTGGTCTTTAGCATCCTGATGAGACTTAAATGTTTTGTTGGAAACTTTGCCTCAAAAGCAGATTAAAGATTAAAGCCTGAGGCTGCAGTACATTTCATTAAAGACTATCACGATTTGGGATGTACTCTCTTTGCATTACTACCATCCAGCAGGAAGTACAGGAGCCTGAAGAACCACATTCAATTTTTCTGAGCGGTCCATAAATCCATGAAGACTACCTCACTATTCGTCTTTTGCTCTCTTTTTTGTGATTTATGTTAATTTTTGCGTCTTGCACCACACTGAATTCCTATCACCTTCTGTTCTCTTTGCCCTGTAATCTGTCCACTTACTCCCTTTTTGCTCCTAACTCTCCCCTTGGATGGCTGCATAGTGTGAAGTGAATGTATCCCAGATGAATCCCAAATGTTGTGACTGATTGAAACTGAGCTGCGTGGAAGTTGTAACTGAGAAATATATACATCTTTATTCACACAAGCAACCTTCTAGAGAGAGAGTGTAGGTGAATCCAAGAGAATCTCAACAACAAATGATTAACTGTAGTTTCAATTGCTAATATCACCTTCTTAACTTCAACATTTTGAATATCGTCAGGTAAATTAACTGAATTATATACTTACAATGGTTACATATCCCTACTAGCAGAGCCCTTTTGAACATCCCTCAGTACAAACTGTAGATAACCAAAATGTACCTCTTTTGTTACAGTACTGAAGGAGGGCTCCTTGAATATACAGCTATCAAAGAAGGTTAAGTGATAAAACAGATCTGTTCTGACCTGTGCCCTAAGTGGTAGGGAAACAATGTGCTTATAGCAGGAACATTCATCTACCATTTTCCTCTATGTAGTTCCTATGGGACCAAATCAGAACATCCCACACCCAGTGATTGGTTTCATGAGTCACAAAGTATCAGTTGGAAGTACAAGTATAGGTTTTAGTCCCTTGCGATTGGTTCTCATTTTAGATAATGCATAATTATCGATCTGTAATGTCATAACTCAAGAATGATCACCAGCATGGGCACAACCATTCTTGCAATGAAAGAAATCTTTAAGAGGCAATGCATTAAAAAGGCACTATTTATCATTAAAGACCCTCACCACTATTCCAACTAAGCTGCACAGGTGCCTGGCCGTGCGGTAGCTGAAATGCTCCTGCACACAGAGCCTTTGTTGTTGCATAGCTGGAATGATATTTTATAAAATTATAATCTTGAAATTATGCTTACATAATCTTAATCTATGTTAATATGGAATGTCTTGGAAAAAGTATTCAGCTCCCACAACTATTTTCACATTTTACTGTCTCATTTTCTAAATGCACACCAGCCACAGCCCTGCAGACCTTCGCACCATGCTGCCTTCATCTTATGAGAGACGGCGCACCACATGATCAAGTTTGTCTATACCTGCTTGTGCTGTTTCTATGCCTGATGTGAGAAGGTACCCACTGGATAGAAGCTTCCTTCACTGTGCTATCGGAATCTGGAACAGCCTTTCTGATGCTGTGGTTGGAAACGTCTGCAACGATGGGGTCCAAGCCTTCAAGAGTTGAGTGCACAAATACATGTCATCTCTGGGAGGGAAGTCACATGCTCCTTCATAAGCTATCATGAAGGGGACCAGGATGGTAATGCTTGGTTGTTGGTAGGTAGGGTTAATACCTGACTTTCAAGAGCTCTTGCGAGTTATGTTCCAGTTGGACTTCGTCCTTAAACTGCTGGAGAACAGTGCGGAAAGAACAGGTGTTGTTTTCTCCCGGTAGGGATTAGTTTATAATTCCAAGAGCTCCTGCCACGTTTTGTCACCCTGCAACCTTATCCTTCAATCTCTTTGAATTATGGAGGACAGCATGTGTATAAATGTCTCTCTCCAGCAGACTTCATCATAACTCCAGTATTTCTACTATTTTTTAATGTTTCTTAATTGTATGTATGATTATTTTGTGTTCTATCGCTGAGCAGCAGTGAACCATCTGATTGGCCTATCAGAGTTCTCTTTGGGAACTAGCTGACTTGATCAGCATTTCTGATCTGGCTATTGTTCATGATTGCATTTGATTTTTAAAAATTCCCTTTGTAATTACTATGCTAACTCTCCTCAGGTGCAATATTGTCTATTGCCTTACCAACTCACCCAATTTGTTGATGTAGAAAACTGGAGGATCACCTGAATATATTACCCCTTCTGTCTGTATGGTCCAACAGGATGGTAGATTTCCAACAGACCAAATCAAAATGAGGTCAAAAGAGTATTCAAGGCAAGACAGGGAAATGATAATAGAGAAGCACAAATCTGGGGAAGGTTGCAAGACCATCTGGAAGGCACTGAACATACCTTTGAGCTCAATGTAGTCCAGCATGAAAATGTGGAAAAAATATGAAACTACAGCCACGCTGCCGGGGTCGGGTTGCTCCTCTAATCTTAGTCAAGGGCCAGAGAAGAATGGCACTTGTAAGAGAGGCTACTGTGATGCCAACAGTCACTCTGAGTGAGCTGCAGAAGTCAATAGTTCTAACTGGAGATGAAGTTCATGGCTCCACAATCTCTAAAACCTTGCACAAAAAGGGTATTTAGGAAGAGTGTCAAGGAAGATGCCCTGGCTAAAAAAAAGCATATCTTTGACCATAAAGACTTTGCAAAACATCACAAAAAAATACTGTAAAGATGTGGAAGAAGATCTTGTGTGGTCAGATGACACTAAAGTGGAACTTTTTGGTCTCAGCACTAAGTGGTATGTGTGGCGTAAATCTAATACTGTGCATCAGGCAGGAAACACCATCCCTACTGTAAAGTATGGTGGGCGTAGTATCATGCAATGGGGATGCTTTTAGGCAGCATAGACTGGAAATCTGGTCAGGATTGGTAGGAAGATGAATGATGCTAAGTACGGAGAGCTCCTGCTAGCCTCTGCCAGAAAGCTTAAACTTGGGAGGAAGTTCGTCTTTCAGCCGGACAATGGCCCAAAGCACACTACCAGAGCAAGCATGGAATGGCTTCAAATGAACAAAATTGACATTCTTGAGTGGCTCAGTGAGAGTCCTGACCTTAACCTGATCAAACATCTCTAGCAAGACCTCAAGGTTGTTGTCCACCACTGCTCCCTAACTAATTGGACTACTGGCAGTAATAGCTGTGAGAGGTGGTTCAACTAAGTACTGAGTAAAAGGGGATGAATACTTTTGAACTGACATTTCAGTTTTTGATTTTTTTAGTCTTTCATGCTTTATAGTGTTCCCTGCTTTTGCGGTTCTACTGTGAAAATATGAGCATATGATTCACAAATAAAAAATCTCAGTTAAATCGATCAAAATCTCTGGTTCTAATACTCATTTATGTGAACTAAGGGCTGGGGGCTGAATACTTTTACAAGGCACCGTAATTGAGAAATACTTTGTAATTAATTATATGTTAATGAATATACATTAATCCATAAATTTTCTAAATAACAAACACTCCACAACCTTTACTTTGAAAATTTTAGAGCTTCATTTACATTGTCAGTGTTTCAAATTACAACATTATTACAAATTGTAACAATATACACAGAACAGAAGTCAGTAGCTCATTGTTAATAAACTATTGGACTGCTGAAAGTTGACACCATCTAGCCAAAACATTTTACTTTTTGCCATTGTACCTGACTTGGTTTATTTGTTTTATGAGTTGTGGTTCGTGTTTGTTTGATGTGCATATTACAAAAAAAAATTTAAAGTGCAGCACAGTTTTTAGGCTGTGTAAAAGTTTCCTGCTCAGAGCAATGGTTGGTTCATGCAGCTGTAAAATTTAGAGAGAACATTGACCCTCACCAACCAGGTCATGCCCTCTTTGTGTTACTACCATCAAGGCAGATGTGCAGGAGCCTGAAGACCTTCACTCAATGTTGTTGGAACAGCTTCTTCCCCTCTGTCACTAGATTTCAGAATGATTTATGAATTCATGAACACTACCTTGCTATTTGTCTTTTGCACTTTGTTTTTGAAACTTATATTAATTTTTGTGTCTTGCACTGCCATAAAACAGTAAATTTCATGACTTATGTCAGAGATAATAATAGAGCTTTTGATTCTTGCTTAGTGGTGCGGTGACTGGTGGCACGAATTGTGGGTATCCTTCAGGGTCACCTCTGCAGTAATTCTCTGGGAGACATACTGAGCATAGATGCAGGACAGGTTAAGATCCAGAATGAAATTAGCGGTGGTGGGCCATTGCCCTTTTGGTTTACACCAAGACAGATAACACACAGTATATATTGTGCAAGTGGCATTTTTTGCTCTTGGGCTATGCATGGATAGCAATGTCCTCATGTGCTTTGAACACTATTTCATGTAACTGTATACATCTGGTTGCTTGTGTGTGTAAATACACTCAATGCATAGAGCATCTGGAAACAATTTGGCACTCTATAAGAAATAAAGTATCTGATTAAATTCAATCACATACCGCCCTACAACATTGAGTTACACTGAAGAATTTCTGGACCATCCTTTCGGAAAATACAGCATTCTCGGAACTTTACCCTGAGAAGCAAGTCTGACTAATTTGTTCAAGTCTCTGGTGAGGGACCGAGCCCACATATCCTTGGCTTGGAAGAGTGTTACTATACTGAGCCACGACATTACAAAACAACTTCAGGCACTCAGTTTGACTAGAATCTCAGAAACTTTTCACAAAGGCAATGTACTGTTAGAATTCAAAATCTGAAATAAAAACAGAAAATAGTGGAATCGCTCTGGATTCTGGAGGAAAGGCAGCACCTGTGGAAAACGGAACAGATTTCAGGGCAGCATAGTTGCATAGAGCTTAGCGCATTGCTTTGCTGTCGGGACAACTACGGTTGAATTCCCCCCAATGTCTTTAAGGAGTTTGTTCGTCTTCCCCTGACTGTGTGGGTTTCCTTCAAGTGTTCTGGCTTTGCTCCCATATTCTAAAAAGATGTGCGGGTTGGTAGGTTAACTGGTCACATGGGTATAATTGGTCACGTGAGTGTGATTGGTCACGTGAGTGTGATTGGTCACATGGGTGTAATTGGGCAGTGCAGGCTCACTGGGCTAGACAGGCCTGTTACCATGCTGTATTTCTAAATTAAAATTATATACTGCTGGCAGAACAATGCTGGCATTTTTAAAAATAATAATCTATTATCTTGAGATTTGCTTGAGTTATTGAAATCAATCTCGAGCTAGGTTTGTGGCAGGGGAATGTTCTAGTTTGTGATAGTAGAATAAAGCAGGAAGTAATGGGGCTGATCATAAAGATTTTGAACAAGAGAAAATCTGCAGATACTGGAAATCCAAGTAACACACACACACAAAATGCTGGAGGAACTCAGCTGGCCAGGCAGCATCTATGGAAAAGAAAGAATACAGTCGGCATTTCAGGCTGAGACCCTTCGGCAGGACTGGAGAAAAGAGGATGGGAGTCAGGGTTAGAAGGTGAGGGGGGGAGGAGGAGCAAACTCAAGTTGATAGGTGAAACTGGGAGAGAGTTAGGGGTGAAGTAAAGAGCTGAGAAGTTGATTGGTGAAGGAGATACAGGGCTGGAGAAGGGGGAATCTGATCTTGAAGGTTAGCTTGAGTGTCACATGTACATCGAAACATAGAGTGTATTGTGTCATTTATGCCCATGGCCAACACGGTTTGAATATATGATGAGGCAAACCCACAAGTATCGTGATGCTTCCAGTGCCGACATAGCACACCCACAATGTAACTCTTGGAGATACTAGTTGAATGAGGAATTTGGCCCAACTTTTACGTTGTTTGCCTTGTGTTGTTGAAGCTTTGCTACTGATTGAACCATTTGAAGATAAGTTCACCTTTGATTAACCTTCAGAAGTTGGTATGGAGTGTCAGTTTCATTTATGTATTTGAGTCTTTGACTGGTACTTGATATTGCAACTTTCTACAAGAAGAGCTGGGGTGGGGGGAAGAGAGGGAGCATGTGTGTATATGCCTGCTTCTAGATCTCGTGTGAAATATTTGGATTCATTAATGCTATGCCACGAGATTTCATTTTAAATGTGAGCAAAATACTTGAGATGATAAAGTCATTTGTGGCTTTGCCATTGACGAATTATCCAGTCAAAGTCTGTTTATAGTGACATTTATCACCCAATGAAAATGTGCTTGCACTGCCAAACTAACAAGATTGCGAATACCAGCTTCCTGAACTTGCTGCTGATAATCTTCACAATTCAAGTATAATCATTTCATTTTTAAGCATTAAACCTAAAACAAGGATAGTCCCATTTTAAAATAAAGTGGGGAAAATCACCCAATGCTAAATGTAATGGCAGAGAAAATCCAGTGGATGCTTGCTACCTCTAATTGGTGATCCACCAACAAAGTTACAGGATACAACACCTCCAGTTATTTTAAGCTTACTTAGCCAAAAATTAAAAGCCACAGTTTTCCTCAAATTAGTATGAGCGTAACAGCCATGTTGTGCAATGCTGTGCTCAATGACCATGTGAAGAAATTCTCGGTTGGTAAGCATGTACTGATCACTTATTACATGACCTGCATTTTGCCACAGCCACAGGCTGGGTTGCTATGCAGCTAGACCATGCAATGAGTCTGTTCTGCTTTCTTTTTCATTTACATTTGTCAAAAGAAGTGAATGAATTTCAGAGATCATATTTGATAAGAGTGCCAGGAATGATACTCCAAAGAGCTTTTGAAGTTGCTCGTTGGTCTCTGGAACAAGTTTAACCCAAAGGAATGTTGTCTTTATAGATAAATAGATTGACAGTAAACTGCAGTCAATGAGGGAGTTATTTGGCACTGTGGAGGGGACATTGCTCTTTAATTCCTTTAGAGATTAATATTGTCCCTCCAAGCCAGAACATGTGCTCATATAAATGGAACTTTTAAATCTGAGATTTACCAGAAAAGCAATTTGGACATCAGTTGGGTCACCTGGGAATGATATTGAACTTGTTCAGTGGGAGACTCTGTGGCCAAGTTAATTTAGTCAGGGTGGGTTTGGCAAAGATCTGTACAAAGCTAAATGAAAGAAAATAACAAGTAGCAACAAACTTCATATTACCCATAGAACAGAAAATATTTATTTATTTATTGACATACAGCATTTAGTAGGCCCTTCCGGCCCTTTGAGCTGCATCGACCAGCAACCCCTGATTTAACCATAACCTAATCATGGGGTAACTTACAATGATTAACTAACCTACCAACTGGTACATTATTGGACTGTGTTAGGAAACCAGAGCACCCGAAGGAAACCCACATTGTCACGGGGAGAACGTACAAACGGAAGGAATTGAACCCGGGTCGCTGGTATTGTAAAGCGTTGTGCTAACCACTATGCTAGCAGACTATCCAGAATTTTAATGAAATTTAGATGAGCTTTATAAACATTGCTTCTTATCGGTGGTTATAGCTCCTAGTTTTTTTTTAAATGAGTAGTAAATTAAAATAATTGACATTTAATTTTGTTTTCATTACTGCTACTATTATTTGTATTAAATGGAATATGCTACTTTAAAAATGCTTTTTTAGTTGTTTAGAATAATTATTCTCATCATCTAAATCAACAACTGCTTTAGTATTGTAGAAACATTCTCAATTTATTAGCAAAAGTGATTAATGAATATGCACTTCATACCAGCTTATTTCAAGTGCACAGTTTGAGCTGATGTTGCAAGTAGCAAAAAAAAATCTGGGAACTGATAATATTTCTTCAGCGGTTTGATCGCTGTGCAAGTGCGTGGACATCAGCCAGTTAGAACAGCGAGAAGAGTTTAAAAGGAGACAGCTTTATAGAGCGGGTGTCAGAGGATCGGGCATCGGAGAAGAGGGAGACAGAGTAGGAAGGCTTTGGTTCAACAGGACTTCGGCGATAACAGGTTGAGGCAAGGTAGGTTGCCTGTATAGAATGCAGACAGGAAGTATGTGTGTGAGGCCAGTCTCAGTGTCAGATGTGGGAATTCCAGGAGACTCCTAGCCTCCTGGACGGCCACATCTCTGCCAGGTGCATCAAGCTGCAGCTCCTTAGGGACCATGTTAGGGAACTGGAAATGCAGCTCGATGACCTTTGTCTGGTCAGGGAAAGTGAGGAGGTGATAGAGAGGAGCTGTGGGCAGGTAGTCACTCTGGGGCCTGGGGAGACAGATAGTGGGGAACAGTCAGTAGAGGGAAGGGTGGGATTCGGAGGCTAGAGAACACCCCTGTAGCCATCCCCCTTGGCAATGAGTACTGTTGGGGGGAACAGCCTACCTGGGGGAAGTAACGTGGCTGTGCCTGTGGCACAGAGTCTGGCCCTGTGGCTCAGAAGGGTAGGGAAAGGAAGAGAATGGCAGCAGTGACAGGGGACTCTATAGTTAGGGGGTCAGACAAGCGATTCTGTGGATGCAGGAAAGAAACTCGGATGGTAGTTTGCCTCCCAGGTGCCAGGGTCCAGGATATTTCTGATCGCGTCCACGATATTCCGTAGTGGGGAGGTGAACAGCCAGAGGTCGTGGTACATATTGGTACCGATGATATAGGTAGGAAAAGGGAGGAGAACCTGAAAGCAGACTACAGGGAGTTAGGAAGGAAGTTGTGCAGCAGGACCTCGGGATCTTGGGATTACTGCCTATGCTATGTGACAGTGAGTATAGGAATAGAGTGAGGTGGAGGATAAATACGTGGCTGAGGGATTGGAGCAGGAGGCAGGGATTCAGATTTCTGGATCATTGAGACTTCTTTTGGAACAGGTGTGACCTGTACAAAAAGGATGGGTTGCACTTGAATCCCAGGGGGACCAATATCCTGGTGGGGAGGTTTGCTAAGGCTGTTGGGGAGAGCTTAAGCTAGAATTGCTGGGGGGTGGGAACTGAACTGAAGAGATGGAGGAAGAGACGGTTGGCTCACAAATAGAGTAAGTTTGGAGACAGTGCGAGAGGGAGGATAGGCAGGTGATAGAGAAGGGACGCGCTCAGACCAATGGTTTGAGATGTGTTTATTTTAATACAAGGAGTATTGTGAACAAAACGGATGAGCTTAGAGCGTGGATCAGTACTTGGAGCTATGATGTTGTGGCCATTACAGAGACTTGGATGGCTCAGGGGCAGGAATGGTTACTTCGAGTACCAGGCTTTAGATGTTTCAGAAAGGACAGGGAGGGAGGTGGGGGCTCAGCACCGTTGATCAGAGATGGTGTCACGGCTGCAGAAAAGGAGGAAGTCATGGAGTGATTGTCTACCGAGTCTCTGTGGGTGGAAGTTAAGAACAGGAAGGGGTCAATAACTCTACTGTGTGTTTTTTATAGACCACCCAATAGTAACGGGGACATCAAGGAGCTGATAGGGAGACGGATTCTGGAAAGTTGTAATAATAACAGAGTTGTTGTGGTGGAAGATTTTAATTTCCCAAATATTGATTGGCATGTCCCTAGAATGAGGAGTTTAGATGGGGTGGAGTTTGTTAAGTGTGTTCAGGAAGGTTTCTTGACACAATATGTGGATAAGCCTTCTAGAGGAGAGGCGGTACTTGATCCGGTATTGGGAAATGAACCTGGTCAGTTGTCAGATCTCTCAGTGGGAGATCATTTTGGAGATACGGATCACAATTCTATGTCCTTTACCAAAGCATTGGAGAGGGATAGGAACAGACAAGTTAGGAAAGTGTTTAATTGGAGTAAGGGGAAATATAAGGCTTTCAGGCATGAAATTGGAAGCATAAATTGGAAACAGATATTCTCAAGGAAACGTATGGAAGAAATGTGGCAAATGTTCAGGGGATATTTGTGTGGAGTTCTGCATAGGTACTTTCCAATGAGACAGGGAAAGGATGGTAGGGTACAGGAACAGTGGTGTACAAAGGCTGTTGTAAATCTAGTCAAGAAGAAAAGAAGAGCTTACAAAAGGTTCAAGAAACTAGGTAATGATAGAGATCTGGAATATTATAAGGCTAACAGGAAGGAGCTTAAGAATGAAATTAGGAGAGCCAGAAGGGGCCATGAGAAGACCTTGGCGGACAGGATTAAGGAAAACCCCAAGGCATTTTACAAGTATGTGAAGAGCAAGAGGATAAGATACAAGAGAATAGGACCAATCAAGTGTGACAGTGGAAAAGTGTGTTTGGAACTGGAGGAGATAGCAGAGGTACTTAATGAATACTTTGCTTCAGTATTCACTAGGGAAAAGGATCTTGGCGATAGTATCGATGACTTACAGCGAACTGAAAAGCTTGAGCATGCAGATATTAAGGAAGAACATGTGCTGGAGCTTTTGGAAAGCGTCAGGTTGGATAAGTCACTGGGACCGGAGGAGATGTACCCCAGGCTACTGTGGGAGGCGAGGGAGAAGAGCCTCTGGCAATGATCTTTGCATCATCAGTGAGGATGGGAGAGGTTCTGGAGGATTGGAGAGTTGCGGATGTTGTTGCCTTATTCAAGAAAGGGAGTAGAGATAGCCCAGAAATTATAGACCAGTGAGTCTTACTTCAGTGGTTGGTAAGTTGATGGAGAAGATCCTGACAGGCAGGATTTATGAACATTTGGAGAGGCATAATTTGCGTAGGAATAGTCAGCATGGCTTGGTCAAAGGCAGGTCATGCCTTACGAGCCTGACTGAATTTTTTGAGGATGTGACTAAACACATTGATGAAGACAGAGCAGTAGATGTAGTGTGTGTGGATTTCAGTAAGGCATTTGATAAGGTACCCCATGCAAGGCTTATTGAGAAAGTAAGGAGGCATTGGATCCAAGGGGACATTGCTTTGTGGATCCAGAACTGGCTTGCCCACAGAAGGCAAAGAGTGGTTGTAGAGGGGTCATATTCTGCATGGAGGTTGGTGACCAGTGGTGTGCCGCAGGGATCTGTTCTGGGACCCCTACTCTTTGTGATTTTTATAAATGACCTGGATGAGGAAGTGGAGGATTAGGTTAGTAAATTTGCTGATGACACAAAGGTTGGGGGTGTTGTGGATAGTGTGGAAGTCTGTCAGAGTTTACAGCAGAACATCGATAGGATGCAGAACTGGGCTGAGAAGCGGCAGATGGAGTTCAACCCAGATAAGTGTGAGGTGGTTCATTTTGGTGGGTTGAATATGATGGCAGAACATAGTATTAATGGAAAGACTCTTGGCAGTGTGGAGGATCAGAGGGATCTTGAGGTCTGAGTCCATAGAGTGGTTGTAGAGTCAAAGCTGCCGTGCAGGTTGACTCTGTGGTTAAGAAGGAATACAGTGCTTTGGACTTCATCAGTCGTGGGATTGAGTTTAGGAGCCGAGAGATAATATCTCAGCTATATAGGACCCTGGTCAGACCACACTTGGTGTAATGTGCTGATTTCTGGTTGCCTCACTGCAGGAAGGATGTGGAAACCATAGAAAGGGTGCAGAGGAGATTTACAAGGACGTTGCCTGGATTGGGGAGCATGCCTTATGAGAATAAGTTGAGTGTACTCGGCCTTTTCCCCTTGGAGCAACAGAGGATGAGAGGTGACCTGATAGATGTTTTAAAAGATGATGAGATGCATTGATCATGTGGATAGCCAGGGGCTTTTTCCCAGGGCTGAAATGGCTAGCACGAGAGGGCACAGCTTTAAGTTGCTTGGAAGTAGGTACAGAGGAGATGTCAGGGATAAGTTTTTTACACAGAGAGTGGTGAGTGCGTGGAATGGGCTGCCAGCGACGGTGGTGGAGGCAGATATGATAGGGTCTTTTAAGAGACTCCTGGATAGGTACATGGAGTTCAGAAAAATAGAGGGCTATGGGTAACCCCAGGTAATTTCTAAGGTAAGGACATGTTTGGCACAGCTTTGTGGGCCAAAGGGCCTGTATTGTGCTGTAGGTTTTATATATTTCTATTTATAACCACAACTGGAAATCATAAATAATAATTTAGGTTTTAACAATGACCTATGGTTTTCTTAATGAAATACAGTATTGTGCAAAATTGTTAGATACATTTATATAACTGAGGTGCCTAAATCATTTGCAGAGTACTGTTGTAATTTTGTGTATTGCACTGTGTACTGCTGCCGCAAAAGTAAACAGATTTCATGACATATGTGAATGATGATGAACCTGATTCTGATATGGGTCTCTATTGTGGACTAAGAGTGAAAAGGGAGCAGTTAGGGGAAGGGAGATGGGAGGGAGCAGAAAGCACCAGAGAAACATCCCATAATGTTCATTAAACCAATTGTTTGAAGCAGATGGCCTTGTCTGGTGTCGCAGGGCTGGCTGTGTCTCCACCCATGCCATCCCCTGCCCCTGGCACTCCTCCTCTGCCACCTGTCCCACATCCCACCCATGGTGCTCCATCTCGCCATGCTCAACACCTTTTGCTCCAGTCTGATTTACTAACTCAGTCTGCACTCCATGTTGACAAATATAATACTGTGCAAAAGTCTTAGGCACCCTAGCTATAGTAGATAGCTTTTGCACTGTACTGTATGAAAACTTTATATTTACATCTGTAAACATGATTACTAAATACAATTTACAATATTTAAGAGGACAGATTTTGTGGTTTTTTCTTCTATGAGTTTTTTTCATGCTTGTTAAGTGATTTAAGTTCTTTTGCATTTTATACTCTGCTGATCAATTCTGGTATTTCAGTACGGAGATAAAGGATAATTCAGTGGAGGATTCCTTCAAAGCAATTCTCTTTAGTGTTATAACAATATAAATGAGATAAAAACAAAAGGGACAAAATGTTGATAATACTCAGCAAGTCCAGCAGTATCCATGAAGAAACAAGTAAGAGGAATGTTGGTTTTATATTTTATGGAGAGACTGGAATGGTCCATCAAAGCCCTTGCATACTTTTGGCCGTAATGATAATGATGGTTATGATCTTATCACTGAGCAGGACAGTTTAAGCCGGGGGTTCCCAACCTTGTGTCCATGGACCCCTCGGTTAATGGTAAGGCTTCATGGCATAAAAAAGGTTGGGTACCCCTGGCTTAAGGTTTTCTGCCTTTTTTTAGTAGATATCAGCTGATGAAAACTTTAGCAGCTAGCATCAGGATTTTAAGTTGAAACAGAAGAATGTAATTTGTCAATTGTACTGCCGACTAATGCTGATTCGAATTCATTAAAAAAAACTTATTTGATTACTTTATTTTGGTTTACCAGTATATATGGAGCAGTATTTATTACTCCAGTTTTAAAGACTTAAGAACGGGGACGTATATATAACTTGGATGACTGTGTCCTTCACTTTCAGATATTATATACTGGAATTTTGTCACCTTTTATCAAGTTTTATGGGCTATTGCAGCACTACATTACTTTGACTGGAATGAACTAAAAGGTATGATAGACTTTTCTGTGTTAGACGGATTTCATCTCATCCCAATACAAATTCTGCCGCGGTCTCTGCAGACCTCAAAGTAACAATACCTTTACAATCATCATCTGTTTCTTCCAAGAGAAATCAAACTAAAAATAAAAATAGGAAGCATAATGTCAGGATGAGCAGGCAGCATTTAAGACTGAGAGGAGTAACTTGTACGCAGAGGAGTATAAATATTTGAGGTGCTCTGTCCCAGGGGCTTTGGGTAAGTTGATTCAAGGCTGAAAATGGTCTATTTTTGGGCAATATATGTAGCAGAGGGAATGCAAATTGGCTGAGAAGGTGGAGTTGAGGTGGAGGATGAACCATGATCTCAATGGCTTTGCAAGCCGCAACGACCAACTGGCTGTTTTCTATTTAAGCAATTATATTGTGTGGGTTTTGTCTCAGTTCTCCTGTTGGATTTCTGGACTGATGTGCTGTACCATCAGGTACAGTAGGTATTGTTTGGCTGTAAACCAAAATTCAAATGATTAACAATGGAAAGTATATCAGAGTATCAAGTTAACCACAGAGAATCATAGAAACACTCAGCAGGTCAGGCATATCTATGGAAAGAGATGTAGAATTTGCATTTCATAATGAAGACCTCTCATTGGATCCTGACTCTAAAAAAGATTCTTTGGCCTAAATGTTAACTATCCCAATAAATTCCAAGTTCTGGAGAGAAATGGTTGAGTCGGAGTCTCTATTAGTGTACTTGAGCAGGAATGGACCTTTTAAAAATGCTATAATAAGCCTGCAACCCTCAGTTTGATGAGCTATTAGGAGACTCAGGAGATTTAACACCAATGATTCTTACAAATTCCTATAGATGTCCTGTGGAGAGCATTCTGACTGGTTGCATCACAGCTAGATACAAGGAGTGCTGCCACAAGAAAGCAGCATTCATTATCTAGGATCCCCACCATCCAGGTCATGCTCTCTTCTCGCTCCTGCCATCAGGAAAGAGATGCATGAGCCTTGGGTCCCACACTGCCAAGTTCAGGATCAGTTGTTACTCTTCAGCCATCAGGGTCCTGAACCAGTGTGGATAATTTCACACACCACAACTGATTCCAAACCGATGACTCACTTTTAAGGACTCTATTTCTGTTTGCAGAGATTGTCTTCTTTTGCAAATTGGTTGTTTGTCAGTTTTTGATTTTGGGTGCTATTTCTTTGATTTACTGTGAATGTCTGCATGAAAATTTATCTCAAGGTAGTATATGGTGACATATATAGTACTTTGACACTAAGTTTACTTTGAGCTTTGAGCCTGACATGGAACCTCTTGTGCCCAGGATCCCAAAAGGCTTCAAAGGGTTATACAAATTCTGCCATGGTGTCTGCAGACTTCAAACTAGCAATACCTTTACCATCATCCTCTGTTTCTTCCAAGAGAAATCAAACTAAAAATAGAACTGAGAAACATAATGTCAGGATGAGCAGTCAGCATTTAAGACTGAGAAGAGGAGCAACTTGTACGCAGAGGAGCACAGGTCCCCCCCCCGCTTTTCGAATGTTCGCTTTATGAAACCTCACTGTTACGAAAGACCTACATTAGTACCCTGTTTTCGCTTTCAGAAGGTGTTTTCACTGTTACGGAAAAAATCAGCGCGCGATAAAAAGCAGCGCGCGCCCCAAGCAGCCGCTCTCCTCCGGATTCGGAATGGCATTGCTTTAACACGTTGCATTGAGCAGCCATTTGCAAGATGAGTTCTGAGGTATTGGAAAAGCCTGAAAGAGCTCATAAGAGTGTTACATTTAGTGTAAAACTAGACATAATTAAGCGTTTTGATCATGGTGAACGAAGTAAGGACAAAGTGAGTTTGACTTGTGGAAGCTGACGAAGATTATGTTGAAGAGGTTTTGGCATCTCGTGACCAAGAACTGATAGATGAAGAGCTGATGCAATTGGAAGAGGAAAAGATAACAATCGAAACCGAATGCAGTAGCGAAATGAACGTGAAGCCACTGCGTGAGATTTTCGCTGCAATGATAAAGTATGACTTCAATTTTGAAAGGGTACATTGGTTTAGGGGATATTTGCAAGATGGTTTCAGTCCTTACAAAGAACTGTATTATAGAAAAATGCGCGAGGCTCAGCAGTCAAGCAAGCCTTCCACATCAGCCACAGCAGACGATGAACCTTGACCTTCCGACATCGAGGCGGGCAGTCATGGGAGAAGATGAGCTGCCTGCTCTAATGGAAACAGATGACGAGATGACACCCCAGTGTCCCACCACCCCAACACCCAGGCCGCGGACAGATGATGCATCAGCCCTGACTAGGAGTTGAGGATGCCATCGTCTACCTGCTGAACCGTGTCTACGCCCACCTGGACAAGCCAGCGAGCACTGTGAGGGTCATGTTTTTTGACTTCTCCAGTGCGTTCAACACCATCCGCCCTGCTCTGCTGGGGGAGAAGCTGACAGCGATGCAGGTGGATGCTTCCCTGGTATCATGGATTCTTGATTACCTGACTGGCAGACCACAGTACGTGTGCTTGCAACACTGTGTGTGCGACAGAGTGATCAGCAGCATTGGGGCTCCACAAGGGACTGTCTTGTCACCCTTTCTCTTCACCATTTACACCTTGGACTTCAACTACTGCATAGAGTCTTGTCATCTTCAGAAGTTTTCGGATGACTCTGCCATAGTTGGATGCATCAGCAAGGGAGATGAGGCTGAGTACAGGGCTACGGTAGGAAACTTTGTCACATGGTGTGAGTAGAATTATCTGCAGCTTAATGTGAAAAAGACTAAGGAGCTGGTGGTAGACCTGAGAAGAGCTAAGGTACCGGTGACCCCTGTTTCCATCCAGGGGGTCAGTGTGGACATGGTGGAGGATTACAAATACCTGGGGGTGTGAATTGACAATAAACTGGACTGGTCAAAGAACGCTGAGGCTGTCTACAAGAAGAGTCAGAGCCGTCTCTATTTCCTGAGGAGACTGAGGTCCTTTAACATCTGCCGGACGATGCTGAGGATATTCTACGAGTCTTTGGTGGCCAGTGCTATCATGTTTGCTGTTGTATGCTGGGGCAGCAGGCTGAGGGTAGTAGACACCAACAGAATCAACAAACTCATTCGAAAGGCCAGTGATGTTGTGGGGATGGAACTAGACTCTCTCACTGTAGTGTCTGAAAAGAGGATGCTGTCCAAGTTGCATGCCATCTTGGTCAATGTCTCCCATCCACTACATAATGTACTGGGTGGGCACAGGAGTACATTCAGCCAGAGACTCATTCCTCCGAGATGCAGCACAGAACGTCATAGGAAGTCATTCCTGCCTGTGGCCATCAAACTTTGCAACTCCTCCCTTGGAGGGTCAGACACCCTGAGCCGATAGGCTGGTCCTGGACTTATTTCATAATTTACTGGCATAATTTACATATTACTATTTAACTATTTATTACTATTTTCTATTACTATTCTATTACTAATTATTATTTCTATGACTATTACTATTTACTATTTACTAATAGTAATATTACTGTTACTATTTATATTACTATTTATTATTTATGGTGCAACTGTAACGAAAACCAATTTCCCCCGGGATCAATAAAGTATGACTATGACTAGATACAGTACCAATTTGCGGAGAATGCAGCAGTAGCTGGGAGACACACCGCACATCTTTAAGAAAAAAGCTGAAATAAACATTCTAATTAATTAGGTACCGCCCCACACGTAAATGTCGGCCCAGATCAGAGGCGATGCAATCGGCAGTCTGCACTGATCTGAGCCGACAAATACGTGTCGGGCGGCACCTAATTAATTAGCATGTTTATTTCGATTTTTTTCTTAAAGATGTGCTGTGTGCCTCCTGGCTACCGCTGGACTCCTGCATGTTTCGCAACAATGTATCAGTTGGCGGCCTGGAGGGTGGGGGCCACTGCACCACCCAACCTGCGACGACTCAGTCTAACACAACATCATCAGTGTGCTCGGCAAGCTGTCTTCCCGATTACGGTAAGTGATACTACACTGTACATACATTATTTCTACTTTATATCGGCTGTGTATTTTTACGTGTTATTTGGTATGATTTGGCAGCTTCATAGCTTAAAGGTTACTGGAGAGCGCTTGCGCCGTGTTTCTGCCAAGAGCGCTTGCGTGAGATTTTCTGCTGAGAGCGCTTGCGTGACATTTTTGCTATGGAGAACAGTGCAGTAATGATTGTGGAAAAGTATTTGTACTTTATATAGGCTGTGTATTAATCATATCATTCCTGCTTTTACTATGTGTTACTGTTATTTTAGGTTTTATGTGTTATTTGGCATGATTTGGTAGGTTATTTTTGGGTCTGCGAACGCTCACAAAATTTTCCCATATAAATAAATGGTAATTGCTTCTTCGCTTTACAACATTTCGGCTTATGAACAGTTTCATAGGAACGCTGTACCTTCGGATGCCGGGGGAAACCTGTATAAATGTTTGAGGTACTCTCAGAGGCTCTGGGTGAGTAGATTCAAGTCTGAAATTGATATATTTTTGGGCTATATATGGATCAGAGGAAATGCAAATTGGCTGAGAAAGTGGAACTGAGGTGGAGAATGGACCATCACAGGCATGGCCTTCTCACTATCGAGGACATCTTCAAGAGTTGGTGCCTCAAGAAGGAAGCATCCATCACTAAGGAATCTCACTATCTAGGACATGTTTTCTTCCTGTTGCCATCATCATGGAAGAGCTGCAGAGGCCTGATTTAACAACAGATTACCCTCCAACATCAGATTACTGCATGATCTATGAACACTACTGTTAGGGTGTATTCTGGGGTTATGCAATGTAGCAAATATTAATTTCAACAGCAACCTGTCTTCTGATCTGAATGTGGACTGTAGATTAAATTTAAAATGCATTTCAGAACAATGGTCTTCCCAGAGCTGCAAATGGGGTTGATTGCAAACCAAGAAACCCCATT
Source organism: Mobula hypostoma (assembly GCF_963921235.1). Lineage (NCBI taxonomy): Eukaryota > Metazoa > Chordata > Chondrichthyes > Myliobatiformes > Myliobatidae > Mobula > Mobula hypostoma. The sequence goes on along the minus strand of NC_086116.1, from coordinate 22,981,210 downwards.
CACTTGAGTTGTCTGCTTAAGCATGAATGCAGCTCAGACACAGAGGTGACCAACACTCATTTTGGGGGTGTTGGTGTGAAGATCTAGATGTTTGAAATTAGGTGCAATTCAAAGGAAACATCGTGAATGCATTGTAACTATAGAAATGGTCCTGTTATTAACTTTGTTCTTTAACATATAAAATGTGATGTAATAATGGGTCAGAAGGCCTTTTCTTCCAGGAGTATCTTGAGTATGATGCCTGCTTGTTGTGCGGAATAAATTGTATATATCACCAGCTTCAGTGACTTTTATGTCATATGTCAGTGCTACTAAATCTGATTCTGACTTTCATGGGAGTAGAAGACCAAAATAATTTATTTAAGAAAACTTTGTGACGAGGAAATCCGCATTCTATATTTTGTCGATTTTAAAAAATTTCTTGTTTTTGCAACTTTGTCCTTTTGTTAAGATCCTGTCAGCCATCGAAAGCAACATATTACACTTAATATATTTAATCTCTCATATGAAATGATGTCTTAACCTTTCACTGGATAAACACTTTAATTATGCTCTTCATTATTGCAATTTATTCCTTTTAAATTCCTGCTGAGTGGATCTCTTCCTTTTTCATTGTTTTCATCATTTCGACATTGTGATGCTCGTGACTGTTCTCATTGTTTGAGATTTGGCCTAAAATTGGGGTTATCTTCACTTTAAACATCTGTTCCTTACTTTTATGTTCTAAGCTTCCAGATAAAGCTTATCTTTAATCGTGTTCTATGACCAATGCTCTTCTTAACTCTACACCAAAGACTCTGATTTCTTTGAACCTTATCATTTCAATATATATTGATTTTCCAATTATTGTTTAGAAAATATCACCAGATTTTTTCTAAATTGAGATTTCATCCCATTTGCTTTTCATGTTGCCTTTGTAATTCATGACATTAACAGAACCCATTCAGTCAATTGTGTCAATGCCAGCCATAAGATAAACAATTTCAATTAATCCTGCTTTTAGCTCCAGGTCTGTAGTCCAATAAGGTCACTATACCAGCTCCTCTACCAGATGTTTACAGCATTCACCTCCCTTTCAGGGAAACACAAACCACTCAGGCTGATTTTATTATACCTTAGCTCCTCTAATCTTCTTACCCTTTATCTATTAACCCTTGATTTTGACCTTCTTAATCAGAGAGATAAGCTGTTCTTGTTTACATCTTGGTTAGATCTCCCCTCAGCTCTATCGTGCCAAAAGCAGTAAACCCAACCTATTCTATTTTGTAAACTATTCTGTATTTCCTCATAACAAATTGTTTCCATTCTTGTGTATACCTTAGCTGAATCCTCTCTGAGCCATTTCATACTTATTGATGGCAATATTGATTTTTCTATTTTGAAAAATTACATTAAAATACTGATTGCTGGCAATACTACAGCTTTGATTGTTCTCATATTTTCTGCATTTACAGAATGACTTCATCTGCATAAACCTTGTTACAATTAACTCCTCCCAAATTTGATGGTCAAGGCACTTCACTGTACTAAATCTTGGTACAAAGAACATTTATTATCAAAGTAATTATGTTGTATACAACCCTGAGATTCAGCTTCTCCACAGAAAGCCACGGGAAAAAAGAAAACCAAGGAACCCGTTCAAGGAAAAGTATCAACCCCCAAGTGGAAAAAAAACAGATCACGCAAACATTAACATAAAAAGAACAAGAAAACACAGAATATATAACACAAAATTGAAAGTGACCAGGCATATTTAGTTCAGCGCAGCATTCATTATCTGCAGGCCATCCTGATTCAAAATCGCTCAAAATAGCAACAAAAAAGGAGCAGCCAAAAACCAGAAAGACATCATAATGTGAACTATAGAGTCTAAGCCACAAACCATATGGATTAAACCTTGCCCAAAATCCAGGACTCCAGCACTATCCTCCGACAGCATCAAGGGAGAGAGAACATCCGGGAGATTCATTGCATTTTTCAAAAGGTGCAACGCAACTTTTCACCTCTTTATGTTTCCAAGTGGTTTCAGTTTACCGTTGCTTTTTGCTCTGCAACAATCTCTTGGCTATGTGGCTGCAACCTCATTAATTAAATGCTTTCTCTTAAATAATGTCACTTCAATTGATTTTGCAAAATCAGCGTGAGGTGCCAGTAGACTGGAAGAGAGTGTATGTTGTGCCTTTATTTAAAAGGGCCACAAAGAAAAACCTGGGAACTATGTAGGTCAGTAAGTCTAAAACCTGTGGTGTGTAAATTAGAGGATTCTGAGGGACAAATGTACACACAAGTGTTAAGGTGGGTTAGTCAGTACCACTTTGTGTGTGGGAGATCATGTTTTACAAATTTGACTGATTTTTGATGTTGTGATCAAGGTTAGTGAGGACAGGAAAGCCGACGTGGTCTGTATTGACTTCAGTAAAGCATTTGAAAAGGTTGCACACAAGTAGGTTGCTGTGGAAGGTTAGATTGCATGGAATCCTGCAATATTTTGCCTTATTAATCTGTGCTTTAATGCAATGCTTAACTTACATTTAAAACACAACAGAAATCTTGAACACAAAGATATAGTAAGGCAAATAGATTTGCATACCATAATGTTCATCCAAACCTTCACATACATAGATACAATTAAAGAATGCCATCCTGGTATTAAGAATAGCAATAGTTTGGACTTTACATAACACTCATAGATGAAAACACAATAGATGAAATATGTTTGATTTTAATTCTGTAAACTTTGAAGAAGAATTCATAAACTATTCAAAATCAGTCCAGAATAGTCATATTGATTACAGTATTTGCCTTTCTAAAAAGAGAAGAGTGAATATGCCCAGATGAAGAATCTGTATTGACTTGAGTATGCCCAGCTGAAGAACCTGTATTGACTTGAATATATCCAGGTGAAGAATCCGTATTGACTTGAATATGTCCAGGTGAAGAACTTGTTTTGACTTGAATATGTCCAGGTGAAGAACCTGTATTGGCTTGAATATTTCCAGGTGAAGAGTCTGTATTGATTTGCTATTTATATGTTGGAAAATTGATAAATTAGTTTACTAATGGCACATATACCAAAGTACAGTGAAATACTTGGTCTGCACCCTATTCCTACAGATCAATTCATTATAACAGTGCACTGAGGTAGCTCAAAATAAAAATGGTAACAGAATGCAGAATGAAGTGTTACAAATACAGAGAAAGTGCAGTTCAGATGGAAAATATTGCAAGGTCATTAGGAGGTAGACTGTGGGGTCAAGAGTCTATCTTGTCATACTGGGGAACTGTTCAGTAGTCTTATAACAGCAGGATAGAAGCTGTCCTTGAGCCTGGTGATATGTGTTTTCAGGCTTTTCTGCATCTTCTGCCCAATTGGGCTGGTGGGTGGGGGGTGGAGGGGTGGAGTGGAGAGAAAAAAGGATGTTTGGGATGGGTGGGATATTTGATTATATTGGCTGCTGTATCAAGGCAATGACTTGTGTCCATGGAAGGGAGGCTGCTTCCCGTGATGTACTGAACTGCGTCCGCAACGCTGTGCAGTTTCTTGAGTCACCGGCAGAGCAGTTGACATACCAAGCCACGCTGCATCTGAATAGGATGCAGTTTATGGTTCATCGATAAAAATTGGTGAGGCACAAAAGAGGACACACCAAATTTCTTCAGCCTCCTGGGGAAGTCGATACATTGGTGGAGCTTTCTTGGCCATGACATTGTGTGATTCATCTAAAAATAAGTGGCTTCCATAAAACACTGATCTCATACTCAGTAGGCATTATTGAGGAATAAGACATAATGTGGTGAATGTGCTTACATGATGACCAATTTTTGTTCATTCTGACAACAGCTGGCAGATGTCACTCTAACAGTTATAATAGGGGCTAGAGACAAGGCAATGCTGCTTGCTCACTTCTGATCTTGAACAAAGTTGCCTGCAAAATCCAGTGATCCTTGTGTTACATGTAAGCAGGAGGTTTGATGAGAAGAACATGAGAGGATAGATGGAAAAGGTACACCAAAAGGAGCTTCAACTTCAAGTAACATCTTCGTTTAGTTGGTTGTGCTGTCACCATTTGAGATGTGAGATTGTGGATCAAGACCTTTTGTTAAGAACACAAAGTTCCAGGGAAGAGGTAGAAGCTACCTCATTAAATATCTTTAAGACACAGTTCGACAGATTTTTGCATAGCAGGGGTGTTTAGGGTTATGAGGAAAATGAATGAATGGACTTTATTTCTTACATCCTGCACATACATGAGGAGTAAAAATCTGCACAGTACATCTTCATCTAAATGTGCAATCATAGTAATTTATAATAAATAGAACAGTCAATGTAACATAGAATACACTAAAATCAGCGTGTGTTAATCAGTCTGATGGCCTGATGGAAGAAGCTGTCCTGGAGCCTGTTGGCTCTGGCTTTTATGCTGTGGTATCGTTTCCTGGATGGTAGCAGCTGGAATTGATTGTGGTTGGGGTGGCTCGGGTCCCCAATGATGTTACAGGCCCCTTTTACACACCTGTCTTTGTAAGTGTCTTGAATCATGGGAGGTTCACAACTACAGATGCGCTGGGCTGTCTGCACCACTCTCTGCTGATTCCTGCCATTAAGGGAGGTACATTTCCCATACCAGGCAGTGATACAGCCAGTCAGGATGCTCTCAGTTGTGCTCCTGTAGAAAATTCTTAGGATTTGGGAGCTGATACCAAACTTGCTCAACCATCTGAGGTGAAAGAGATGCTGTTGTGCCTTTGTCACCACAGAGCTGGTGTGTACAGACCATGTGAGATCCTTGGTGATGTATATGCCAAGGAACTTAAAGCTGTTTACCCTCTCAACCCCAGATCCATTGATGTCAGTAGGGATTAGTCCGTCTCTGTTCCTCCTGTAATACACAACCAGCTCCTTTGTTTTTGCGACATTGAGGGAGAGGTTGTTTTCTTGACACCACTGTGTCAGAGAGATGACTTCTTCCCTGTAGGTCACCCGTTATTGTTTGAGATTAGGGCAATCAATGTAGTGTCATCGGCAAATTTTATTAGCAGATTAGAGCTGTGGGTGGCGAAACAGTCATGGGTATACAGGGAGTAAAGGAGGGGACTTAGTACACAGCCCTGAGGGGCTCCTGTCTTGAGTGTCAGAGGGGTGGAGGTGAGGGAGCCCACTCTTACCACCTGCCAGTGATCTGACAGGAAAAGGCAGGTAGGTGGAACTGAGTCCATGGCCTGGTCAGCCTTGATCTTATTAAATGGCGGAGCAGTTTCAACAGGTCAGGTCGTCTACTCTTGCTTCTAATAAGTAAAGAATTAAAACTCAATCAATAGAGGATTGTTCTAGAACAGAAGAGGTAATGTAATTTCACATATTATTCTTTAGCATTGGGATTGTGATGAAAATGGTGATCCTCATTATGAAATCAAGAACATTTTTTTCTGCTTAAAGCATTTTGGAGGCATAAATTCAAGTTTGTGTGATGCCTAGTGATTCAGGATTTTACCCTGGTATTCATTTGGGTGGCGGAGTGGAGATATGTCTCCATCAAAGGGAGTATAAGGTGCTCCTTCCCTCTGCTAACCTGCAGGTCACCCTTGGGCAAGGTGTAACACCTGCTTAGCCCCCCCTCACCTAATCAGGGTCATACGAAACCATGGTAGCATCTGTTGCATATCACAAATCCTTGTTATGTGACCACTGATGCCAGGCAGACAATCTCTGAAGAGTATTGATAATCATTGGGTTACCCATCTTGTAAAGGCCCCTCCCAGGCAATGCTAAACCACTTCTGTAGAAAAATCTGCCAAGAACAATCATGGTCAAGGAAAAACCATGATCATGTACATCATATGACACAGCACATAACGAATGAACGATTCATTGATAGAATAATTCATGTGCAATAGTTAATTTAAGGCCATATAAAGCGTAAAGGATATTAATTTGTGAATGCTGCAATGATCCCTCTACCAAAATTTTCCAACTATTCAATATTACTTCTGGGATAGAGATGTAAATGAGCTCAAGCAGTCTACCTATTTATTATATTCTCTCCTAAAGCTCAGCCTTCCACACAAAAATACTTCCAGTACATGAAACCATATGGTTTATCCAGTACCGAAGAAGGGTCTTGGCCTGAAACGTCGACTGTTGATTCATTTCCATAGGTGCTGACTGACCTGCTGAGTTCCTCCAGCATTTTGTGTGTGTTGCTCTGGATTATTCTTGTGTGATTGTAAATGTGTTCTGTTCCTAAGGAGATGATTATCCATCTTATTGAAAAACAATATGAACCATAGAAAAGCTGCATTTTCTAGGTTATTTTCACCCAGAAAATGGGATGGTGTTACAAAATAAAAGCAGAAACTTGTGAGGGAGTATGGTATCTTCATTGCTGAGATGAAGCTGTTGAAGGAAAGAATGACAAGCCGTTAAAGGCCAATTTATACTTCTGCATCAAATCTCTGCCCTAGGTATGTAACTACGCGTCACAGTGACGCAGACCGCAACAACTGTGATTGGTAGCATCGCATTTCCTCCTACGCATTTCCGGTTGCTTCTGAACGATGAAGCGAATCGTCAAATCTACCTGCTGACATCCGAAAATATTTGAAATGCATTTCCTCATCCATGTCTCTCAGTGGCCGGACAAGCACAGAAAATTCACCCTCCTTCTGCCTGAATCCGTTCAATGGTAGTACACACCATTTCCTCCAATGTCTTCTCTCTTTTCTGCATTGCAGTAATTTCAATAAAAGTAACTCTTGTTCAACATTTATTAGCTTCAACTCCAACACGATGCGCTCAGTTTTGTCGCCATTGTTTAAAGTCCACAAAGAAACTCAACACAGTGGCATAGAAACCCCACCGCCAACTAGCGTTTTGGCGGTGAATTGCAGAGCGATGCAGATGCACCAGTGCACAGGTATAAATGCTCACTACGGTGTAGAGCCTATGCAGAAGTATAAATCAGCCTTAAGTGTATACTCGTAGGAAGAAAGATTGACTGTCGTGCAGGCCAGAGAGGCTGTATTGTGAGCTCTATAAAGAAAATCAGTGCCTTTAACCAAAAGTGCAATTTTGTCTGTTTTCTATTGAATTTGATTATAGAGCCATTCCCAAAGGTAGAAATGCTTAAAATGTAATAAAGAACTTGCTGTATCAAATTGTACAAAGGTTGATGGAAGGATAAATGGCATGAACACAATATATTGCTTGGCCTAAGGTCAGCCTGTAGAACAGAAAAGGCCTTATTGTTCAATTAGTGTTGCTGAGCCATTCAATAACTAAAAGGATTAAGGAATGATATCCCATCAGTAACTTGTACACGAGTGGTCAATGCAGAAAAGGCGTGTAAGGAGTTACGGCCAATTTGCTCATTAAGGACTATTTGCAGAACCTGACATCTGATTTCAAGAGAGGTTGATAATACGTGTGGCAAGTTGGAAGATTTGGAAAAGATTGGTGGTAAGAGGAGTGCTTCGTCAAATAAGTGTGTCACATCCTTTTGAACTCGAAATGAGTCAGCGTCCAGCTTTTTTATTAAACAAGAAAGATCAAATGTGACTATTTCAATGTATAATCAAGGAGCTTTAGCCACATGGGTTGTCTGCAATGACTTAGACAAATGAATTATTCTGAAGTAATGCACTGAAGATGATGTGTGAGGTTTTACTGGGGGAAGTAATGGCACAAAACGAATCAGCTTCTGTGCGAATATATTAATGACAAACAGTAAACATTCATTCTCTCCACAACTGGCATATGGTCACTGCGGTGGGAGCATTTGCAAACAGCACAACGGTATTTGTCCAGACTTTTCTGACAGCACCTCTCAGGCCCTCAACCTCCAGTAGTAAGAAGGGAAAGAGCAGCACCTCTGCCTATACGGACTTCATTAAAACAGCTGTAGGCAAGGGTGTCTCCACAGAAGCCCTGAGATCCAAAATCTGCTAAGAGCCAGATCAGAGGAATTCAAGTCTGGTGACCAAGAGAAGTTACAAGAGGTCCAGGTACAATCACCAGAAAGCCATTTAATGAGCAAAGTGTTAATTCCAGACCAAACTTGAATCAACAAAGGATGCTTGACAGTTGCTTCAGGGCAATGATGCATACATCAGGATGCTCTTTATCGACTACAACTCAGCATTCAATATCACCATCCCCTTAGAACTGTTCAACAAGCTCCAAGACCTTGGCCTCAATAGCTTGTTTTGCAATCAGATCCTCGATTTCCTCACTTGCAGACCCCAGTCAGTTCAGGTTGACAACAACATTAACTCCACAAACTCAGTCAGCACCGGTGCACTATAACAGTGGTGCACCTAATTAATTAGCTTGTTTATTTCAGCTTTTTTCTTAAAGATGTGCTGGGTGAGTCCTGGCTACCGCTGCACCACTGCATTCTTCGCGGCCCGGTAGCGGTCTGCAGCCCGGAGGTTGGGGACCACTGCACTATAAGGCTGTCTGCTTATCCCCCTGCGCTACTTGCTTTACATTTATAACTGTGCTAAGCACAGCTCCAAGACCATTTTCAAGTTTGCTGATGAAACCACTATGTAGGCTGAATCAAAGGTGGTGATGAATCAGCATATTGAAGGGAGATTGAAAATCAGACTGAGTGGTGTCATAACAACATCCTCTTGCTCAATGTCAGCAAGACCAAAGACTTGATTATAGACTTCAGGAGGAAGAAAGCGGACGTCCATGACCCAGACCTCATTAGAGGATCAGAGGAGGAGAAGTTTAGTAACTTTAAATTCCCCAGTGTTGTCATTTCATAGGACCTGTCCTGGCCTCTGCATGTGAGTACAATTACAAAGAAAGCACATCAGCACTTCTACTTCCTCCGGAGTTTGCGGAGCTTTGCTATGACATCTCAATCATTGACAAATTTCTATAGTTGTGTGGTAGAAAGTATATTCACAGGCTGCATCACACCTGGTATGGAAATACCAGTGCTCTTGACCAGAAAAGCCTACAAAAAGCAGTGGATATGGCCCAGTCCATCACCGGTAAAGGCCTCCCCAAACATTGAGCACATCTATATGAAACTCTATCGCAGGAAAGCAGCATCCGTCAACAGAGATCCCAAGCCACTCAGGACATGCTCCCTTCTCACCGCTACCATCAGATAGAAGGAGCAGGAGCCTCAGGACTCACCCCACCAGGTTCAGGAACAGCTCTACCTCTCAACCATCTGCTCTTGAACCAAAGGGTATAACTTTACTCAGCTTCACTTGCCTCATCATTGAAATGTTTCCACAATCTATTGACTCGTTTTCAAGGACATTTCATCTCATGTTCTCAATATTTATTGCTTATTTATTTATTCATTATTATTTCTTCATTTTATATTTACACAGTTTATTGTCTTCTGCACTCCGGTTGAGCACCCTAGTTGGGCTGTATCTCATTGATTCTGTAAATGTAATTATTCTATAGATTTCTTGAGAATGCCCACAAGAAATTGAAACTCATACAGTGACATTTATGTAATTTGATAATAAAATTTACTTTGAACTTTGTATTTTCAATTCCAAGCTGCTGCACCTCATGGACTTAGAAACATTCCTTCCTCATCATTAGATCTCAGTTCTATAACTTCCTCCCCACCAGCACAGTGGTAGGTCTTTTGGCAGTAAGAGTACACCAGTTCAAGAAGACAGCTCATTACAGCTTCAATAGGACAATCTGAATGGGCAATAAATAAATCAGAATCAGGTCTAATATCACCAGCATATGTCATGAAATTGGTTGTTTTGTGGCAGCAGTACATTGCAATATATAATAATAAAAATAATAATAACGGTATAGATTGCAATAAGAAATATTTATTAAAAATAAGTCAAATAGATAATGCAAAAAGAGATCAAAAATTAATGAGGTAGTGTATATGGGTTTATCAGGAGTGCTGTGCATGCGGGGCCCTTAGTATTATTAAGGATCCCACCCATCCATTTAGCAAACCCCTTTGACTTTCTACCATCAGGCAGGAGACTATGATGCATAAATGCAAGAATGGTCAAGATGAGAAACTTTTTCCCTCCCCAGGCTGTCAGACTTCTGAACTCCCTGCCGCATTGTATTGAAAGTGTCACTGGTTAATCCGTACCTTGCAATATCTAATATTAATGTACTTCTGTTTGTTATTTATGTGTGATTCATCTGTAGATTTTATCCTTACCTTCGTATGTTATTATGTGTTATGTGTACTATTACGCTTTACACCCTGGTTTGGAGAAATGTCTCGTTTCTATATACATTACGTGGTTATATACATGTATATAGTTAAATGACAATAAACTTGACTTGACTTATTGTCCATTCAGAAACCTGATGGCAGAGAGGAAGAGCTGTTTCTGAAACACCGAGTGTGTGCCTTCAGGCTCCTGAACCTCCTTGATGGTTGCATTGAGAAGAGGGCATGTCCTGTATGGTGGGGGTCCTTAATGATAGATGCTGCCTCTTTGAGGCATCGCCTTTGGAAGATATCCTGGATGCGGGGAAGGCTGGTGCCCATGATGGAGCTGGCTGAGTTTCCAAACTTCTGTCGCTTTTCCTGATCCTGTCAGGTGGATCCTGGAAACCAGCCAGTGATGCAACCAGTTAGAATGCTGTCCACAGTAAATCTGTAGAAATTTGTAAGAGTACTTGGTAACGTACCAAGTCTCCTCAAACTTCTGGTGAAATATAGCCACTGTTGCGCCTTCTTTGTAATTGCATCGATGTGTTGGGCTTTCAGAATGCTGTCTTTGCCATTGATGTCCACTCCAGAAAAATTAATAAAGAAATTTAACAGAATGACTAAAGTCATTATACCAGGAAAAGAAGAGAAGCAAATGATGATGTTATAGCCAGAAGATATCTGGGAAAGTATGTTATAAATAATCTAGTAATGATTTACTGTGTATCATATATAATATCATATATAATTGCCCAAGGCCATGTAAAGTAATATTAAAATGATTAACTTTTTGACATGTATTGAGAAAATCCATAACAAAGGCCACTTGGCTGACTGCAGGGTGGGTGGAATGCAAAATGACTTCCATATTTTACTCATCATAGCTCCAGCACTTCAGAAGTAGCTATAAAGAGGCCACAGTTTATGAAGTTAACTTAATCCTTTATATACGTCATTCAAACTACCTTGTAGAGGAAATCTGCAATGGTCTTTACCTCAAAATGATGTTGATTGAGGATGAGCCAAATGGAAAGTTTAAAAACTGACGATTTCTATTAAGCAATGTTTTGCAACTGTGCCAAGTAGATTCATTGAGGAACAAGTGACTTATCCAACTTGTGGATTACCAGTTTAATTTTATCACCATTAGTAATGTACCTTGCATTTCCTGCCTAATGGCGTAAAAGGAGGCCTGTTGAGTATGGCCGTTTTCAGACTAATTCCATCAAACCTTTCCCCCCAATTATTTATCTGTAATCTTTTTTTCTCTCTTTCCATCTCCCCTCTTATTTTTAAGATTTTTCTTCTCTGTTAACCTGTAGTTAAGGTAATTTACAGTAGCTACAGTGGCAATTGGTGTCTTTGCTTGTCTTTGAGATGTGGAAGGGAAAACTTCCTGTAGAAACCTGTTCAGACGCAAGGAGAACCTGTGAACTTCACACAGACAGAACTGGAGGCTATTGTGGTTTGTGCTGTAGCTTTCCTTCATCTGAAAGTGTGGCAGGAATGCTGCAAACACTGAGACATGCGTATATGAGCATTTGTGGAGGTTAACTGTAACTGCCTGGAGCTTGTGTTCATTAATAACTGAAGCATAATGAAAAATGTTTCCATGCCACCAGCACCGGGAAACTGTTGAACCAAATGTCTTAACTTCACTTTTTTAAATGTGTTCTGATGCTGCAGAAAGAAAGTTTAACTTGTGGAAATGGTTTACAGTCGTTATGACTACAGCAAACCATAGAAGCATCATTAGTTATTGTTATGGTGTATTCTGAACCTTAGTACTAATTTTCTCTGTATGAAATAATATAACTTCTGTTTCTGGTAGCTGGAGTTTTAGGCTCCATTAACAAAAGAAAAATCTTGGGATTTAATTAATTGACTTATCAAAATCAATAACTAATTCTATACCACATTGCACTTGGCTGGATGTTGGTCTCTTTTTTGCCACAACAAGGTACACTCAGTGGCCACTTTATTAGGTACCTCTTGTTCATATTCTTTTGCTGCTGTCATCCAACCATTTCAAGGTTCGACATGTTTGTTCAGAGATGCTGTCCTGCACACCACTGTTGGTTCCTGTCAGCCTGAACCAATCTGGCCATTCTTGTCTGACCTCTCTCTTTAACAAGGTGTTTTTGCCCACAGAACTGCTGCTCACTGGATATTTTTGTTTCTCGACCATTCCCTGTAAACTCTACAGACTGTTGTGCATGAAAATCTCACGAGATCAGCAGTTTGTGAGAGCTCAACTGCCCGTTTGGCACCAAAAATTATTCCACGGACAAAGTTACTTAGGTCACATTTCTTCCCCATTCTGATGTTTGGTGTGAACAACTGAATCTCTTGTACATGTCTGCTTTCTTGTATGTATTGAAGTTTCACATGATTGGCTGATCGGACATTTGTGTTAACAAGCAGCTGTACAGGTGTACCTAATAAAGTGGCCACTGATTGTTTATTGTACACTTTTGCAAACTTCAGGTGCCCGAGAAAGTAGATATGAGAAGTATGAAATGGGTTCTAATGAGGTGTATTAACTCAGTGCCAAGAAAATTTAAAGTTGTTTTTGAGAAATTGCATTCCGGAATTGTCATTATTACAGACGAACAATTTCTAGATGGATTTATTGATAGAAAATTGTCATTAGAAGCCCAAATTTCACATTCAACAACAACGTGAATGGATTTTGATCTTGAGATGCGGACATACCTGCAAAACTGTGACATATTCCCATTTGTAATTTTAACAGAGTAGATTGCTGTGGTACGTAAAGAGGTAAGCATGCTAATTTGGAATTAACTGGACATAGGGTATTTCCTTCCACAGGGAACCGTACGTAGTGAACCAATTAGTCACTTTTACTGGTGATACCTGAGTTATCCTAACTTTGTGTTAATCACTTGCTAAGCTACATTTACATTAGTGTGCTTTTTGTTCCTTCTTCCTCTGAAGGGGCTTTGAGTTGCAACAGGGATGATTCCAGTTCTTAGAACCATTGTCCAGGGTGTGAAATTGACAAAGCTGCACTTATTTTCATTCAAGGAACGAAAATTGAGAAATGATACCATCCTTGTCTTTAAAACGCCAAGAGGCAAAGATAATGTAGATGCAAACTGACTAATTAATTTGCCAGTAAGAACAGTACTTGATGGGATGACCATAAAATTAATTGGTCTCTAGTGAGAACAGCCTTTAAAATAAATAATTCCCCTAAATCAGTGGACAAAAGAATAGGCAAAGGTGAAGCCAGTTACTTGATCGTTCAAATTAATTGTGCAGAAGCAAGATTGAAGGTCACCAAAGTGAATAACGTTTAACAAACTTGATAAAGTATCATGATTTCCTGACCTGCTGACTTCAACATGTCAACAAAGAAAGCTATGGACAAAGAGAAAGATTCCAATTTTCCTTGATTAGCTTTCTGGGTAAAGGATATTCACACTCTGCAAATAAGCTGTGGAAGAAACAGAATTAACTTATAAAAGACGTTTCATATTTTCAAGTTCCTTGTGCATTCATTAACATTTTTGAAGCCAATTTTGTGGATATTGTGAATCTTTCTTGCAAGTAAAACAATCTGAATGGTAATTGAAATGATTTTTCTATATATTCCCCACACCCCTTTCTTTCAATGTTTTCAGCAACCCCTATCTATATCTGAGGCACTTGTAGCCTTCTGTTCGCTGTGGATTTGCATTTGTTTTGTTCCAGAAACCAATAATTTAAAAATCTGATGTTATGATTGTGAAGTGAGGAAAGATATATTGGAGCATAACAACATCTAGTCTCTTGTGTCTCCAAGGTATTTTGGTGAGTGGGATGAAAGAAGCATTTAAACAAATTAAGTTATTCCTCCACCACCACTCCAGTGTTGTGACCTGTGTTTCCATCTGTAACACAGTCATATTCCTGTCCGCTCTAGTAACATCAGAACAAAAATTTAGATTGACATTTCATTGCAGAACTGAGAGAGTATTGGCAAAGTTGGAGAAGCTGCCTGTGGAAACACAGAATGAGAACAGTACAGCACAGGAACAGGCCCTTTGGCTCACAATGTTGTCCTGAACCAATTAAACTATTAATCGAATGGCCAATTTATCTGATCCCCTCTGCCTATACAATGTCCATATCCTTCCATTTTCCTCACATTAATGCGCCTATCTAAACATCTCTTAAAAGTCTCTAATTTATCTCCCACCACCACAGGCAATTCATTCTAGGCACCCATCACTCTCTGTATTTTTTAAAAAAAAGCTTGCCTCTCACATCTCCTTTGAAAATACTCCCTCTCACTTTAAATGCATGCCTTCTGGTATTAGACATTTCACTTCTGGGGGAAAAAAAGATACTGTTTGTCTACTCTATCTATGCCTCTCATAATCTTATAAACCTGTCACATCTCCCCTCAGCCTCTGGCGCTCCAGAGAAAACAGCTCACGTTTGTCCAACCTCTTAAAGAAATAAATCAGGACTATCAGGTGGATGCAAAAGGTTACTGAAGTCATTATTTCAAACAGTGAAGGGACTGCTGCTTCTTTGTTAGAGGAGCATAACAACATGATGCACACTCAAGGTTGGAGGAGCAACACCTCATATTCTGTCAGGGTAGTCTCCAACTTGAGGGCATGTACATCGGTTTCTCTAACAAATAATTTCTCCCCCTCCCCCTCCCCCTTCTCTCTTTGATCCATTCCCCTTTCTGGCTGTCCTCTAACCCCTTCTTTTCTACTCACACGCCCATCATTTCCCTCTGGTGCCTCTCCTCCATCACATTCTCCCATGGTACATTGTCCTCTTCAGCCCTTTACTTCTTCCACCTATCTCTCCCCCCGCTTCTTATTTCATCTTGCAATTCCCCACCCATGACCTTCCCTTCCCCCTCACCTGGTTTCATCTATCATCTGGCAGATTGCACTCCTTGCCCTCCCCAACCCTCATCTTCTTATTTTATTGTCTTCTTCCCCCTTCCTTTCCAGTTCTGATGAAGGATCTCAGCCCAAAATGTTTTCCATAAACGCTGCTTGGCCTGCTGAGTTCCTCCAGCGTTTCACCTGTATTCCCCAAGATTTCCAGCATCTCCTGTTTTTAAAAATGCTTTGAATTCTTCCCATTAGTTCCTCTTTAAATGCCGAATATACAAGAAGATTGCATTGCAGAGATCTGTATTATTGTTGAGTTAAGAGTCTGAATGTTGCTGATGTTGGAGTGTCAATAACAAATTACTGAGTTGCAGTGAAAGCAAGTTCTGTAATGAAGCTTTCCCTAGTTCCGCAAGGAGTACTTTAATAAGGGTCATCAGACTATGGTTTTCAGGTGTCCTTCCAAAAACATAAGATACCATGTTGCATTACAATAAACCTGCAGTGTTAAAATACCACTTGACTCTGCAAGTCAAAATATTACTTTAATTAAAATTGTTTTTGTATCCAATGCTTTCACAGTATAAATAAAACAAAATGACTGGAGCAACAGAATTAACTGCAGGTTTTCTTTGTATCTATAAAATATATAAACTACACTTCCTGTGGCTCAAGGACTTTCATTCCTTGTGATTTTCCTTGCTTTTGTTTCACAATTCTTTCTATAGTTCCAATTGTTCCATTTAATATCAGAGAATGCATACAATATACAACCTGAAATTCTTCTCCTCGTAAGACATCCATGAAAGCAGAGCAGTGACAATAAAAACATTAGAACTCAAAGGCCCCCAACCCCATGCACAAGCAGCAGCAAAGCATCAATCCTCCACCTTCTCCACTTATTTCAGCAAAATGCATCAGCACCCATCACCACCACCCACCAAGCAAGCAGTAGTGAAGCAGCCAAGAGAAACCATAACTTGCAGTACAACAAAAACTAACTGTCCACCTGACAATTTGACATGCTACAAGCTCTCTCTCTCCCCCCGTCTCTCTCCCTCCCTCTCTCTCTCCCCCTCTCTCTTTCTCCCCCTCTCTTTCTCCCCCTCTCTCTCCCCACTCTCCCCTCTCTCACTTCTCCCTCTCTCTCTCCCCCTCCCCTCTCTCTCTCCCCTCTCTCTCTCCCCTCTCTCTCTCTCCCTCTCTCTCCCCCTCTCTTTCTCCCCCACTCTCCCCTCTCTCACTCCTCCCTCTCTCTCTCCCCCCTCTCTCTCCCCCTCTCTCTCCCCCTCTCCCTCCCTCTCTCTTCCCCCTCTCTCTCCCCCCCCTCTCTTCCCCCCTCTCTCTTCCTCCTCTCTCTCTTCCCCCTCTCTCTCTTCCCCCTCTCTCTTCCCCCTCTCTCTCTCTTCCCCTCTGTCTCTTCTCTCTCTCTTCCCTCTCTCTCTTCCCCCTCTCCCCCCTCTCTCCCCTCCTCTCTCCCCCCCTCCCTCTCTCTCTTAGAAGGCAAAGAGAGGTGTCACACAGCGAGAGGGGAGACCAAAAAAAAACAAAACAATGAAGTCTTTCACTTTTCTGCTCAGTTATTTTTGCAGTATTTGATTGATGTTTTTGATGTGATGTCTGCGATTATTTCTCAGACTCTTGTCTATTCTCTCCTCTGAATGTTTCTGAATTTCTCTGCATGGATCTCAACAAAGTTCTGTTGCTCAAACTTTCAGTCTCTTTTCAATGTGGCTCAAAATTTAACCCCCAAATCAATAAAAATTATCTGCAAATGTTGAACCAACCTAGACAAGCTTCTGCACAGGAATACATGCGTGGAAATGGCATTGCCACGGTTTCATGATTTCAAAACCAGCATTTTGGATCATGTCCAATCCTGGTAAACGGAGAGGAGTAATTTAATACTAATTGACAAAGGGAAGGCTTTGCAGACAACTCCATAGATTATGCTGGTGCAATCCAACCTTTCGGTGCACCAGACAAGGATAAAGCACTTGTAACTATTTTTGGTCAGTTGTGTAAAGTGAATGTGTTATGTTTTGTAACTCTAGAAACTAATCAAAAGCAAAACACAGGAGTTGGGAAACAGGTCTACTTCTTCAGTGACGTGGTGGTGCAATGAAGTGTGCCTTTATTATAACCCATAATGAATTCTGTAAACAACCAAAGAATGCTTATTCAAACTATTTATTTACAATATACACAAATATCACTGAAATATTAAAAACACTACACTCCTCCCTGCTTATACACAGTATTCCATATATAGAACTACTACTTAGGTCTAAAGATTTAATGGCTGTGGAGGATTTCTTATTCATGTGGGATAATGTCCTTTCTGACAAGAAAGTCGCTCTGCTTCGCAGGTGAGACTAATGGTTTTGAAACAATCTCTCATTCTGGGGCCTACTCTGTGCTCTGAACCCATAATCTTTTAATCTTTTTAACGTTCTTTTGAGGTGTTGGAGATGTTCCTTGTCATCCTCACTGGTTACAATGATGTCATCCAGGTAACACTGAGGGCCTGGGCAGCCTTGCAGCAGCTGTTCCATGGCTTTCTGCCAAAGTGAGGGGCAGATGCTAGTCCAAAAATAAGCCTATTATAGAGATAAGGCCCTTTGTGAGTGTCTGTGGTGAGAAACACCTTGGACTCTTCTTCTGTCTGTAGGTAGGCCTCAGTTAAGTCCACTTTGTTGGTGTTTCCCTCCAAAGTTCAAAGTAAAATTTATGATCAGAGTGCATACATGTTAGCACATACAACCCTGAGGTTCTTTTTCTATGGGCATACTTAACAAATCCATAAAACAGTGACTGTAAACTCTAAACATCAGGAACTGTTAGCTGTAAACAAACTGTGCAAATGCAGATATAAATAAAAAGCAATAAATAACAAAAATGAAATAATAATATAGGAGTCCTTTAAGGAGTGTAGCTGTCCCCTTTTGTTCAAGAGCCTGATGGTTGAGGGGTAGTAACTTTTCTTAAACCTGGTGGTGCGAGTCCTGAGGCTCTTGTACCTTCTACCTGATGGCAGCAGTGAGAAAAGAGCATGGCCTGTGTGGTGAGGATCTTTGATGATGGATGCTGCTTTTCTACGGCAACATTTCATGTAGATGTGCTCAATGGTTATGAGGGTTTTACCCGTGATGTACTGGGCCGAACCCACTACCTTTTGGAGGATTTTCCACTCAGTGGTGTTCCCATATTAGGTTGTAATGCAGCCAGTGAGCGCACTTTCCACCACACATCTATAGAAGTTTACCAAGGATTTCGATGAAATGCCAAACCTCTGCAGACTCCTGAGAAAGTAGGGGTACGCTCGTGCTATCTTCACAATAATGTATATATGATGAGTCCAGGACAGGTCCACTGAGATAGTGACAGCCAGGAATTTAAAGTTTCTGACCCTTTCCACCTCTGGTCCTCTGATGATTACTGGCTCACGGACCTCTGGTTTCCCTCTCCTGAAGTCTACAATCAGTTCCTTGGACATTGAGATTGAGTGAGATGTTGTTGTTATTACTGCACTTGTAAGCTGATTCACCGCCACCTTTGATACAGCTTCAAATGGAGGTAGTCATCTTGGATTCACTTCAAAACTTTCTCATCACCACTGTTATGTTTGTATCCCTAGAAACAAATTGAAAGTATAACACAGGACCAGGGAAATTCGACTAATTAGTTTTGCTTCTTCATGATGTGGTGGCGTCATGACGTATGCCATTCACGTACTTTTACATATAATCTGTAAACAAACAATGAATACTTAATCAAACAATATATATATACACTATTGCTCAAATACTACTGAAATATTAAATAGACTACAGAATGATGCACCTCAACCGCTTTCAGAGAGAGGTCCCATGTATTACTGAAGCCAGTCTTTAGACAATTTGATTAATTCCACATGTTTACGGTGATGGTTCTATTAACAGCAAAAGCTTTGACTCCAGCCGTTTTCCAGTCATTGTGCTGAAGACTTGCTAACCACATGCATATTTGGGTGGTTCCCGTGCTGTTCCAGCAGTGGCTCCCCACTGGCATTGTGGAATGTTTGCCTGGGGAATTGCCTAAAAAAACTGGGAAAGTCAATTTCACCAAATTGCTGCCTCGTCATTCCACCCTGATTAGCAAATTATTAGAAAGTGTTGGCAAAGTTGCTATAATTATGAGTTTACCTACCCATTACATCTTTGGATTGTGGGAAGAAACTGGGGGACCTGGAGAAAACGCACGCATTCCACAGGGATGACATACAGAGACTCCTTAAAGAAGATGCCGGGATTGAACTCCGAGGTGTAGTGGCATCTTGTTTACTGTTACGCTACTAGGGGGTAATTCATGCAATAGAACACTTAGACCCCTCTTGGCTCTGCTCATTTGTTGTTTCTTTCATGTAGATAATTACCTGCACAAGGTCACACTTCTCCACATAAAACCCCCCATTTGCCAGGTTTTCACCCAGTCACTCCATCTGTGTATCCCACTGCCGAAGCAGAGCAAGCAGGACAATAGGACATTTGGATTGACAAATTTTGACAGACAACTTGCATTGGAAGCCAACAAAAGATTGGTCAGAATGGGAGGGGAATGTAGAATTAAACTGGCATGTGACTGGAAGCTCAATAGCATGCTTATGGTCTGAACAGAAATATTCTGCAGGCTGCCACCTGATCAGTGATTGGTTTCCCTGATGCAGAGAATGTGAAACTATAATTTGAACATTGAAGGCTGTGTGTGAGAAGTGAGGATGAAGTGCTACTTCATCTGGGAAGACTGTTTACTTACTTACTAGCCATTACACCGCCGGCGTTCAGGGCAGCAATGAAGGTCCTCCATCTCTGGTCGTGCTCAAAGCTTCCTTTGTCATGTCGGTAGCTTCCTTTCGGTTTTCACTATTGTCAGTCATGCAAGACATGGGTAATAGCTTTTACTTATCTGTGTTACGTTTTGTTGATGCTATTCATTACTTTACTAAGGACTTATACTTGATACTTATACTTTATTGTCACCAAACAATTGATACTAGAACGTACAATCACCACAGCGATATTTGATTCTGCGCTTCCCACGCCCTGGTGTACAAATCGATAGTAAATATTAAAGATTTAAAATATAAATCATAAATAGAAAATAGAAAATGGAAAGTAAGGTAGTGCAAAAAAAACCGAGAGGCAGATCCGGACATTTGGAGGATATGGCCCTCCATTTGGAGGTATAGTTCCAAATGATTTTTGACTATTTTTCAGCTTACGGATAAAATCATCTTGAGGGCATGTGTAAAAACAGAATCCATTTGTTACCTGGACACAGCCTATATTGACCAGGGAAAAGGTAATACTTGAGCTGGTATTTCACTGTTTGCAGTTCAACGGGAGAAGGGAGTATTTGGTCGAGAAGTAAAAAGCAAGTCAGAAGGTCGATAGGAATTGAATAGGGAAGATGTGCCTGATGGTTGAATCTTGTTGCAGGTGGCAAAGGTCCGGGAGGTTGGTTCCTGAATGTTCAAACTGATGGGGTGCAATTTGAGAATAAAGGATGCCTCGAGTGCAGAAAATATAAACAACTGAAACATTGAATACTTTCACAAAAAAAAACACAACCAAAATAAAATACTGGAATAACTCAGCAGGTCAGGCAGCATCTATGGAAATTAATAAACAGTCGATGTTTCGGTCCGAGGCCCTTCATTTGTTGTTTAAGCTCTGGTTTATTTTGTGATGCATTCATTCAACCAGCCAACAGGATAATCCTTAGATATTGCCCTTATCCATATATTGACTTGGTCAGTGCCGAGTTTAGAAAGTCATTAGATATTTGCTTGTT
The DNA here is from genome assembly GCF_963921235.1 of Mobula hypostoma. NCBI lineage: Eukaryota > Metazoa > Chordata > Chondrichthyes > Myliobatiformes > Myliobatidae > Mobula > Mobula hypostoma. The sequence continues at coordinate 22,960,338 of NC_086116.1, read as the reverse complement.
CAAAATTATTTTTCAGGTGGCTACAGAATTGAATACTGTTAAGTTTGGAAAAACTAATCAGGACATTTGAGACTAGTATTTAACAAAGATTGCTGTCTAATCTATTACAGTTCAGCAGCTGTTTTTTAAGAATAGAAGGCACTATAGAAATGTTATGCTCTGATCCCATGCGACTGTTTCCAGAGGCACTGAAGTGGAAACAAGTTGGGTGGTTCAGGTACTGCAGATGATATTAATATTCCAGTAAAAGATCCTCTGTATTAGAAAACACATGCATATTAGCAAATTAAAGGATAAAGCAAAGTATAAAGATTAATATTGCCCAACGTAAGTGTACACACAGGTTAGCGAGGAAATATATTTCATCTTTTGACATTTTATTGTTAGATTTATGGTGGTTTCATAATAATAGAGGGAAAGGATTTTTTTTAAATCTTGAACTCTGCACAAGGAAAGAGTACAGGAGTTTCAAGAAACACTTAGCAGTGGGAATAGGAGTTTGGAAACCAAATAGCATTTACATTTTGGCATTTAAAGTGGAAAGTGATGCCCTGGAGAAATGATCATATGATCTGGCAGAGCTGAACAGATAAAATAGATGTGAGTTTGTTCATGATGGAACTAAATAGAGGAACACCTTCCAAAGCCAGTTTTTCAGATTTGGTTGCTATTACATGCATAGTTTTATAATACTTATCTAATTTCCACTGAATGCTGAATGAAAAATTTGGGGTGCCACTGTGGCGTAGCAGTTAGCATGACCCTATTACAGCTCAGGGCTTTGGAGTCAGGAGCTCAGTTCCAGCGTCCTCCATAAGAAAGTTTGTATGTTCTTCCCATGTGCATATGGGTTTCCGTGAAGTGCTCCGGATTTCTTCCACAGTCCAGAGACATACTGGTTAGTAGATCAATTGGTCATTGTAAGTTGTCCTGAGGGTTATATCGCCAGGTTGTTGGGTGGTGTGGCTTGGTTGGTCTGAAGGATCTGTTCCACTCTTTATCACTAACTAAAAAATATTAAAAAAAAGAAATAGAATCAAAGCATACATTAAAAACTTTAAATATCAATATGGAACACTCTAAATTGCATCTGGTTTTAGCAATTTTGCTCTACCTTCTGGTAACCTTATATAATGTGATTAGATGGCAATCAATGCCACTTCTATTTGATTTAAAAATACTTTATGGGCTCAGTATTATTGCAGATTGTATTGCGTATGGGATTGAATTTAATAAATGATTGTAACATTACTTCATCAGAAAGTTCAGCCTTTATTTTTGTATTCCCTTTCAGCATTTGGCGGGGACCCAACGTAAACTGTACAGATACTTGTGGTTACACAGCCTTACATCATGCGGCTTTGAACGGACACAAGTAAGTGATGGAAAATACACTTTTTAAAATGATAGTAATGGACCTAAATAAACACAATAGAATATTTTTGTGAATTTTCTCCTCTTAAAATAAAAGATGGGGTTCTTCTTCACAGTCTTGTGAACATCACAATGTAGAAAATATTTCTGTTCTTGGTCAGCAGACCTGAGTGTATTCTTGAGTTAATAACTCATCACTATCAGATGAGTCGCAGTATCAGATCAAAAACCCCAGTGAACTGTACCTCTATATTATTTTTAAAAGAATCAAGTTTAATATCACCGGCATATGTTGTGAAATTTGTTGACTTTACAGCAGCAGTACAATGAAATACATAACAATTGAAAAAAGATGTGAATTACAGTAAGCATGTGTGCATACATATAAAATAGTTAAATTAAATAAGTAATACAAAAGTAAAAATAAAAGTAATAGTGAGGTACTGTTCATGGTTTGTATTGAGATCAAAGGAGAAAGCACAAAACCAGAGTAATGATATATTCAAAGATAATCAATTGCACCTTTTTAGTTTGTAAATAGTGGCACTGAGTCCAATGGGTTGGCTGAGTTTTAGAAAAAATTCCCCCGAGAGGAGTCACTGGAACAAACCCAGATTAATTTAAAGGCAGTGCAAAGACAGTAATATTAAAATGATGGATCGAGTTCATCACTAAGAATGTGTATAAAAGCAGGTATTATTTATCAGCTCTGACTAATTTTTCTCTTTAAAGATTTAAAAATAAATCTCTGCTGACTTATGTACAAGTGACTTGCTTGTTCCCCGAGTCGTTTGATTTGGCTTAATCTTCATAAAAACCAAGGAAATGCAATTGAAAATGATTGTAGTTTTATCTTCTATACTCAGATAAAGTTCAAAGTAAATTTATTATCAAAGTACACATATGTCACCATGTACAAGCCTAAGACTCATTGTCTTGTGGATATACTCAATAATCCATAGAATAACAACCAGAACAGAATCAGTGAAGAGCTGCCCAACTTGGGTGTTCAACCAATGTGCAAAAGGCAACAAACTGTGTAAATACAAAAAGGAAGAAATAATAATTTAAGGACACCCATCACCCAACACATGCCCTCTTCTCATTGCTACCATCAGGGAGGAGGTACAGGAGCCTGAAGACAACATTCAGCAATTCAGAAACAGCTTCTTCCCCTCTGTCATTTGATTTCTGAATGGAACCCATGAACACTATCTCACTGGTTGTTTTTGCACTACTTATTTAATTTAACTATTTTATATATATGTGTGGATATTGTGTATATATATTTACTTAATTACATTTTTTTATTATTATGTATTGCAATGCACTGCTGCTGCATAACAACAAATTTCATGACATATGCTGGTGATATTAAACCTGATTCTGATTCTGATAATAAATAAATCAGCATTAAATAGTGAGAACATGAGATGAGGAGTCCTTGAATATGAGTCACTTGTGGGAACATTTCAATGTTGGGGCAAGTGAAGTTGAGTGAGGCTATCCCCTTTGAGGCAAATGTCAATTTAACCATTCTACCTAATGTATTGCCACACTTAAATTCAAATGTACTTGTGGGATAAAAATAGGGTCTTTATTGTTCCTTGGAAAACCTGATGGCTGATGAAATATTTGTTTTGTGATATAATGACTCAAATATAACTTAAGAACTCAATTAAAATTTGCAATTAAAGCTTCAAGTAAAAGCAAATCAAAAATATTTTAGCTGAACTAATCCTTAGATTCTAAACTTAATTTCTAAACTTGCATCTCAGTTTTAGTTTAAATTTGAAGGTAGTCCATTACGTTTTTAAATTATTTAAGCTAAAATGAAACTGTCAGTGTAAGTAAATCAACTTTTTAAATCACTACTGATCTTGAAGTGCATGCTGTTCAAATCGAAAAGCCTCAACATTCTGCTTTCCAGTACCACAGTTCTCAGATGTTAGAGTTGAAAAAAAGGAATGGAAATCTATAATTTTGTCTCTTCAGCCAATTACCACTGCTTCGATGTTTTTACAGTTTCCCCAAAGTAAGGAACCTGGCCATATGCCTACTGTAGATATTGGATAAACACAGCTGCAGAGCTGAGGCTATGGTTCATTCTTAGGAGTTAGATGGAAAGGTTGTCCTATATTTCAAGAGCAACAAGGAGACTTTGCAGCCAGTGTCCATTTCCACCCAGCTCCTCTGTTTATAAATATGGGGATCTGCATTCAGAGACTTCCTGCAGTATGATGTCCAAGTGACCATCCTTACAAAGATGTTATTTGTCATTGGTTAATGCAGTAAATGTGCAATGTATAGGTATGAAAACTGTATGAATTCTTTGTTCACTTGCATAACTAATTCTACCTTATTTATCAAAGAGAAGCCATTGTAAGTGGGCTGTGGAATTAGTTGCAGTCAGAAGGTTCAGGAGTTACGGATTGTGCAGGAGCTAATCATATGAATTGTAAAGGTACAGTCAGGTAATTTATAATTGTCAGCTCAGAATCAGGTTAAATATCACTGGCAAATGTTATGATATTTGTTGTTATGCAACAACAGTGCAATGAAAAACAAAAATAGAGAGGAAAAAATGTGAATTACAGTAAGTGTGTGTGTGTGTGTGTGTGTACATATATACAAACGTTTGTAGTTAGCTTATATATAGTTAAATTAATACTGAAAAAATAGAAATAAAAAAGTAGTGAGGTAGTGTTCATGGGTTCAATGTCTAATCAGAAATCGGATGTCAGGGGGAAGAAGCTGTTCCTGAATCGCTGAGTTTGTGCCTTCAGGCTTCTGTACCTCCTTCCTGATGGTAACAGTGAGAAGAGGGCATGTCCTCGGTGATGGGGGTCTTTAATGATGGACGTGCCTTGATGATGGAGGCATTGCTCCTTGAAGATGTCCCTAATACTACAGAAGCTAGAGCCAATGATGGAGCTAGAAGCTAGAGCCAATGATGGAGCTGAATAATATGATAAGTTTTAATCTACAATTTGAGAGAGAGAAGGGAAACTCGGAAGTGTCAGTATTACAGTTGAACAAAGGGAACTATGGTGCTATAAGGGAGGGGCTGGTTAAAGTTCACTGGAACAATACCCTAGCAGGGATGACAGTGGAACAGCAATGGCAAGTGTTTCTGGGAATAATGCGGAAGGTGCAGGATCAGTTCATTCCAAAGAGGAAGAAAGATCCTAAGGGGAGTAAGGGGAGGCCGTGGCTGACAAGGGAAGTAACGGACAGTATAAAAATAAAAGAGAAGAGGTATAATATATCAAAGACGGGTGGGAAGCCGGAGGACGGGGAAACTTTTAAAGAGAAACAGAAGGTAACTAAAAAGGCAATACGTGGAGAAAAAATGAGGTACGAAGGTAAACTAGCCAAAAATATAAAGAGGATAGTAAAAGCTTCTGTAGGTATGTGAAAAGGAAAAAAATAGTTAAGACCAAAATTGGGCCCTTGAAGACAGAAACGGGTGAATTTATTATGGGGAACAAGGAAATGGCAGACGAGTTGAACAGGTACTTTGGATCTGTATTCATTAGGGAAGACACAAACAATCTCCAAGATGTAATAGTGGCCAAAGGACCTAGGGTAATGGATGAATTGAAGGAAATTTATATTAGGCAGGAAATGGTGTTGGATAGGCTGCTGGGTCTGAAGGCTGATAAGTCCCCGGGACCTGATGGTCTGCATCCCAGGGTACTTAAGGAGGTGGCTTTAGAAATCGTGGACGCATTGGTAATCATTTTCCAATGTTCTATAGATTCAGGTTCAGTTCCTGTGGATTGGAGGGTGGCTAATGTTGTCCCTCTCTTCAAGAAGGGAGGAAGAGAGAAAACAGGGAATTATAGACCGGTTACCCTGATGTCGGTGGTGGGAAAGATGCTGGAGTCAATTGTAAAAGATGAAATTATGACACATATGGATAGTAGTAACAGGATTGGTCCGAGTCAGCATGGATTTACGAAGGGGAAATCGTGCTTGACTAATCTTCTGGAATTTTTTGAGGATGTAACTATGAAAACGGACAAGGGAGAGCCAGTGGATGTAGTGTACGTGGACTTTCAGAAAGCCTTTGATAAACTCCCACATAGGAGATTAGTGGGCAAAATTAGGGTATTGGGGGCAGAGTACTGACATGGATTGAAAATTGGCTGGCTGACGGAAAACAAACAGTAGCGATTAACGGGTCCCTTTCGGAATGGCTGGCGGTAACCAGTGGGGTACCGCAGGGTTCAGTGCTGGGACCGCAGCTGTTTACAATGTATATTAATGATTTAGATATGGGAATTAAAAGTAACATTAGCAAATTTGCCGATGACACAAAGCTGGGTGGCAGTGTGAAATGTGAGGAGGATGTTATGAGAATGCAGGGTGACTTGGACAGGCTGGGTGAGTGAGTAGATGCATGGCAGATGCAGTTTAATGTGGATAAGTGTGAGGTTATCCACTTTGGTGGTAAGAACAGGAAGGTAGATTATTATCTAAATGGAGTCAAGTTAGGAAAAGGGGAACTACAACGAGATCTAGGTGTTCTTGTACATCAGTCACTGAAAGCAAGCATGCAAGGACAGCAGGCAGTGAAGAAAGCTAATGGCATGCTGGCCTTCATAACAAGGGGAATTGAGTATAAGAGCAAAGAGGTCCTTCTGCAGCTGTACAGGGCCCTGGAGAAACCACACCTGGAGTACTGTGTGCAGTTTTGGTCTCCAAATTTGAGGAAGGACATTCTTGCTATTGAGGGAGTGCAACGTAGGCTCACAAGGTTAATTTCTGGGATGGGACTGTCATATGTCAAAAGATTGGAGCAATTGGGCTTGTATACGCTGGAATTTAGAAGGCTAAGAGCTGATCTTATTGAAAATATAAGATTATTAAGGGATTGGACACACTGGAGGCAGGAAGCATGTTCCCGCTGATGGGTGAGTCCAGAACCAGAGGCCACAGTTTAAGAATAAGGGGTAGGCCATTTAGAATGGAGTTGAGGAAAAACTTTTTCACCCAGAGCGTGGTGGATATATGGAATGCTCTGCCCCAGAAGGCTGTGGAGGCCAGGTCTCTGGATGCTTTCAAGAAAGAGATGGGTAGAGCTCTTAAAGATAGCGGAATCAAAGGTTATGGGGATAAGGCAGGAACTGGATACTGATTGTGGATGATCAGCCATGATCACAGTGAATGGCGGTGCTGGCTCGAAGGGCCAAATTGCCTACTCCTGCACCTATTGACTATAATTTTACAACTATCTTCATTTTACGGCTATCTTCATTTTAAATCAGTCTATTATGTCATCAGGTTTGGTTCCTTGTCTGTCAAAAATATATATTTAATTTTCATTTGATCTCTGGAATATCCATGGAATCATCATGGAAACTTCAATATTCCATGTATCTGGAGAGGGCAAGTTAAAAGATCATAGACTGGGGTAATTTGTACTCTGTACAAGGATCCCCGTAAGTGCTATTATGAAGGCCCTGGAGGAGAAAGGCTTAGTTTCAGTAAACCATTTAAAATGTAGGGCCCAACTTGGCTGCGCAATAGATTCTGATGCAGTACGGAGGACCGTTCAGCAACATATCATTAGGTCTATTAGAGTGAAAAGCTGCTTAACGGACAATCAATCCTCTGAACCAATCTTGTACTTTGCATTAATCAGCCTTTATCTGCATGCCTTGACTGTTCTGTTCAACTCCACTACTAATGCATAGTCCCAAATTATAGAGCAACTGTAATAAATCAAACGTTAAAAAAATTATCTAGCACATGAAGAACATAAAAGCTTACTGCTTTCCTTGGGTGTTTTCTGAATATGAACTGATGCTTTATATATGTGCTACTGTGGGAGTGGTGATATATCAGCCAGCTGGGAACGGAGGCATATTTTAAATTCTAGTAATTGGCATTACTTCTGAAATATCTTCCTATATTTAGCTATCTATGAATTATGCATAAGACAGTGACTAAAACTGTTTCAATATTACCCACATTCTTTCAATAGAGAGGTTGGGATTGTAGCAAAATTCCTCTGTTATCAAAGCAAATATTGGTAATCTCACACCAGTAACATTTGCAATCTGGTCCATTTAACAGAAAGAAACAATTCACTAGAAGTTCATTTGCACAACAAACCACAATCTGTCTTTGAGGAAAAGGGATTTTGCCAACTGGCAAATCACTTCATTAACCCTGATATATACACACTCTGCCTAAAATGGCTGATTTGCTCTGATGGATGAAATAACTAAAATGATTTTGAGCTGAGATACCAAAAAAAAACGGCAACAGTTTATTACAAACAGGAAGAAATCTGCAGATGCTAGAAATCCAAGCAACACACACAAAATGCTGAAGGAACTCAGCAGGCCAGGCAGCATTTATGGAAACAATACAGTTGACGTTTCGGGCCGAGACCCTTCAGCAGGACCCTTCTGAAGGGTCGCAGCCCGAAACGTCGACTGTTCTCTTTTCCATAGATGCTGCCTGGCCTGCTGAGTTCCTCCAGCATTTTGTGTGAGCAACAGTTTATGACAGATTTAAGTGTAGGTCCAGAAGTTAAAGGGAGAGTGGGGATCAACTAAACCTGCTGTCACCGCAGTAGTGAATGCAGCTGTTCTTTCTCCTGGATGGGGTGTGCAAAGTGTTCCAGTTGTTCTGCACCCGTGTACAGTATTTAGTTGTAGTTTCTAAGAGGCAGAGAAGACATTTAAATTGGAAAACTGGTATGAGAAGAGCCAGGAATGCATTTCCAAGTGTCAGAAGATTAAGATGATACCTTCTGATTTTTTAATAGAAAAGAGTATCAATGAAGGTATTTTAGATAAATTTGAGGAGTAATATGAATTTGCTTAATGAGAGAGGAAAGATAAAGACAATGAGAGAGGAAATATTAAATAGTTTGATATACTCGGAGTAGATAATGATGTACAAAGTTGAAAGTTCAGTGTAAAGTTATTATGAAAGTATGTATATGTCATTACACACTACCTTGAGATTCATTTTCTCATTGGTTTTCACAGTAGACCAAAGAAATACAATAGATATTACAATGGATGATACAATATCACGACTACAATAGATAAAGTAGATATTGGCAAAGCTGGAGATGTTATTGATGAAGAAAGATTGGAAATACTTTTCTTAGGAACAGGAGATTCATTAAGATTTATAAATTATGAGCTTTCCTTTAACATTGACATTAAAAATCAGAGATAAATGATTGATAAACATTTGGTTAGAACGATTAGAAAAGACATGAGATCCCCACATTGAGCAATGGGAATCAAGGAATTATTATGTGCAAAGGTAATATAGTTATCCAATTTAGCAAATATGTGGCTACAGACCAGAAGATGGAAAGTGGGATGAGGTAGGATAGCACAGCCATAATAGACTGAATGGCTTTCTACTGTCTTTCAAATATTTAACTTAATAGGAGAAACAAACTTTTTAGTCTTTGCTGGAGGCCACTGAGTTTAAACTTTAACATAGAAGAAGCAAAAAAAAAGAAAAACCAGAATACTACAGCAAATGAAACCATCATTTTTGGATGAAAGCATGTAGACCCAATTGATACAAGATAAAATATAGTATATTGTTGATAGAGTTTTGTTTTCATTGATCAGAATTTTTTTCTGATCTCCTTTATCATGCTTCATCTTTAGACCCAAGTACAGGATCACACAGAGACTCAGGAGGGTTAAACAAAACTGGGAATTTTATTAACAAAAGAGACCAAGCAAGACAGTACATCTTACAAAGGCTTGGATAACTTAGACAGAACTTCTCTAGGCAATGATCAAGACAACTGAGCAAATGAGGGGTTTGTTCTGTCCCTTTAAATACACCCCAGGGCACGGAAGAATCTGTGCCTAGTCTATAAAACTCCAGACTTACAAGCTAACAACTAACTATTCCAATAAGAGACAAAAGTCCAAGTACTTAATTGGACATCTGCAAAGTCTCGGTAATTAATTGGAAGTATTCAAGGTCAATTGCAACTTAAATGTAAACTAGAGAAGACCTGAGAATAACTTATTAAAAACCCCAAAGTACAACAATACAGATAATTATAATTAATAAAGCGCAGAAAATACAAAATAAACAACAGCAGAAAACTCAGAGCCATCAGAATTCTCTACCAACAACCTGAAATCGTGACATCTTGGTGTCCTCAATTCTAACATGTAAACTATTTTGGGTTCCTTTGGATGGATGAATTAAGTGGATAATTCCTTTATAATTTAAGCATGTTCGTATTCATCTACTGAGCAAATCAAGATCTAAAATCACATTCTCTTCCTTACCTCTCTTTCCCCTGTCATTATTTTCACCTTTCCTTTTGAATCTGTGACCCCTGCTCCTTCAACCAGTCACAAGTATGAACAATTGTTCTCAATCAGTCATAAGATAACTAAATATCAAATGCCAACTCCTGAAATGTTACAAGTGTTGATTTAATAGATGCTAAGATTTTCCGAGGAACATAGTATGGCCCTAACACATTCTCAACTGCCTTCCTGAGCAGATGTTTTTTTATAAATTCAGTAACAAGCATCAGCCAATGCACAAATCCAAAGCCAGCTCAACAGCATACCAGAAATCAGTTTCTTTGAAGTATCCACTTAGTGCCCAATATGAATTTACAAAATAGCCACAGAATCTTTTAATTTACTGAATTAAAATGACAGACTCTACTAGGTATATTTTCAAATATTGAACTAAATCCTCAACCTCTCAAAAGAGAAAAATAAGGTGGACAAATATTTTCTTTTCACGGAATGAAGTTGTACCACAGACATGGCCTTATTCCTTGTTACTCATTTGCAAACAACAGAGCATTTATGAACATCAAGATATGTTGCTTTCTTTGTTGATTCCAGTAATAACAAGTAATCGAATGAAATATTAGTGCAAACAAATCAGTAAATAGTTTCAGCTAATTTTGCATTCATCTGAAATAAGTAAGGATGACAACAATTCCAAGTCAGATTAACTACATCAGTCTCTATAAACTGTAGTGATTCACTACTTCATGGAAGGGTTTCTATGTTGACCGAGTTCCAACTGTGTCTGGAAACAGTGAAAGAATAGTAATTTTCCAGAATGCCTGACACAGCTGTTTCGTGCAAATGCAAAGCTAAATCTCTCCCAATGGCTAACTATAGTATAATTGATAAACAATAAGATAAGGTGGGGTTTAATTCAGCTAAGTTTACACTTTGGGTGGTCAAATGTAAGGGGAAACTACACAGCTAATGGCAGGACCCTACACAGCATTGATGTACAGAAGGATCTTGGAGTACAAGTCCATCGCTCTCTGAAAGTGGCCATGCATATACAGTACTGTGCAAAAGTCCTAATCAACATTATATAGCTAGAGTGCCTAAGATTTTTGCATGGTACTGTAGTAATTTTACGTATTGCACTGTACTACTGCTGCAAACAAACAAATTTCATGACATGTGAGTGATGACATGACCTGATTCTGATATAGATCTGTCTTGTGAACCGAGAGTGGGAAGGGGGCAGGGAAGAGGGAATCATGGTTAGGAAAGGGAAGGGAGAGGGGAGGGAGCGGGATGCACCAGAGAGACATTTTGTAATGATCAATAAGCCAATTGGCCTTGCTGATGTCTCAGGGCTGAGAGTGTCTGCACCCCTCCCCCCACCCCTGCCATTTCTTCTCTGCCACCTGTCCCTGCCCATCCTGCAGCACTCCACCCTCACCATTCCCAACATCTTTTGCTCCCACCAGACTTATAAACTCGCTCTCTGCTGCATGTTGACAACTGCAATACTGTGCACAAGTCTTAGGCACCCTTGCTCTGTGATTGTGCCTTAAGAATTTTGCACAATACTGTAGATAGGGTGGTAAAGAAGGTCTATATAAATGCTTGCTTCATTGGTCAAGGTATTGATATAACAGTGAAAAAAAGTCATTGGTGTATTGTGTATATTTCTGGTCATCCCAGGAAGGAGGTGGAGACTTTGTAAAGGGTGCAGAATTAGTTTACTGGGATGCTGTCTTGATGAAAGGGTATTAGCTCAAGGGAAAGTTTGGACAAACTTGGGGTTGATTTCTCTGGAGAGTCAGAGAGCAGATAACATTTCCAAAATTAAGACAGTCGGTCAGAATCTTTTCTCAGGATAGAAACATCAAATACTTGAGGACATACGTCGAAGGTGAGAGGAGGAAAGTTTAAAGGTGATGTGCAGAAAATGTTATTTTTACATGGAGTGCGGAACAGGCTGCCAAGCAGAGCACTGGAAGCAGAAATAATAGTGGAGCTTTAAAAGGCTTTTAGATAGCACATAAATGTGCAGCAAATGGAGGGATATGGATCACATGCAGGCAGAAGGGAGTTAGTTTAATTTGTTATTGTATTTGGCAGAGACATTGTGGGTCAATGGGTCTGTTCCCATGCTGTACTCTTCTATGTTCTATACATTGTTAAACATGGGCTTCATTTTCCCTCTAACACACATTTCAGCTCCTGAAATGCTGTTGGTGAAGTAATGGGTGTTCAGTGCTGATGGTTGGAGTATGAATCAAATTAATAGATTTATCCTAGATATCAATCATTTTATTTAGTGTTGTGGAAGCTGCATTTATTGGGCAAGTAGAAATTACTCCAAGACTTCTGAGTTTTAGCGCACAGAAGGCAAAAAAGCCTTGAGGTGTGAGAAGGTGGGACCAAGCTAGCTTTCGACCAACTCTTATAGCTAGTTCTTCTGATAATGTAGAAATGATGTGGTTTGTCCATTTTGAGAGAATAAAATAGAAAATTAGTGAATTTGTTTAAAGCAACACAGACAAAATGCTGGAGGAACTCAGCAGGTCAGGCAGCATCTATGGAAAGTCGACGCTTTGGGCCAAGACCCTTCCCTTCTTCAGGACTGAGAAGGAAGAGGGAAAGATGCCAGAATAAAAAGGGAAGGAGGCAAGTTGGAAGGTGATAGGTGAAGACAACTAGATGAGAAAGGTCAAAGGTGAAGACAACTAGATGAGAAAGGTCAAAGGCTGGAGAAGAAGGAATCTGATGGGGGAAGAGAGTGGGCCACAGGAGAAAGGGTAGGAGGAGGGATACCTGGGGGAGGTGATAGCTAGGTGAGAAGAGGTAAGAGGCCAGAGTGGGAAATAGAGGTAGGGGTAGAAATTTGCTTACTGGAAAGAGAAATGGATATTCATGCCATCAGGTTGGAGGCTACCCAGACAGAATATAATGTATTGTTCCTCCACCCTGAGGGTGGCCTCATCTTGGCACACGAAGAGACCATGGATTGACGCATCTTAACAAGAATGGGAGTTGGAATTAAAATATTTGGCCACCGGAAAGTCCCGCTTGTGGCGGCTGCTACTGAGGTTCTCAATGAAGTTCTCTCCAGTTTATGAAGGGTCTCACCATTGTAGAGGAGGTTGCATCGGGTGCACTGGCCACAATAATAGCGTGTGTTCAGGGGGCCTGAGTGTCTTCAGGACGGTTCAGAGATCCAATGTTTGCAAAGCTTTCTATTGCTATCATGTTTACAAAACAGATTCTGAATCTACAATTACGTTTGTAGAACAACACAATTATAATCTGTCACAGAAAGAGTTATGGATGCGCCTGTGAGATTGCATTGTTTGATAGATTTCCTAGTGAATTCTTTAGCCTCCTCCAGTATACTGTGTTCTCATCTTGCTTGGGAAGGTCCACAGTTTTGTTCTAACTCAGTGATTAACACAATGAAATTCTCAACCTGCCTCTTAGGAGGGATTTACTAATCCATGAATAAATTTGGAGAAAGCAGCGGCTTGGAGGTGGCTCCCCAATGTGCTATCATTTTCGGTATGTGACAGATGGCCAAACCTATGTCAGCATTCCCTTTTAGGGCAACATCATTAGCATCAAGGCCCTAATTAGAGTCTGTCATCTCTGTTGGGCAGGCGGTATCATTCACTGACACTCAAAAGGAATGCTCTTACCAGTAGACAAGAGCTGTATCTTCAAAGTTGCATTCAAAGCTTCCTGCAAAAGTCTCTGTGACTTCTGAGAATTCTTGCTCCATAACCTCTTGTAGTGAAGAAGGAACACTTGGAATGGAGACTGAAGTCCACATGTCATAGGCATTGCATTTCCTCTTGCCCATTATGTGGTAGTGTGAGCAGGCCCTGCACTCGGTTGATCAGTCACCTCAGAACTTAACAGAACTGGAGTGGAGGCTAATCATCCTCCATTTTGAGAGACTATCTAAATAGGGAAAGCAGCTATCAACCTCCAACAGCATCCATACCTAAACCCAAGCCATTACACTATGTCAGATTCAGTAGATCACTGCCTCACTGCCACAGGGCTTCAATTTTAAGAGGTAATTGGTTTATACATGATTATAGTAGAATTGGGGCTGTTGCCTGCTTAATAATGCTTACACTAGCTGTAACCTAATCACAGGACAAATTACAATGACCAGTTATCCTACCCAGTATGTCTTTGATCTGTGGGAGGAAAGTGGAGGACAGGTGAAAACCCAAACATTCCATGAGAAGGATGTACGGAGACTACTTACAGAGGAGGCCAGAATCGAACTCTGAACTCCAACGCACCAAGTTATAATAACGTTGTAGTAACCACTACACTACCGTGGCGCCAATTACAGTAGCTTCAATCAGATTTTAATTAGTGGGGTTACAGCTAACACTATAGATTCCATGGCATGGAAATGCTGAGACTGAGCAAACTTCTATAATGTTCCCATCTATTTGAAGTTGATCTTTTTTTTATTGACTAGCTTGACAATTGTTATTCCATCCTGCTTGTATCTGCATTGAACTTTGCTGACTACATTTATGTCAGCATTCTACATTTTATGTGGATTCCTGGAAAATGAACTCTCATGTTCCTCTGAGAAGATGAAGTACAAGATCTGCCAATCTGAATATTTCCTTGTAGCCGTAGCTAGCAGGAATCCTTTATAAACTAGTTCCTATTAATGTGCAGAGATCTGCAGTGGGGTGAGACGTGAGAGTCACAAGTAACACTGCCTCACACTAGAACTAAAGTCTCGTCTATATACTTCGAAAATCCTGGAACCGCCATTGTCTCATCTGTTGGAAATTACTTAGCTATCCTCTGAGTTATAACAAAATGTGCCCATTTTGGTTTTAAACATGTGGTATTAAGTCCAGTTTCTTTTAACTGCCTCCAAGTTAAGTGTGATCAAAGTCTGAACATTTTTCTATTAAAGTATTTGGCTAAGATAAATATTCAGCGTTATGATTTTTTTACTACATGATAAACTGGTGAATATCTTTTCTGAATATCATCAAAAGCAATAAATGATTTATTTTAAAACTTCTCATTGTGTTTTATTTAATATGCTTGAGATATGGTTAAATTGTAGCTAAAGAACTTCATCAGGATGAGTACATCCTTGATAAAATCTCCTCTACCACCCGCCTGGATTAGTTGTGAGATTTGATGAGCTAGCATTAACCCAGTTCTCCCAGGGTGGTATGAATGCAGTGGAACAGAAGGTGTTGAGGCTGAAGCTAGAGGTGTTGAGTGAAATCCTATATCTGAAGCACATGTATTTTGCTTTTAGACTGTGCATAGTTACTTTTGCTGTTGAAAACAATCTGAAATGTAACTGTCCCAGTCCAAAAGGAACTTCACTTGATGGGTTTTTACACTTTGTTGGGCATATGTTATAATGTATAAGATATTGTTTCAAGGATGATTGGAACTTCATACTGCTTTCAAAGCATAAGGTAACATGGGACAATTTTTTTTCGAAATTGTCGCTTCCTCAGAATTGTTTTCGTTTATGATTTCTTGAAGTTGAACACAAGTATAATTTCAGACTACTTGTATCACGTAGGAATTTGAAGAAACAAGAAATTAACTTTAATTGAACATAATGTGTTTAATTGCATAACAGTGCTGACGCTTTGCAATAGTTCAACTGAGCTAAAAATGTTTTGTTGATGATTTTCATTTGTACTCTGTGTCTGAGGCTTTTTGCTTAAGTGTCAAACAATAATCAGTCAGCATTGATGGATTCCAGTTGCCCTGATACCATTTCTCCATGACCGCAATGTCCTGGTGAAACTTTTCACCATGCCCGCCACTGACAGTGCCAAGATTTGTAGGGAAGAAATCTAAATGGAAATAGTGAAAATGAATCCTTAGTGACAAGTTGCACCTCATGGTTTTGTATGCTTGGGGCATGTTGTCATCCAGTTGTACATAGTTTAGTGCTCTGTAGTTGCCAAGAAAATTTTCAACATCCTTGAATGCCTTCCATGCAATTTTCTCCAGTCCTGCTAGAAGTACTTTGAATTGCCCGTCACTGATGGCCCGTTTCATTTGTGGACCGGCAAAAATGCCTTCCTTAATCTTGCTGTCAATTATTCTGACTTGAATTATGAATTAAACTAACAAATATAGGCAATTTTTTAAAAATGGTATGTGATAGGGAAATTTCATGTTGACTTTCATGATCAATGGCCCAAAATCCACAAGGTACACCCAGAAGTATCAGGGTGTCTAGTGTAATGTTAGAAATATCAATTCAATTATTTAATTTACATGGAGGTGGGCAACAGTATGAAAGTTATGGTTTGTGGTTTTTATTCCTTTCTGCACCTTGTAGTGCACCTTGCTGTTCCATTAGCATTTCTGTCTGT
This sequence comes from Mobula hypostoma, assembly GCF_963921235.1. Lineage (NCBI taxonomy): Eukaryota > Metazoa > Chordata > Chondrichthyes > Myliobatiformes > Myliobatidae > Mobula > Mobula hypostoma. Next base: position 22,944,305 of record NC_086116.1, on the reverse strand, counting down.
TTTGTTTTACGAGGCGCAGTCGCTAGCTCGACACTCAACCTAGCACAGATGGAAAGTGTGCAAGGAGCTGGCCGGATTTGAACCTCGACCACTCGCCTCGAAGTTTGGTGTGGATGCCACTACACCACTGCCTGGAACAATGTTATGGCTTGGTTAAGCACTAATTCCCTGCACTTGACCTCAAGCAACTAGGTTAATTTGCTTTTTCCCTCTTCATTGAAACACCTGTTAGTCTTTTCAAGTTGCATTGTAGAAGAAGGTTGAATATATTAAACAGAGCTGCAGTAGTTCATGAGGTGCCTACCTGATATGCTAATTTAAATAGTTAAGTGGAAGTGCCAAACTTCCTTACTGAATAACTCAGCACATTACGTAAGAACTGTAAAGCCTAAGTAATTGGATCAGTCAAATTAAACGAAATACTTTTAAGAACTAACTTACAGTTAAAGGGGCATCATTTCAAATGGCCTAGTATATATAGAGTTTATGTGGACTAATCTAACACATTTTCACAACACATGCCGGTGATAATAAACCTGATTCTGATTCTGACAATTTGTAATTTATTCGGTCCTGGGTGTTGGAGATATATTAGATTATTGGATTGGTGAAATGGCTTACAATGTTTTTGTCAGAAATTTGGCAGCACAGTTGGTAGAACTGCTGCATCGCAGTTTCAGTGATCTGGATTCAATCCTGACCTAGTGGAAATTTTGCATGTTCTCCTTGTGGCTGTATTGGTTTCCTGTGGTTGGCCTATTGCCCGACTACATTCCAGAAATATGTGGGTTGGTGGGCTAAGTATTTGTTGTAAATTGTTCCTCATGGAGATGAGTGATTGAACCCAGGTGAGAATTGATGGGAATGAAGAAAGAACAAAATGAGTTAGGGTAGGATTAGTGTAAACATGGGTGCTTGATGGTTAGCGTGGACTTGTGCACCAAAAGTCTGATTTCCTTGCTGTACTTCTCAATGACTCAATTACTACCAATGACATAGGTAGGAAAAGGGAGGAGGTCCTGAAAGCAAACTACAGGGAGATAGGTTTTCTGTTTTTATGTTACTATTGTTGCTTACCATTCTTCTAAAAGTTTGGATTCTTTACAATATTGTAAAGGATAATTATGATCCAACATGATCAATAGCAAAAGACTGCAGGAGGAAGTCAGGCAGCATCTGTGGATCTGATGATTTATGTTTCAGGTTGAGTCCCTGCAGTAGTTCAGAGAGTATAACAGGAAGATGGCCGGTATAAAAAGATGAGGGGCTGGGTGAGGCAGGAGCAAGCAAGTGAAATGGGGATTCTGGTGAGGAGAGGTTGATGGTCAGCTGGAGCCCAGTGATGGAGGAAAGATAGAGACAGTGATATTAGCTGGGAGATGATTAGTGGAGATTACCATGGGATACAGATTATGGAATCTGATAAGGAAGGAAGGAAGGGATGGTGGGAAGATGGGAACAGTAGGAGAAGGGCATATGGGACCCAGTAAATTGTGTGTGTGTGATAGGTAGGTGGATGAGATAGAGGAAGGGACAGAAGATGGTTTCGGAAAGAAAGGTTTTGGGAGAGGGCCTGGTGGATTAGAATGAGAGAGTAAGGGACTTTGAGCTCCCAGCTGCAAGCTATTTTAACTCCTCTCTCTATTCCCACATGGACCTGCCTGTCTCAGCCTTCCCCACTGCCAAGGTGAGAGCAAACAAATCCAGAGAAACAGCAACTCATATTCTACCTAGGTAATCGACAACCCGACGCTATCAATATCTACTTACCAAATCTCTCTACCAAATTCAGGTTACCCACATCCCTATTTTCATAGTATCAATAGTCGGGGAGGCTGAGACAGACAGGTCTATGTGGGAATGGAGAGAGGAGATAAAATAGCTTGCGGTTGGGAGCTCAAGATTGTCACCATGGACGGGGCACAGGTGCTCAGCAAAGGGGTCACACAGTCTGCAGTTGATCTTGCCGATGTCGAGGCAGGAACATCAAGAGCACCAAATATCAGATGAGATTGGAGCAGTTGACTGGAACAGCTGTTTAGGTTCCTGGAAGCTGGCGAGGGACAAGGTGTAGGGAAAGATGTTGCTTCTCCTGAGGTGTGTGTTTGTAAATCTATTTCTGTGTTTAATTTCCCTGCCAATAGAGAAAAGGGATTCTAGCTTCCTTGAGTCTCTCACTGCCGTTCCAAGTGTTCCTTCTTCATTTTGAGAGGTTATGGATCAAGATTTCCTTGGAGTAACTCAGAATGTTGCTAATTTTGTAGGAAGCTTTGAGTGTAGAACTGGCCCCCAGAACTGGATATTTCCCAGCACAATTCTGATTTGGGGAGTTTCATGAGTGAGACGGCCCAACAACTTACCCAATTGTTTAGTGTTGATGGAGGAAGCAGATCCCTATCACTTCAGTATATTGGTAACTGAAGGAGAATTCGCTTTGCTTTTAAATCCTAACTTCTTTTCCAAAAATATCCCAAACCACAACATTTTTCTTTATCTGGTCTTTGTTACACTAGGATTATAATACACTTGAGAAATTCTGCAGATGCTGAAAATCCAAAGCAGCACGCACAAAATGTTGGAAGAGCTCAGCAGATCAGGCAGCGCCAATGGAAATGAATAAACAGTCGATGTTTCGAACCAAGACCCTTCTTCAAGACTGGAAAGGAAGGGGAAAGACGCCAGAATAAAAAAGTGGGGGGGGGAGAGAGGGGAAAGAGGATAGCTAGAAGATGACAGGTGAAGCCAGGTGGGTGGGAAAGGTAAAGGGCTGGAGAGGAAGGAGTCTGATAGGACAGAAGAGTGGACCATAGGAGACATGGGAGGAGGAGGGGACCCAGGGGAGGTGATAAGCAGGTGAGAAGAGATAAGAGGCTAGAGTGGGGAATAGAAGAAGAGGGAAAAAACATTTTTTTACTAGGAGGAGAAATTGTTATTAATGCAATCAGATTGGAGGTTACCCAGACGGAATATAAGGTGTTACTGCTCGATCCTGAAGGTGCCTTGTATTGGCACAAGAGGAGGCCATAGACCGATATGTCAGGATGGGAATGGAATCGGAATTAAAATTTTTGGCATATAATAAATGATCCAAACTAACCTTTGCCTTCTGTGCACATAAACTAATTTCCCAGTAGGGGTCACCGGACAGTAACCAATAATCATTACTGGATCTTATTCTAAGTAGAGATTCCTTTGATTTTGTTTTTGATTTCAAATGAATTGTGGTGAATATCATATTGTACTCATTATGTCCTGCCATGTATGATGTGAGAGATATTTATTGACATAGTATAGAACTGAAAGAGAAATTTTATTTAAATTTACATATCACATACCACATTTTTTTCCTTTTAGCAGATGGTAGGTAAAAGCACTTCTTGCAATAGATATATCCATTATTAGTATCTGCAGTTAGCAACACACAAAATGTTGGAGGAACTCAGCAGGTCAGGCAGCATCTATGGAAAAGAGTAAACAGTCGATGTTTTGGGCCGAGACCCTTCATCAGGACTGGAAAGGAAGGGGAAAGGAGTCAGACTAAGAAAGTGGGAGGAGGGGAGAAAGTAGTACAAAGTGGCAGGTGATTGGTGAAACTGGGAGAGGGGGCAGTCAGGATATTCCTGGGAAAAGAGTGAAGGGAAAACCAGGAAATGATCCCAGTTGTTGAGTTGGAAATATTTCCCGTGTTCAAAAAAATCTAAATATTTCTTTCACATTTGTAACACGAAGAGTACTGCCTGAGGAATTCCATAAATCTGGCATTAAGACTGCTGCCACCGTCTCCTTGTTGCTGTCAGTGAGGGCTGATGGAGGAAGGGACGATTCCATACAAATACTCAGACGCTTAGACATTCTACTGGCGCAACAGAGTACTTTTGAATCATTCACACGCCCTTCATGAGGATGAATCAGAATCAAGATTCATACCAGCAGCGCCTTTTTTTTGTCTTTGCAGCAACAATACAATGCAATACATGGTAATAGAAAAGATGTGAATTTCTGTAGGTGTATAATATATTTATATTAAATAGTTAAATAAGAAGTACAAAGATAGAAATAAAAAAGTAGTAATGTAGTGTTCATGGGTTCAATGACCATCCAGAAATCTGATGGCAGAGGGAAAGAAGCTGTTCCTGAATTGTTGAGTGTGTGCCTTCAGGCTTCTGTACTTACTCCCTGATTGTAGCAATGAGAACAAGGCATGTCCTGGGTGATGGGATCCTTAATGACGGATGCCGACTTTTTGAGGCATAAATCCTTGAAGATGTCCTGGATACTACAGAAGCTAGTGCCCATGATGGAACTGACTAAGTTTACAACTCTCTCCAGCATATTTCGCTCCTGTGCAGTAGCACCCCCCCCCGCCCATCCAGCTAGTTAGTTATGCAGCCAGTAAGAATTTATGTGAAGTATTCCTCTGCTTGCATTTAGTGAAGTGAGGTTAAGACTATCCAAACAACTCTAGTTAGTCTTGGCAACAAAATTAGCAGAGTGGTTGCATTCCTTGTTATCTGATTTGTGGGGAGTTTTTAGAATTCCATAGGTCAACCTTTGATCTGTTACTTATTTTTGTTGTTCATACCACTGTCACTCTATTTTACATTCCATTGGCATTTGCAGACTGCATTCCATGGATCATTGGCCATACAGGGCTGGACTCGACCCATTCTCAGTAGTCCCATCTCCCTCACTAACCGCCTGACCATCCTAACCTTCAGGTGCAGTTGCTCCCAATAACTTAGAGATCATACTGCCTTGTTATTTCACAAGTCCCAATGGTCTTGCCATGGCTCAAACTGCCAAGAAGCCCTTTCATTATTATAAAATATATCTAATAATCCGAGGGGTGGCACGGTCACGTGTCAGCTAGCACAACACTTTATAGCATTAGCTGTAAGATCAGGGTTCAGTTCACACTGCTGTCTGCAAGGAGTTTGTACGTTCTCTCCGTGACCGTATGGGTGTGCTGTGGGTGATCCGGTTTCCTCTCACATCCCAAAGACATACGGTTAGGGTTAGTGAGTTGTGGGCATGCTATGTTAGTGCTGAAACATGGTTACACTTGCGGGCTGCCCAGCACAACCCTTGCTGATTTGATTTGATGTAAGCAGCGTATTTCACTGTATGTTTTCAGTGTGTGACAAATAAAACTGATCCCTATTTCAAGAGGTATTTAGAAACAGTTGAAAAACAATAGGTAATTAAAAAAAAGTAAAATATAATAAATTCTCCTAGGAACAATCAGTTGGTATAAGCTCATTAAAGAATTCGTAGTAATTGATATAATATCAAACAGGCCACTCACCTTAATTTACATTTTTAAGGTTGACAGGCATTTTCTAACTAGACAAGAAAACGAATACTTCTTGGAATTCTTGTCCCAGGAGGGTGTGGACATCTGTTATTGAGTATAACACATACAAAATGCTGGAAGAACTCAGGAGGTCAGACAGCATCTGTGGAAAGGAATAAAGGGCTGCCAGGGTCTCGACTCTAAACATTGAATGTTAATTCATCGACCCGTGGTAGTTGTTCAGAGACTTATTCAGATTGGCTGGTTGAAATCCCCCACAACGATAGGGAAGGTCTCGTGACTACTGAACACAGTGCTGAGCTCCTCCAGTGCCTGCCTGACTTTGACCTGAGGTGGAATAAACCAGGATAATGGTGGATAAAACAGATGACACTTGACCGCTATATGTTTCAGGTCAGGTGAGCAGGATTTAGACAGAACCGCCACATCAGTGTACTACAATGAGTTATCATAAAGAATACTCCACCTCCTCTACCTTTAAAAGTCTCAGATATCCTGTCTTTGCGGTGAATGGTGAAGCTATCAGGCTGCAGTGCTGCATCCATGACAGGGGTGAGCCATGTCTCTGTGAAGCAAAGTACAACAGCAGTCCATTATGTCCCACTGGTACTGTAATCTTGCTCTGAGATCTTCAGTTTTATGTTCCAGAGACTGTACATTCGCCAGCAGGATAGTTGGGAGTGGGTGTCTAAGGCCTCTGTGTTTCAATTATACCTGCAGCCCAGCACACCTTCCGCGCTTCAGTTTTTTTTTAAAGCGGAACTGCACTTGTGACCTTAGTCTACCTTCTGGGGTCTGCCAATTTTGAGAATCGATAGACTGTTTAAGTGTCTGAAAACAGTGTTGCTTATTGCAGTACCCATGGCAATGACTGTGGATCTCAGCTGTCGTAGTCCTAAATAGTAATATTTGGTGAGTCCTTTGGAGCTGCATACAAAATGTAGCCACTTATTGGCATTATCTTGTTTCTCTAAAAAGATCTCTTTAAAGATTAGCCATGGTTTAATTGGTGGTGCAAACACTAAGAGATAACTGGTCTATTCCTGTTTCTGTTTGTAATAATCCTCTGTTCTTTTGAATGGCTTTGTAATATGTACTGAAATGCCTGACATACAGTTTAGTTCTAAGGCCAGATAAATCTGTTTCTGGCCATTCTACTCACATTATTAGGGAACCCCCTCTACATTTAAAGGCAAGTCCACAGATAGAATAAGAGAGTGGTGAGCCTGCCTCAGATCTCCACTGCGATCTGAGCTGCATTGCATGGTACAGGCATAGATGTCCAACACGCACTAATGTGCACACTTCTCCATGGACCCATTGGCCAGCCGTCAATGCAGTCTGGTTCACTGATATTGTATTATCAAAGATGGAATCATGAAATTTTGGACGAGTCAAGATGCAGTATTCTGGCTTCATTAATGTCATTTCCAGTACAAAATAATTGTTGCTCCAGATCCAATGCAGCACAAAAAACAGATAAAGAACACAATATTTTTTTTTAAATGATAAATATAAATACACAGCATAGCTTATGAGCTTATATACATAGATTGATTGCATGTCCATAAAGTGACACTTGGCACAATAGTGTCTGTACATAAGGTGTCACTGATAAGAAAATTAAAGTAGAGGTGAGCCTTACTGCCTGGAGAAAGTACCTCTTTTTGGGTCTGGTGGTCCTGGTGTGGATGCTATGTAAACTTCTCTCTGAGCGAGACAAACTGCCCATGAGCAGGGTGAGTGGAATCTTTCATGATCTTACTTGCACTTTTCTGTACATATGTCCTTGATAAAGGGTAGGCTGGCACCAGTGATATGTTGGGCAGTTTTGACTCTTGTTGAAGAGCCTTCCTGTTCACTGCAGTGCAATTTCTTTTCCAAGCTGTGATGCAGCATGTTAGGATGCTCTCCACTGTGCATCTGCAAAATAATGTATGAATGTGTAAGGTCCAGGTCTCTTCCACCTCCTCTGAAAGTAGAGACATTGATGAGCTTTCCTGACTGTGTAGGATGTGTTCTGGGACCATGAGAGTTTGTGTGTGATCTGCACTCCCAGGAGTTTGAAACTGCCTGCAGTTCCCACTGCTGTGCTGCTGATGTAGAGGGAGTCGTGGTGGTGCGAGTCCTCTTGAAGTTGATAACCATCTTCTTTGTCTTGCTGACATTGAGGAAGAGGTTATTTGTTTGGCACCAGACTTTGAGCTCTTCCTCCTCCTCTCTGTAGGCTGTCTCATTGTTGTTGGTGATGAGCCCCACCGCTGCCATGTCATCGGTGGACTTGGAAATATGATTTCTCAGGTGTTTGGCTGTGCAGTTGTATGAACAGAGAGTAGAGCGATGGGCTCAGTACACAGCCCTGTGGTGGCGAATAAGGTGATATTTTAAAGAAAGAAATAGTTTAGTTTCAGCTTAATAGTGTTTTGTCGGTACTTTGAAAAGTCCCCCATCCAAAATGTTAACTTGGTTTTCTTCTCTGCATGTAGTGCCTGACTTGTTGAGTATTTCCAGGATCTGCAGCATTTTGCTTCACTTTTATTAGTATAGATCTCTTACTTTTTGCCACCCAATATGTGTCATTGATGTGATGTTGCCTGATTCATTGTTACCATATTAGGTCGCATCCACAGTACTCAGTGTGAATCAATTCTGGGTAAAAATTGCAAGAAAAAAACAAAAGTGACAATGATTTCTTCAGAAGTGATAATCCTAGACTGTATCTGTTTAGATTCAGGAGCTCTTTCATATTTTCTTCTGTCACATTTTAGGTCATTGATGTTGTCTATATTTTGACTCGTTTCTTGCAGGGATGTCGTTCTGAAGCTGCTTCAGTACGAGGCCTCCACCAATGTTGCAGATAACAAGGGCTGCTTTCCACTCCACTTGGCTGCTTGGAAGGGAGACATGGACATTGTAAAAATTCTAATCCATCATGGGCCTTCCCATTCACGAGTAAATGAGCAGGTAGGCTTGCTTCTTAGTTTAAAGATATGAAGCACTGGGAGATGCAGACTGGTTTGCAATCTTCTCATTTTCTAACCATTTGAATGCTATGGTTTGGGATGCCGAAATTGTTTTAGTGAATTAACTTTTGAGGTTGCACAACAAAATATAATTTTAAGATTTTAACAGAGAAAATCTTATAGATATCCTTTCAGTGAAGTTTAAGTCTTGTCTGTTATGTTGGTTGCGAGTTGAATTATCTCCCTCAGATGGACAACATTATATTTTCTGTGAAGCATAGGTTTGTGTCTCTGCATTTGGATGCCCCAAGTGATTATTGTAGTCTGATGACCGCTTTGGATTATTAGCCTTGTGTGTTAAATGGATTCTTCAGGTCTAGGCTTTCTTTTGTTAATTGTCTGCTTTATAGAATGTATAACAATTTATGCTATTGATTGATTTCCTTTATAGCAAATGCTTTTCAATTGTCATCATCACCTGGTAAATTTTTGGATTTGCAGTTGATTTTGGAATGTTGAAATATTTTCATTGGTAAAAGGATTAAATGGATGCATAATATTGCAGTATCACAATAACTGAAATCATAGAGTCAAGGTCATTGAACACTACAGCATCTAGCCCAAGTTGAATGATTAATCTGCTTAGTGCCATCGACCTTCATCTGGACCTTAGCTCTCCATTCTCCTCCCGTCCATGTACCTCTCCAAATTTCTCTTAAATGTTGAAATCGAACTGGCATTATTCTGCACACTCACCACCCTCTGAGTGAAGAAGTTGTCCCTCATCCTGCCCTTAAACATTTCACCTTTCACTCTTAACCCATGACCTCTAGTTGTAGTCTCACCCAACCTCTGGAAATAATCTACTTGCATTTACCTTGTCTATACCCCTCATTTTTGTGTATATCAAGTCTCCCCTCAAATTAGAAATTGGAACAACTTCTTGGGAATTATTCCCATTTGCACACTATATTTGTTTATCGATGTATTTCTGTGCAGTCTCTGATACTGTTATTGTCCTTATGATTATCTTCTGTACTATTTGCATGTCTTGCATTCTTCCTTTGGGACTTGAGGCTGGACAACACTTTTCATTCCAAATCATGTGCTTTCTACCTCAGCCTTCAAATTCTTTGTTTTGTTTTTGCCAGATCTCTGGACAAACTGTACCTTTGAGCTCCAATCCTCGCAACATGAATATTATTGCAAAAACAGTACCATCTGCAAATTTTGCAACACAGGACATGGAAAACATCTGGCATCTTTTAACTTATCTTGGTTTTAGTAACTTGCTTTTGAGTACAGTTCATTACTTTGAATGTTATTAGATGGAAATAATATGATGGATACTTTATTTATACAAAACACAATGAGACAAATAACAACTTTAGCTTCTTTTGAATATTGGTCGCAGTGGGAGTGAGGTTGTCCATACATTCGAACCATCTTTCACGATGAACAGATTTAAGAGGGTCAGTCCGGATCACTGGAACAGTTAGTGAGGGTTTTAGTTGAAGGCTTAGTCAGCGAACTGTGTTTATAGTAAAAGAGCACTCTATTTGTGTAGCATTAATTTGTCTGGCCCCTGCTCATGTAGCACATAGGCCCACCGGTGTGTGGACACGCCCTGGTGCTCATGAACCAGATCATCAGCTATGGGTAAATAGCCCCACTGCCTTGTGGGCAGCCTCAAGAGAGACGGAGGCTATGAGATAAACCTAGATAGCATATCCTGAGTGGAGCCCTTAATGCGGCTGGACACCATTGAGCGCTTTTCGGCAGCTCATGTCAACCATATTGCTTCATAAGTTTTCCTTTGGACTACACTGGTGAGGGCGAGAGGGGGATCTTGACAACCGGGCATCTCAGGTTCTCCATACCTTCCACCCAGGCTTGCGATGATGATAAGTGTGAAGTGGTTCATTTTGGTAGGTCAAATTTGAAGACAGAATATAGTATTAATTGTAAGACTCTTGGCAGTGTGGAGGATTAGAGTGATCTTGGGGTCCGTGTCTGTAGGACACTCTAAAGCTGCTGTGCAAGTTGACAGTGTTGTTAAGAAGACATGCGGGGTGTTGGCAGTCATCAACTGTTGAGTTCAAGAGCCATGAGGTAATGTTGCAGCTATATGAGACCTTGGTCAGACCCCACTTGGAGTATTGTGTTCAGTTCTGGTCACCTCACAACAGGAAAGATGTGGATAGTATAGAAAGAGTGCAGAGGAGATTTACAGGGATGTTGCCTGGATTGGAGAGCATGGCTTAGGAGAATAGATTGAGTGAACTTGGCCTTTCCTCCTTGGAGCGACAGAGGATGAGGGGTGATCTGACAGAGGTGTATAAGATGATGAGGGGCATTGATTGTGTGGATAGTCAGAGGCTGTTTCCCAACGCTGAAATGGCTAACACAAGGGAGCACACTTTTACGATGTTTGGAAGTAGATACCGAGGGGATGTCAGGGGTGAGTTTTTCACACAGAGAGTGGTGGTTGCGTGGAATGCACTGCCGGCGACAGTGTGGAGGAGGATACGATAGGGTCTTTTAAGAGAGCTGTACATGGAGCTTAGAAAAATAGAGGGCTATGCGGTAGGGTAATTCTGGGCAGTTTCTAGAGTAGGTTACTTGGTCGGCACAACATTGTGGGTCAAAGGGCCTGTAATATGCTGTAGATTTCTATGTTCTATGTTCTATCACCCATTGATCTTCGAGACAGATGGATGCCAACCACCGAATTTGTCACTTCAGGTTATTAGTTTAGCTCCTAGTGTGGGATCAAAGCCACAATATTAAAAGGTAAATAGATTACCAAGATAGTCATTGATTGGTGAACTCAATTTCTTGTTGACAATTGGTCTAAAATAATTAAATGTCAAATTTAAATCACATAATCATGATAGTTTTTGTTCAAGGATTAGGACTAACTTCAAAACCTTGTTAAATAGGTGTTTATAATTTTTAGAATACATTTTCCATGAGATGATTAAGCCACAGGTAAAATTGGAAATCAGGGAAATATTTGTTCAGGAAAAGCAAATGTGGTACTTTTTTTTGACTGGGCAGTAAGCTTGTCATTTTGATTGATTCTGTTCTCATGAACACATTTACTATGTTTTGAGCAGGGTATGTTCAATGACAGTGTGAGGTGAATGGAACAGAACTGTTTTTTTGACTTGTGTGTGATATGTGTACAATTTAGATAGTACCTATACCCGAGGTGGCTTTGTTATACATTAATTGTGTATTAGTAGGCTTAAAGTATGACACATGAAACCTATAATAATTTTAACAGGTTTTGAGGTTAATTTGGTTAACGCCTAGTAAATTCTTCCATATCTTGCTTACCAAGAAGTATTCATGGGATGGAGAACATGTTATTGTATTGGAAATTTCCATAAACACTTCAGCCATAACAAATTTAATCACAATTTAAGAAAGCTTCACCTCATCTGGCTTCATTCACGCTATCAGCACTGAAAACTGACAAATTATACCCTTTTATCATTCTTGTCTTCCTTTTGAAAAACAGCATACCAGAAAGTGTTAGCATTCCCATGAACCTGTGAAAACTACCTCATTATTTTGCTCTCTATTTGCACTACTTTTTATTTTTTTATATATATTCTTATTGGAACTTGTAGCTTTTTTATGTATTGCGCTGTACTGTTGGTGGGAAACAACAAATTTCAAAACATATGTCAGTGTTAATAAAGCTGATTCTGATTATGATTCTGAAACCACTAACATTCTGGTGCCTGTGTTACAAAATCACTTTGTAGTTGAACATTGTATATTTCTTGCTAGGTAACTTAAAATCTTATCAGACTCTTATCAGATTTTATAAAGGAGTTCATATTCATTAACGTGTTGGTTCAGTGTTAGATACAGATGGAAATCATACAGGCACATTCTTTATTTTACCCATCGTGCTGATGTGTCATCACCAGCTTTTTTGGAGTCCTAATCAGATCTTTTAAATCTACCTAACATCTAAATAGCATGTGCCTTTTATCTCAGATGCTTGCTTCATAACAGAAAATCAATTTTGTATCACAACAGCAATACTTAAGAACATTATTTTGTGAAATTTATATCAAAGTATCAAAATAAATTTATTATCAAAGTTCATATATGTATGATTTTCCATTCAAGGACATTGGTGTTTCCATACCAGGCTGTATGCAGCCAAACAATATACACATCCATAGAAGTTTGTCAAAGTTTTAGATAGATGTCATGCTGGATCTCCGCAAACTCCTAAGTTGAAGTTGAGTTAATCGTCAGATGCACAAGTATATGTTTGTTTGCACCTACTTGCAATACTTTGCACCTACCTTAGTACACAACATTCACAAGAAAAACATACAGTGATGCTAGAAAGTTTGTGAGCCCTGTAGAATTTTCTCTTTTTCTGAAGAACTATGACCTAAAATGTGATTAGATCTTCACATAAGTCCTAAAACTAGATAAAGAGAACCCAATTAAATAAATAACACAAAAAATTATACTTGTTCATTTACTTATTGAGAAATTGATCCAATATTAGATTATGAAGACACGCAGTCCTCTTTTATTGTCATTTAGTAATGCATGCATTAAGAAATGTTACAATATTTCCTCCGGTGTGATATCACAAAACACAGGACAGACCAAGACTGGAAAAAACTAACAAAACCACATAATTATAACATATAGTTACAACAGTGCAACAATACCATAACTTGATGAAGAACAGTCCATGGCCCAGTAAAAAGTTCAAAGTCTCTCAAATGTCCCACATCTCACGCAGACGGGAGAAGGAAGAAAAACTCTCCCTGCCATGCCCGACCACAGTCCGACTCTGAGTCGTCTGAAAACTTCGAGCCTCCGATCAGCAATCCGACACCGAGTACCGAGCACCACCTATATCCGAGCAATTCGACCTCAATCTCGGTTGCCAACAGCAGGCAAAGCCGGGGATTTTGGGGCCTTCCCTCGGAAGATTCTTGATTGCCCAGTAACAGCGGCAGCGGACCTGCGTTTCAGAAATTTCTCCAGATTACATGTATTTGTTGGAAAAAGTATGTGCACCTCTGGGGTAATGCCTTTAGAAAAGCTATTTGGAGTCAGGTGCTCCAATCAATAAGATAATTCTGAAGGTGTGGGTTGTAGAGGTGCCCTGCCCTATAAAAAAGACACACAAAGTCAGCTTACTAACAGAGCCTACTCTTCTCAAGAAAGATCTGTCTATGTGCACCATACCTCAATCAAAGCAACTTTCAGAAGACCTTGGAAGAAGAATTGTAGAGATGCATGAAGCTGGGAAAGACTACAAAAGCATTTCTAAAGACCTGAGTGTACATCAGTCCACAGTAAGAGAAATTGTGTACAAATGGAGGAAATTCAGTACTGTTGCTATTCTCCCTAGGAGTGGGCATCCTGCAAAAATCACATCAAGAGTACAATATGGAATGGCGAAGGAGGTGATAAAGAACCCAAGGGTATCAGCAAAAGAACTGCAGAAATCTGTAGAACTTGCTAAAGTCTCTGTTCATGTGTCCACTATAAGAAATACACTGAACAAGAGTGGTGTGCATAGAAGGACACCACCAAGCAAACCACTGCTCTCTGAAAAAAAAATTGCTGCAGGTCTCAAGTTTGCAAAAGACCACTTGGATGTTCCATAATGGTCTGGGACAATGTTCTGTGGACAGATGAGACAAAAGTTGAACTTATTGGCACAAATGCATATTGCTATGTTTGGAGGAAAAATGGCACTGTACAGCAACACCAAAACCTCATCTCAAATGTGAAGCATGGTGGAAGGAGCATCATGGCTTGGGGCTGCTTTGCTACCTCAGGGCCTGGACAGCTTACAGTTGTTGCGAAAACAATGAATTCAAAATTGTATCAAGACATTTTACAGGAGAATGTCAGGGTAGCAGTCTGTCGCCTGAAACTTATTATAAGTTAGATAATGCAACAAGATGGTGATCCGAAAGACAAGAGAATGGTTTAACAAGATGAAAATTCATGTTTTGGAATGGCTGAGTCAAAGTCCTGACTTTAATCCTGTAGAAGTATTGTGGAAGGACCTGAAGCAAGCAGTTCATGCAAGGAAGCCCACCAACATCTCGGAGCTGAAGCAGTTTTATGAGGAGGAATGGCCTAAAATTCCTCCAAACCAATGTGCAGGACTGATCAACATTTACAGGAAAGGTTTGGTTGAAGGTATTGATGTACAAGTGGATTACACCAGCTACTGAAAGCAAAGGTTCACATACTTTTTCCAACAAATCCATGTAATGTTGGATAATTTTTCTCAATAAATAAATGAACAACTGTAATGTATTTGTGTTATTTATTTGATTGGGTTCTCTTTATCTAGTTTTTGGACTTACATGAAGATCTGATCACATTTTAGGTCATATTTGTGCAGAAGTAGAGAAAATTCTTGGGGTTCACAAACTTTCTAGCACCACTGGTATATTAAAAATAAATTATACGCTAAAAGAGGATGGTTTGCAGAAATAGGAGAAGGCCATTCCAAGACTTCACAGATGGTTTAATCTTTACGGGATAAAAAGTCTCAATGTGTTTCACCAAGGATTATCAGATAAAATTTGGCACTGATCCACGAAGGAAAGTTTAGGACAGATAAGGCTGATTGGCTGAAAGAGATAAGTTTTAAGGGCAGCTTTCAAAGAGTTTCTAGAAAACATCTTATTCCAAACCACATATAAACTCATGCAAAACCTTTTTTATGTGTACCCCAAAACATCCAAGCCAGCTCAAGGAAATCATGGTTGCCTGAGATCCCATTTCATTGTACCAGCTTTATCAGATACTGTTGATGTTCTTTGGCCTGTTCTCTATTAAATGACTGCTGTGTCTGACTGTAAGTATACACTAAAGGTAAAGGTATGTTGCATCCGGAGTTTCTCCGGTTAGCGGACGATTTCCCTCCACACCTCTCTGACGTAGTGGGGAACCACGTACAAGGCAAGTTACAGCAGTGGTTTGCCATTGCCTTCTGCCAGGTGAGTTTCCAAAGAGATCACCAGCTTGTAACCCAGCACAGATGGAAAGCGTGCAGGGGAGCTGGCTGGAGACCTTTCAACTACGCCACCAGCCGGGTCTAAATGAGGTCACAGAAAATGTGAAACATTAGGAATATTTTTATTGGTTGTGGTAATGCTTTATCAATGGAAGTTTTCTTTTTTTAATCATTGTGATCTTACTTCATTTCTCCTTAATTCTCCCCTGTTAGAAATTAAAGAAAACAAAGGTGGGAACAGGATTCTGTAGTTCTAATAAAATATCAGTAATAATTCAATAGGATGCTTTGAGCCATATGAGCAGATCCTCCATGTCACTTGGATACAATATCAAGAGAAAAAGTGAAACATTAAAGGTCAGGAATGTAAGAAAAATCTTTTTAACGATGCCAAACCAAAATTGCAAGTAAGTTAGGACATAGAACTTTGGGATAGATTGAAATTAAATTCTTCTCATCTCCTGTGCCATAAATAATATTCTCAACCAAAAAGTACAGCTCTTGGGAAGTTGTGATAACAAATAATCCATTCTAAGATGCTATTAATTTAGAGAAAAATTGGAAAATCACAGAGGTAAAATTTTAATGGAAGTCATGGTGGTTCTGATGGAAAACTTGCATAACCCAAAGAAATTTATAATCCTCACTAACTTTGATGTATAACAGCCACCTCATTGTAAAGATTTGCAGAAGAATGATTCAAAGTCATCATATAGGAATGGAAAATAGCTAACATGTACAAAGAGCAAAATTGTAGCAAGTAATATTTCCCATATTAAATGTAGTTGATATACTTTAAACATAAATATTTAATAATAAAAAGTCTGAATTTTGGTATAGTTTATAACTTGCAAACAAATACATCTTCAGTGATGGTGGGATAGCTTCATGCTTGCCGGGTCTCATTTTTAAGTCCGTAGAAGCTGACCCAAAAGGGATTTGATGGATGAATGCTGAGGGGTTCTGTTCTCACGTACAGTCACTGATGGCTGGCTGCATCAAAAACCATCAGTTTCTCTGCATAAAATAAAGGATGACTTTGCATTGGATGACAAACACCTTGCAGATAATTGCTTGTAAGATCTTCTTTGGTTCACAAGGCAAATAAGAGCCACACTTCACACAAAAATATTGCGAAGCATTTGGAATTCATATTAGATAGGGTATCAGTGAGGCAAATATGTGGTATTATTGTATTTTTTTCAGCTGAAATGTGCTTAATTAAAGAAATTCACATGTTTGGGGTTTCAGAATTAATAGCAGGAATTTAACCTTTCAGATGACGGTTTCTTCCCAGTATTCTGCACACATTTATTGGTTCATTTGAAATATTTTCTAATGGAATTGCTTTTAATGGCTTTCAGTTTCATACTGTGTGCCAATCAACAGGTAATTAACACAAGTAATCAATATTTAAACAAAAAATGCCATGAATATCAATGTAAGTACCGTACTCTATAGGGTAGAGTGTTGGCAGTGTTTACGTGACCATACCAATAATCCAGAGACTCAAGTTCAAATCCCATCACAGCGCATGAGGAATTAAAATTAAATTAATTATCTGAAATTCATAAATCTAAACAGTTGATCTTTGTAATGATGACTATGATAATTAACATCATCCAGGCCACAGAAACCCATCTGATTGGCATCCCTTTAAATTCCTTTCGTTCTACCACTGTGCTGACTTCTGAGAGCATTTCAGAGGATGTGAAGGTTTAGGATGTGAGCAAGATGCTAATCAATTATCTGCTCTATCCTGGGTCGTGTTGAGCTTTTTGGATGTTAATGGAGAAATTTGGCCTGTGAGACACTGTACCAGGAGGAGATTAGTACTGATGGTGCCTCTGAAAGTATTCTAGATTTTCTGTGCTCCCTTGACCCACTCTCCTCCCTCCTCTCTTCCCAGTTCTGAATACTCTGTTTATTACAGGATCCTGTCTACAGAATGGCATATGCTGCAATGACTGGGTTGTGTTCCCGGGATTGTGAAACTGTTCACAATTGTAGTGATATCTCGGACCACTGGAGAAAACTAGCTGCTTGTGGGGCAGAACTGAAGTTTGTAAAGGAAGTTGTGGACTCTACAGGAGTTGCTTGTGTAAAGAAGTTGGAATTAGTTGAAAACAAGTGCAGTATGGTCTTTCAAAATCAACACTTTTAATTATTATTATTTTAAAAATAAAAGAATAGATTATCCTTTTTTTCCAGTGGTAAGTTATTACTTAACCAGAATTTGCAGAGAACTTTATTTAAGGCTTGCTGTGCAATAACTAGAAGTAAGATGATGATTAAGTAAAAGTCACTGTCTGACTTTAGAAGTTTCCCTGAACCAGAACAAGATCTTTATTGGCCCAGCATATATAAATGGCAACAAAGGCAAAATGTAAGCTGGCATGTGACGTGAATGCTGATCAGTTGCCCCTGCGGATGTTTGAACACTTGTAAGGAATTACAACAATAGACACACAGCAGCACTGAGTGGCAGGTGTGGTTTATGGAAACAAATGTTGCCAGCTAAATATTGTTTTTGGCAAAGCTTAATGGGATGTTTGAAATTAATATGAAAATGATCTGTGAGTGTTTCAGATGGAAACTTTCTAGTTTTCTGTTAATTCTGGTGGTTTCTTACTTTGCTGAAAGCTCAACTGGATTTTGCATTCTTGTGTCTAATAAAGGTTTTGTATCTGTTGTCCTTTTGGCATCTGCACTGATACATGCAGTTTGGTAACTGTGAATTGTGCATGCAACAGGAACATGCACCATTATGTCAGCAGTTTGGTCTAACATCCTAAGGCACAGTGTTTGCACTATTGCGCTGTTTAAGGGCACTTTCTATTGTAAAGTATTTCCTCACTAGTAATAGATCTTATGTTGCTAGTTGGTGGAGGACAATGTCATAGACTGTTGCTTAGCAAATATTGCTTACCAGCCATTCCTTCTGTTCAAAAGATGAAATGGAAGCATTCAGTTCCAAAACACTTAAGCACTGGGTAGAACGGTTTGGTTTGTCACTAACACCCACAGCCTGTGAATGAATTAAAATTTGCATTTAATCATCCTATGGAAAAATGCTTCCAAAGACAATAAACTTGATTAGCTGAAGCTTTGTTTGTACAGATGTTTAAAATACCTACAGTATTGGTAATGAAACTTAATAATGATGTGACTTTTACATTTAGAACTTTAGCATAAACTTCATGTGGTGTTAATCTGATGCTCTCTTGAGGGCCAGCACTCACTACACATTCAATCCATGACTTCTGCTCAGCTCAATATCTACCTGATCCAGAAAAGTAACAGTTCAATACGGTCTGCATGGGAAATAGAATTGACAACACAATTCATCTGAAAGCCATGTTGTCAAACTTACACTGTGGTGTTTCATTACGTGCTGACAGAAAATGCTGGCCCTGCAGTTTCATTTGACATGATTTCCTGTTCAGTATAATTTTATGGATATGCAATGTTTTGCTCATATTAAGTGCTGAGCAAATAATTTTCATAACATTTGATATTTGCACTAATTTAAAATCACTCCTCTAGAATTAACCCATTTGTGCCCTGCATGTTTGATTCAAGATTGTTTAATGTCATGTCCAGTACACAAGTGTAAAGGAAACTGAAATAATTATTAGTCCCGATTTGATATAGCACAAAAAAACACAATAAGATAAAGAACACAATAATAATAAAAAACACAATGAATATAAATACAAAAGAAAACTTATATACACGGATTGATTGTATGTACATAGGTGACTGACAAGAAATGATAAAGCAGTGATGGTTGGTGGTGTGGAGGGGTGGGTTAATGGGTGGTGGTGTTGATCAGCCTTACTGCTTGGGGAAAGTCATTGTGTTTTGAGTCTGGTGGCCCTGGCGTGGATACATAGCCTCTTCCCTAATGGCAGTGGGACAAACTGTCCATAAAACAGGGCGGGTGGGATCCTTCATGACGTTACTTGCCCTTTTCTGGCATCTTTCTGTATATATGACCTTGAAAGCAGGTAGGCTGGTGCCAGTGATGCATTGGGCAGTTTTGACTACCCATTGTAGAGCCTTCCTGTCTGCTGCAGTACAATTTCCATGCCACGCAGTACTGCGCGTCTGTAGGATATCATCAGTATAGATGTGTAGAGCCCAGCTCTCTTCAGTCTCTTCAGAAAGTATAGGGTTGGTGAACTTTCCTGATTATGGAGAACGTGTTCTGGGACCTGGAGAAGTTGTGCGAGCTGTGCTTTCCCAGGAATTTGATACTGCCTGGAGTTTCCACTGCTATGCCTCTGATGTAAAGAATAGTGTGGGTGGTGTGAGTTCTCCTGAAGTTGATAACCACCTTTTTTGTCTTGCTGAAATTAAGGAAGAGGCTATTTGCTTGGCAACAGGCCTGAAGCTTTTCCACCTCCTGTCTGAAGACTGTCTCATCATTGTTGGTGATGAGCTCCACCACTGTAGTGTTATCAGTGTATTTATTTAGAATTACATAGATGGGGTTTAAACTAGAAATTTATGTGTGACTGGTATATCAGGAAATGTTGAAGTATGCGTAATATCTTCGGATATTTAGAGTGGTTTTAAGGACCATTCTCCTGAGACAATCAAGAAAGAGGAAAAATGTTTTACTGAAACTACTTTTCATGGTGTCGTCAAAGATGATGACCACGTTTTGATCTGTATGGGTGGCACAGATAAACAGAGATCTAATTAATTTTTCAACTGAATTTGATACAGCTATATTGGTTATGAAAATCAAACACCAAATGAAGGGAAGGGGGGCTTTTAGGGTAATATTTCCAGAAGCAGAACTGATTATTTTAAGCTTTCCAATCTATTAAAAATGCAATATTTAACTAGTATTCTAAATAAAGGAAAAAGAGCCCTCAATTTTAAAAATAATTCTAACCATTGTAATCTCTTACTGTTCCCTTAATTCTCAATTGGAACAAATCAACTTGACTGATTAGAATTTTTCTGGTGGAAATAGCATCACTCTTTTCTTGGGGAAATGATAAAGTCCAATCTGTTTTAATTTAGTGGAACCTATCCCACAATACTACATTGGAACATGATTGAATGGGATGGATGGTTGTTCTCCTACCAATGTGTGTGGTGGTGTTCAGACAGCTGTGAATATTCTCTGTGTAACTGTACATTAGTACTTGTTTCTAGTAAGATAGGATTTGTTTCAGAATCAGAATCGGGATTATTATTGCTGACATATGTTATAAAGTTTGTTATTTTGCAGCAGCAGTACAGTGGCTGGTTGCTCAAGCCTGCAACAGAAATAGCCACATCTTCCAATTATGTAATGTGTCAATGCAGTGAAATGTCCCAAAATACTTAACAGAATGTTGTTAACAAAGTCTGGCACTGTACTGTGAATGGAGATTTTAAATGAAATGAGCAAAAGCGTGGTCAAAGAGTTGGGCTTGAAATAAGCTTCAGAAGTAATTCCAAAGTTAAGGATCTTGACAGTTGAAGGCATGGATGCTTTTGCAGGAGCAATGATACTTGGGTGTGTTTCTGGTGCCTGAATTTGATCTCAGAGATTTGTAAGGTTGATGAAGTTTTGAAAGCAAGGTATTGCTTAATCTGGAGACCATGGATATCAGCTGTCAGGAGTGATGTGTGAATAAACTTGGAGAGAATGAATACCACAGCAGTTTTCATCTCCACAAGCTTCCAGGTGTTAGAAAGAGTGAAGTGACTCAATTACCAAATCTAAAAGCAGTCAAAGTGTGGATGAGGGCTCCATCTTGATGAAATGAGCCACTGGCATTCTCTTGGCTTGGAACTTCAACTTGGCAGGCTTCATGATGGCACAGCTCATTCAGCTGAAAACTGAATGAGGCTGGATGTGACACTAGTTTTGTACAGTTTAAAAATTCTCACTCAGTTGCTAGGTAACAAGGGAACTGATTATCTGGCAGGGACTGAAGTGATGACTTTGGTCTTCTCAATATTACATAGGCGGAAACTTTCTGTTCACTTGGTACCGAAAATGGAATGTGAAAACTTAGCATTAGTTGTGCGGCTACTGGTGAGGTAGAGATTGGGGTTGGTAGCAAACAATTTGGAACTGTTTTCCGATGCTGCTGCTGTCGGACAGCAGGCAGATAACAAATTGCAGGTGACAGGGACAGAGCCATGGGAGCGCAGCTGGAATGATGTGGGAGCAGGAGGAGAAACCAATACAGATGATTCTCATTGCTACGATTGAGTAGATAAGAAGAAAATAAGCCTGTGATTCTACCCAGTCAGATGACGATGGAGCAAGATAGTTTGATCAAAAACCATAGACAAGCCAAGGGGAAGAAGTCCATAAGACCATCAAACCATAAGACAATAGGAGCAAAAGTAGGCCATTCAGCCCATCAATTCTTCTCCACCATTTGATCATGACTGATTTGTTATACTTCTGAACCCTTACTAGTCAAAAATCTATCAACCTCCACTTTAAATATACCCAATAAATACCACAGCTGTCTGTGGCAATGAATTCCACTGATTCACCACCCTCTGGCTAAACAAATTCCTCCTCATCACCATTCTAAGGAGATGTACTTGTATTGTATGGCTGTGTCTTCTGATCATGTTGGGTTAACTTGAAGGTGTTGCGTTAAGCTTGTAATCGATTCTCATTCAACAGTTAATTAAAAAGAATTGTGAATGAGCAGCTTTCACAATAAAATTGAAAAACCTAAAAATAGGAGAATCCATCAGAACTTGAAAGAAGACAGTTAAAACATTGCCAAATGTTGTCTAGGAATTTTAACACTAAGGCAATAACCCATTTTTATTTCTGTTGCGGATATTAAAGTTAGAGCAGCTTCAGCAAAAATGAATTTGTTCACTGTTCAGTGCAAAACAGCACGTCAATTGAATCCTAGAGGCTAGAGTTACATTAATGAAAGATAACTAGAATATGGCAGTACCTGAGAAGTAGATATAAAATGTATTGCATTATACTGTATAGGTTTTGGTGGCATGCTGTATTTTTTGAATGGTATCATGGAAGTTGCCATTCAAGTGTCAGGGTGTTTGTTTAATATTTCATCTTAAGAGGACATTTCTCCCTAAAAACTTAATTTGTCTTCTTCCCCAGTTCCAATTCATTCCTTTCCGGTTGGCTGGCAATATATAATAAAACAAAAAGAAGGACTTGCATTTATTTAACCCTTTTCATATCCTCAGTTCTTTATAGCCAAAAAAAAGTAGCTGCTATTGTCATTTTTGCAAGGGTTAAAAAAAATTGCTGTATTGCAAAAAGGAATTGGTCCACTCCACACCCAGACCTGATGGTTTATTTTGCACATCGAGGGGAAGGAGGAAGTGCAAAGGAGCATATGGGGCTGAATACATGGTAGAACAAGCAATAAAAGTGCATAACTGATGCAGAAGTGATTAGAAGAAAAAAATCAATTAACGTGAAAAGAAAACTACATTGATCATTGGTGAAAGAGAATATGATTGGAAGTGAATAAGAGGAGACAAAAGAGACTGGATATTCTTGAATCTGGAGCAACACCCAACATACTGGAAGAACTCAGTAGGATGAGCAGCATCTGTGGGAGGAAAGGAATTGTCAATGTTCCTCCAGCAGATTCTTTGGTGCTCCATGAACTGGAGGTGGAAGCAGAAGGATAAAATTGATTGCTTTCATTATCTGCAGCTTGCTAAGGTGACAGCATGAATTGGAGGTGGTGGGTGGTGGTGTTGAACAACAGCTTGGATAAAGGAGGGAGGAATAACTCCCTAGCTTTAAGAAACTGAGAAGAACTCCCAAGGGTTAAGACAGTGAGAAGATTACCGAGATGAAGTGGAAGTTAATTCAGAATGCATTTTGTTAAAAAGTGGGGAATTGAAAGAGGTGTGTTGGCTCTATGCATACTTCATGGATCCAAATGCCATGTTGTACATGGGAGTAGGGCATATTGGCTGTGGTGTTGGGAACACTGTCGGGTAGGTTGAAAATCCAAATGTTATTTCTCACTATTCCTGCATCGAAGGCAATATTTGGGATATAATTCGAATGTTTCAAAACATAATTAACATTCAAGTTCTAGTTCAAGTTTAATTGTTATTCAACCCTACATGAATACTCATTAATACAGCCAAATGAAACACATCTCTTTCGTGGGCAGCTGTAATAGATGACCACGCAGCTTGAGGCCGAGACACCACTGTAACTGAAGCCACGCAGCTGCCCTGTCATCTGTCTTTCTAATGAACCAGTGAACCAAACTTGCAGTATCCCATGTTACCAATTTCCAGCAGGGTCTTGCGATCACAAGAAAAATGTCCAAGACAATCACTCGCTCTGTTTGTTAGGCTGCACCCCGCCTTCGCGCACCCATTCTGACACCTTCCTGTAGCAGGCAGCAACATGGTTCGCACCAAGTCCAGCTCCGTTGCTACCAAGCAACTTGCTGATGGGGTCGGCCTGCAGCACTGATGTTCTTGATAACCAGCAGTGTCTTACGATCGTGAGAAAGATACAAAGGACGAACAATGGTATCTTTAGTTGGACCTAGAGTGGCCGCGTGCCACATCTTACTAGAAATCCAGCCAGAAGCCAATTAATTTTAATATGAAAATGCAATTGCCCTCTAGACAGCATTTGCTAAAATTAGTTTCCACTGTTACTTTGTTAATCTGTAGCATACCTTTAAAAAATTCCGTTATAAATGTATGGCTAGTTTTCCAGCTTGTCTAGCATTTGAAGGCAGTTGCATATCAATTGTATGTCAATTTAAGTAGGACACCTGACAATTATAATGGAAGACAAATCAGTGATGCGTAGTTTAATAATTGAAAAGCAAAAAAGAATTGTAGACACTAGAAATCTGAAATGCAAACAGAAAATGCTGGAAGTACTTAGGCAGAATCTTTGAAGAGAAAATGACAGTTCATAGAGGATGCCATATAGTGTAAAGTTTAGTGTTGTGCTGCCTACTGATTATGTGCAGATAAAAGCTAACTGTCTGGGATCTGCAAACTTACTTGGTTCTTTTTAAACATTAAAAAAACTTTATCCAGTATGTCATGCAGTTCTGGAAGAACTATCAATAAGGCTTTCTGCAATTGTGGTTGAAACAGTTAGTTAATACTTGTTTATTTTTGCCGAATTCAGCTCAGAAAAATTTGTAGCAGTCTAAATAGTATCATAACATCATAAAGTTATACAGCTGGGAAACAGAATCTTTGGCTGTACATGACCATGATTGTCTAGTTGTCTAGCTGAACTATTCCAATCTTCTCAAATTAGGCCTACTACTACGTCGACTCAGGTCTAGGGGATCAGCGTCGGGCAGAATTAGGCAAATCAGACCCATTTCCCTCTAAACCTTGCCATGTTCTTGTCTAAATGTATTTTAAACATTATAATTATATAGTATGTCTCCATCTCTTCCCCTGGCAGCATATTCCAAATTCCCAACTCTCTCTCAAAAAGTTGCCGAGCAGGTCCACTCACTTTTAAACAATGCCCTCTGGCTTTAGGCTTCCTTACCTGGGAATAGACTGTGACCATTCATAAGGAGACTAAGCCCCTCATGGTTTTACAAACTTTTTATAAGTTCATTCCTCAGCCTTTCATGCTTCAGGGAAGGAAGCCCCTACCTATCCAACCTCTCTTTCTATCTCAAGCCTTCCAGTTCCAGTAACCTCCTTGTGAAAGTTTTCTGTGCCTTTTCATGCTTGATGACATTCTGCTTATACTCAGGTGACCAGAACAGCATAGAGTATTCCATAATATTTTATAGCTGTAACGTGATGTTTCAACTCAATGACTCAACTTGTAGCTCCATGAGACCTTCGTGACTTCTTTGAGGCAAAGGTCATGATGTGAAAGAACGAGCTCTACTTGCTTGGGTGAATGCAGCTCAGACAGCACCTGGAAAGCGTGATACAATCCAGGCCAAAACTGCCTCCATGAATGGTGTCCCATCCACCACTCCTGAACAGTGCCTGTGGCAAGTGGCATCAACAAAATCCACAGCAGCAAAGTTCAGAGTAAATATATTATCCAAGTATATGCATGTCACTGTGTACAACCCTGAGATTCATTTTCTTGTGGGCATTTTCAATAAATTCATAAAAGAATAATAAGGATAATAGAATTAATGAAGGACTGAACAAACTTGGGCGTTCAGCTAGTGTGCGAAAGACGGCAAGGCGTGTAAGTACATAAAGAAATGATAATAATAATAAATAAATAAACAAACAATAAATATCAAGAACATGAGGTGAAAAGTCCTTGAAAGTGAGTCCATAGGTTGTGGGAACATTTCAGTGATGGGGCGAGTGAAGTTGAGTAATTCATCAAGGCAATTTTCAATATAATTTCCTACGCCAAAAATCTTTCTTGTTTACTGAAGACCCTGGAAGTACTTGTCAGACTCTTTGTCAGATAGTCTTTGACCTGGAATGTTAACAGTGTTTCTCTTCATAACGATGCAAGTTGATCTGCTGACTATTTTCAGCATTTTATATTTTTGTTCTTAGATATTCAGCATCTGTAGTTCATTTGGTTTTCAAGCTTATTACTAAGTAGAAATAGACAGTGGAGCATGTGATAGAACAACAATAATTGCTTCTCCATCATACAAGATCCTGATTTGGAAATTATTGCTATGCTCAAGCTCTCTTCAATAAATTTCCTTCTCCGTGTGTGAGAGATCTCAATCTTATTCTCAAATGCCTGTCACCTGGTTGTTTTAGTGCAGCATTTCGACATTAAGACCTGCAAGTTCCCTTCAGCAATAACATTTCTTTTAGTAGTCCAGACTGCAGATGTCCCATACTGTGAAAATTAATGTCTGCTTCTCGATATGACTGGACAAAGTTTGATCTCACTGAATGTGCCTATCTAACTGGGAATAATGAAGCCACCTGGATTCAGGGAACCTTTTCTAACCCCACCCCTTTACTGGCTGAGCAGAGGGAATACTAAAAAAGGACCACTCAGTCTTGATAGCAGCTCCGGAACTGAATCCTGCCATACTACAGGGATCAAATCTCTTGCCAATTTGTAGACTTGTCTCCTAAAAGGATCAGAGTCTCTCTTCCCTTTGCCAAAGGGCTTGAAAAATCAGTTCTGGCCTCCTTGTGGAAGCAGTATTTGGCAGGACATCTGGAAAGTTCATGGTAAGATGATTGGACATCTTCATACCTTTGCAATTTTCCAAAACATTCATATTTGTTCTATTATCGGTAATCCTGTCTAATCTTCCATTGATTCTACCAAGAAAGCAGGACTCCAGTGGTTAGGGGCTGCTGCTTTCTCTCCTCTCTCTCAGTCCACAGAGAAGTAAAGTAGTGGCCATAGCCCAATCCGTCATAGACAAAGCCCTCTCCACCATTGGGCGCATCTACAAGGAGCACTGTCACAAGAAAGCCGCATCCATTATCAAGGACCCCCACCATCAAGGCTATACTCTCTTCTTGCTGTTGCCATAGGAAAGGTTGTACAGCTGACTTGGGTCCACACCACCAAGTTCAGGAACATTTATCAACCTTCAACTGTCAGGCTCCTAAACGAACATGGATAATTTCACTCACCTTAACTCTGAACTGCTTTCACCACCTTTGGACTCACTTTCAAGGTTTCAGCGCAATCTATTTATTTGTTTAAAATGTACTTTATTTGTACAATTCATCTTCTTTTGCATGTTCATTGTTTGTCAGTCTTTGTAGTTTTTCAGTGGTTCTCTTGTATTTCCCTATTCTACTGTGAGTGCCTGCAAGAAAGTGAACCTCAAGGTAGTATATTTTGATAATACATTTGAATTTACTTTGAACTTTTTATTAGCATAATGACAGAAAGAAAGTTGCTGACACGTACATTTGTAAAAGCAAATTCAAGAGCAAAATGCCGGAGGAACCCAGCAGGTAAGACAGCATCTGTGGAAATGAATAAACAGGTCAACTTTTCAGGCCGAGAGCATTCTTCAGGACTGTAAAGGAAGGGGGAAGATGCCAGAATAACAAGGTGGGGGGAGGGGAAGGAGGACTTGCTAGTAGGTAATAGATGAAGCCAGGTGGGTGGGAAAAGTAAAGGGCTGGAGAAAGAAGGAATCTGATTGGAGAGGAGAGAGGGAAAAAGGGAAGAACAAGGGTACTCAGGGAGAAGTGATAGGCAGGTGAGGAGAAGAGGTTAGATGCCAGAGGGGGTAATAGAAGAAGAGGAAAGGGGAAGGGAGAAAATTTACTGGAAGGAGAAATTGATGTTCATGCATCAGGTTGGAGGCTACCTGGATGGAATAGGGGATGTTGCTCCTCCACCTTTGGAGTCGCCTCGTTGTGGCAGAAAATGAGGCCATGAACCGACATGTCAAAATTGGAATGTGGATTGCAATAAAAATGGCTGGCCACCAGGAAGTTGACTTTTGGCAGATGGAGCAGAGGTGGTCCCCCAATTTATGTCGGATCTCACAAATGTAGAGGAACATCAGATGTAATAGATAACCCCAATAGATTCACAGGTGAAGTGTTGCCTCACCTGGAGGGACTGTTTGGGGCTCTGAATGGGCCTCTTAGCTCTCCTCCGCATCTGCCCATCATTTCCTCTGTTGCCCCTCCATCCTTTCCTTCCATGGACCGCTCTCCATGGACAATAAGCTATTTATTTATTTTCTCTTCTATATTATGTATTGCATTGAACTGCTGCTGCTGTTACCAAATTTCACGACACATGCTAATGATAATGAACTGATTCCGATTCCTCTCCTATCAGATTCCTTCTTTTCCAGCCCTTTATCTTTTCAACTCCATCATTTTTCCTATCACCTTCGAGCTAATCCCCCCTCCCCTCCCCTACCATTTTATTCTGGTGTCTACCCCTTTCTTTCCAGCCCTGACGAAGGGTCTCAGCCCGAAATGTTGACTGTTTATTCATTTCCATAGGTGCTGCCTGACCACCTGAGTTTCTCCAGCATTCTGTGTGTGTGTTACTATAGATATCCAGCATCTGTAGAATCTCTTGTATTTATAGAACAAATTAAATGCATTAACTTTCCGTCTTTAACTATCATCTGATCTATCATGCTTCCTGATGTCAAACAGTTTAATTACAGCTCATTTAGGAGAATGCATATCCTTCCAATGTTTTTAGTTGTAATTAAATTATTGTTTATTTAGAAACATCAAAATTCAAAGTACGCTTATTATCAAAGTTCATATATGTGACCACATACAACCCTGAGATTTCATTTTCTTAAGAGCATTCACAGTAAATACAAGAAACACAGTAGAAACAATGAAACACCACACCCAACAGGACAGACAAGCAACCAATGAGCAAAAGGCAACGAAATATGCACATACAAAAAGAAATAACAAAAAATAAATAAATAAGCAAAATATATTGAGAACAAGATGATCTGTGTATAAGATGATGATAAGCATTGATTGTGTGGACAGCCAGAGGCTTTTTCCAGGGCTGAAATGGCTAACACAAGGGGGCATAGTTTTAAGGTGCTTGGAAGTAGGTACAAGGGGGATGTCAGAGGTAAATTTTTCACACACAGAGTGGTCGGTGTGTAGAGTGCACTGCCAACAAAGAGTTGAGCAGATGATCGACAACTATATTTGTTGGCCTGGAATTTCCTCCTAGCAGTAAAGGAAGAGTTTTGAAGTTCACTTCATGTGCACCGACCTGCAGATTTTTTTTCTTTTCCCTCAAATCTGTCACTTTATTTTTTTCAGTGCCCTCTACAGGAGATTTGTGGGATATATAGGTAGGAGAGTAGTGGTGACACTCAGTGATCAATCATGTGGAAGGGCCCTGTTGGCTGTGAAATGGGAAGCAAAGAATGGAAGTACAAATTAAATGCGAATTATTACACAGCAAAGAAAACAAAAAAATGAAGGCACATGGATGAAAAAATAACTTAACCTTTAAATTAAGAACATGTTTAACATTAATTCTCTGAAGGAATAAGATTCTATATTTGAAAAATAAGATTTTTAGGGCTAGAGAAGTTGTTCAACAGTAAATATCACACTGTGCCATTAAAACTCACTCTCTCCTAATAGAACTTGCTCTAGATTTTATTGTCACTTCTAGTATAGGGTGAAGTAAATGTGCCATGTCATTTAATTTCATTGTCAACTCTATTCAAGATTGCTTAATGCCATTCTGTGTACACGAGTAAAGAAGAAGGAAACAATTGTTACTGCAGATCCGAAGCAGCCCATAAAACCACAAAAGATAAAGAACACAATAATACAAAACACAATAAATATTGACATAGCTTATCTACATAGATTGTATTTCCATAGAGTGCTGCAAGGCTTTCCATAAAGTGATTGACAGGAAATAATAAAGAAGTCATAGTTGGGAGCGTGGAGCGGTGGGTTAGTGGATAAATTGTTGACCAGCCTTAGTGACTGGGGAAAGAAAATGTTTTTCAGTCTGGTGGTCCTGGCTTTGACGCTATGTAGTCTCCTCTCTGATGGGAATGGGATAAACAGTCCTTGAACACGGCGGATGGGATCCTTCATGATGTTACTGGTCCTTTTCCAGCAACTTTCTGTATATACGTCCTTGATGGCGGGTAGGCTGGTGCCGGTGATGTGTTGGGCAGTTTTGACTGCTCATTGTAGAGCCTTCCTGTACACTGCAGTGCAATTTCCCGACCAAACAGTGACTCAGCTTGTTAGGATGCTCTTGACTGCGCAACTGTAGAATGATGCGAGAATGGATATGCTCTTTCCAACCTCATCAGAAAAAAGAGACATTGGTGAGCTTTCCTCACTGAGTAGGGTATGTTCTGGGACCAGGAGAGACTGTGTGTGAGGTGCAATCCCAGGACTTTGAAATTGCCTGCAGTTTTCACTACTGTGACACTAATGTTACAGGGAGCGTGAGGTGAGAGTTATCCTGAAGTTGATAACCATCTCCTTTGTCTTGCTGATGTTAAGGAAAAGTTTATTTGCCTAGCAGCAGGCCTTGAGCACTTCCATCTCCTCTCTGCAAGCTATGTCATCGTTGTTTGTGATGACACCATTTCTGTGTTATCGGCGAACTTGACAAGGTGATTGCTCAGGTGTTTGGCCATGCAGCCATGTGCGAGCAGAGTGTACTGCGTGGGGCTCAGCACACAGCCCTTGGGGGCGCCTGTGTTGAGGATAATGGGGAGGAAAGAATGGTTGTGCATCCTGACTATCTGAGGTCTGTTTGTTAGTTGCACAGTGGTGTATGTAGACCACGGAGTAGAAGTTTGTTCACCAAGGTCTGTGAGACAATAGTGTTGAATACCAAACTGAAATCCAGAAACAGCATTCTGACAAAAGTGTCCTTGTTTCCTAGGTGTGTCAGGGCCAGGTGCCTGACTGATGCTACAGCATCTGTCATCAAGCAGTTCTGTCGGTAAGCATTTTAGTGAGTTTCCAAAGTGGCAGGAATTACCAGCTGTTCAAAGGACTTCATGGTGATTGGCATCGATGTTACCAGGCTGTAGTTGTTTAATTCTGAAGGTGCAGAGCTCTTTGATACAGGGATGAGAGTGGCTGATTAGATGCATGCAGGTATAGCAGCGTGGGTGAGTGAAATGTTGAAGATGTCCGTGAAGATGTTGGTGGCTGGTGTGCACACTGCCGGAGTACTCGACCTGGAATGTTTTCTGGCCCATCTGCCTTACAGGCCTTGTCAGTCTGCAGAGTCCTCCTCACGTCTGCTGTCGTTACAGACAGTGGCTGCTCACCTGGGAGGAAGGGATAGTTTTCATGGATGGCATTGAGTTGCATGCCTTGAAGCCTGCATAAAAGTTATTTAGACTGTCAGGATGGGAGATGTCACTGGTGCAGTCGATTGTTGTTTTTCATGCCTAGTCAGTAATGCACTTGTTGCCCAGTCATATACGCCTACAATCATTATCGGACAGGTGTTCCTGAATCTTTTGTGTGTAGGCTGCCTTTGCTCTCTTGTTGCCTAAGATGAGGTTTCTACTGGCTACTGTAAAAGTTGTTCCATCACCAGACTGGACAGCAACATCCCAGTCTTTAAGTAGACAGTGCACCTCTGCAATCAGCCAGGGCTTCTGGTTGGGCCATGAGGTGACCACTCTTGAGGTACCAATGTTGCCTATACACTTACAGATGTAGTCAGTGACAGATAAGGCATAGTTATTGAGATCTGTGTCTTCTCCATTTATGACGACCTCCCTGAACATCTGCCAGTTAGTCCATTTGAAACAGACCTGAAATATAGAGATTGGCTCATTAGGCCATCCAGTGATGGTCCTCTTGACTGGTTTCTATGAACAAGGACTGCAACTGTACGCTGCATGAAAAACCAGAGTATTTCTGACAACATTTCCATTAGGAACAAATGATTACAGTCTAGATGAAGGGTCTTGACCAAAGCTGCAGATGGAGATGCTGATGGACCTTAAGAAGACTAAGCCTGCACCGCTCCCTGTTACAATTGATGCTGAGGACATGGATGTGGTGAGGACCTACAAGTACCTGGGGGTGCACCTGGATGACAGACGAGTGGAGCACCAACATAGAGGCTATGTACAAGAAGGGCCAGAGTCACCTCTACTTCCTGAGGAGACTGAGGTTCTTTGGAGTATGCAGGCCTCTCCTTCACATGTTCTACCAGTCTGTTGTTGCCAGTATAATCTTATGTGTGGCGGTGTGCTGGGTCAAAGGCATCAACACAGGTGATGCCAAGAGGCTCAATAAACTGTTGAAGGAGACAGTTTGAAGGAGAAAGGCTGGCTCTGTTATAGGAGTCAAACTGGACACACTGGAGGGTGTGGTAGAACAAAGGGCCATATGGAAAATCCTGGCAATTCTGGACAATGTTTCTCACCTTCTGTATGACACCTTGGCTGAACAGAGGAGCACTTTTAGCAATAGACTAAGACAACTGCACTGCTCCAAAGAACACTATGAGACCATTCTTACCCTTGGCCATTAGGCTCTATAATAAGTCAACCTATAGCCGGGGAAGTGATGAGTCCCCTCATGTTAGACTGTTTGAGGAAACTTATTTTTTATTCATTCTTACTTCTCTTCTAATATTTGTATATATGGATATCTGTGCACTTATAATGCTACTGTGACACTGCAATTTTCTTAGGGATCAATGAAGTATTTATCTATCTATCTTTCTATCAACTGACCATTTTTCCCCACGGATGCTGCCTGACCTGCTGAGTTCTTCCACCTCTTTGTATGCTCCCCCAAATTCCAGTGCCTGCAGTTTCTTGTGTCAGCAGCTCCAGGATTTCTCTTGTTAACGGCCTATAACTTAGTGTCAGCAATTGCTGTCAAGTTTGTACTTTATGAAGAATGACTGAACCTTGTTCTTACTGCAACAGCCAAATCTGGGCCAATTGCAGTTCAGTTGTCAGATTCAAGAAAGCCAATGTTCTTTTTCTAAATCTTTATTGGGCAGTCATCAAGGCAAAACCTGTTAAGTATTAACTCCCCTCCTTCTCCCAGGCAAGCTTGGTTTAAGTTGATCACTTTAATAAATCACATTGAATCTTATCAATTTTGTAAAGAATTAGAACCATCACATCTTCTAAACTTCTGTGTTATTCAAATTTTATTATGGTCCTTCTGAAGTGAATGTCAAAGTTAAATTAAAATTATAGTTGTGGGTTTTTATTCCCTCTATTGGAACTGAGAAATCAACTGACTAATTAACTCTTGTTCCTACTTAGTCTTCGTGCAAGAAAACAGTATTCCAATTTGGACTGTTTTACTATGATTGCCCTTCAATATATTTTAATTATAGAACTCCTAGAATACCTTTATAAAAGCTATTGACCTCACTCATCTCATATGGTCAGTTAAGTCACCAACACTCACAACATGCTAGAGGAACTCAGCAGGTCGGGCAGCATCTGTGGAAACGATCAGTCAACATTACGGCCCGAAACATTGACTGATCGTTTCCACAGATGCTGCCCGACCTGCTGAGTTCCTCCAGCGTGTTGGGAGTGTTGCTTTGACCCCAGCATCTGCAGAGTATATTGTGTTTACAGTTAAGTCACCAGACAGTTCAGAATCAGGTTTAATATCACTGGCATATGTTGTGAAATTTATTGTTATACAGCAGCAGTACATTTCAATACATAATTTAAAAAATTGTAAATTATTCTAAGGAGTGAGTGTGTGTGTATATATATGAAGTTAAGTAAGCAGTGCAAAAAGAGAAAGAAAGTAGTGAGGTAGTGTTCATGAGTTCAGTGTCCATTCAGAAATCCGATGGCAGAGGTCCACTGATTCAGTATTAAATATTAAATCAGAAAAATGTTGGTTTATTTAAAAGAATAAATGTGCCCTGGAAATGTAGAATTATGGTCTGATATCATGCTGTTGTGAGTTACACTTTGCATCCTGTACCACAGGCTTTATTTAGAGAATAATCTATTCTTGGCCAAAGCTGTAAGGCTGTTAAAAGAAAGTGCTGCCCGACCAAAAAAAAGTGGCTGCCAAAAAAAGTAACCATGCAACGTGATATAATTCTGATCTCCTTCAACAATAAGATACCTGGGAATTGACATGCTTTCTGTTTACTTTTGTGGAAGTCAGAAACAGGAAAGGAGCAATCACCCTCTTGGGAGTATTTGATAGAACCCCCAGTAGCAGCAGAGACACTGAGGAGCAGATCGGGAGACTGATTTTGGAAAGGTGCAAAAATAACAGTGTTTTTCTCATGGGTGTCTTGAGTATAGGGTTAATGGCAGGATTCTTAGCAGTGTGGAGGAACAGAGGGGTCTTGGGGTCTGCATCCATAGATCCCTCACAGTTGCCACACAAGTTGATAGGGTGGTTAAGGAGGTTTATTGTGTGTTGGCTTTCAGTTGTCAGGGGATTCAGTACAAGAACTGTGAGGTCATGTTGCAGCTCTATGAAACTCGGGTTAGACCACAACTGGAGTATTGTGTTCAGTTCTGGTTGCCTCATTATGGGAAGGTTGCCGAAGCTTTAGAGAAGATGCAAAGGAAATCTACAAGAATGCTGCCTGGATTGGAGAGCATGTCTTATGAAAAATGGTTGAGTGAACTATGGCTTTTCTCTTTGAAGTGAAGAAGGGTAGAGGGGACTTGATAGAGGTATATAAGATGATAAGCATTGATGGAGTGGACAGCCAACATCTTTTTCTAGTTGTGGCAGTGGCTATTATGAGAGGGCATAATTTTAAGGTGATTGGAGGAAGGTTTAGGATGGATATCACAGGTGTTTCTTTTATTCAGAGTGGTAAGTGTATGGAACGCACTGCCTGGGGTGGTTCTAGAGGCAGATACATTAGGAACGTTGAAAAGGATGAGGAAAAAAAATGGAGGGCTATGCGGGAGGGAAGCCTTAGAGTGATCGTGGAGTAGGTTAAAAGGTCAGCACAACATTGTGGGCTGAAGGGCTGTCATGTTCGATGTCCAATTCAAAATGCTGACCATTAAAAATAAGAGAAATCTGTTTTGACTACCAATTTTACTCTTTTTCACCACATAATTCAGAAATAGTAATAGATTCAATTCTCTCATTTTCGGAGTAGTGATGTATTCCACAGCAGAATTCTGGCAGAAGATGTGATCGACCCTGACAATGTAGCTGGTAGCAATTTTATCTCTGAAATGAAATTTATGAGTTGTGTACAAAAGCCTAGGCTAATTCTTCAGTGCTGTCCGGAAAAAGTGCTGTGCTTTTGGAAGTGTTATCTGTCTAAAGCGAAGGTAGATGTGAGAAATCTCTTAACACCACTCCAAAAAAAGAAGCCCGCTTATTATTCCTGGTGTCATGACTAATGTTTACCCCTCATCCAACATCACCAACACAGAATATCTGGTGGTCATCACGCTGATCTTTTTGAAAGTTATAGTCGGCCCTCCTTATCCGCAAGTTCCACATGCGCGAATTCAACCTACCACAAATTGAGAAAACCCGGAACTGCTCTTCCAGCACTTGTTGTTCGAACATGTACAGACTTTTTTTTCTTGTCATTATTCCCTAAACAATGCAGTATAACAACTATTTTACATAGCATTTACATTGTATTAGGTATTATAAATAATCTAGAGATGATTTAAAGTATATGGGAGGATGTGCGTAGGTTATCGTAGATCAGGATCGGAAAAAACGCAAGTTCTCTTAGTAAGTAAGTCGGAACAGGTACATCTGGTATTATTTAGCATCAGTTAGTCAAATGTTTGTCTTAGTATATAGTATATATTTTACCTTTCTATGCATATAAAACACTTAAGGAACATATGTTTCAGCGCCAGGCTTGGGAACGGAAATTCCCGCGTTCAATCCAGCGACAAACCGCTCCCAAGCGCTCTCCATCTGTGCCGGGTTGATGTGAAGGATCAAAATCCCAAAACCCCAAAACCCAATAATTAAACCACTGCGTTGCTTAGTAATAATTGTTGCTTTAATCGGGGCAGGGCTTTTCTCACTTTATCCTTTAAAATTGTTCTGATCGTTGACCGACTGTAGCCTAAGGCTTTTCCAATGACCGAAGGCATTTCACCTCTTTCCAATCGCTTTATTATTTCCACTTTATTTTAAATCGTGATCGTGATTATTTTCATGAACAGAAACACTGCGGGTTCAGAGCTCCGCCACCGGGTCCTAATGTCCACCGCACTGGTGGACATGAGTTAGCCCTGTTGTTTAAATGTAGATGATTACTTTAACTTTACAGCTGTGGTAGGTCTGCAGGATAATTAATGTGTATACTTGTGTAGCCCTGCATGGACTCATAAGCTAGAATTTTCTGACCACAAAGGTATCATTCATGTACAACTCACATAATGACTTGTAAAGTAGAGATCCACCAGGAATCACAAATCCCGACAATTTGCTGTGCCCTTCTGAGCATGATAAAAGAACCATCTCACTCTCACCTGGTACATGTTCAATTTCATCACTGATCTTCCTCATCTTTCGTGCATTAATTTTAGATTAACCTTACCGCAGAATGTTCGTAATAGTACTTACCAACATAATTACTGTTTTAATGGGATTTATGTCAATCTTCTTTTTCCTTCTTGTTTGTACTTTCCCTCTTAGTCTAATCTTTCTTCTCTTCGTATTTTTTGTATATCTGATTTGCCCCAAATCACCCTTTTGCTGAAAGCAATCTCATTATTTCAGAAAGGAGAACAAACAGGGAGTGACTGATTTATTGGCCTGAGATTAGTGATAGGGAAGATGTTACTATCCATAAAGAAGGATGTAATATTAGACTAGCTAGAAATTAAGAATAGGAATAAGCACTGACAACATGGATTTATGAAAAGGATAAGGTTTGATTAACCTTATTGAACTCTTTGAGGATATGATTAGATAAATGGGGGGGGGGTTGTTGATGTAATATATTTAGATTTTCAGCAAACTTCAGATAATGAGATCTCTCCATGAGATTGGTCAAGAAGATTAAGCACTCAAAATTGGTGGTAATTTTCGGGCATGGATTGAGAATTGGTTAACAAATGAAAGCAAAGAGTTGGAATAATAGGTCTTTTTTTCTGAATGGCAGGTGAGGTACTGCAGGAATTCGACGTGTTCCCAATCTGTATGAA
Source organism: Mobula hypostoma (assembly GCF_963921235.1). Lineage (NCBI taxonomy): Eukaryota > Metazoa > Chordata > Chondrichthyes > Myliobatiformes > Myliobatidae > Mobula > Mobula hypostoma. The sequence continues at coordinate 22,907,444 of NC_086116.1, read as the reverse complement.
CAATTTGATTGAGTGGAGTAATGCTATGTTTACAAAGCTAGGCAGTGTTTTGAGTATTTGAGGATATAAAAAGGCTGCAAGACTATGCAGACAAAATAACAGGGTAGGCAAGTATATAAATGAGGCATATAATGCAGAAAAAATAATTGCAAATGAATGGTACAGAGACATGCAGATGTTCGTGTGAATGAAGTACAGAAAGTTGCTGGTATGTTGGCCATTATGGCAAGTGGGTTGGTGTTTAGAAATAGAAAAATATTGAAACAGGATCTAGTGCTTGAGAAATCTGGAGAAATATTGTTTCATACTGCAGGTTGAATACCCCTCCTCTGAAATTCCAAATCTTGAAGACCTCTGAAATCTGAATTTTTTTGAGCGCTGACATGACATCACAAGTGGGAAATTCCACAAGGCACTAGGAAGGTTCCCAGGTGAAAGGTTGGTCTCTGTGCATCACAGCCAGTTCTGCAAAGTGACCTCACATATGTAATGACCAGAAGTTAATGAAAAATAGAAAAAACACTAAATACGTAATGTGAAAATGAAGCTCTTGATCATGTATAGAAAGAATGGATTAGTCCATGTCGGATGAACGTAGGTTGCTTTAACAGTAATTTGACCATGAAACAAGTAAAGATCTATCATGATGAACTGAAAATTGAAGGTAATTGTGAATATTCAGCAGGCTGGGTGTAGAAGTTTGAGAAAAGGCAAAGCATTAAATTTTTAAAGATTTAAATTTTTTGAAGATAAAGCATCTGCTAATCACAGCAGAGAAATTCATTGATATGTTTGTGAAGATTGTCGCTGTGGAAATCTAATACCAGAACAAGTCTACAATGCGGATTGCTTTTATACTTTATACATGTAGAACCTAAAAGCCGGAAATGATGGTGATCACAAGCGATCTTATTATATATTCAAAAATCCACAGCACTTCCGTCCCCAAGCATTTTGCATAAGGGGTAGTCAACCTGTATTAGGGTGCTGTTGTAATGTTTGATTCCTTTATTTAAAGAAAAATAACAGCATTGGAGGAAGTCCAGTTGAGATTCATTTAATTGGTAAGTTAGTTTATTACTGTCACTTGTACAGAGATGCAGTGAAAAGTTTATTTTGCATGCCATCCATACAGGTCATTTAATTACAACAATGCATTGAGGTACAACAAGAGCAAACAATACAGAATGAAGACTAAAGTGCCACTGTCACAGAGAAGGTGCAGTGCATGTCAACACTAAAATGCAAAACAAGGTAGGTAGTGAGGTCAAGAGTCCATCTCATAACAGCGGTTGGAAGCTCTCCTTGAATTTGCTGGTTTCTGCTTTCAGGCTTTTGTATCTTCTGCCTAATGGGATGGGGGAAAAGAGAAAATGTGAAGGATAGGTGACTAGTTCTTTTGTTTTTCTGATATCGAGAGAAATGTTGTCATGTCACCATACCACTCAGCTTCCTGTACTCTGACTCATCCTTAATAGACATTAGGCTAACGACAGTGGTGTCAGCTAAAAACCTGAAGATGGAATCAGGACAGAATCTGTTAAGTGTGCAGGGAATAGTGTCGGGGTCTCAGGACACAGCCAACAGAACTGTGCAAAACTCTTAGCCACATACATATGGCTATGGTGCCTAAGGCTTTTTGCACAGTACAGTAGTAATTTTATGTTTGCCCTGTACTGCTGCCGTAAAATGAAATCTATGGCATAGGTGAGTGATAATAAACCTGATTCTGATATGGGGCTCCATTATGGACTGAGAGTGGGAAGGAAGCAGGGAGAGGGGGCATCATGATTGGGAAAAGGAGAAGGGAGGGGAGGGATTGGGAAGCACCAGAGAGACATTCTGTAATGATCAATAATCCAATTGTTTGGAATTAAATGACCTTGATTTTCAGGGCTGGGTGTGGAAGTCAGAAAGTCAGGAAGTCAAAGATCCACTTGGAAAGGTAGGCCTTGATTCCCAGGTCTGGGAGCTGAGAAATATGTTTGCTTGGCATTATAGTATAGAAGGAGGAACTGTAGTCAATAAACAAAAGTCCAGTGTAGGTGTCTGTACTGTCTAGATGCTCCATAAGTGAGCGTAGTACCATGTGCCGTGGACCTGTTTTGGCAGTGGGTGAAGGGTGTCTGTGAAGTTGGAGTTGATTCCCGAAACACTTCATGATGGTGGATGTCAGAGCTACAAAGTGGTAGTGAGTAAGGCACTTTGCCTTAGTTTTTTGGGCATTAGGATGAGAATGCTCTTCTTAAAGCACATGTTAACTTCAGATTTAAATAGAGAGAGGTTAAAAATACGTGGCAGGTGCGCCATCTGGGCCCGATGCTTTCTGCGGTTCACTCTCCAGCAGACTGATCTGACGTCTGAAGTGGTAACTGTAGACTAATTCTTGGAATGACCAAGATTGTCCTTGGATTTGTATTTTTCACAACTTTGAAGGCTAAAGGATGATTTTTTTTCTTGATACATATAAAAAGCTTAGAATCATGACAGGGTGAACGCTGAGTTATCTCTACCAGTGGGAGAGTCTTTAATAAAGTTGTAGGAATGTGCAGCATAGAAACCTAGCTCTGGGCTTAACCTGTTTGTAGCAGCAAAATTTGATCAAAAATCAAAACAAGACTGTGCCAGCCCGTGACCCCATGGAGTTGTTATATTTACGTGACACGCCCACAGCTCCAATGATTGCTCCAAAGAGTTGAATGCCTTAATCCCATCCTTTATTAGCAATTAGTAAACATTCAGTTAAGCATTATCAAGCATTATCTCAGCCATCAGCAAAGATTTGACCTCCGCCGGTCCCAAGCTAGAAACTGCTACAAAGTAAGCGTGAATGCGTGACTTATCTCCTTAACTATTGCCACACCCATACTAATGTGACTAGTTACCATAATGAACACACAGCATAGAGTACATTGCTCCTACACGATTGAATCAGTCTCCCAAGTGGGACCTTGTTAAGGCCTTACTAAAGTCTTTGTAAATTGCACCTTACTCTCCTGCTCTAATCAATTCATTTTGTTACCTCTTCAAAGAATTCAATTAAATTGGTTAGACAGTATCTGTCTTTGCACAGTCATGTTGGCTCTCTCTATTAGTTCCTGCCTTCACATGTGATTATCAATCCTTACCCTCAGAGTATTTTCCGGTATTTTCCCTATCACTGATGTTAGATTCACTGGTCTATCATCTCCCTTTTTCCTCCTGCCTTTCTTGAAAGAAGGACCATATTTGTTGTCCCGCAGTAATCTGGTACCTCACATGTGTCCAGCGCAGATTCCAAAATCTCAACCAGAGTCCAGGCAATCTTTTTCTTTCCCACTCATAGCAGCCTGCAGTAAATCCATCCCATCTGATCACTCCCCTTTATTTATGGAGAACTGCATGGAGACTTTCACTTACCCTATCACCAAATTTTGGTTATTTAGAGATACAGCATGGGACAGGCACTTCTGGCTCAATCAGCCGTACCAGCCAGCAACCCAACTATTTTACCCCTGCCTAATCACAGGGCAATTACAATGACCAATTGACCTACTAACCAACGCATCTTCAGACTGTGAGAGGAAACCAGAGCACCTGGAGGAATCCCATACAGTCACGGGAAGGACATACAAACTTCTTACAGGGAATGCCGGAATTGAACTCTAAACTCGACCTGTAGTGTTAATAGTGTTGTGCTAATTGCTACACTACCGTGGCGCCGAATTCTCCAACAACAGAGACCAATGAAAGTATTTACTTAAAGCATTTCCTCAAGTGTCTGGCTTCATGCAGAGATTGTTCACATTGTCCTTTATAGGGACTATTTTTTTTCTAGTTGTCCTTTTGACTTAATATACATGCAGCAAGCCTTCACATTTACCGTAATCCTATCTGCTATTGATTTTACATGACTCCTTTTAGGCTTCCTCTTTTTAAGAGAGTCCCTCTACTTTTTATACCCTTGACAGGTTTCCCCATACACCTTTGATGTTTCCTTTTAATCTCTTTATCCAATCCTCAATATCCCTTGAAATCCAAGGTTCCATATACACATGCAGTGGCATGCAAATCTTTCACTCGAGTGCTTAGCTATTCACAGTAACAGAAATTTTGACCAGGGGTGCCCAAACTTTTGCATGCCACTGTACAGGAACATGTTGGCCTTGAATTATTGCTCTTTCTCCTGTGAATGCTTCCTATAATGCAGATGTAGATTTATGTACAAGAAGGGACCTTCAATCTACATTAGCTAGGTTCTGCTTTATGTTAATGAAACTGGTATTCCCCCCAAAAAATATGCAAAGTTTTGGTCACTATCTCCAAAATGATCCCCACTGAAGCTCCCTTCACTTGAACAGCTTTATTCCCCAAGATAAGGTCCAGTTATGCTAATTCCCTTATTGCTGTATCTACATACTGCATCAAAAATCTGTTTGGGTTCCCCTCTGAGCCATTAATGCTAAGGCAATCCTAGTTAATATATGGAAAGTGTGAATCCCTTAGTAACATTACCCTAGTTTTATTTCATCTCTCCAACATCTGCTGGCATATCAGTTCCTCCATCTCTTATTGACTTTGGGAGGTCTGTAATACACCCCAAGCAAAGTGATGATACTTCTCTTGTTTCTAACCTTTATGCATTTGAAGAGCCTTCTACGATACCCTTCTTCAAAACTAAGGCAATGCAGTCTTTGACTTACAGAGCAATACCTACCCTAGTGTCTCAGCTGAAAATTGTACACCTTGAGATACTGAGTTGCAATGTTGTACAGTCATGGCAACAGTGAGTCAACATATTTGCAAGAGAAAAGGTGGTTATTTAAAACAGGTGTGGGAGAATTTCATCTTGAAGAGCATTCTTAGACATCCCACCTGTCCCGGAAGTACCAGGAGTCTCCCGCATATCAATACTGGCTCCCTGATGCCCAGAAATTATATACAACATCCCGGAAATTGACTTTTTTGAGAGGGAGAGGGAGAGCGAGCATCCCGATTGGTCTCTCTTCTTGCTAAGAGTGGTCCTCAGCCCCTGGGCCGCAAGGAAACAATATGATTTGGCGATATGAAACAATATGAGTCAGCTGCACCTTTCCTCATTCCCTGTCACGCACTGTTGAATTTTAACGCACACGAGGACATCAGTGACTCAAGACGTGCAAAGGAATGGGTCCGTGACCCAGTTGTGAATGTCCCCGGTGAATCATCTATGTCAGCGCGGGAAGAAGATCAACTCCTCGAGCTTGCAAATGACATTGGGCTGAAAAGTTTGTCTGACATAACATCTCTGCCGGCATTCTGGATCAAAGTCAAGGCTGAATATCCTAAGATAGCCACGAAAACACTGAAAACGTTGCTTCCATTTCCAACATATTTCTGCGAAGCGGAATTTTCTGCAATGAATGCAACGAAAACTAAATTGCGGAATAGACTGGACATAAGGAACCCCCTTCGAGTATCGCTGTCTCCCATCACCCCTCGATAGGACCGTGTTGTTGCAGGAAAACAAGCCCACGGCTCCCATTGATTCAGCGATATTGGTGTGTTGAAATGATTTTATATGTTCATACGAGGAAAATATGCGCTGTGTTTAATATCCAAACGTTACTTAAAATGTTATGATGCTATTGACTTATAAGTGACTTATAATTCAGTGGTCCCCAACCTCCGGGCTGCGAAGAATACAGCAGTGGCTGGAACGCACCCGGCACATCTTTAAGAAAAAAGCTGAAATAAACAAGCTAATTAATTATGCACCAGGGGCATCTAATCAATTAGCTTGTTTATTTTGGCTTTTTTCTTAAAGATGTGCTGGGTGCGTTCTGGCTACTGCTGTACCGCTGCGTTCTTCGCGGCCCAGAGGTTTGGGACCAGTGTTATAATTGACTTATCACTACATGGTCCGCGGTGCAAAAAAGGTTGGGGACCCCTGATTTAAACTAGCTGGCTAGCTGCCAAGGAGCTATGCTATTGATGTCCTACTTGATGAGGCCAAACTCCCTGTAGACTTGCTTAAAGTTGTAGTAGAATAAACATGATAATATAATATAAGTACTGTACATATTTTAATGTCACATTTGCTGCATATACCCAACTTGGTTTACAGATTAGACAAAATCACTAAACAAAGCATTACATACACCCTTGGAGGTCAACGGGGGTGGGGGGGGGGTGCTACGTCCCTGAAATGTGTTTTTGCAGGGTGGGATGTCTGCATTCTCTGTACCCTAGAGTAATTTGGAGGCTAGATCACTGACAGTATATAAAGTTTGTGGAATTGAAGGCTAGGCACAGAAGAAGATTAAAGATGAGAAAATCTGCAGATGCTGGACATCCAAAGGAATACACACTAAGTGCTGGAAGAACTCAGCAGGTCAGGCAGCATCTATGGAAATGAATAAACAGCCAACGTTTCAGGCTGAGCCTTGTCTTCAGGACTGAGAAGGAAGGGGGAAAATGCCAGAATGAAATGTGGCGGGAGTGGAAGGAGGCTTGCTAAGAGGTGTTTGCTAGATGCTGCCTGACCTGCTGAGTTCCTCCAGCATTTTGTGTGTGTACAGAAGAAGAACTGAGCCACAGACAGATCAACTCACATCACACTGAATGTCAGTACAGGCTAGGATTGCCAACTTTCTCACTCCCAAATAAGGGACAAAAGTAGCAGTCAAATACGGGACACTTGTGTTTACCCCAAGGAAGACTACCATGACCATGAAGCCTTGCGTGGGCACCTGTGTGCGCATGCGCATACGAGCCGAATTTTTTCCTACAAATCGGTTTTGGCTTCATCTTCCTGACTACACTGTAGATACAATATTTCTACTTTATATAGGCTGTGTATTTATCATATCATTCCTGCTTTTACTATATGTTAGTGTTATTTTTGGTTTTATGTGTTATTTAGTATGATTTGGTAGGTTATTTTTTGGGTCTGGGAGCGCTGAAAAAGTTTTCCCATATAAATTAATGGTAATTGCTTCTTCGCTTTACGCCATTTCGGCATGAAAGCTTTCATAGGAACGCTGTACCTTGGCAGGGGAAATACAGGACAAGGGCGGTCCCGTATGGGACAAACCAATTTAGCCCAATATACGGGATGTCCCAGCTAATACGGGACAGTTGGCAACCCTAGTACAGACGTAAAAGGATGTAAGGCCTGCTCTTCAGAAATGGATTATTTTGAAAATAGTGAAGGAGTATAGACATTCAAAGGGACATGGCTGTTGTTTGCAAGTCACTGAAAGTTAAGTTCAGATGTAGTGAGCAGCAAAGTCCATTGGCTTTTATTTCAGGGGCATTTGACGACAGGAGAATAGGGCTCTTATCGTAATTATGTAGGATATTGGTAAGAACATTTCTGCATTATTGTGTACGTCCTCCCATGAAGGATATACCTGCACTGAGAAAGTACAACAATTGATTGATGGTTCCCAGGATGACAAGTTTTCTGTATGAAGAGGGATTAAGTATATGAAGCATGTATAGTATTCTCTGGAGATCAGGAGAATGAGATAATGTCTTATTGAAATTTATAACATACTCAGAGACTGCAGAGATTGGATGCAGGGAGAATATTTCCCTTGGCAGAGGTGTGTAGAATGAGAGGGGCACACTCTCAGAATAAAATATATGTCACTTAAGTTACATAATTTAGAGGGTGGTGAATGTTTGGAATTCTCTGTCCAGGAGGGTGTAGATGCCCAGTCAGTAAATTAATTGAAACATTCCAATTCAATTCAAGTTTAATTGTCATTCAACCATACAGAATACTCATGAATACAGCCAAACGAGACAGGGGCCAAGGTGCAATATACAGTACCAACAATCACTCAGCACAAAGCACACATAGCATGTATAAGATCGAAAGATTTTCATTCAATACAAGAGTCCAAACTCAAGCCATCTAATGCCACAGAAATCTGCAGATAACCGCAACAGAGCTTGTCTTACGCTGAGCGAACCCTGGAGCCCCCACGCAACACTAACTCCAGCCAGGACGCCATGCCACACTGCCCCCAGTGGAGCACACCAGCTTCGACACCGGGATATTTGTGGATATTATAGGTATCAAAAGATAGGGGTGGAATGCAGAAAAGATGTCACTGAGGTATAGCATCAGCCGTGACTGCGATGGATGGTTGAGGCTCAAAAGGCTGTATTGCCAACTCCTGCTACTGATTCTTGTATTTTCTGTATTGGTCTTGCTGTGGCAAGTTTCGTTCACTTGCATTCGTTTACAGCCAGTATTACCTTCATTCTAAATTGCTCCATACTCTTACTTAACTGTCAATGGCAACACAGAGGGTATAAGAAATAAATGAGCAAAATTACTTCAAGAAGGAGAAATAGCTCAATAGACAATGAGGTCTTTGATAATTTGTTTCACAAAGTGATAAAATGTCTTAACATGCTGCAAATTGCACATTCTTGCATTGCAAATTGCTGCAAATATGAATCGATAGTGGATAATGTTCTTATACTAATCTAAATTAATGACGGACTGAATGGTCTCCCTCAGCTGTGTTTATTGATGAGATTGGTCTGTAAATTTATTTAATGAAGTAGATAAGTGCTGCTCTGAGGCTTTGTATTCTATTCAATTATTTACATTTGAAATGTGAAATTGAATTATACTTGAACCTTAGCAAAGAAAAATATATGAATCAATTCATTTTCTTTCTTCTGTATAAAATTTTAAATGGATTTTGCATGATGAAATCCACATAAAAGCTCTCAAACATTATTTACTGAAGTCCCATTTATCCATTCCATTCTTTTTTCAAGTGCAGTATTAATCACCTTTTGCATTTACCCACAAATTACTATATACAAATTTGAAGAAAGTAGATCAAATAGTTCATTTATTTATTTATTTATTGAGATACAGTGCAAAATAGGCCCTTCTGGCCTTTTGAGCCATGCTGCCGAGCAATCCCCCGATTTAATCCTAGTCTAGTCATGGGACAATCGTACGACCAATTAACCTAGCAACTGATAAGTCTTTGAACTATGGGAGGAAATTGGAGCATTTGGAGGAAACCTGCGCGATCATGGGAAGAAAGTACAAACTCCTTACAGGCAGTGGTGGGAAGTGAACCTGTGTTGCTGGTACTGTAAAATGTTGTGCTAACCACTGTGCTACTGTGCCACCCTGACATTACTAGACTTAATTATCTGGATTGCCAAAACTGGCAAAAACAGTTTGAATTTCCAAGGGTTTGTAAAAGTCTATGTACGTGTTCTTTTCTCGGGTTTACTACATGTTTCCTTAAGGCCAAAAAGTCAGGACTTTAGTCCATCAAGTCTGTGCTTGTTCTAGGTTTGAATGTGATCTCATCAATCAAATTCCTCCACTTATTTCTCTTCACCTGATTTTATTCCTCTCACTTACACTCATCATCTCCCCATGCTAAAGTGGCCAATTAAGTAAACTAAACATCTTTGAGATGTGGGTGGAGACCAGACCTGTCAGAGGAACCCACTTTCTTGCAGAGAGTGCTTGTAAAACTCCACAGAGACAGCACCAGGGGTGAGGATTGAACCTGGTCACTGTAGTCACTGTGCCACTCTGCAGTGTTTCTTTGCAACTATTTACTCTGAACCAATAAAGTAAATATAATATTAATAATTAACTATGAAAACTATTTTGTAGTTTTTATAGTTAATTTTTAATTAAATATATCTCAGATTCTTTTTTGTCACTTGCAATTCATCATTATTATTAATTACACTGACTTCATGTTGAGGTGTTCAGTAGGGATCTGCCATGCGGCAGGTCTTGGTCAGAAAAGAGAAATGCTGCTTGTGAAGGAAAGCAAATTAAGTTGGCAGCTTAAATTGTTTAAAATTGTGCCCGGACAGGAAACTTTAAAGCCAAGAGTTGTGGTTGGAGGTAGGGTATTGCATAACAATTCAACCAGTCTCTAATGACTTACTTGAAGACAAAATGATGAACTTATTGCCCAGAGTGGGGAGTGGCTGTATTATAATTATTTAGAACAAAATTAAATATATTTTAGTGCATACTACTGACCATGTGCTTGTTAAATTAGTATGTAATTCTATTTATGGAAGTTAATATAGTATATAGAAAGTAGGCTCACAATAATATTTAACATCAAATAATGTAAAATGTTTGCAAAAAAATGAACTTGGGTGGATTCAAGTTCTTGTGGTATTTTAGGTCCTGTTGCAATATGCTGAACTAGATATCCCTTTTACCGCGAAGCACCAAGTAGAAATTTCTTATGTCACATTCAGCTTTCTTTCTCTAAATTATCATTAGCATAAATATATGTTGCTGATGGGTAAAAATATAAATAAGCATTTATATGAATTTACTCTTAATGAGATAGTTAGAAGTGAAATGGTATTAGAATGAGATCAGTGCAAGGAAACGCCGGCCAAACATGAAAAACATTTGAACTTTGGTTCAAATCCTAAAATAAGCAAATGCCAAGTTCAACAAGGATAATTTCTTTCCATGTTCTAACACTCTGAAGGAAGATAAACATGAGATGGATACTCATTTAAAAAAAACTTTAATGGACCAGAACTGAAGGCCAGCAGAAAATGGAAAATTATTATTGCATTAATTTATCAGTTCTAAGTTTTCATTAGGGGAGACATGAGTAGTGTGTCTTTCCTGGTTTGGTGATAATCCAAGTAGGATTATTGACTTCGACGTTAATGAGGTGGAAATCCTAGACAAGGTAAAATGGATCAAAACAAATGAGCTGCCGGTGATGGATGATATTTATCCCAGGGTAGCAAGAGAGATGATGAATGAGATATGAGGGGTTCTGTTATGTATATACTGAATGGGAATCAGTGACACTGAGGAGGCAGTACTACACAGGAAACAAATGTAGCACTTTTAGAAAGAAATTGTACTACAGCTTTATCACATTGCTTGGATGTCTCATAGCAATTTTTAAATAATTAATTACTTAACTGTAGCCTCACCAGTCATATTATGCTCAGCAACATCTCAGAAAAATGGAAATAAATATCTAGTTTCTCAAGGTATATATGAGATGAATGTTGGCTGGGATGCTAAGAGAATTTATGTAAAAGACGCATCGGCTTTGCATTGAGAGTACTCAAAGCTGCCATCTAAGCTTAATCTAACACAGATTCAAGGTGAAATCTGCAAATGGAAAATAATTGGCTAATTATTAGGAAGCCACATCTAGGTTGGGTCTGATATTAAGGGGTGATTCATCTTAAAGGGGAGGTTGTAACGAAGGGAAACAACAGTGATATTTATAGCAAGTGGTAGCCCAAATAATATTGTAGTTTAAATAGAATAACTGATCTCAACCGTTCGAATTTAAAAAGTTGTGAGTGGATGTTGTTTCTGCAGAATCTAGACATCCTGTGTAGAGTCCAAAGGGACAGGGCCCAGAGATTACAGAAGCATTTAAAAACATAAAATCATCAATAGCTTTGTCATCTCTGCACATAACTTTGGCTTACAACAGAGCTTGTCATGGCATTATGGTGCTGGGCCACTGCACTGCACTGTTTCAGACCTGATCACCATTCAGACCTCATGCCCAAAATGATGGTGCAGAGGACTAGTAGGATCAACTCTCTGAATCTAGCCCAAGCAGATATGAGCCCGTGGGATCATGGGAGGAAATCACAAATGGACCTGATTTAGGAAGGTCTGCTTCCGTACCTAGCAGAGTAATCACTAATTTATTCCTAATTTGAAATCAGAGGCATTACAGGCGACGGAGTAGAAAATCAGCATGTTCATCTTTTAAGAAATTGAACTCTTCTGACTGTGCTGCTAAGGCACACTTCAAAAGTAGAGCTAATATAATGTGCTAAAATATAGTACTTTTTCCCATAGCTTTGATTATTAGATTTTTTATGTTAATATTTCTCATTTGCCCTGATTGACCAAGAACGGTCTCCCTACAGTGACTATTTTATTACCTTGCATGTTGCTTTCATCACATTCAGAGTTTTACGGCTGATGAATTTGTCAAGATGCCATGGGCAAGCTTGACAGAAATGAACTACAAATTACTGTTTGCAAGACCTTACAAAATGGGGAATGAAATGCTCCTGATTTTCTTCAGCATTTTTTTGAAAGTCAAAGCAAAGGCCGGACGTCAATTATTCTAATTTATTTTGCTGCAGGTCCTATCAGGCTTCAGTCACATTACGTCAGTGTCATTATTCTTTTTTTATCTCTTTCCCACTACACTTAAAAGTACATAAACCCACAGTTATCCAAGAAAAATGATCACAAAGTGATGATTCAAAGGCCTATGAATTTGATTCTCAGCACAATGCAAGTAAATATTGATTTTTGTTTTCTTCTGGAGTGGTAGACCGCAATTGGGCCAGTTTCAGGTCAAGTTGTACCTCTCAAAAATGCAAGATTTTGGTTGAGAATCATGTTATGTTAGCAACTTCAGAAAATAATCAAAAGAAAAACACAGGAGCTGGGATACTTGCCTACTGAGTTTTTCCCTCCATTTTTTTAGTGAGGTGCTCACATATGATGTGGTGGTGTAATGACATGTGCCATTCATGTACTTACATATATCGTATCATAAGTTATGTAAAAAAAGAACGATTAATCAAACAATATATTTACAGTATTACTCAAATATTAGTGAAATATTAAATACACTACACACCTCCCTGCTTTGCTATAAACTCCATCTCAATATAGAATGCATGTCAACTCAAATATGTAGCATATTGCTGTCTAGTCATTTTTATATATATATTAAAAAATACACACACACACACACATACATACACACACGATATAGTATATAATACAACTACTATATAGACATCCACAGTTTAGTCAATTTTAAATTGTCCCTTTCAGGCTTAAAAATTTAATCCCTGTAGAGGATGTCTTACTCTTGTGGGATAACGCCTTTCCTGACAAGGGGGTTCACTCTGCATGACAGGTGAGACGTGGCTGTGAAACAATCTTGGGTTCTGGGACCTCCTGTGTGGTAGTTGTAAGAGTTGACTCAGGGACTGCAGGAAGTGATTCCGACACTTTTCTTCTCTAACAATTTACTCTGCTCTCCTCAACTAATCGATGTGTCATCTTCAGGTGACACCAGATGCGATTTCCACTGTGTAGGAGAGTGGTTCAGTTCTGTAGTCCCCTGCCAGGACTGTTTGTCCAGGAGTAAAACATTGACCCCCCCCCCCTTGTTTGAGGAGCCCTCAGTTTGTCTCAGCTGTTTATCCAGTATGTTCCTCTTGAGATTGGGTTTGAGGAGATCCCAAGCCTGAGCGTAAGAGATGACCAAGGTGTTGTAAGTGAGGAAACAGATTCGTTAGGTCTCAAAGACGAGGACCCTGGACACAGTCTTGATAGTAAAGGATTTTATTTACAGAAGGCGAACATGGAAAAATGGCAACAGAAGCAACACGCACGCGCACACAATTTACAGTAGTCAGATCAGCAATAAAACACACGTGGACAATTAAAATCACGTGGGAACAAAGTACCCACGCTTGCGCGCGTGTGCGCACGCACACACGCGCACACACACACACACACACACACAACCGAGGTAAAAGTCAATATGATACCCGACACCCCTTTACTCTGTGCGGGCGGGCACGGCTCTTATGATATTAGGGACAATACCCCCACCCCTAACCCTATTCAATGCACAACTCACCAACAGCAGGGTGATCCCTCGGAGGTAGCAAAAAAAAAGAGAAAGTGTCAAGCACACATGGCTTCCTTTATAGTGAGCAGGGCTGATGAGTCCAGCCCAGGTGATTCACAGGGAAGCCAATGGCCTGGTGCCAGCAGGGTTAAGCTGATTACAAAGGCCAATTGCCCGAGGTCAAGTACAAGGCTAATTAAAGGGGCCAGTGGTTGGTGTGCATTGGTGGGTGAGGAGGGGTCAAACCTTGATTGGCAGGTGGCATGTCCTTCGACCAGGTAAATGGGCAGTGCTGTCACGTGACAGTTACGACCCCTCCAATACACAAGGAACAGCATAGCTGGTGACTTGTTGGTTGTGGAGTGTGCTGTATTGGGATATGCAAGCTTCTGATTCAGTTTGTGTAGTGTGTTCTGTTGACATTGCTTGCTGTGCGTTTCTTAGGCTCTGCAGAAACCTTTCCACCAAGCCATTTGTAGCTGGGTGGTACGGTACAGATGTAATATGACAATTTCCATTCATTTTCAGGAATGACTGAAACTTTTCCACAACAAACTGTGGTCTATTGTAACTGATGAAGTGTTCTGGAACACCAGTCCTTGAGAAGAGGCCTCTCAACACATCAACAATGTGCATGGCTGTGGTGGAGACTATTGGGAACACTTCTGGCTACTTTGTAGCTGCATCCACCACTACTACCAAGAAATTTTTCCCCATGAATAGTTGGGCAAAATCTATATGAATCCTCTTCCAAGGCAATACAGGTCATTCCCTGGGATAGATCAGCGCTGTTTTTGGCATCTTTGGGACATGTTGGCATTCTGAACAGTGCATGGCAAGCTGCTCGATCTGTTGATCTTACCCAGACTACCAGGGAAAGCTTTGAGTCAGCACTCTCAGTTTGACTATGCCTAGATGACCGGTATGTTGCTCTTTCAACATTTTAGCTCTCAGCTTGGATGGTACAACAACTCACAATCCCCACATTAGGCAACCCCTGTCTAGGGCAAGTTTAGCCTGGTGCTGGTAAAAATGCAGAAACTGGAATTTCCGCTGCACATTCCAGCCATTGTGGGTTGACATGTAGACCTGAGAGACAGTGTGAAGTCTTTTCTGGTTTCCCTTTAGATCATCTCACCTGAAATAAGGAGACTTTCAATTTGCATTATGAAGAATACACCAAGAGGAGTGTCTGCTTTTCTAACTCTTTCAGTTATTTCCTTTCCCAAGGTTAAATGGGACAATACATTAGTATTTGCATGATTAGTCGTCCTCTTGAATTCAATCTTGTAATTGTGTCCTCCAAGAAACAGAGCCCATCTCTGTATTTGTGCTGCTGCTACTCGTGAAGTCCCTTCTGTGGACTGAAAATAGAGACCAGTGGTTGATGATCAATAATTAGGGTAGACCATACAGGTACAGGTTGAAATGTTTTACACCCCAAACCAGACTCAAGGCCTGTCTGTCAATCTGTGCATAGTTTTCTCTGCAGTGGTAAGGGAATGTGGTGCAAAGGCTATTAGGCGTTCACTTCCATTGCTCATAACATGTACCATGACTGCATCTATACCATAAGGTGAGACGTCACAGGCAAGCTGCAGTGGATGGTGTGGATCATAGTGTGTGAGTACAGTGTCTGTCGCCACCATTTCCCTTGCCTTTTGTAAAGCTACCTCACATTGTTTTGTCCATTGCCATGACTTCACAGTCTGTAGAAATGAGTTCAAATGGTGAAGTGCAATAGCCAGGTTTGGCAGGAAACTATTATCGTAACTGACAAATCCTAAAAAGGACTGCTACTGTGACAGATCCAACACTACTTGAATTTTCTCGGCACACTTGTGTAAATACTTGTGTGTCAATGGTATGACCACTGTAATTGATGCTTACTTTAAAGGATTCACACTTGTCACTTTGTGCTCTGAGCCCATAATCTTCTAATCTTTTTAACACTGTCTTGAGATGTTGGAGATGTTCCTTGTCATCCTCACTATAACAATAATGGCATCTAGGTAACATCGAGTGCCTGGGCAGCCTTGCAGCACCTGGTTCATAGATTTCTGCCAAAGTGCGAGTGCAGATGCTACTTCAAAAATAAGCTTATTTCAGTGAAAAGGCCCTTTGTGAGTGTTTATGCTGAGAAACACTTTGGACTCTTCTTCCATCCCTATCTGTAGGTAGGCCTCAGCTAAGTCCACTTTGCTAAAGTGTTTCCTTGCAGAGAAGGTTTGCAAAGATATCCTCTATCCTGGGCAGTGCATATTGATCTTTCTGCACTGGGTTGATGGTGGCCTTACAATCACCACATATCCTGACAGATCCTTCCTTCTTGGCTACTGGTACCATTGGCATTGCCCATGGGTACATTCAACCTTGGAAAGAGTTCCTTAAAACTATGATGTGATCTAACTCACTGTCTACTTTATCACAGATGATATAAGGAATTGGACAGTCTTTGTAAAACTTGAGTGTGGTATTTTCAATTAACACTATTTTACCCTTGATATGTCTGAGTTGTCCAGTGCCATCCCTGAAGACTGCTGTGGTATCATCCGCTACCTTTCTTAATTTACTTTCAGTTGATTCTGTTGCAGGCAAACAAATGGTGGATGGATCTACAGTCAAGTTGTAGCTGTGTCAGTCAATCACGGACTTACAATACTGTCCCTCCTGTTTTTACCACCTACTAGCCCAATGTAGCTTGTTGGTTGTTGTATTCCCACAGGAGTTACAGTATCTTTTCTCCAGTGTAAGTTCTTAATTGGATACCTGCAGTATCTTTGAAATGGTGTTCAAACTCATTTTGTGGAATGATAGAAACAGCCGAGCCAGAGTCCAAATCTATCTTGATTAATTTTCCGTTCACTTCTAGTGTAAAGTATATTGTTTATCTCTTGTTAGTTTTCACATTTTAAATCTCAGGACTATCCTGTGTCACTCTAATCATTATCAAATTTTTTTATCCACAGCATGCCGATTAGTGTTCCTTTTGAAACTACAAATTGACTTTTTATCTTTCTTCCTTCCCTGTGCAGACCATTTTTTTTTTGACACTCTCTTTGTATGTATCCTACTTCGTTGCATTTTCTGCAAATTTTACCTTTAGACCTGCATTGATCTGGTGTAGCTGAGCCCCTGCCACAACAGTAATGCAATTTGTTCAGCCAGACAGGTTCCTGTTTAGATGTTGCAATCTTAACGCACGCTGAATTTAATCAATGACTGCAAATCAATTGCATCTCTAGCTGCTGTTTACATTGATACGATTTCAACTGTTCTTTTAAATATAAGCTGTGCTTCAGTTAGCAGCTGTTTTTGAATGGTTTTGTGTAAGATTCCACGAACTAAATGATCGTACAGTGCATCATTAAGCCCATCACTGAACTGGCAATGCTCGGAAAATTTCTTCAATTCAGCTATGTAAGCTGTAATGGTCTCCCCTTCCTTTTGATTTCGCCTATGAGTCCTAAAGCACTCTGCAATCAACAGTGGTTTCAATTCTAAGTGTTCCTCCATTACTTTCACAATATCCGCAGAGTTAATTTCTTTGTTTGGTTAGAGCAGTTAAACTTCTAAGGAAACTGTATGCTTTTCCACCCATTGTTCTCAGCAACACTGGCACTTATTTTTTATCGCCTATTTCATTTGCTTGAAAATACTGCTCAATTCGTTCGGGAAGCATCATCCAGTTATCTGTTGTGCAATGAAACGCATCTATCTTTCCGATGCAGCCAGTTATTTCACCTTTCTGTTTATTTATAATTTTTATCACCTGATACTCACCGTTTATGAGCCGTGGTTATAATCATTGCTTGTTAATTTAATTCTTTTTCTGCCTTTTAAAAAAAAATTCGAACGCCTCTCTGCCCTTCTGAAGAAAAATATGCTGCTGCGCTTCAGCAGGGAGAAGGTCATCTCAGATTCATTTTAACACTTCCTTGTCATCACTATTATGTTTTGTAACTCCAAAAACAAATTAAAAGAAAAAACACAGCAGCTAGGATACTTGCCCACTTAGTTTGTTTTAGTGAGGTGTACACATACATTCTTCAAAATGATGTATGTCATTTACGTACTTCTTACATATAATTATGTAAACAAACAAGGAATGCTTAATCAAGCAATGTATAGTGCCTTGTAAAAGTATTTAGACCCTGCCCTTTTGTTTACATAAATGAGTATTACAACCAGGGATTTTCATCAATTTAACTGAGAATCTTTATTTTTGTATCACCTACTCCTTTTTTTCGCAGTAGAGCTCAAAAAGAACAAGCAGAATTGTAATGCATGAAAAACTAAAAATTCAAAACCTGAAATGTCAGCAGTTCAAAAGTATTCATCCCCCTTTCCTCAGTACTTGGTTGACTCACCTCTCGCAGCTATTACAGCCAGTGGACTCTTTGGATAAGTATCTATTAGCCTTGCACAATGTGATGGAGCAAGATTTGCCCATTCCTCCTTGCAAAATTGCTCAAGCTGTGCCAGGTTAGTTGGGGAGCAGCGGTGTACAGCAATTTTGAGGTCTTGCCCAAGATGTTTGATTGGGTTGTCAGGACTCCGACTGGGCCACTCAAGGACATCAATTTACTTTATTTGAAGCCACTTCATGGTTGTTCTGACAGTGTGCTTTAAGTTGTTGTCTTGCTGAAAGATGAATTCCTCCTCATTTTAAGCTTTCTGACAGAGGCCAGCAGGTTTATATTGAGGATTTCTCTGTATTTTGAAGCATTCATCTTCCCATCAATACTGACCATATTTCCATACCCTGCTACTGAAAAGCATCCCCATAGCATGATGCTACCTCGCCCATAATTGACAGTAGGGATGGTGTTACCTGGCTGATGGACAGCATTGGATCCACACTGTAGGTTTTCACAAATAACATTGAGGCATTTTAAGTTTAAGAAAGCCTTAAGAACTCCAAATCTTGCACACTAGGCATGCTAAAAGTACTTTACATAATTACTTATGTCAGACCAGCCACTTAAAGTGAGCCCCAAACCAACATCGGATATTGTGAATTCTACCAATTACATTACCCTACAACGCCACACATACCACTTACTGTTGAGACCAAAAAGTTCCACCTTAGTCTCATCCAACCAGAAGACTTTCTTCTAGATCTTTACAGTATCTTTAAAGTGATGCTTTGCAAAGTCTTTACTTGCAAGTATATGTTTTTTTAAGCTAGGGCTTCTTCCTTGACACTCTACCATAAGTACTCTTTTTGTGCAAGGCCTTAGAAATTGTGGAGTGGTGAACTTCAGCTCTGAACTTCATTTCCAGTTACAGCCACTGACATCTGCAGCTCAGTCAGAGGGACTGCTGGCATCACTGTACACTCTCTTACGTGCCATTCTTCTCCAGTGACTTAAGTTTAGAGGGGTGGTCTGACTTAAGTAGTGTGGCTGTGGTTTCATATTTTTCCATTTTTTCATGATGGACTGCACAGAGCTCCAAGGTATGTTCAGTGACTTTGAGCTGGTCTTGTACCCTTCCCAAGATTTGTGCTTTTCTATTATCATTTTCCTGACTTGTCTTGAATGCTCTTTTGTCTTCATTTTGGTTTGGTCTGTTGAAAACCTACCACACTGTTGGACGTCATAGCGAGAGGGGCTGTTTATTCTTATGAATTAATTGAAAACATGTGATCCTCCAATTTTTTACATCAACAAATTGGGTGAGTTGATAAGATAACATACAGTATTGCACCTGAGGAAAGTTAGCGGAGCAATTATAAAGGGGATGAATACTTTATCAGACTCACAATTTTAGTTTTTCATTTTGAGTAAATTGTTGAAAGGTTTTTTCATTTTTCTTTTGATTTGATGTGATGCACAATGTTTTCTAGATTAGCTAAAAAAATCCTACTTCAGTTTATTTTAATTTTAGAAAATGAGACAATAAAATGTGAAAATAGTAGTGGGGGCTGAATACTTTTTCCAAGGCACTATATTTACAATATTTCTCAAATATTACTGAAATATTAAATACGCAACAAATCACTGCTGCAAATTTTCAAAGGTATCATTCCCCGTAGATCACTCCTCAGGGAAATTTGTTCACCTTGTCTTGGGAGAGTGGCATTGATCATGCCTGACACATTGTATTTGAATTATGCTTTGCCAGGATAGGACCCAATTCAGGTCAATGCCATTACTTACCATTTGTCATTTTGGTCTCTATCCAAGCCCCCTCACCCACATTGTCAACAAAATCTCACTCCTGTTGGCCCAGACGATATTCGTTTAAAGCCCTAATTTCTCTCCTGCAGGCCCCTCCATTGCCCTGCACCCCAGCACGGCACAATGCATGGATTTCCAGCTGGTCACCACCCCAACTGAGCCCTCTGTCAGCTTTTGCAGCAGAATGCCTACAATGGAGAGTTATTGACACAATCCATTTTCTGGGTGCTGGACAATTTCTAAGCCAAAGTCTTTAAAGTAACTTGAGCTGAATAGAGTAGTTAAGTTCACTATATATATATATATATATCATGTTGTAATATGTTACACTTTGTACCAGAAACCTTAGGCATAGTTTATTTTACATGGAAGTTCATAGGACTCAGTAGTTGCTTGGTCTTTTAAAAGGAATTAGCATGCAGTGTAACATCAAAGATTAACAGCTTCTACACCAGCATCAGCAGGATCTGCTGTCAAGAGTTCACTTTGCTGAGGAAGTGCTACAGTTCATTACTTAATACTCCAATGTTTACTGTGGGATTAATTAAATTAAGGTAGTTCTGTATTTAATTTGTTACTTTCAATGTCTTGAAAATAGGCATTCATTCCATTTCTATATTATCTGTTTCATATATCCCATGTTGATTGAAAATAAACTGGTAATATAATTAAGAGGTTCAGGACATCAAAAGTGAAGCAATGAAACATCAAGGAGAACAAACGGATGACCTGTTGGTGCTGGCGGTAACAAAGCCAAATGAGCTGAACTGCCTTGTACTGTGCTGAATTCTGCACAAAAATATGTGCACAAGCAGAGCCTGCAGTGAAATAAATTACCATAATTGCCAGCTTACCTCTGTAATAAATGGTTTCTCGCTCCTGTTGGCATAGATCCGTTCATAGTACTATGCCATAAAAATAAATCAGTAAGGTGATCTGCGCTTTTCAAATTAGCATTCACGCGTGTTTATTTCTATTGTATTCTGTGCCTTGAGCAGCTGAGGTTTGAGGCTTTGACAGCAAGGATTAAAGTCACATGTTCAGGAAACCAACCACCACAACGGACATTGCCCTGGTCCTCAAAACGCAAACAGTGTAAAGGTCACTAAAAGCTTAAAAGACTCATTCTCATTAATGGATTATTTTAAAGAAATAATATTAAGGGTCAGTAGCTTTGCCGTGTCAATTCCATCATTTCAAACTGGCACGTTTATCATGCAGCCAGATTCAAGTGAAATTAAATCACTGGTGTGTTACATACCACATGAGTAATTAGTTCAAGTTTTGCTGCGCAATCAATGGAAAGAGATGAGAGGTGAAAAAAATTAAAATCTCCATTTGGACCACAATGATCATGCTGCAACCGTGTTGTAAGTGCTCAGTTTTAAAATATAGTATGTAGACTCAGATCTAAGAGCACTTTTAAATTGTACATTAAAATATCATAATTCAGCAAAGGAGTCCATGCATATTTATGAAACTGTATTTTGTATCCCATCTCACACCAAATCCTCATCACCAATGTTGAGCTGCATTGGTTTCTGATTCCCACAATGGTCTAGTTCCAACCTTCAATCTAATTATCAATCCCTTTCGGACCTCAGTAACCACCCTTTCACCACAAAGTCTGTGCTCTCTTTTGAATCTGGTACTAAAGTCTGGTTTTTTAATCCATCCACTATCATCAATCATTCTGCCTAGCTGTTACCCTTACTGTCCTAAGATGGTCCCCAGTACCTGTTACTTTGATCAAACTTTCGGTCCGTCATCATGTGATTCTATGCCAAATGATGTTTTCTCTCCCCATCAACATTTCCCATCTTTCTGGTAACACACATTAGGCAATAAAACAGGAGTGGTCTGTTCAGATTCTTGTGCACACGGTGCTGTTTGGCAAAGTCAGTGACGACCTTTTCACCTCAGGACGATTTTCCTGTACTAAGTCCTTATGCCTTGTTTCCTTAAGAGTCAAGAGTCTGTTCATCTCCTTCTTGAAAATACTCAGCCTCTGCAGTTCCCATGGTAGAGAAGTCCAAAGATAGGATGTGTTCTGTGTCCAGTATAGTCAAGAACATAGAACACTACAGCATAGTAGAGGTCCTTCAGCCCATGATGTAGCCAATCTTGTATTTTGAAGGGACACTCTATCCTTTAAAATTCCTTAAACTTTTGTACATTTCAGTGTGATCATCTTTTATTGTTTTTCACTCTGGAGAATATAAACTTAGTTTGTTTAATCTAGGGTTTCCCAACCTGGGTTAATGGTAGGGTTCCCTGGCATAAGAAAGGTTGGGAACCCCTGGTTTAATTTTCCCTCATAGGACAAATCCACAATCCAGGGTTTAATCTGGTAAATCTTGCTTCCCTTTACTGCAAGTTCTTAGATAGAGAGATCAGTCCAGGTATGGTGTCAGAATATATAATTTCAGCAATGCGTCTTTACACGAATCCTTTGAATCCTTATAATGAAGGTCAATATGGGTGTTTTTCTTTCTAAGTGCTCACTGTTGATGAATATTAATAAATTTGTTTTCAAGAATGCTAAGGTCCTTCTGAAAACCAACACCATTGAATCTCTTGTTATATTTTTAAAAAAGCTGCTTTTCTATTTTTTCTCAAATTGTGTCATTTATGACACATTTCTTTGTTTCCCATGTCCTGGCTTATTCATGTGTCTTTGCTTACTTATTTAACCTGAAGTCTCTGCATCTTGCTAACAACTTGCACACCGATCAGCAAATTTAGTTACAGGTTCCTTTATCTAGTTCATTAATTCCAATTGTGAATGATTGGGGCCCTTGATCCAGTTGCTGAGGGACCTACAAACCATATCCTCCCCACTCACTGTTTTGTGTCTAATAACCAGTCCTCATCTCACACTAATCCTCAGCCCATGGGTAACATTAGTTTCCTAATGCCATGCACTCCAACTGGGTTGATAGTTTTTTATATGTCACCTTATTGAAGGCCTTCTGAAAATACAATCAATCTATTAGTTCACATTTATCAATGTACTCTTGCAATGTCAGAGAAGTGTGACAAAATTGTCAAGCATAATATTTTACATAAATGCATGTTCACTCTGCCAGTCCTATGATTTTAAGTGTTCAGCTTACAGCTCCTCCAATAATAATTTCTAGCATTTTCTCTGCTACTACTGTGAGGTTAAGTATTCTGTTTCACTCCTTCTTTCCTTAAATGTGAGAGGTACATTTGCTACCTTGTAATCAATGGAAAATATTCCAGAATCCTTGAAACTTTAGAAAATGATTATCAGAAGACTATATTCATAGCCACTTCATTTAGACCTCTGGGAAACAGGCTGCCTTGTCTTGGAGATTTATTGGCTCTTAGTCCCATTAATTGCACCAATACTTTTTCATTCTTAGATTAATTTCTTTCCACTTCTCAGTCACTCTCCCCTTGTTCTCAACTATTTCCAGGAGGTTTCCTCTGTCATCTTCTGTGAGGATAGACATGAATTATTTATTTAACTTTTGTGTCATTCCTTATTCCTCTGAATAATTTTTCTTGTCTCAGCCCATGAAGATTTCTACTAATCTTTTCCTTTTAGCATATCCATCAAATATCTTACAGTTCAATTTTATGTTTCTTTCGAGTTCACTCTTGTGTTTAATTTTTCCGTTTCTCATCAATGCCTTGGTCCACCTCTGAAAGCTCCTAATCAGCAGGATTACTGCTCTTTTGGCAACATAATAAGCCTTTTCCTTTGATTTATTAATGCCTTGTTTTACTACAGTTGGGCCAACTTTCTTGTTGGGTTTTATGTGCTTGTACTGTAAACTATGTGTTAGTTCTTTAAATGTTAGGCATTACTCGTGACAGTTCCTTGAGAAGACCAGATTGCGGAGACGATTGAGCATAAGAAAGCCAAATACCAGGAGCAGGTAGAGCAGTGCCAGAGGCAGGGGTGGAGAGCACGATGTGAGCCTAAAGAGGTGGGGTTATAGAGGTTTCATTGGCTGCTTGCTCTGCAGAACCTACTCTCTTCTTGGCATTATGGAGGCTGCGAAGAGAAGGAGCCATCAGGACCATCACCGAGGCTACTGAACAAGTCTCCAGATAGCCACGGATCAAAAAGTGTGACCTGTGGACCATTGCTGCTGGGACTCAAACCCAGCTGGGTCAGCTGGTCAAGATATCTGATGTTGAGCGACCCAAAGCACCCAATGACTCCAAGTTACATCACTGATGGTGTGTCACAGCGCATCCCATGATGTATCTCAACGCCTACCACCATACTTTCTAATTTAACAATCTTTCGTAAATTTCACAGGGCTCATATCTTCAAATTTTTGCTTTGTTTAAATTTAAAAGCTTACTTGTCACAATATCACATTCAGACTTTATATAAAATTCCATCTCATTATTACTGCACCTAAAGCATCCTTAACCACCAGATTATCAATTAATGCTTTCTAGTTGCTCACAATTGGATCCAAAGTAGCTTAAACCATACTAGCAACACACACAAAATGCTGGAGGAACTCAGCAGGCCAGGCAACATTTATTGAAAGAGATCAAAGGGCTGGAGAAGGGGGAATCTGATAGGAGAGGACAGAAGGCCATGGAAGAAAGGGAAGGGGAGCAGCACCAGAGGGAAGTGATGGACAGGGAAGGAGATAAGGTGAGAGAGGGAAATGTGAATGTGGAAGGGAGAGAGGGAAATGTGAAGGGGAAGGGAGGAGAGACATGTTCCCAGGAAGGAACCTCCCACTTACCTTTCTTCCATAGCCTTCTGTCCTCTCCTATCAGATTCGCCCTTCTGCGGCCCTTTATCTCTTTCACCAATTGACTTCCCAGCTCTTTACTTCACCCCTCTCCCACCTTGTATTTCTTCCTCACCTCCCCCCACCGTCTTACTCTGACTTCTCACCTTTTATCTCCGGCCCTGATGAAGGATCTCAGCCCAAACCATTGACTGTGTACTCTTTTCCTTAGATGCTGCCTGACTTGCTGAGCTCCTCCAGGATTTTGTGTGTGTTGCTTGGATTTCCAGCGTCTGCAGATTTTCTCTTGCTTGTGATTGAACTATACTTGGTTTCTTTTAAATTGAGCTAGAAAACACTCTTGTACACATTGCATGAAGTTGCCCTCCCATACTATTGCTGTTTGTTTGGTTTCCACAGTCTATGTAAAGATAGATTATTTTCATAATTTTTGGATAATCTTTTATGACCTTGGTGTTGCTTTTGGCTTGTGGATGAGCTTTTCAGCAATTTTCCATGCCAATACCAGGACTGCTTATTTCCTCTCCTGTGACATTGCCCGACACCATGTCTTCTGTAGCTCATATGTTGCTGTAAAATTCTTTCATGCCATTATTACGTTTAGACTTGACAATTTCAACACATTTCCAGATGGCCTGCTTTTTTCTACCCTCGGCCAAGTTGTGACTATCCAAAATTCTGTAGTTCATGTCCTAACTGGCACCAACTCCTCTCTCTACATCACACCCATGGCTGCCAACTGGCTTCCAGTTAAACACTTTATTTTAATCTCAGTCTTGATGTCAGATTCCTCCCTGACCTTCCTATATCACCAACCCCACTGCAATAGTCTTTGAAAATATTACAGTTCTACCCCCTTGATCATATCTGAATGTAATTGTTTTTCAAGTTTTCCATGAGCTGCCAAGACACTAAACTCCAGAGATCCTTCTCTAAATTGTCCTGCCTCCCTCCTGCTCTTTTCTGCTCTAATTTGTTCTCTAGAAGTGTCATTCCAACCAGGCCCTTGTCATTCATTCTAATAATTCTCTTTTGACAAAGTGATTTAAGAAAGAATTTTTGCTAAGGCTCTTCCTGAAACATCACACACAAAATACTGGAGGAGCTCAGCAGGTCAGGAAGCATTTATGGAGAAGAATAGACAGTTGACGTTTCGAGCTCAGACCCTTCTTCAAGGCTGGAAAAGGAAGGGGGAAAAGGCTAGCTGGAAGGTGATAGGTGAAGCCAAGTCAGTGAGAAAGCTGAAGGGCTGGAGAAGAAGGAATCTAACGGGAGAGTAGTGTGGATAATAGAGAGGGAAGGAGGAGGAGACAAGGGGAAGTAATAAGCAGGTGAGAAGAAGTGAAAAGTCAGAGTGAGAAATAAAGGATGTGGGGGGGGGGGAACTTGTGAAGTATCTTCACCTGGGTTTCTAAATTAAAGGCACTGTATGAATACAAATTATTCATATTTGTGATTTTTGCTTTAAAGAAAATAAAACCTTTTACTGTGGTAAAAGAAATGCAAGTAGTTGTAACACTAAAGCAGGAAAATAACATTCTGTTAATGTGGGGGAATTTGTTATACTCAGGACTGGGAAACAAATCACGAGTGCACTATAGAAAAGGCGGATATCCGTTTTTAATTTAAAACTATTGTCTAGATTTTTTTGCTTTTTTGTCAGTTCTGTGAACTACAAGTTGCTTTACTTCAGAATTCACTTTCCTGACTTGTGATCGAACTGTGTTACTCATTTGCATTGTCATGGTTCTTCCAAATAGGTGATTCCTGTGGTACCAAACGTAGTCACTAAGCAGGATCAACACAGATAATGAATGAGTTTATTGAATTGTTGCATTCATTGAAATGTATTTGTCTAGTTTATTTATTTATTGAGATACAGTACAGAATAGGCCCTTCTGGCTCTTCAAGCCACGCGGCCCAGCAGTCCCCCTGACCTAATCACAGGACGAATTAACCTACTAACTGGTACGTCTTTGAACTGGGGGGGCGGTGGGGAGCCAGGGCACCTGGAGGAAACGCACATGGTCACGGAAAGAACGGACAAACTTCTTTCAGGCAGCTGTGGGAATTGAACCTGGGTCACTGGGACTATCAAGTGTTATGCTAACCACTATGCTACGGTGCCGCCCAAGTACTTGGAAAGGGATGATGCACTTGACTTTGACTGATCTCTCTGAATATTTAGGAAGAATAATTAAATTGCTTATATCCATCATGCTTGTTAAATACAAGAATGAATTCCAATTCTCCTGCCTCTGGAATTATTATATTGCTGGGATTATATGAAACTGTACAAAATCCTTCAGTTTTTTTGTGTTCACTTGTGATATTCTGTATGTATGTTGCTGTTGAGGTCAGCATTTAATATCCATCTTTAATTTCCTTTGGAAAATACACTGGCAGCCTTCCCTCTCAAGATGTCTACTCTCTCTGTACCAATGATATTGCTCTTTCTTATTGGAATTTGACATAGTGGCAATGAAAGAATTGCAATGTAGTACTGAGTCAGAATTAAGTGACATTTTGGAGGATTCTTGTAAATGACAGTATTCTACGTTGTTTTCCAAAGACAGTGGCTGCAGTCCGTTTTGTGATTGGTTTTGATTGCATCCACCGTATTCCAGCGTTGAAGTCATGGTGGAGATGTTACTATTCATTCAGTCCTGGATGGTATTGAGTTTCCCGAGCAGGGATTCCCAACCTCGGGTTTACGGACCTCTCGGTTAATGGTCAGGGTCAATGGCTTAAAAAACATCTGGAGCCCCTGTTCTTGAATACATTTGGTGTTTCAGCCATGCGGACATGTGTATTCAACTTTCAGACGTGGATATTGTAGATGGTTGAAAAACTTTGCTGAGTGGAGAACTGAGTCATAAACTACAGATTTCCCCAGCCACCAGTCTGTAGTTGGTGCCACAACATTTATATGGCTGGTCCAGTTCAGTTTCTGATCACTGGTGACCCTCTCAAAACATTGATGATAGGAAATTTGACAATGGCAGCACCAAAATTGGAAAAGAGACCTGGGTTTGACGTACTCACACTCAGAGGATTTACTCACCATGAATCAGAGAAACTGGAATAATGGTATGAGGACAGTAAACATGTTTTGTTGATCAATAGTCTGGGCCATCATCAAACCTAAAAAATGAGCTCTGGTTGAGCCTACAATTACATTTTGAAACATTAATCAATTCACTCATTGGAAGTTAAGGGTACAGCTGAAAGTGTTTGTGAGGTGATTTATGCAATTCAGAGAGGC
This sequence comes from Mobula hypostoma, assembly GCF_963921235.1. Classification (NCBI taxonomy): domain Eukaryota; kingdom Metazoa; phylum Chordata; class Chondrichthyes; order Myliobatiformes; family Myliobatidae; genus Mobula; species Mobula hypostoma. The sequence goes on along the minus strand of NC_086116.1, from coordinate 22,879,597 downwards.
ATACGTAAGTGGTTTCAGAGGGTCTTGGTGGAAACAATTACATTAAAGCTAAAGAAGCAACTCGCCTGTTGGAAGCTGGACACTTGATGACATGATTGGACCCCAGTTTGTCCCAGGCCAGTGTATACAGCTGCCAGTCAGGTTTTGTGCTTCACCATGTTCTGGTAAAGTGAACTGCAGGCAAGTGATATCAGAGCAATTGTTGGCTGTTCCTTGTGTTTGTGCTGTGTGAGGTAGAAGAAGGCAGAACAAAAATTGGAATTACTTGTCAGCACACAAAGAATCTAATCAAAATTAATACTCATCTTTTTAAAGAGGTTCCACTGTCGAGCACATAAAACCATTACACTCTAAGATACAGTTTCTAACTGGTCATGTCAGCACATTTATTTCATCATTCTATTTGAGCTTGGTTCTCCTCATTTATGTTCTACTCACACATATATTGAAACACAAATTACAGCCCGTAGCAGCAGCTGATTTTATTTTTGCCTTTGTCACTCCCCAGTTAGAATTTTAAAACCCTTATTCTGGCATGGCTGAAATCAGGACAAACCAAGGATTACATTGAACATTTACAGCCTCTGCACCCCAGCTTCATAACTAGCTCACATGGATTCTTACCTACATGGTGGGGTGGAGATGCATCTCTACCAAAGTAGGTGTAAAGCGCTCCTTCCTTCGCTATCCTGCTGGTCACCCTTGAGCAAAATGTAGCACCGGCTTAGTACCCCCCCCGCCCCCGCCCCGCTCAGGGTCATGTGAAGCCATGGGAGCAGGTGGTGGATGGTCATATGAGCAGCTGGTGCTCATCACAAGTCCTGGTTATACAACCACTGACACCAGGCAGACAATCTCTGAAGAGTATTGATAATGGCTGGGGACACCCATCTTGTAAAAACACCTCCAGAAGAAGGCAATGGCAAACCACTTCTGTCGAAAAAACTGCCAAGAACAATCATGGTCATGGAAAGACCATGATTGCCCACATTATACGTCATGGCACATAATGAATGAATCTATATGTAAAATCTCTAATTAATTAATTTGCTTAATATTCTCTCATATTGATCATTTATCCAAGGTAACCATGAGATTGATGTTACAGATGTAAGCTCTATTTATCCAAGTTTATTGATTCCCTTGTAGTTGTGTATTCAAAATTCCCCCAAGGTATGCAGAATTCATCAGCTCCTGCTTTTAAATATTTGAGTATTCCAATGCACTTCCACTTTCTATTCTATGCAAAGACTCATCTAAAATTCTGCTATCTCTATGTGAATCCATTAATTTATCATGTCAATGTCACCCATTGCAATCATCGTTGCTTGATAATTTCCAATTAGCCCTTACAACATGTAAGGTATCCATTTGGCCCATTGAATTGTTACTGGTTCACAATGCAATCCCAGCCTCTTGACTGAACCTGGTCACTGAAGCTTTGAGGCAGCAGCTTTACTAACTGTCTGAAAGACCTGATAAACTCCTTAGAGGACTTTCAGTGCTCCAGGGGCATGTATGAATGCAGCCTCATACCATTGTAGATTATGTAAATTAATAGGAATTTTATTGTTTTGTGTTCTCCCTTTATCTAGTTGCTAATGATCATAAAGTTGCACTGTGTATTATAAGCATTTTGTAAATAGACTTGTTGTCATTGTTCCTTTTCACTCCTTGTGGTGCATTGAATGGCATTTTTTGCCATTTTCTTTAGCATTTGTCTGTTTTTTATGAGGCCGAATTGTTAGCTTGATGCTCAGCCCAGCATGGATGGAAAACGCGCAAGGGGTCGGCTGGATTTGAACCTGGGACCATTCACCTCGAATTCCAGTACTGTACTGATGCAGGCAAAATAGACAATAAAGACCATAAAACATAGGAACAGAATTAATAATTTTTAAAAAAATTTATTGAGATTCAGTGCAGAAAAGGCCCTTCCAGACCTTCAAACCATGCCACCCATCAATGCCTGATTTAACTCCAGCCTAATCAAAGGACAATTTACAATGACCAACTAACCTACCAACCAGTATTTCTATGTGGGAGGAAACCCACACGGTCATGGGGAGATCATACAAACTCCTTACAGGCAGTGGCAAGAATCGAACCTGTGTTGCTGGTACTGTAAGGCATTGTGTTAACCTCTATGCTACCGTGCCACTCGTCATAGGTTAATATTTGTTTTGTTGAGGCAGGAGTGTGATCAGTGATGTGATTAAAAGGAAATGCTTAAAATAGAAATTAATATTTTAAAGAAAATGTTATCAAGAATAAGAAACCTTATTTTCATTTAAATTAGTTATTGACAGAATTAGCAAATGTTAAATTATAGCAATAGTTGTAGCACACTTTAGATGAAATTTATTAATGTGCAGTTGAAATATATAGTAGTTTCTGTAGGATTGAAAATTATCACTGGACACAATAAAAGAGTCATTTTATGTGTCCACATCATATATTGTGTTATGCGTTTTTAATTATCTCATTAATCAGACTAATTTTATTTACTGTGGCTATTATAGTTGTGAAATTAAACTCGTGTTTGTCATGTGAGCTCACATCCCAAGGCGAATCAGAGTATCCAGGGGTGCACATAATTGCTCTCTGCAAGTGACATTTCCAGCAGCCCTTACTGAGTAGCATTGAATTGTTCATTAATAATAACTGAATAATTCATGTATGATTGTTCAATTATCCACTTGAATGTATTCATCGTAGAAATTCACTTGCACTCCTACTCGTAAGAGATCGTCTTTGATTGCCTGTTTTAGGTACTTCTGAAGAAAGAACATCTGCAGAGCATTCCTTTACAGACGATCTGTCAAAATCTGCTCTCAGTGGCAGAAGAAGGCACGATAAAGTGATTATACCAGCAAGTGTTTTTATGTATTGATACACATTTTATTCCATATCAGTAATTAATTTTTTCTATGATTAGTTCTTTTGTATAATTGTTGAATGTTATCCTATTTTTGTTGCATGTAGTGCCAGCACACTACAGCAATTGTCTAATACATGTAAATGTACCCGGCAAATAAAGTTTATCTCTGATCCTTGAAGTGTTTGTGTTGTGTCCTGTACAGACTGAGGAGGAATCTCTAACATGCTACTGGATGATATAAACCACGTCCCTCTTAGCTGCTGATTATAGTGATGCAGAAGCTTGGTGGATATTCGTTTCAGGAAAGGTCTGTCTTCAACAAAAATCAAATGTCTGCGTCAACCAGGAACATGATTTCTTTTTAAATTTTCTATGTGAGCAATCCTAGTTATCTTCATAAACATTCATCATATAGAAAGTTTGCACCAATATGTTAATCAGCTCATTAAAATCGCATTTGAGTTAATCTTTGCAAATTAAAATTTGGCTCCTTAATACTCTCAAGATCAGAAACAACCATAACTGTTTTAGCCATCCATGATGACACTTAACCTCTAATTCTCACAAATGAAAAGAAAAGCGCAGTCATCTCTAAATACTCTTCTGGATTCAATATTGGCCTTTCAACTATATTTCCAAGTCACGATGGTGCACAGCTTACAGAGGAACTAGCAGACAGTGTGTTCCCATGCTCTTACATTCGCTGTCCTTCTTGGAAATAGAGGTAATTGAATTGGGAGGTAGATTGTCTTTATGAACCTCTGCAGTGCATTTTCTAGAGGATATACTCAGTGGCTACTATGCATTGGTAGAGGAGGGAATTAATGTTTTGGCTGATTGATGTAGTACAGTTCAAATGGTCTGCTTTGTCTTTGATAGTGTTGCACTTCCGAGTGTTGTTGTTTCTTCCGTCATTCAGACAAGTGGCTGTATTTCGTCACACTCTGTGTCTTGCTGGCTTACTTACTGCCCGTTACTGCTGCTTGGCATTTAGGGAGCAATGAAGGCCCTCCATCATAGAGGGATTCATTATCGCCGTTCCTGTAGCAATTGTGTTTTGGCCGGACAGGGTTGTGAGCCCTGAACTAAACTCCTAAAACTGGAGGCTTGGTGGACCACTCTTAGTCTGGCCTCTACACTTTGACCTGTTTGGCATGGGTGGCCCCACCAAGAGCCAAAGCATAAATCCCTAACTCCAGCCAACATAGCTCTCTGAGTCACTGAGGCACGCAAACCTCCAAATCCTGCAAGGTTGGGATGTGTCTTGCAGATGGTGGAAAAGTCTTGGGGTGTCAGGAAATGAATTGTCAAGAGCAGTAATCTGTTTAGATAATTTAGCTCTGTAGTCCTTGTGTAGGCCAGAACTATGATGGGGGCTAGAGCTGAGTTTTCTTGGTAAAATACAAACAGGGCATCAATGAGTAGGCTGCTGACAACTGTCACTTGATACCTCTGTTGAAGACAGCTTTAATTACTTGACTGATAACTGAAAATAGACAGATCGGGCAGTTTTTAACCAGCTTGGATATGCCTTATTTTATCTTGAGAATAGGACATACAAGAAACTTTATAAAAGCTCAGCTAGATGCTTGTACAGTAACTGGAACTGCTTGATTTTGGACAGCAGGTCTTCAGAGTTCAAATCTGTCAGTAAATTTACTGTCAAAGTACATATACAGTACTGTGCAAAAGTCTTAGGCACATATACATAGTGAGGGTGCCAAAGACTTTTGTACAGTACTGTATTTGTCAACGTGGAGCGGAGATAATTTCTGCGGTAACTTCTGAAGAGAAATACTCAATAATTCTGGTTTTGTTTTCTACTGTGATTATCAAAGGATTTATATGGGTATCCATTTTTGAGAAGCTTTGTACTATTCTGCTTTTGATATTGGTAACCATGAACAGGTTACGACTCTTTTCTTATTATGTCATCCCAATTTGTAATTCTGCTTCTTCCTTTGATTTTCCAATCTTTTCCCGAATATCTGTGAGCATTGTCTCTGCTTTCCCCTTTTGTTTCCAATTTTTCTTGCACTTTTTTTATCCCTCATATTTTATTACTGATGATAGTAGTTTGTTTTTGTTCTTGGTTGAATATATTTTTCCAGAACACTATCAATCGTGTTTTCAAATGTTTTCACTGCTCTTGCATCACTTTACCTGTCAGTATATCATTTGTCCATATTACCTTCCCCAGTTCCATTTTCATACTGTAAAAAATCAGCTTTTTTTTTCAGTTTTGTCATTTTACCAGAATTTCAATGGTCATTTGGTCACATGATCACAGTTCTTCACACCCAAGACCCACTACCCTAACTCTTCATCTTCACCTAGTTAATGATATTTGGGTATTTTTCTTTGAAACTATAGCAGATACAAGATGTAACCATTTTTATGCACTGTGTTGTCAGATGCAGCAACTCTGTGCATTTCTAATATGTATAGTATGTGAACATTCCTTAAATAAGAACCTGCCCATTGTGATTGTTATCATTCTTTGTCCCTTTCTCATTGTCATTCTGATCATTCCACCTTTTTCTACTCTTTACATGAAGAAAGACTAACTTGCACTTCAGCTTCTCAATAGATCCTACCGTGCAATTTCTAATTACTAACAACACCTTGCAGTCAATGTCAGTAAGACAAAGCAATTGATTGTGGTCTTTAGAAAGAGGAAATTGGGAGAACACATAGCAGTTCTCATCGAGGGGTCAGCAGTGGGAAGGATGAGAAGCTTCAAGTTCCTGGTGTCAACATCTCTAAAGGCCATAACATATTGCTGCAGTTATGAGGAAGGCTATATTTCATTAGGAGTTTGAGGAGATGTGGTATGTCACCAAAGACTCTAGCGAAGTTCTACAGATGTACCATGGAAAGCATTCTGAGTAGTTGCATCACTGTCTGGTATGGAGGCTCCAATGAACAAGTGTGAAGGAAAGCTGGAGAGGGTTGTAGCGCAAACACCAGGAAATCTGCAGATGCTGGAATTTCAAGCAACACACATAAAAGTTGCTGGTGAATGCAGCAGGCCAGGCAGCATCTCTAGGAAGAGGTACAGTCGACGTTTCGGGCTGAGACCCTTCGTCAGGACATAGAGGGTTATAGACTCAGCCATCTCCAGCATGGGTATGAGCTCCCTCCCCCCCCAAACCCATCAAGGGCGTCTTAAAAAGGTGATGCCTCAAGAAGACGATATCCATCATTGAGTACTCACCATCCAAGACATGCCCTCTTTTCATTATTACTATTAGGGAGGAGTTACAGGAGCCTGACACTCACTGCCTCCTACCAATCAGCCAGTGCTGTAACCATGCCAGTAACTTTACTGTAATACCATTGGCTCTTAACTTGGTAAGCAGCCTCATGTGTGGCACCTTGTCAAAGGCCTTCTGAAAGTCCAAATATACAACATCCGCTGCATCCCCTTTATCTATCCTACATGTAATCTCCTCAAAGAATTCCAACAGGTTCGTCAGTCAAGATTTTCCCTTAAGGAAACTATGCTGACTTTGTCCTATCTTGTCCTGTGTCACCAGGTACTCCATAACCTCATCCTTAACAATTGACTCCAACATCTTCCCAACCACTGAGGTCAGGCTAACTGGTCTATAACTTCCTTCTGCTGCCTTCCTCCTTTCTTAAATAGTGGAGTGACACTTGTAATTTTTCAGTTCTCTGGCACCATGCCAGAGTCCAATAATTTTTGAAAGATCATTACTAATGCCTCCACTACCTCCTTCAGAACCCTAGGGTGCAGTTCATCTGGTTCTTAGGTCTTTCAGCTTTTAGAGCACCTTTTTCCCTGTGGTAGAAACTGTTCTCACTTCTCTTCCCTCACACCCTTCAACATTTGGCACACTGCTAGTGTCTTGCACAGTGAAGACTTCTGTAAAATACTCATTTAATTCACCTGCCATCTCCTAGTCCCCCGTAATTATTTCTCTGGCCTCATTTTCTAGCGGTCCTATATCCACTCTCATCTCTCTTTTATTTTTTGCATACTTGAAAAAGCTTTTACTATCCATTTTGATATTGTTTGCTAGCTTGCTTTCAAATTTCATCTTTTCTCTCCTAATGATTCTTTTAGTTGCTTTCTGTAAATTTTTAAAAGCTTCCCAATCCTTTATCTTGCCAGTAATTTGTGCTTTGTTGTATTCCCACTCTTCTGCTTTTCATTAGCTTTGACTTGCCTTGTTAGCCACAATTGTACTATTTTGTCATTTGAGTATTTCTTCAATTTTGGAATACATTATGAAGACCCTAGAGAGGCTGGTCCTGGCTCACCTCTGACCCCTGGTCAGATCAACCCATGATCCCTTGTCCCCCAGTAGCACATTAGAGTCGATGATGCTGCCATCTACCTGCTGAACAGAGTCTACTCCCATTTAGATAAGCAAGATACTACTGTGAGGATCATGTTTTTGATTTCTCGAGTGCCTTCAATACCATACAGCCCTCATTGCTGGTGGAAAAGTTCTGTTCAATGCAGGTTGGCACTTCCATTGTATCCTGGACAGTAGACTACCTGACTGGCAGTTTTTGTGGCTTCAGAGCTGTGTGTCAGACATGGCGGTAAGCAGCACTGTGCCCCTCGGGGGACTGTATTGATTCCCTTCCTATTTACCCTGTATACTTCAGATATAACACTAAGTCATGTCATCTGATGACTCAGCAATAGTTGGGTGTATAAAGGGAGGACAGGAGGATGAATACAGGGCCCTGGTGGAGGACTTTGTCAAATGGTGCAAGCTGAATCAGCTGCAGCTCAACATCAGTAAGACAAAGGAGATGGTGATGGACTTTAGGAAGATGAAGCCTGCACTGCTCCCTGTTACTATTGATGGTGAGGACCTACAAGTAGCTGGGGGTGCACCTGGATGACAGAATTGAGTGGACCACCAACACAGAGGCTGTTTTCAAGAAGGGCCAGAGTTGCCTTTTCTTCTCATGTTCTACCAGTCTGTTGTCGCCAGTACAATCTTCTATGCGGTGGTGTGCTAGGGCAATGGCATTGAAGTGGGTGACACCAACAGGTTCAATAAACTGATTAGAGAGGCTAGCTCTGTTGTAGGAATCAAACTGGACACACTGGAGGCTGTGATAGAACAAAGGGCCATATGGGAAATCCTGGCAATTCTGGGCAATGTTTCTCACCCTCTGCATGACACCTTGACTGAACAGAGGAGCACTTTAGTAATAGACTGAGACAGCTGTGCTGCTCCAAAGTGTGCTATCTGAGGTCGTTCTTACCCTCGGCCATCAGGCTCTATAATGAGTCTACCATGACTATTATAACATTGCTCTTCTGACATGTCTTTTCTATTTCCTGTTGTAATCTGTGGTCCCGTCCCAGCTACTGCCATTGGGGTCCTTTTACCCTTTCAGATCATTACTAATGCCTCCACAATCTCTTCAGCCACCTCTTTCAGAACCCTGGGGTATATACCATCTGGTCCAGGTGACTTATCTACCTTCAGACCTTTTAGTTTCCCAAGAACCTCCTCTCTAGTTATGGTAAATTTATGCAGTTCATGACCCCTGACACCTGGAACCCACCATTACTGCTAGGATATTCCACGGTGAAGACTGTTGCAAAATACTTATTCAGTTCATCCACCATTTCCTTGTCCCCATATTACTATCTCTCCAGCATCATTTTGCAATAGTGTGATATCCACTCTCTCCTCTCTTTTTCACTTTTGGTATCCTCTTTAATATTATTGGCTAGCTTATTTTTGTATTCCATCTTTAGCTTCTTAATGACTTTTTTAGTTGCCCTTTGTTGATTTTTAAAAGCTTCCCAATCCTCAACTTCCCACTAATTTTTGCTCTATTATATGCCCTGTCTTTGGCTTTTTTGCTAACTTTGACTTCTCTTGTTAGCCACGGTTGTGTCATCTTTTCTTTAGAATACTTCTTCCCCTTTGGGATGTATTTATCCTTTACCTTCCGAATTGCTTCCAGAAATTCCAGCCATTGCTCTGCTGTCATCCCTGCCGGTGGTCTTTTCCAATCAATTCTGGCCAACTCCGCTCTCATCCCTTTACTCAAAGGTTCAAAGGCTCGAAGGTCCAATTTAATGTCAGAGAAATGTATACAATATACATCCTGAAATGCTTTTTCTTCGCAAACATCCACGAAAACAGAGGAGTGCCCCAAAGAATGAAAGACAGTTAAACGTAAGAACCCCAAAGTCCCCCCCCAGCTCCCCTCCCTGCCATGCCTAAGTGGCAGCGAGCAATAATCCTCCCTCGCCCCACCGGCAAAAAAGAGCAAACATTGGCATTGAACAACGGCCAGTCCTGAAACCCAGAGAATGGATCCCATTCCCGCAAAGAACCGAAGTCAGCGTGTAACTCCAGGTCAGGGTCTTCGAAGGAACCCTGAAAGGGAAAAATAAAGATATTAAAGATGGAAGTAGGGCTGTTTCCGAAGATGCAACAAGGAGTCGCCATTTAACACCATCTTAACTTCACTCTGCCTCCACTGTAATACTGATACATCTGACTTTAGCTGCTTCTTCTCAAAGTTCAGGGTGAATTCGATCAAATTATGATCACTGCCCCTAAAGGTTCTTTTACCTTAAGCTCTCAAATCAGTTCTGGTTCATTACACAACACCCAATTCAGAATAGCTAACGCCCCCTCATGGACTCAACCACGAGCTGCTGTAAGAAGCCATCTCGTAGGCATTCTAGAAATTCCCCTTCTTGGACTCCACACCAACTTGATTTTCCTTACCTTCCTGCATTTGAAATCCTCCATGACTATTGTAACATTGACCTTTTGGCATGTGTGTTCTATCTTCTGTTGTAATTTATAGACCACGTTCTTACTGCTGTTTGGGGTTTGTATACAACTCTCATCAAGGTCCTTAGCACTATCCACAATCATTCAACACCTTTCAACCCTATGTTACCTCTTTCTAATAATTTGATTTCATTTTTTACCAACAGAACAGTGACGCCCCCTTTGCCTTACTGCCTGTCCTTTCAATACAACTGGTATCCTTGGATAGTGATACCTGCAATGTCATACATGCCAATCTGCAACTGTGCTACAAGTCCATCTACCTCATTCTGTATACTGCGCACATTCAAATAAATACCTTCAGTCCTGTATTCATCCTTTTTGATTTTGTCCACCTTTCACGTTGCAACTCATCCTGTTGACTGCAATTTTGCCCTCTCAACAGTCTTTCCTCATTGTACATTGCCTCTGTTTGTAAACCAGCTACCTCATCTTCATCCACCTTTGCTATGATACTTCTTGAATTGAAATATAGGCAGCCCAGGACACTAATTGCACCATGCTCAACCTTTTGATTCCTAACTATGTCTGAGGTGTCACCAACATCTGCCTCCACTAACTGTTCTGGCACTCTGGTTCCCATCCCTCTGCAGTTCTTGTTTAAACCCCACTGTGCAGCATTAACAAACCTTACTGCTAGGATATTAGTCTCCCTCGAATTAAGGTTAAACCGTCCCTTCTGTACAGGTTCCGCCTTCCCTGGAGGAGAGCCCAATGATGTAAAAATCTTATGCGCTCCCTTCTACACCAACTCCTTAGCCATGTAATAACCGTATAATCTTCCTAGTTCTAGCCTCACTAGCACTTGGCATGGGTAGCAATCCTGAGATCACCATCCTGGAGGTCCTGTCCTTTAACTTAGTTACCCTTGACTCCCTATGCAGAACCTCGTCACACGTCCTGGCTATGTCATTGGTACCTATGTGAACCACAATGTCTGGGTGTTCACCCTCCCACTTAAGAATGCTGAGGACTCAATCCGAGATGGCCCTGGTACCTGGGGGTCGACATACTATCCAGGAATCTTGTTCTCGCCCACAGACCCTCCTGTCCATTCCTCTAACTAACGAATCCCCTATCACCACAAGGTGCCTTTTCTCCCCTCTCCCCTTCTGAGTCGCAGACCCAGACTCAGTGCCAGAGACCTGACCACTGTGACTTTCCACTGTTAGGTTAACCTTGTCAACAGTATCCAAAGTGATATATCTTTTGTTGAGGGGATGGCCACAGGGGTATTCTGCACTGGCTCCTTAACCTCTTTCCCTTTCCTGACTGTCACCCAGTTTCTTGTGTCCTGCACCTTGGGTGTAACTACCTCTCTGTATGTCCTGTCTGTTACCCCTTCAGCGTCCCGAATGATCTGGCATTCATTTCTTATGTTCTTATGTCCATTCAGTTCCAGCTCCAACTCCTAAACGCAGATTGTTAGAAGCTGCAGCTGGATGCACTTCTTGCAGTGGTAGTGGTCCGGGACTCTAGAGGTTTCCCTGCCTTCCCACATCCTGCAAGAAGAGCATTTCGCTATCCTGCCTGGCACCTCTACTGTCCGAGCTGAGCAGATACAAAGAACGGAAGGAGAAAAAAACTTGTGAGTTTTAAAAAAAAAAAATTAACCTTGGGTTTTTTCATATACAACATCATAAGGCACATATAGCGCATATACGATCGCAATAAAATACAGTCACACAATAAAAATAATCCAATGAATACACGAAAGTCCCTGACTCCATGAATGTTGCAGCAATCTGCAGTCAAACACAATGCAGCTTGTCTTCTGCTGAGCGAACACCAGTGGGCAGCACAGTTGCCGCCAACATGGATGATGCACCTCATTGTCTCTGGTGCCTCTCTCCTGGATGGTTGCAAACAGGCGACTCTGTGGCTTGAGGCCTCGTCCTCACTATGACTGAGGCCCCTGCTGTTCACCAACAAACCAGTGAACCAGACTTGCAGCCTTCCACATTACCAATGTCCATCAGGGTCTTGTGATCACGAGAAAGCAACTAAGACAGTGGCTTGCTATTAGACTGCACACTGCCTTTGTGCACCATCTCCAATGCATCTCTGTCACAGGTTGCAACACGGTCTGCACTCAGTTTCTCCCTCAACAAGCAACTCACTGATGTGATAAAGCTGCAAGTACTTTAAGTTCTTAATATCGAGCAGGGTCTTGCGATCAGAAAAAATATTTTTAAGTAACACCTTTGGCTGGCCCTGTTGAAGCCATGGCATTCGAACACACCACCATTTACTGGAAATACTAAAATTGACAAAAATTGACTGAATTCATTCAAATTAACTGAAAGATTTTTAAGTGTTATTAGTGTATCTTACTTCTTTTAATTACTGCCATTTTAATGTGTTCTGTTGGTAAAACTAATAGTTCTTAGATTATGTATATTAGGGACATTCTCAAATGTTTATTCTGATGTCACTGATCTGGGGATACAGTTTAATTGAGGGTTGTACAAGATCAGATGTGTCATGTGGCAGTATTTACAGTCGGAAGGCCAGCTGCTTCATCTTCATTGGCAAGATATCTATAATCAATTCTTTTATTTTATGAACCTGTGCAGATTTGTGTTGCAAGAAGGAATGTTAATAAATATACAAGTCGCTGAACAGCTTTTAAATAGCGCACTTGTGTACACATGGAAGCTCAACTTGCTTTGTAATTGATATAACCATGGCATCTTCACAGGCAACCATTCTGGCTCTGTTATTCTCTGTTGAAATATGCTATTGTTTGAAAGATAGTTTTAATTTGATTTGCAACTATCAGTGTGAAATGTTTCTCTGGAGGTCTGCTATTACATAGGGCGGTGTTTTCTATGGAGAGAGAGAGAGAGAGCAAGCAGGATAGTATTTATCCTTCTGTTATTGAACTTACTCATTCCTCACCCTGAGACCCCACATCTATTTTAACTATTTTTAATATCTTTAATATTTAATATTTGTAATCCAGGGAGTGTGAAGCGCAGAATCAAATATTGCTGTGATGATTGTACGTTCTAGTACCAATTGTTTGGCGACAATAAAGTATAAAGTATTTATTGTATTCATTTACAGGATTCATTGTTCTTCCTTGGTTGAGCTGGGCAACTCGGTACTGAGCCACATACTCCAGCTCTGGGGAAGTTACACCAATTGTGCTGTTGGATAAGGAGTTCCAAGGTTCAAATTCAGGAGGAAGGATTTATTTCTGATGGGTCATTGTGTGATTTGGAGGAGAACCGCTCGGCGATAGTGTTCATTTCCCTTTGATGCCTTTGTTCATCTTGGTGGTAGAGCTTGTGGACGTAAGAAATGCTGTTGGAAATTGTTCAATAATAACAATAATAATAGCTTTATAGAGCACTTTCAATGCAGATGATGTAGTTCAAAGTGCTTTACAAAGGGATAAAAGTATAAACTTGAAAATAAAATTAAAAAATAAAATAAACATGAAAATAAAATATAAAAAGATGTCAATTAAAAGCAAGGTTAAATAAATAGGTTTTGAGCTGGTGTTTAAAAGTTTCAACAGAGTCTACATAACTTATAGTATTAGGCATTGAATTCCACAACTTAGGAGCATTGTACAAAAAAAGCTGACCTGCCAAATATCTTTTGAGGGAGATTGTTTTATAAATTTAAGAGACTGGTAGAAGAAGACCTGAAAGCTTTTGGTAGTTAACAGCAGTGCATTCAGCAGACATTATTCAATTCAGCCAGGTTGTGCTTGGAGTGAAGGGAGCAAATCTTTAGGGTTAAATCAAAGTTGCCAGCCCAGCCTAGTGGGTTGTTTTTTTTGTGGATGGCGTTAAGCATCGCAAATGATGTGGCTGCTGCACTAATCCAGTGAAAAATTATGACCAGTGGTGGTAAGGATGTGTGGAGTCAGGACCCAGACCATGCCACAGACTACAAAGCCTCGTCACAGGTTTTACAAACTTCACGTTATGTCCATGGCCCATTTGTTCGGCCAGTGATGTTGGCAATGTTGTTAAATGTCGGGGCATGTAGTTCACTTCTCTACTGTTGGAGATGGCAGTTGTGTGGAATAATCACTACCTGCCACATCAGTCTCCGTGTAGATCTTACTTTATTTAGCGAGCACCTGGGGAAAACCTACGGGGAGGACATAGAGAGACTCCTTACAGAGGGCGCTGGAAATGAATTCCAATCTCTTGCACCCCAAGCTGTACCAGTGTTGTACTGACCGCTAGGCTGCTTTGATCGCGGACGAGTCACAAATGGAATTGAAAATTGCACAAACATCTCCCTTTCTGAAAGACAGAAGGAAGATCACTGATAAAGAAACTGAAGTTTAGCCTAGGATCACTGCCCCCAGGACCTCCGATAGTAATGAGGATGAGTGAATAATCTCCAATGATCACAACCATCTTCCTTGGTGTGCGCTATAATATCAGCTGGGGGAAGTTTTGCCTGGGTTCCCATGAGGAATCCTCAATGCTGTATTTTTAAACTATCCAGGTAGACAAATTTGCATGATTTTACAAGTGAGGTTTTATTTTATAAAACATCATTCTTCTGGTCTGTACTTCTTTCACCAATACTTTCATGGTCAATGTGAGCAGCAGTGGTTGACAAGCCCCCCAGATGGATTCAATCCAGATTTCCAGTTGGACAACTTCTTCCCCTTTCAATGATGTTTGAGAACGGCTGACTTTGAATCTTCCCAATTGTATTTAGCCTGCTTGAATACAATCAGCACAATTTTATTGGAAAGAAAGATTTTCCTCAAAGTTTGGCAAGACCATCCTGTGAGTTGCCAACTCTGATGCCTGCACCATGGCCAAGTCCAGCAGGTACTTTGTTAGGATCAGGCAGACAGAGCGTTGCTGTCTTGATTGGTCTGAGCTCACGGTGTAGAGCAATGTAATTGGTGAAACGTACATAATTCACAACCACCGACATTGAGTTGGGGTTCACTTGAAGAGGCTGGTCTGACGTGATGAAATAAATCAGTAAAGGATTTTTACCATGCTTTGTGTTCAGACTTTGGAGTTCTAGAAATGAGATGTTTAGGTTTTTCTTAAACATAAAATGCTTAACATCATTTTATTTGTAAAAATCTACAACGGCAGTAGTTCTATTGTTTTGTGTTTCCCATCCTTCTGGCAGATGCTGCCAATGACTAATGTCCTCTGTGTCACTAATCCATAAAAACCCTAACACTGAGGTGGAAGTTTACTGTATAATGACTGTGTGTTTACCAAGTGATAACAAAGGAGCAGATACATGGGAAGTGGGATGGTTTGTGTGCAGTATGACTGGGATACTGTTTTTACTTTCTGCCAGATTCTTTGTTTAATTGTCATTTCTGTCACAGAGATTTGCTGCACATCCTCCATTGTGTTCAACTTCCGGATTCTGCCAACTCCCCGATTCTGCCAACTCCCCAACAGTTTTGTGCTGAAATGCTGCTACCCCTTTGCTAGAACCTGCAAATGCAAATGCATGCAGAAGCACACTTCACACTCACACAGACTTAACTTGGTGACCACAAACAGGGGATTGATTTTTCTATGCCAGTTACTAACTCAAGTCTTTAAGATGGACCTGCCTTTTGTTGGTTTTATCTGACAAGTTCCTTTCTATTTCGCAAAACCATTCAAAGCTGAAATCCATCCTTTTTTGAACTTTGTGATTATCTCCTCACTGACTAACTCAGTCTCAAGTTTCTTATCACAAACAAGAGAAAATCTGCAGATGCTGGAAATCCAAGCAATACACACAAAGGGTTTTGGGCCAAAATGTCGTCTGTAATGTTTTCCATAGATGTTGCCTGACCTGCTGAGTTCCTCCAGCATTTTGTGTGAGTTGCTCAAGTTTCTTACCTGTGATGGCATTAAGTGTTGAAAAATTTCAGAAGTTTTCCTTGAAGGTATTAAACAAAGTCAACTGTTGTACACTCAGTGGCCATTTCATTAGGTACACCTGTACACCTGCTTGTTAATGCAAATATCTAATTAGCTAATCTTGTAGCTGCAACTCAGTGCATAAAACCATCCAGACATGGTCAAGAGGTTCCGTTGTTTTTCAGACCAAACATCAGAAAGCTGCTGATCTCCTGGAATTTCCATGCACAACAGTCTCTAGAGCAGAAGTCCTCAACCTTTATTATGACATGGAGCCTTACCATTAATCGAGGGGTACGAACTCTTGTCCTACAGCTTACAGACAATGGTGTGGAAAACAAAAAAAAACTAGTGAGCAATAGTTCTGTGGGTAAAAACACTTGTTAGTGAGAGGCCAGAGTGGTTTAAATGGACAGGAAGGCAACAGTGATTCAAGTAACCACACGTTACAAGTGATGTGCAGAAGAGCATCTCTGAATGAATCACACATCGAACTTTGGATGGGTTACAGCAGTAGATCATGACCATACACTCAGTGGCTACTTTTTTAGGTTAAAGTGGTACCTAATAAAATGGCCTCTGGGTATATGGTCCTATAATACATTTCCTGCCTGTTCTAAAAGATTTTAAATAATTTGATTTAAAAGTACCACATGACAGTAAACTTGGCTTCAGCCTCTGGTTTTAGTTTGTGAGTGTTGGATCTCTGTTTAATTTCTGATCCTTAGGGTTCTTCCAGGAATCAAGAATGCCTAGCAATCTTAATTCCAAGAATAAATCAAGGAAGGTAGTGCACCCGTGGCTGACAAGAGAAATTAGGGATAGTATCAATTCCAAAGAAGAAGCATACAAATTAGCCAGAGAAAGTGGCTCACCTGAGGACTGGGAGAAATTCAGAGTTCAGCAGAGGAGGACAAAGGGCTTAATTAGGAAGGGGAAAAAAGATTATGAGAGAAAACTGGCAGGGAACATAAAAACGGACTGTAAAAGCTTTTATAGATATGTAAAAAGGAAAAGACTGGTAAAGACAAATGTAGGTCCCCTGCAGACAGAAACAGGCGAATTGATTATGGGGAGCAAGGACATGGCAGACCAATTGAATAATTACTTTGGTTCTGTCTTCACTAAGGAGGACATAAATAATCTTCCAGAAATAGTAAGGGACAGAGGGTCCAGTGAGATGGAGGAACTGAGCGAAATACATGTTAGTAGGGAAGTGGTGTTAGGTAAATTGAAGGGATTGAAGGCAGATAAATCCTCAGGGCCAGATGGTCTGCATCCTAGAGTGCTTAAAGAAGTAGCCCAAGAAATAGTGGATGCATTATTGATAATTTTTCAAAACTCGTTAGGTTCTGGACTAGTTCCTGAGGATTGGAGGGTGGCTAATGTAACCCCACTTTTTAAAAAAGGAGGGAGAGAGAAACCGGGGAATTATAGACCGGTTAGCCTAACGTCGGTGGTGGGGAAACTGCTGGAGTCAGTTATCAAGGATGTGATAACAGCACATTTGGAAAGCGGTGAAATGATCGGACAAAGTTAGCATGGATTTGTGAAAGGAAAATCATGTCTGACGAATCTCATAGAATTTTTTGAGGATGTAACTAGTAGAGTGGATAGGGGAGAACCAGTGGATGTGGTATATTTGGATTTTCAAAAGGCTTTTGACAAGGTCCCACACAGGAGATTAGTGTGCAAACTTAAAGCACACGGTATTGGGGGTAAGGTATTGGTGTGGGTGGAGAATTGGTTAGCAGACAGGAAGCAAAGAGTGGGAATAAACGGGACCTTTTCAGAATGGCAGGCGGTGACTAGTGGGGTACCGCAAAGCTCAGTGCTGGGACCCCAGTTGTTTACAATATATATTAATGACTTGGATGAGGGAATTAAATGCAACATCTCCAAGTTTGCGGATGACACGAAGCTGGGTGGCAGTGTTAGCAGTGAGGAGGATGCTAAGAGGATGCAGGGTGACTTGGATAGGTTGGGTGAGTGGGCAAATTCATGGCAGATGCAATTTAATGTGGATAAATGTGAAGTTATCCACTTTGGTGGCAAAAATAGGAAAACAGATTATTATCTGAATGGTGGCCGATTAGGAAAAGGGGAGGTGCAACGAGACCTGGGTGTCATTATACACCAGTCATTGAAAGTGGGCATGCAGGTACAGCAGGCGGTGAAAAAGGCGAATGGTATGCTGGCATTTATAGCGAGAGGATTCGAGTACAGGAGCAGGGAGGTACTACTGCAGTTGTACAAGGCCTTGGTGAGACCACACCTGGAGTATTGTGTGCAGTTTTGGTCCCCTAATCTGAGGAAAGACATCTTTGCCATAGAGGGAGTACAAAGAAGGTTCACCAGATTGATTCCTGGGATGGCAGGACTTTCATATGAAGAAAGACCGGATGAATTGGGCTTGTACTCGTTGGAATTTAGAAGATTGAGGGGGGTTCTGATTGAAACGTATAAGACCCTAAAGGGATTGGACAGGCTAGATGCAGGAAGATTGTTCCCGATGTTGGGCAAGTCCAGAACGAGGGGTCACAGTTTGAGGATAGAGGGGAAGCCTTTTAGGACCGAGATTAGGAAAAACTTCTTCACACAGAGAGTGGTGAATCTGTGGAATTCTCTGCCACAGGAAACTGTTGAGACCAGTTCATTGGCTATATTTAAGAGGGAGTTAGATATGGCCCTTGTGGCTACGGGGGTCAGGGGGTATGGAGGGAAGGCTGGGGCGGGGTTCTGAGTTGGATGATCAGCCATGATCATAATAAATGGCGGTGCAGGCTCGAAGGGCCGAATGGCCTACTCCTGCACCTATTTTCTATGTTTCTATGTTTCTATTTCAGTTTACCTTAGAGTACAAACAAACATACAAATACTAAGCAAACTGAATAAAGAGCTGAAAAACTATGCTCAGAGGGAAATTAATGCTAAGGGGTGTAAGACAAAGGAATAAAGTTCAAAGTACATTTATTATCAAAGAATGTATAAATTATACAACTTTGAGATTTGTTTGTTCACACAAGAAACCCAAAAGAACCAAATTAAAGAAATAAAATAAAAGGCCAGTGCCCGATATGCAAGAGAAAGAAAAAAAAACACAAATCGTGTAAACAATTGAAGCGAACAACAACATTCTGAGTCAAAAATTGAGTCCTCGGATCCAGAGTAGGCCCAAAGCCTCGTTTCTCAGTTCATCGCACGGAACACAACAGCTGAGGCAGTCTTCATAGCCTCAGCGCCATAGAGAAAGAGGAGTGTCCTTTGCAGAGAACAAGTGAAATTGGCTCTTGGGTAGGATCCCAACATCGTTTTTTCAGTCTACCTAGACCAGTGTTTAAATTGACCAAACAATGGAACAGCAAAAGACTCTAGCACCATGGAGAGAGGAGAGATCATCGTGGAGAGCGAGCAAAATCTGCTACTACCTCTGATCTGAGCTGACGTTTAAATTGTCTAAACAGTGAATTATACCTTACACTAGGACCCAGCTGCATTGAAAAGCTCAGGACCTAGATCATACCACCCAGTGACTCACTCCAGGCCCAGATTCTGTTGCCCTAACCTGAAGCCGCAATCAAATCAGCTCGACACCCAGAGCGATCCAACCGTACAACCAGGCTGGCTATACGGGCACCAAATCTTGTCTGCCCTGGCCCTCACTTCTCCACTTGGTGCCCAGAGCAATCCAACCTCAGTTCCAGGCCAGCTGTATGGGCAGCGGAACTCCCTCCTACAACAATTCTGCAATACACTGCCTCAGCTCATTCCCTGAACTCGCCTCACCATTGCTTGCCCCTCCACTGTTTGCAGTAATAGTTTAACGCAATTTACCTCAGACATGCAACCATTGTTGGCAGAATTTCAGATTGTGGTGAAAGGGTGTATAGGAGCAAGATATAGCAGTGAGTTGAGTGGTGTAGCAGCAACAATCTTGCACTCAACGTCAGCAAGACCAAAAAGCTGATTAAAAGAAATAATCTTTTGTTATGGGGTTTTGATTTTGCTTTAGATTAGAATAAAATATACCTTTTCAATATTATGGTTAATTTACTATACATGGTTATGGGGCATTTCAATCTTGTTTCTGTTTCCATAATATCATAATGTATTTTGTATTTGTCTATACAAGTAATTAATACAAATATTGAAAAAGAAATGAAATAAAAGATGACACTTACGAAAAAAACTCTATTTGTTAAAGATAAGAGAAAGAAGATTTCTTAGATATTGATGAATTAATTAATAGGCTGCATACTTAGAACTATTACAACACGTGGGTAAAGTGCTTGATACCTAGCCAATGAAAAATGAGGAGGGTGATAAACTTACTTTAATTGCTCTACCACTTTCTGCCAGTGAGTGTGAAAAATACATGAGTTTGTTAAAAATCTTATAAAAAGTACTATTAAAACAACAATGGTTTCTAACATGAGTAACAGAAAACATTTGCTTTTAGAAGCTGGCACCTTTCAGAAATCAATATTTTCAACTGCTGTGCAATTACTTAGTTGAAATGCTGTTTAAATAGATAGCAAAGTCACTTGCCCCTGTACAGAATTTGGTTATACATTGATTCGTGAATGCTTGGGCAAATAATGAGTGTACTATGGATGAACGAGGATGAGTGTTCTTAAATAAGATAGTTATTCACAGGCAGTGGTGAGAATTCTGTTTACAGCTGAGTAGTTGAATGTCATATTCAGATTTGGCACACAAGAAGCTTCTCACTTGCAAGTAACACCTGCTAACATTTGACGGACAGTCCTCGGTAATTCAATTAGAGAAATGAATAGAAATTTAAATTTATGACATAATTTCATGAAAAGCCTTACTAGATTTTAAGTGTGCAGTTTGTCCAATGACTTGTTTTTAATTTGCTAAGAATAAATAGCCACAATACAACAGGCAAGGGATGTACAAATTCATTTATTAACAGAGGAGATTGAGTAATTTGATTTTTTTCTTCTTGGCTGTCTGTATAATGTGGTTTATTGCCTCTGCTGATTAGAAAACATGAGGCTGTGTGTCTTTGGGATATTGTCATAATCTTCAGGGTGAAGATTTCAGAAGAAGTGTCTGAACCTGAAAAATCCACAAAAAAAGCTGAAGGTTTCAGCCAATTAAAATCAGACTGATTTTGTATGGTATTTTAAAAATACCAGTGCATGACATAGTGCTTTTCATAAAAATATATATCTCTGATAAGCCTATTTCCTCTAACTAGGAAAAAATCTATTTCTGTTGGCTGGGAGTCAAAGACCAGGTGGAATAGATTTTGCATGATTTACAGGATTGGAAGGGAGATGAGGAACAAATTTTGACCCAGCTGGTGGTAATGATCTAAATCTCATTGCCTGAAGGTGTGGTAGAGGGCAGCAACACTCATCATATGTAAAATGTGTAAACACTCATCATATGGCTGAGTTCTTGAAGAATTGTGACCTCAGGGACTTTAGACCTCATGCTGGAGGATGAGATTGGGTGAGATCATGCTTTCACAACTGACACAGACAGAAATGACTGGTTGGCCTTCTCATTCAACTGCTTTCCATTATTCTTTCCTTCATGGCAGTTTTGTGCGAATGTGGGAATGGCGATTGACAATGCAATCTGATGTTTGCACGAAGTAATAAAAAATAGTGCCAGAAATAATCAGCTGGTCAGAGAATGTGGAGAGGTGAGCAGTGTGGGTATATCAGGGTGATGACCTTACATTAGAATTAGAAACCCTAAAATCTAGCGGGTTTTTAGTTAAAGCAAGGGATGGGGTGAATGAGCACCAAGTGATTGGTGGGAGACCAAGAGACAGAATGATGTTAATGGTGGTGCCAGCAGGGTAGAGTGGGGGTGGTGGCGGGGAGGGTGGTTGGGGTGAATGTTTATTAACCACAGCCGATGTAGAATGTTAAAGGCAAGTAATCAAGCAAGCAAAGGTTTTATGAATTAAAGATTCAAATAAAAGGAAACAAGTGAGGAGGGAGAGAGAAGAGAATCTGTGCTGTAGCAATGAGGTTTAAGAGGCTCCATTGGTTGGAAATTTGAAGTAATAAGAAATATTTTAAACACCCAATCAATCAGGAAGCATCTGTGGAGGAAAAAAAATGAATTGGTGTTTTAGTTTGATAAGATATTAACTTCAGAAACTGTACCAATAGCGCCTTACATCCAGGTCACTTATTTAGATGGTAAGCTACTTCTGGCAGACAACACATTTCATCTTGCCAATTCAGAAAAAAGACCCATTAATTAAATCAAAACGGCAAAGGGAAGTTAAGACCAATAGAGTATCCACAAGAGATATAATTGGAGAAGATAAATCCATATAATGCACTCTTACTTTGATATTATTGGTCTTGTTATGTTTAATATCTCCAAAAACTAATTGGAAAAAAAATAGGAGTTGGAATACCTGTCTACTTGTGTTTTTTTCCTTTTCAGTGCAGTGCACACACATAATGTGATGATGTAATGACATATGCCATTCTCGTAGTTTTACATATAACCCATAATGAATTATGTAAGCAAATGAAGAATGCTTAATCAAACAATATATTTACAATATTCCTCAAATATTACTGAAATATTACATACACTCATTTCTTGACTTATTTTTAGTGATACTTTATTCATCAGTTTCGCAATTTTTCTGGAATGAGCTCTGCAAAGTTAAGAACTATAACAGCACCAATAAACCAGATTCAGTGTTAATATACACATGCAAGATTACCATTGCATTTCTACATAAGGCTGTCAGTTGGAGTAAAAAAAAACAAAAATGCACATGTTGATGCTGAGGGATGATGAGAAATGGTAATGTGTGAGAAAGTTTGTCCTCCATTGACTTTTGTGACCACAAAAAGACAGGAAGTAGTGTGCAAATAATTCAGAACAGATGACAATGTTGAGGGCAGGAATTAGTATTTCAAAGTGAAAAGTTATATGAGGAAACTAAGAATGTTATGTTTATTGACCAGCAACATTTGGTTAAAAAAATTACAGGTATTTACACATGGAAACGTTCTAGCATGTCTATAAATTCACTCTATGAAGAGAAATGTGTTTCTTATGGAAAGCAGTATAAATCTGTCATTTAGCAACACATGGGAGAATGCAATGCTGTCTCTTTCTGGATCATATTTTATTAAAGTCACTTTGCTGCCCCAGGCTTCATTATATAGTTAATAGATAAAGGCCAAAAAATGTCAACCTTAATATCATCTCCCTTCATGTCGTAGCAGTTCAACAAAATTTATTTAAAATTAATTTTGTAGGCAATTTATGGTTGTGGGTATTTAGTTATGAAAAAGGCACATGAATGAAGCAATTGTGGATGAACACATAGATCAACTGATATTGAACTTGGAGTCTTAGACATTTACAGCACAAGCAACTATTCAATCTAAAGGCTCTTTCAAAGAACTATCATGCATAGTTGCATATCTTTTTAAACGCTGTTTAAAAACAATGAAATGCTGTCTAACAACAATGAAATACTATCAATCCACATGAAACGCTGTCTGGGTAAGCAGCATCCATCATCAAAGGACTTCTCCACCCAGGACATGCTCTTTTCTCACTGCTGCCATCAGGTAGAAGATGCAGGTACCTCAGGATTCACGTCACCAGGTTCAAGAACAGTTACTACCCAACAACCATCAGGCTCTTGAACAAAAGGGGATAACTACACTCATCTATTGAGATGTTCCCACAACCAATAATCTCACTTTAAGAACTCTTTATCTTGTTATTTCATGCTCTCATTATTTATTGCTATTTATTTATATGTATTTGCATTTAGACAATTTGTTGTTTTCTGTGCGCTACTTGATCTTTCACTAATCCTGTTACAGTTACTGTTGTATAGATCTGCTGAGTAGGCCTGCAGGGAAAAAGAATCTCATGGTTGTATGTGGTGACATATTTGTATTCTGATAATAACATTTACTATGAACTTTGAACTTACCTTTAAGTTGGTATCATAAAATCCCTGTCCCACTCCCTTTAACTCCAGAGAATGTTTCCACCATCTTTCAGGTACCACTTTCCAGATTCTGTCAACTTTGAGTGGAATGTAAAAGCCATCTCATCTCCTCTCTAGATGTTTTACCAGTAGTCATAAATATACTCCCTCTAGAGCAGCAATTCCCTTTTCATGCCATGGACTCCTACCATTAACCGAGGGGTCTGCAGACCCCAGGATGGAAACCCCTGCTCTAGAGATTTAACCCACTTAACTGACACTTTCTGTGCTGCCTCAAATTCTCAGCATCCTAAAGACCTCTATTTGCTCACCTCTTCACCAAGGAAACTAACTTCTCACAAATGAGGTCCTACATCCCAGAAAACCTCCTCGTTGTTCTTCCTAAAAGCTAGAGTTCGTTGTGAAAGTGTTAGTGCTCAGTGTTCAGCACAATATCACAACTCCATTCTAAGCAGTAAATTATAAAGTTCTTGCATTATCTTTTTGCATTTATTGCACCTGTTCCTCTATTTATATATCCAAATAATCTATATATGTTTTTAATTACCTTAGCAAATTGCTTTCCCACTTTTAAGGATATGTGCTAGGGTGGCGGGGTGGAGATATGTCTCTCCTTCTCACCACTAGCCTGCAGGTCTCCCTTGGTCAAGGTGTTTCACCTGCTTAGCCCTCCTAATCAGGGTCACGTGAGGCCATGGGAGCAAGTGGTGGATGGCGTATGAGCAGCTGGTGCATATTACAATCCTGGTAATGTGACCACTGACGCCAGGCAGACAGTCTCTGAATGGTATTGACAAAGGTTGGGGTAACTTGTCTTGTAAAGACACTGCCCAGAAGAAGGCAATGGCAAACCACTTCCGTAGAAAAATTTTCCGAGAACAATCACAGTTATGGATAGAGAAGAGAATAAGGACAGCAGTGTGAAGGGAGTCTTTCCCACAGGCACAGATTAAACACAAATGGAAGACTGTGATCACCCACGTCATATGAGACAGCACGTAATGACGATGATGATGATGAAGGACATGTGCAAATAAACAGTAATTTTTCTACAGTTTGAGAATTCCTGCTACTTGTTGTCCTTTTCTGATTGAACACTTCTCTCGATTAAACACCATCATACATGCTCCCATTTCACCACTGTAACGATGCTGAGCTGATATTTAATCAACTTTACCATCTTCTGTTGCTTTACCCAGGTTCAAATTACTACTTCTGAAAACCTTATAAAACAGCTTCCTATACTTATAACTCACCTTACACTTATGACTGTGTGTCGATGTACTGCTCCAATGCCATATTTAAGTGTACTGATGCGACCAGTGTCGTTGACCAAATTAAGGGTGGTGACAAATTTGCATAAGGAGGGGGAGAATGGAAGTCTGGTTGAGTGGTACCACAACAACGGCCTTTCACTCAATGTCAGCAAAACCAAAGAGTCGATTACTGAAGCAGCACGTACAAAGTGCTGGAGGAACCCAGCAGACCAGGCAGCATTTATGGAAAGGAGTACGGTTGACGTTTTGGGCTGTAAATAAGCTGTCTCCAGAGATAGAGACAAAGAGATTGAGAAGTTGGAGGGAGGTGTCAGAAAAGAGGGTGGGGTGGAAGTTGGAGACAAGGTTGATGAAGTTGATGAGATCTACATGGGTGCAGGAAGCAGCATCAATGCAGTCATCAATGTAGCATAGGAAAAGTTGGGGAGTGATAGCAGTGTAGCCTTGGAACATAGACTGTGCCATGTAGCCAACATAAAGGCAGGCATAGCTGGGACCCATGTGAGTGCCCATGGCTACACCTTTTGTTTGAAGGAAGTGGGAGGAGCCAAAGGAGAAATTATTGAGAGTGAGGACAAGTTCCACCAGACAGAGGAGAGTGGTGGTGGAGGGAAGCTGGTTGGGTCTGGTGTCCAGAAAGAAACAGAGAGCTTTGAGGCCTTCCTGGTGGGGGATGGAGGTGTATAGGGACTGGGGAAGCATTTTGTGTGTGTTGCTTGAATTTCCAGCATCTGCAGATTTTCTCTTCTTTATGAGTTGATTATTGATTACAGGAGGAAGAAATCGGGGGTCCATAAGCCAGTCCTCATTGGGGGAATCAAAGGTAGAGAGGGTCATTAACTTTAAATTCCTCAGAGGATTTATCTTGGGATCAATACCTAAGTGCCATCACAAAGAAGACACAGCAGCCCTGTTACTTTCTTAGAGATTTGTGCAGGTTCCACATGTCATCTAAAACTTTGACAAACTTCTACAGATGCACAGTTGAGAATATCCTGACTGGTTTCATCATGATCTGGTATGGAAACACCAATGCCCTTAAATGGAAAGGCCTACAAAAAGTAGTGGGTGCAGCCAGTCCATCGCAGGATAAGGCCTCCCCACCACTGAGCACATCTACAAAGAGCATTGCCTCAAGAAAGCAGCATCCATCTTCAAGGGCCCCGACTGTTCAGGCTGCTGCTGTCGGAAGGAGGTACAGGAGCCTTAGGTCCTACACCACCAGGTTCAGGAACTGTTATTGCCCTTCAACCGTCAGGCTCCTGAGCCAGTGCGGATAACTTTACTCACCACAACAATAAACTGATCACAAGCACAACCTATGGATTCCTTTTAAGGACTCTCTTTCTTTAGATTTGTTTTCAATACTGTGAATTGGTGTCTTCATAGCAGACGATGATGCAGCCAGTTAGAATGTTCTCCATGGTGCATCTGCAGAAATTTTCTATAGAGTCTTTGGTGATCTACTGTATATCTTGAAGTTCTAATGAAGGAGAACCACAGGCTTGCCTTTGTCATGATTGCATCAGTGGGTGGGCTCAGGAGTTGATGATGCCCAGAAATGTGGAAACTGCTCACCTTTTCCTCTGCTGACCCCGATGAGTATTATTCATTTATTTATTTTCTATTTGCATAGCTTGTCAGTCATTGTGTGTAGTTTTTCATTGATTCTACTGTATTTCTTTGTTCTATTGTGAATGCCTGCAAGATAACGAATCTCAGGGTAGCATATGGTGACATATACGTACTTTGATAATAAATTTACTTTGAATTTTGAACTCTATGGCCAATTAAAAATAACCGAACCTAAAGAAAGAGACAATCCAACATTGCACCTTGTCTGTTGTCATTGAGATAGTTTCTCGACCCTCTTAATATCGCAGAATTCCATCATCTTTATAAGCCTCAGATGACATTTTGTTGAATGGACTTTCAGAAGTCAGATAGAACAGTGGTCCCCAACCACCGGGCCGCGGACCACTACCAGGCCGCGAGGAAACGATATGATTTGGCGCTATGAGTCAGCTGCACCTTTCCTCATTCCCTGTCACGCCCACTGTTGAGCTTGAACGCACGCGAGGTCATTACACACGCCTCATCCATGTCAGCGCGGGAAGGAGATCAACTCCTCGAGCTTGCAAATGACAGCGGGCTGAAAAGTATGTTTGACATAACATCTCTGCCGGCATTCCGGATCAAAGTCAAGGCTCAATATCCTGAGATAGCCATGAAAGCACTGAAAAGGTTGCTTCCATTTCCAACATATCTCTGCAATGAATGCAACGAAAACTAAACAGACTGGACATAAGGAACCTCCTTCAAGTATCGCTGTCTCCCATCACCCCTCGATAGGACCGTCTTGTTGCAGGGAAACAAGCCCAGGGCTCCCACTGATTCAGCGATACTGGTGTGTTGCAATGATTTTATATGTTCATACGGGGAAAATATGTGCTGTGTGTTTAATATCCAAACGTTACTTAAAATGTTATGATGCTATTGACCGATAAGTGACTTATATAACCATATAACAATTACAGCACGGAAATAGGCGATCTCGGTCCTTCTAGTCCGTGCCAAATGCTATTCTCACCTAGTCCCACCGAACCACTCAGCCCATAACCCTCGATTCCTTTCCTGTCGAGATACCTATCCAAGTTTTCTTTAAATAATATCAAACCTGCCTCTACCACTTCTATTGGAAGTTCGTTCAACACTTCAAGCTCCCCGTCCTCCCCTGATGATTGACTCATCACTATATTCATGCGCGGAAAATATGCGCTGTGTGTTTAATATTAAATTCGTTAGATAAACCTTTTTAGTAACGAAATTGAGTGTATTAGCCCCTTATTACCAATATTCCGGTCATGATGAACACCCCCCACTGAAGAGAATCGCCAAAAACACTTTGCAGAGAATAATATCGGCAGGTACACGCATGCGCACTAGTGCCCGCGCAAGGCTTCATGGTCATTGTAGTCTTTCTTTGACAGCGACTCCCGTCCGTTGGCAACCCTACCCGCGCCCCCCACCCGCCCCCCCGGGTCGGCCGGTCCGCAAGAATACTGTCAATATTAAACCAGTCTGCAGCGCCAAAAAGGTTGGGGACCCCTGAGATAGAAGCCTGCTGTACATCCTTGTTAACATTTCTTCTTCATCAGATTCCACCTACTCTACCTCATTTCCATGAAGCAGATGCAACTGTTTTCTTTCTTGGACTGGAGACATTGGTCTAGGGCAGGGATTCCCAGCCTTTTCCATGCCATGGACCAGTGCCATTAAGCAAGGGGTCTGTTGACCCCAGTTTGGGAACTCCGGAGCTGGCTGCTAACACTGAAAGTGTCAGTGTTTGCCTCTTTCACTCTGTTTTTTTTAAAAATTGGCAACAACCTTGGATTTCCTTGTTTGCAGAAATGTAAAGATGCTAAAATTGTTGCCAGTCACTTACAGCAATTTCCCTTCTGCAGACTGCAGTGTTTTGCAGCTTTGTTCACCAAACCTAGGGAAATCCATTGACATGAAGAGGATCCGGGTATTAATGAAATGTCTTCTATAATAAAATAATGATAATGTTATAGTTGGTTGTATGAGTTACCGGTCTGAGCAGTATGCTTATCATAATTTATTTTTCTATACAGAGATTTTCTCCTTTGGCAAACACATTGCATTTTGGTTTGTACTACCATCAGTTCCTTCAGTTTCAGTTTTTATTTTTAACTCTGAAAATTTTGGAGCTCTGAGGAATTTGTGATTTCAAGGCCAATATAATATATGCTTTTCAAAATGAGGGTGTTGCAAAGGGGGCATTGGAAGCAGACCCAAGCGCAGGACACTGACACATAGGTAGCATTAACAGAAGGGTGTTTATTAACAGTTGCAAGGAAGGCCGGAGAGTGAGGATTAAATGCTCACGTGGATGTGAACGTTGGACAACAAACCGGAGGAACCTGGACTTGGGCTTGGACACGGAGCCGGGACTCGGGCTTGGATGCGGAGCGACAAAACCAAACAACAACAAACAATTCGTATCTTGACTCGGAGTAGCGGCAAATGGACAGCAATCCTCAGCTGGTGAGGAAAATGACAGAATTCGTATCTTGACTTGGAGTAGTGCCTGAAGCGGCAAATGGCCGGCAATCACTTAACTGGACATGAAGGGACAGAGTTCCCGACTCGGAGTAGCAGCAAACGGCCGGCAATACTCAGCTGGACACAAAAAGGACAGAATTCCCAAAGCAACCCCAGGTAGCGAAGCAACTTAGAGTCCACTAATCTCGGCGGTCTGGAACGTGTATTGCCACACTGGCTGAGGTGATGGTCCAGCCCCGAGTAGATGTAAGCTGGAGTTTTTATGTTGCCGGTTCAGATGAGAATCAGGTGCCTTAATCAGGGAGCCAGGTAAAACACGGGGAAAAGGAAATTAACAGAAATGGGGATCAATGGACCGGACCTTGACAGTACCCCCGCCCCCCAATGGGAGCCTCTAGGCAAACCAACAGGCTTGCCTGGATTGTCAACGACCCGGGCGGGTGGAGGGGGGTTTGGCAGGAGGGTACAACGGCTGACAGGCACAGGTCCCTCCTTTGTGGAAGTAAGTGAAGGCTTTTCTTGCTCAATTGGCGACAGTCCCTTAATCCTAGCTCAGAAGTATAATTCAGTTCACAATAACACATTGGCTTCTTCTAATTGTCATTGTAATTGCACATTTTTCTCATTTGATACCTGGGAGCTCTGAGTCACTCTTCAAACCCACAAGTTGTTTTCTGGACAGGATTCCAGTAGCGGAGTCTGGTTAGTGAGAGTTGGTAAGACGGTGTTTGTGTCCGCTGGGTCAGTGTTTGGCAGGACCATTCTGTTGCAAGGAGCGAAGGGAGTGGATCCAAGTGCAGGACACCGACACGTAGGTAGCATTAACAGAAGGGTGTTTATTAACAGTTGCAAGGAAGGCCAGAGACCGAGGATTAGATGCTTATGTGGACGTGAACGTTGAACAACAAACCGGAGGAGCCTGGACCCGGAGCTTGGACACGGAGCCTGGACTCGGACTCGGACTCGGACACGGAACCTGGACTCGGACTTGGACACGGAGCGACAAAACCAAGCAATGACAGATAATTCGTATCTTGACTCGGAGTAGCGGCAAACGGCCAGCAGTCCTCAGCTGGACATGAGACGACAAAACCAACAAAGACAGAGAATTCATATCTTGGCCCGGAGTAACGGCAAACGGCCAGCAGTCCTCAGCTGGCCATGAAAACGACAAAATTTGTATCTTGACTCGGAGTAGCACCTAAAGTGGCAAACGGCTGGCAATCACTTAACTGGACGCGAAGGGACAGAATTCCCATCTCAGAGTAGCGGCAAATGGTCAGCAATCCTCAGCGGGACACAAAAGTGACAGAATTCGCATCTTGACTCGGAGCAGCGGCAAACGGCCAGCAAAACCTAGCTGGACACGAAAGCAACAGAATTTGTCTGACAGTGACATGTATATTCCAAAAAAGAAGAAATTTTTGAATGGAAGAAGGATGAAACCATGGCTGACAAGAGAAGTCAAAGCCAAAGTTAAAGCAAAGGAGAGGGCATACAAGGAAGCAAAAATTAGTGGGAAGACAGAGGATTGGGAGGTTTTTAAAAGCTTACAAAAGGAAACTAAGAAGGTCATTAAGAGGGAAAAGCTGAACTATGAAGGAAGCTAGCAAGTAATATCAAAGAGGATACTAAAAGTTTTTTCAAGTATATAAAGAGTAAAAGACAGGTGAGAATAGATATAGGACCGATAGAGAATGATACTGGAGAAATTGTAATGGGAGATAAGGAGATGGCAGAGGAACTGAACAAGTATTTTGCATCAGTCTTCACTGAGGAAGACATCAGCAGTATACTGGACACTCAAGGGTGGCAGGGAAGGGAAGTATGCACAGTCACAATTACGACAGAGAAAGTACTCAGGAAGCTGAATAGCCTAAAGGTAGATAAATCTCCCGGACCAGATGGAATGCACCCTCGTGTTCTGAAGGAAGTAGCTGTGGAGATTGTGGAGGCACTAGTGAAGATCTTTCAAAAGTCGATAGATTCTGGCATGGTTCCAGATGACTGGAAGATTGCAAATGTCACTCTGCTATTTAAGGAGGGGGCAAGGAAGCAAAAAGGAAATTATAGACCTGTTAGCTTGACATCGGTGGTTGGGAAGTTGTTGGAGTCAATTGTCAAGGATGAAGTTACAGAGTACCTGGAGGCATATGACAAGATAGGCAGAGCTCAGCATGGGTTCCTTAAAGGAAAATCCTGCCTGACAAACCTATTACAATTTTTTGAGGAAATTACAAGTAGGCTAGACAAGGGAGATGCAGTGGATGTTGTATATTTGGATTTTCAGAAGGCCTTTGACAAGGTGCCACACATGAGGCTACTTAACAAGATAAGAGCCCATGGAATTACAGGAAAGTTACATATGTGAATAGAGCATTGGCTGATTGGCAGGAAACAGAGGGTGGGAATAAAGGGATCCTATTCTGGTTGGCTGCCGGATACCAGTGGTGTTCCACAGGGGTCTGTGTTGGGGCCGCTTCTTTTTACGTTGTACATCAACAATTTGTATTATGGAATAGATGGCTTTGTGGCTAAGTTTCCTGATGATACGAAGATAGGTGGAGGAGCCGGTAGTGCTGAGGAAACAGAGAGTCTGCAGAGAGACTTGGATAGATTGGAAGAATGGGCAAAGAAGTGGCAAATGAAATACAATGTTGGAAAGTGTATGGTTATTGCACTTTGGCAGAAGAAATAAATGGGCAGACTATTATTTAAATGGGGAGAGAATTCAAAGTTCTGAGATGCAATAGGACTTGGGACTCCTCGTGCAGGATACCCTTAAGGTTAACCTCCAGGTTGAGTCGGTGGTAAAGAAGGTGAATACGAGGTTGGCATTCATTTCTAGAGGAATAGAGTATAGGAGCAGGGATGCGATGTTAAGGCGCTGGTGAGACCTCACTTGGAGTACTGTGGGCAGTTTTGGTCTCCTTATTTAAGAAAGGATGTGCTGACATTGGAGAGGGTACAGAGAAGATTCACTGGAATGATTCTGGGAATGAGAGGGTTAACATATGAGGAATGTTTGTCCGCTCTTGGACTGTATTCCTTGGAGTTTAGAAGAATGAGGGGAGACCTCATAGAAACATTTCGAATGTTGAAAAGCATGGACAGAGTGGATGTGGCAAAGTTGTTTCCCATGATGGGAGAGTCTAGTACGAGAGGGCATGACTTAAGGATTGAAGGGCGCCCATTTAGAACAGAGATACGAAGAAATTTTTTTAGCCAGAGGGTGGTGAATCTATGGAATTTGTTGCCATGGGCAGCAGTGGAGGCCAAGTCATTGGGTGTATTTAAGGCAGAGATTGATAGGTATCTGAGTAGCCTGGGCATCAAAGGTTATGGTGAGAAGGCGGGGGAGTGGGACTAAATGGGAGAATGGATCAGCTCATGATAAAATGGCGGAGCAGACTTGATGGGCCGAATGGCCGACTTCTGTTCCTTTGTCTTATTGTCTTATGGTCTAATTCCCAAAGCAACCCCAGGCACCGAAGCAACTTAGAGTCCACCATTCTCGGCGGCCTGGAACGTGCATTGCCACACTGGCTGAGGTGATGGTCCAGCCCCAAGTAGATGTAGGCCGGAGTTTTTATGTTGCCGGTTCGGATGAAAATTAGGTGCCTCAATCAAGAGCTAGGTAAAACACAGAGAAAAGGAAATTAACAGAAATGAGGAATCAACAGACCGGACCGTGACAGAGGGTTCTAAACTATACACAACACTCCAAGGTGATTTAACAAGGGATTTGTACAACTGTGCTGAAACCTACTTATTTATATTCAATTTTTCATAATGAAAAGATAAACATAGCTTCAACTTCTGAAAATTATGTTTCCTGCCTGGCTATTATATTTGGGTAAATACACCTCCACTGAACTGGACTTTTCAGTGTATAAAAATAGCCAGGATCTCTTAATGTCCAAAATCGATGACTCACACATGAAATCCATCTGTCACTGTATTGCTCATTGGCTTTCACAATATCATTGTAATTTCATACTCCTGTCTACTGTACTTACTTTACCTCCTGTCCTTGTCATCAACAATCTTGGATTGTGTCTTATTTGACTCATAAGTAAATCTAATAAATAAACCTGAGGCCTGGATTCTGATCTCATTGGGATATTCATTACTTCCTTCAAATTCAATTTATTCTTGTTATCCTACTGTAAACTACAGATGGGAGTTTGGCATCGTATTTGTGCTTAGCCCACTGCTCTACTCTACACTCATGACTGTGTGGCAAGGCACAGCCCAAACTGCATCTATAAATGTGCCCATGGTATGAGTGTTGTTGGCAGAATCTCAGATAGCAATAAGGAGGAATACAGAAGTGAAATAGATAGGCCGATCAAATGGTGTCATGACATCAACCTTACATTCGATGTCAACAAGGCCAGACAACTGAGTGTGGACTTCAGGAAGGAAGGGGAAGTCGGGAGAATGCACACCAGTCCTCATTGATGGATCATTGGTGGAAAGGGTGAGCAGTTTCATGTTTCTGGGTGTCAACATCTCAGAGGCTGTATCCTGGGCTCATGCTATTAATGCAATCATGATGAAGGCACACCAGTGGCTCTACTTCATCAGGAGTTTGAGAAGGTTTGGTATGTCACCAAAGACGAGTAAATTTCCTAGTTGTACCATGGGGTGCGTTTTGACTGGTTGCGTTACCGCCTGGTCTGGAGGCGCCAATGTACAGGATTCTAAGAGGTTACGGAGGGTTGTACATTAAGACAACTCTATCATGGGCACATGCCTCTCTACCATCGAGGACATTTTCAAAAGGCCATGCCTCAAGAAGGTGGCATCAATTGCTAAGGACCCTGGCCAACTGGGACATGGCCTTTGCTCATTTCTACCATCAGGGAGGAGGTACAGGGACCCAAAGACCCACACTCAACGTCTTAGGAACAGCACTATAAACAAAACCTTGTTATTTACCTTATGCACTATCTATCTATAAATGTAGCTGTTTATTTATTTATTTATTTTAATTGCTGTAATTTGTTATGCCTGCACTGTACTGCTGCCACAAAACAACAAGTTTCGCAACTAATGTCAGTGACAATAAGCCTGTTTCTGAATTCTGAATAATCAGGAGTGTACACAAAAATTTAAATTAGCCAGCTTCAAGAGGGATGCATGTGCCCATTCTTGCTGTTGTGTAGTTATAGCATTTAAATCTGTAACTTCAAAATGTACGATTGTTTATGATAGTCAGAAATGGACCCAAGCCCTTGACTATGCACTGTCATTTACCACTTGGATATTTCTGCCCCACTGAAGTCAGCATGGGACAAGAAGTTATTTTTAGATGCACAAGCTGCTTGTGATAGATTCTTAAAACAACAAAGACTGTACACTTGAAAAAGCGACTGTTGGTATTTTTTATTTGTTGCATTAGAGCTTAGAACAATGATTCTGCCAACGACAGTGGCGTCATGGGCAAATTTTATGGATGGCATTTGAGCTGTAACTATTAAATAGCCATGAGTGTGGAGAGACTGGAGCAGAGGGCTGAATGCATATCCTTGAGGTGCACCTATGTTGATCGACAGCAAGTATCCTTGAACCCTCCCCCCCCTCTCTGCATTCCGCAGGGATCACTCCCTACGCAACTCCCTTGTCCATTCGTCCCCCCCATCCCTCCCCACTGATCTCCCTCCTGGCACTTATCCGTGTAAGCGGAACAGGTGCTACACATGCCCTTACAATTCCTCCCTTACCACCATTCAGGGCCCCAGACAGTCCTTCCAGGTGAGGCGACACTTCACCTGTGAGTCGGCTGGGGTGATATACTGCGTCCGGTGCTCCAGATGTGGCCTTTTATATATTGGTGAGACCCGGCGCAGACTGGGAGACCGCTTTGCTGAACACCTACGCTCTGTCCGCCAGAGAAAGCAGGATCTCCCAGTGGCCACACATTTTAATTCCACATCCCATTCCCATTCTGACATGTCTATCCACGGCCTCCTGTACTGTAAAGATGAAGCCACACTCAGGTTGGAGGAACAACACCTTATGTTCCGTCTGGGTAGCCTCCAACCTGATGGCATGAACATCGACTTCTCTAACTTCCGCTAATGCCTCTCCTCCCCCTCGGACCCCATCTGTTACTTATTTTTATACACACGTTCTTTCTCTCACTCTCCTTCTTCTCCCTCTGTCCCTCTGAATATACCCCTTGCCCATCCTCTGGGTCCCCCCTCCCCGCCCGTCTTTCTTCCCGGTCCTCCTGTCCCATGATCCTCTCATATCCCTTTTGCCTATCACCTGTCCAGCTCTTGGCTCCATCCCTCCCCCCACTGTCTTCTCCTATCATTTTGGATCTCCCCCTCCCCCTCCAACTTTCAAATCTCTTACTCACTCTTCCTTCAGTTAGTCCTGACGAAGGGTCTCGGCCTGAAAAGTCGACTGCACCTCTTCCTAGAGATGCTGCCTGGCCTGCTGCGTTCACCAGCAACTTCTATGTGTGTTGCTTTATTGTGTATAGGTACCTTGCTCCTAAACACCATATGGTACATAGTTTTAGAGGAAATATTAAGCAGATTAAGCAGTGAATGTAATATCTATCTATTTGTAGAAGTGCTTCACAGGAGTCAGGCTCTTGTAGTGTCGAATCATTCTTGACAGTTTGCATAATTCGCTGTTCTTATTCTCCAGGTGACTTCCAAGTGCCTTCACTAGGTAAACATTATAAAGGAGAGGGATGTTTCTGACTGGGGTTTGCACTTCAGGATTTTTAGTTGCATTTTTTGTAAACTGAAAATACTGCAAACTTAATTACTTTCTGTTCATTAACCCACTTGTTGCTTTGATGTATAGTCAGAAGGTTATATATATAATACACTTTGAAAATATTTTCTTTTTGGAGTTCGTGTGTTGTGTTCAACGTTAAATGTGCACATTATGAAAGGGAGTTGTGGCTTGAATCAGGCAGTCCACCAGACTTTAACTACTTAAACTTTGACTTGAATTGAGAGTGTATGAAGGGGAAGACTTGTGAATGTGTGAGAATTTTCAGCAGTCATCAGCCACTTCCTCATGAATTCTCTGAATTATGAGGTTGAAACAGAGTGCATTGTTACTTCCCTTAACACTCGGGATGTGTTCCCCAGAGAAAGGTTGCTAATAGAGTCATACATAAAAGGAGTCAATATTCATTACACATAGAGATGGTATTCAAACAGTATTAAAAACCTCTGAGTGATAAATGAGTGCTTCATTGTGAATAGGTGACGGGTGTAACCATACAATGAGACTTAATGTAAAATACAATGTGAACTGATAAGTGGTAAACCCAATGATTTATTAAGGCACAGAATGTCTCCGGTTCAAAACAATACAATAGGACAGAAAAACATCACAGTCTATTAGTGTAATTCAGAAATATTGTGACCTAAAACAAGAGGTCCTCCTGACCACTTCCCTTTATCTGTCTCTACCTGTCAACCTCTCCTGACTGCACACACCCTCCCTTCACCCAGCTCTGTCTGCCCTTTACACCACCACCTCATGTTGTTCCACCTATCTCCTGTCAGCCACTGCCTGTCCCCTCCCTCTCACTCCTTTATACTGGCTTCTGGCACTCTACACTTTCAGTCCTGATGCAGGGTCTCGACCCGAAACATTGACGAGCCCTTTGCCTCCAGAGGTGTGCGTGACCACGGAATTACTCTAGCCGTTTGATTTTTCTTTCTTTTTAAATCTTTTTATTGAATAAGTATACAAAGGGTAAACCATAAAGGCACTAATATACTGTTAGAAATTACAGGAGATATTAATACAGAAGAAAAAATTGATACAAACAGTGCAATTTAAACATAAAATAATATGGTAAAATAATAGTATACTGATTTTTATATATATATATATCAATAGAGAAAAGGGAAAAAAGACCCCAAAAAAAACCCCACCGTGCAACTAAACTAAAAGCAAAGCAAAGCAATGGGCTAACTTGGAAACAGGTAGAGTTAAAGAACTTAAAATCACATCCTCAAACCTGACCTCCATTAAAAACAGTAAAAAAAAAGGCAAGAAGGGAATATAAATATGGAACAAAAGAGAAAAAAAATTACATTAAATCAAAATATTGAATAAAAGATCTTCAGGTCTGTTCAAATTTAAGTGAGGAATCATAAAGATTACTTCTAATTTTCTCCAAATTTAAGCATAATATCGTCTGGGAAAACCAAAAAAAGGTAGTTGGAGCATTAGGCTCTTTCCAATGTTGTAAGATACATCTTTTCGCCATTAAAGTAAGAAATGCCATCATTCTACGGGCTGAAGGGGAAAGATTACTGGAAATTTTAGGTAATCCAAAGATAGCAGTAATAGGATGAGGAGAGATATCTATATTCAATACCTTTGAGATAATATTAAAAATGTCTCTCCAAAAAGTTTCCAGAGTAGGACAAGACTAAAACATATGAGTTAAAGAGGCTATCTGCCCCGGACATCTATCACAAAAAGGATTAATATGAGAATAGAAACGAGCTAATTTATCTTTGGACATATGTACTCTATGAATAACTTTAAATTGAATTAGGGAATGTTTAGCACAGATAGAGGAAGTATTGACTAATTGTAAAATCTGCCCCCAGTCATCCACGGAAATAATAGAACCCAATTCTTGTTCCCAATCTGACCTAATCTTATCAAATGGAGCTTTCCTAAGTTTCATAATAATATTATAAATAATAGCCGTTACACCTTTCTGACATGGATTAAGGTTAATTATAGTATCTAAAATATATGTAGGAGGTAGCGTCGGAAAGGAAGAGAGTATAGTACTTAGGAAATTTCTGACTTGGAGATATCTAAAAAAATGTATTCTTGGTAAATTATATTTATTAGATAATTGTTCAAAAGACATAAGGGAACCATCTAAAAATAAATCCCAAAACCGTGAAATACCCTTAGTCTTCCAAATTTGAAACGCACGATCCGTGAAAGAGGGAGGAAAAAATATGTTACCTAAAATAGGGATCGCTAGCCCAAATTGGTTGAGATCAAAAAATTTTCTGAATTGAAACCAAATACGCAAGGTATATTTAACTATCGGGTTAGAGACCAGTTTGAGGTGCTTCAAATCAAAAGGAAGAGAGGAACCTAAAATAGAGCCAAGTGCATAGCCCTGAGCAGATTGTAATTCCAATACTACCCATTTAGGAATGGATAGTGTATCTTGGTCAAGTAACCAAAATTTCATATGTCGAATATTAATTGCCCAGTAATAGAATCTAAGGTTAGGTAATGCTAGACCTCCATCTCTCTTGGCTTTCTGTAAATGTATTTTACCCAATCTCGGGTTTTTATTTTGCCAAATATGATATTTGCACAAAATAGTTTCCTTTGTTTATCAAAGGCGGTGTCCATCACTAAAGACCCCATCACCCAGGACAGGTTACCATCAGGGAGGAGGTACAAGAGCCTGAAGGCACACACTCAATGATCCTTCCCTTCTGCCATCAGATTTTGAAATGGACATTGAACCCATGAACGCTACCTCACTACATTTTTTATTTCTATTTTTGCACTGCTTATTTAATTTAACTATTTTATATACACACTTACTATAATTCAGTTTTTTCTCTCTGTTATGTATTGCATTGTACTGCTGCCGCACGGTTAACGAATTTCATGATATATGCCAATGATATTAAATCTCATTCTGATTCTGACTCAAAGCTCGAAGTCAATTTATTATCAAACTGTATATATGTCACCATGTACAACCCTGAGTTTTATTTTCTTGCAGGCATACTTTATAAATCCAATAGCCACAATAGAATCTGTGGAAGACTGCTCCAACAGGGCAGACAACCAGTGTGCAAAAGACAACAAACTGTGCAAATATAAAAAGAACAATAACAATAATAAAAATAAATAAGCAGTAAATATCAAGAATGTGTAAAATGATATAGAATATCATTATTATAATGAGCAATGTGTGATTAAGTGTCTTGCTCAAGGACACAACACCTTCCCTCAGCTGGGGCTTGAACTCACGACCTTCAGGTAGCTAATCCAATGCTTTAACCACTTGGCCATGTGCCCAGATTAAGAGGTACTGAGACACATTTAGACCGGTATGCACCACGTGAAGGCAGATGAAGATTGGCTTCATGGTTGGCACAGGTATGATCTGCCTAAGGGACTGTTTCTTTGCTGTCCACAGTTATATTAAACTCTGAATTAAAGGACTAAATTAACATAAGTTCCAGTCCGGCTGAATTCCTAAGGTCCAAATACACCGCCTAACGTAGACCAGGAAACCGAGCTCAGCAAGGAGCGGTGGCACCGTACTGGGCCCAGAACATGCGGTTGCGCCGCCACGCATAAGTGGGCCGGCACCACCCGTTCCAACGACACCGGAGCCAAGCTGTATGGGTCCTAATGCCCTTCCCTTGGACAACATTGGTGTCATGGAGAGGGGAGACTTGCAGCATGGGCAACTGCTGGTCTTCCACACAACCTTGCCCAGGCCTGCGCCCTGGAGAGTGAAGACTTTCCAGGCATAGATCCATGGTCTCGCAAGACTAATGGATGCCTTTACTTTACTTTAATCAGAAATATAACTAGCAGTTCACCTTTCATTGTTTGGTTCATGTTCGTTGTCTATCAATGTAATTGTTTTTAATCCACCAATTTGGTACACGTCATTTGAGCAAGAAAGTTACGCGATTTGTTTTAACAAAAGGGAGATCCGGAGCATGGGTGGGGGGCACTGGAGCGGTGGGGGGAACTGATCTCACTCCAAGATGTTTCAATGGAAGTTGCTGGAAAATTCCTGTGAGAAACAGGCAGTGCTGTCAGTATGGCAGGGATGTATTGTTACTGAGTAGCATGGGGTCATTGCAAGATGCAAAAGAGACACAAGACGAGCAGCCTCATCCTAAATTATCAAATGCATTTTTATTTATGGCAGCTGATTTAATTTAAACCACCTTTCACAAAGCCTTGCCAAAAGCAATGCTTCTATTACTGAAACTAATTCTAGCTGCTGACTTTGCGATCATTAGCATTTAAATAACCAAATAAAACAACCATCCCATCAGAGTTTGCAATCACACTGGCAATAGGAAGCCAGGAGCAAGAGTCCACACATCTGCTGGTATGTGTAATGTTTAATCGTGTTCAACTTCACCATAGACAGAGCCGGTGAAAAGAAGAGACAACATCTATGGGGACAGAAACAGACTTAATATTTCAGGCAACACACATAAAATGCTGGAGGAACTCAGCAGGTCAGACAGCATCTATGGAAAAGAATAAGCAGTGTATGTTTTGGGCTGAGGTCCTTCATCTGAATTTAGAAGAAAGAGAGAAGATGCCAGAATAAAAAGGTGGTGGCGGGCGGGGGGGGGGGGGAGAGGAAAGAGGCTAGCTGGAAGTTGATACATGAAGCCAGGTGGGTGGGAAAGGTCAAGGGCTGGACAAGAAGGAATCAGATAGGAGAGGACAGTGAACAAGATATACTCAGAATGGTACTGAGACCGTCAGAGAAAGGGAAGGAGGAGGAAACCCAGGGGTATAGTAATAGGCAGGTGAGAAGAAGTAGAAGGTCAGAGTAGGGAATAGAGGGAGGGGCAGGGATTTGTTTACCAGAAGGAGAAATCGATACTCATGCAACAGGTTGGAGAGTATCCAGATGGAATATAAAGTGTTGCTCCTCCACCCTGAGGGTGGCCTCATCTTGGCATAAGAGGAAGCCATGGATCAACAGGAATGGGAATTGGAATTAAAATGATATAATAATTATTATTTCAGATCTTCCCACAGGGACTTCCTGATTTTCTAAATGTTTCCAGTATTTGGTTTCAGAATCTTTCAGTGTAATTCAGGCCAGTGTCTCCTTTTGCAATCATGATGATTTACTTTCTCCCTTTTGCACATTTTGTTTTTACCTCATTATAATTTAGGAGTCACACTCATTTTGTTTTGTCATTGTTGTCAATGGGGAAAAACGAGAGAATGCCAAGGTTTGAGGGTTACTATAATGTAAATAGATTTGAGTCAGTGATGACCTCAAAGCCTTCTTGGTGGCGAGGAAAATTTAAAAAAACAGCCTCAATATTGAGCCTTTGTTCTCAGTACCATTCTGAGGGCACTCTGGCCTCTTTGATTACTCATGACTAATCAAAGACAAGATGTACTGAGAATGGTATTGAGAACAAAAGCAACACACGCAAAATGCTGGAGGAACTCGCCAAGTCGGGCAGCATCTATTGAAATGAATCAATAGTTAAAAATTTCAGGCTGCGGCCCTTCTTCAGGAGTGGGACAAAATGTTGACTATTAATTTCCATACATGCTGCCTGACTTGCTGAGTTCCTCCAGCACTTTGTGTGCGCTGCTCTGGATTTCCAGCACTTGCTTTCTCATATTTATTGAGAACAAAAAAGCTTGGTATTAGCAGCAGATGGAGTGCACAGCCATGCAGACTTTCCACACACCTGGTCTTGATGAACAGTCTTGGCCTAAAACATCGACTGCATAGATACTGCCTGACCTCCAGCACTTTGTGTGTGTGTGTTACCCATTAACTTCCTTTTCTCTCTCTCTCTCTTTCTCTTTCTCTCCTCCTCTCTCCCCCTCCCCCGTTCTCTCTCTCCTCCTCTCCCTCGTCCCCCTCCCTCTCCCTCCCTCGAGTCTGTGGCTTCCACATCAGCCATATCACAGTAAAGCAAGTCATCCACAGTCCCCAGTGACTGCTGGAGTATAAATAGAAGCCAAGAGACTTAGTGAGGTGCTGAGCTAGGCTGCTCACCATATCTTTTCCCCAAGTCTGAAAATAAACAAAAGCCAAGAGCAAGGGTGTGGAGTGGGTGGGGGTGGGGAGGGGGTCTGCCAGCGAGCTCCTTGCAGGCAGGAGATTGTATTTCTGTAAATGAGCCTCTTGCCAAGTGCATCTGTTTATGGTAAGCCTGTTAGGGAATAACTGAATAACTATCCATTAGTGTTTCAGCAGCATTAATTAAGTGAGAATGCTTCCATAAGTAAAACAACCATGCTCACCAGACAATCAAATCATTTGTTGTGTAAACTTGAGGAATAATTTACTTAACAGAAGTGTTGTTCTACTGCAGGTTATTTTCATGAGCTGTGATGTAAGAATTGCCCTTTATCATCAAGATCCCAATTGTTTCATTTGCTTACATAAAACAATGCCTTGGGCTAGGTGTTCTGCCTTTTTTTGTAGTTGTAATGGTGATTACCTTTGCTTTGGAAAACTTCAGAAATATAGACAAATATACTTTCAGGGCTGGTTGTGTTAATAAATCCCCAGCTCAGAATGTAAAATCAAAACCTCCTAGTTGTTAAAGCTTGGTGGCAGTCCAGCACTAATCTCCAGCTGATGCTGCAAGCCCAAGGGGTTCTGCCTTGTCTAGCCCTGATGTCTGCTAAGCGGCTTGCACCTGCTTCAAGATTAGAGCTGTGGTGCATGATGTATGCTGTTCATATTGTAATCAGAATTGAACGCTGACATATTTCAATGCTCAGAGCCTGGAATTCTGTAAACATTTGCTGGCAGAAGGTAAAATTCTTCATCATTTTCTTCCTCCTTATTTGAAGCAATGGGTTACCTGAAATTGAAGAGCAGCAATGCCATGTGGCCCATGATTTTGAAATACATGTTCCTTTTAATTTTTAATCTGATATTTTATCCAAAGGTTGATGGAAACTCATGTTTTAGTTGTAAGACTGTAATAAAGCAGTGCTGAGTGGGACAATATGGAATTCAAGAAATAGCTGTAGGTTTTTATGGGATTCTGAAGCACATCTGGAGATGATGCTGAATTTGATGAAATATGAATTGTTTTTATTGGCTTCCTGCCCTGTTGGAATCATCCTAGATGTGATTCATTTTGGTCCAGTTTCAACAAAATCCTTGAATTAAAGAAGACATAAGAAACTGCAGGTGCTGGAATCTGGAGGAAGGAACATTAAAGGCCCTGGAGGAATTCAGCAGGTCAGGCAGCATCTTTGGAAGGAAATGGGCAGACGATATTTTAGAAACAAGAGAAAATCTGCAGTTGCTGGAAATCTGAGCAATACACACAAATGCTGGAGGAACTGAGCAGGCCAGGCAGCACAGTGGAAAACGATCTCACCTGGCAATCCCTTAATTTAATCCTAGTTTAATCATGGGAAAATTCAGAATGGACCAGTTAACCTACCAACCGGTACGTCTTTGGGCTGTGGGAGGAAACTGGAGCACCCGGAGGAAACCCATGTGGTCACGGGGAGAACATACATACAGTGGTGGGAAGTGAACCCAGGTCACCACCATGCTACCATGCCCTTCTTTTCTAAAGTCCATTTTCATAATAATTTAGGGTCATCAACAGGACAGCAAAAGTCCAGACATCCACAGTCACCATATTTGGACAGAACAGTTGGGTGCAGTTTATTTTTTAAATTGAGACTTCTAGTCAAGGCGCTGGTTCACATCAGTTTCTCTGGAATTTCCTCATCTGTCTGTGTGATGTTGGAAGAATTTCCCCATGGGTTCAACATAAACATTTTCCCACCATTTTGAAATAATCTTTTGCAGATGTCATGTACATACCCCGAGGTTTTCAGCTGCAGCCAAAGATAAATAGCTGGATGAATACGAACTGAGGTTTGTTCCCCCCCCCCACCCCGCCCCATTTGACATCCCAAAGGGATGTCCTCAGAGGGGAGATGTCTATAGTGTCCGGGCCAAGCCAGTGCACTAAGTGAATGGTATATCCATAACTTCTACTACAAATTTGTGACAAATTTAGGGAATTAACCAAGTCA
Organism: Mobula hypostoma; assembly: GCF_963921235.1. Lineage (NCBI taxonomy): Eukaryota > Metazoa > Chordata > Chondrichthyes > Myliobatiformes > Myliobatidae > Mobula > Mobula hypostoma. The sequence continues at coordinate 22,835,900 of NC_086116.1, read as the reverse complement.
GTCAGTTTAAGACAATGAAGTAAAGAAAGCAACTACTTTATTATGTCTCTTTCCCCATTTTTATGCATGCTTACCTCGCATTGTGTTTTGTTGGAAGTTGAAATTGTCTATTGTAGTCCTTGTTTTATTAAAGAAAGTTTTACAAATTCCAGATGAGTCTATGCTGCAATATAGCCATGTGAGTGTTATTCTGGGAAAATTACAGTCTTCAAGGCTTAACAGTGAGTACAATTCCACATCATCAGCATTTTAAATTTGGATTTCTAGCATTCCATTCTGCTCTTTTCCTTGATCTATCACAGTTTTATCATTTAATCTTTCCTGCCTTCTGAAGCAACCCCTTTTGTTCACTCTTCCCCTTCCTGCTTTCTCTTTGTGCTTAAAACCAGCTTTCCTTTAACCTTATCACAAACCAGAGAAAATCTGCAGATGCTGGAAATCTGAGCAACACACACACACAAAGTGCTGGAGGAACTCAGCAGGCTAGGCTCGTATTATGGAAAATAGTACAGTCGACATTTCGGGCCCAAACCCTTCGGCAGGACTATGTCGACTGTACTCTTTTCCATAGATGCTGCCTGGCCTGCTGAGTTCCTCCAGCATTTTGTGTGCGCGTGCGTGTGTGTGTGTGTGTGTGTGTGTGCGTGTTTTTATCCCCCTTTAACCTTTCTCAGTTCTGGTAAAGGCCGTCAACCTGAAGTAATAGAAGTGTTTCTGTCTCTCATGGTGTTGCATGGCCTATTGAGTATTTTCAATATTTTCTGCCTCCATCTATCCATCCTGGAATAGGCCCTTCTGCCACCACCATCCCCACACAAGAAAATTAACCCTAACCTATTCATGAGACAAATAACAACGACCAACTAATCTGCTAACCAGCATGTCTTTGGACTGTGGGAGGAAACCGGAGCATCTGGAAAAAACTCATATATTCCACAGGGAGGACATACAGACTCCTAGCAGGGAATGCCAGGTTTGAACTCTGGCACCCCAAGTTGTGATATCTGTGCCCTACCAAGGTATTTAACATTTTCACCCACCACTTGTAGTACTTCATTCTTATACATTCTTAGGAGAGTCTTTTCTCGCTCACTGCACTTGTACACAAGTTTGGGCATCATACAAAGCAGCACAGTGTACAGCCGGCTGACTGGAATTTATTAGCCTCTCAAGCAGCTGGTATGCTTATACAGACCTAACTCAGTTGTCCCACAATAAAGACAGTCCTTACTCATTGTACTTTATAAGGAGATAGTGCCCTGTGTCATATACACTACTTGTTACAAGCACCACGATTAGCTATAAGGACTCTGGTGGATATAAATATTCAATAACAATGCTGATGAGCTGGAGGAATGCAGGTGTGAACATGTTGGTGGAATTGATAGCTACAGATCGGACTGCTGCAGCTATAGAACAAACAGACCACCTTTGAAGAAGTTTTCCTCTTCAGAACCAATACTTTCTGCAAGTTTTATGGGTATACCAAAGTCCCTTCTGAAGTTTCATGTTAAGTATGGGTAGAATCTAATCACTCAACAGACAAATTCTAGAATTGTGTACAGTTGAACCTTGTGACAAAGATCAGATGCCCATATATTTCACATATAAGTGCAATTCCCCAAATTATAATTATATCTTTAATTTGCCTTTGATATATTGCAAGGCTCAATGTGGAGAATCATAATTCAGCACTTAATTATGCATTTTCCTCTAAATCAGGGGTTCTTAGCCTTTTTTATGCCATGGACCCCTTTGGCAGTTCAGTGAAGCCTATGGTAATGGACATCAAAGTTGCTGGTGAACGCAGCAGGCCAGGCAGCATCTCTAGGAAGAGGAACAGTCTACGTTTCAGGCCGAGACCTTCGAAACCTTGCTGCCTGGCCTGCTGCGTTCACCAGCAACTTTGATGTGTGTTGCTTGAATTTCCAGCATCTGCAGAATTCCTGTTGTTTCCTATGGTAATGGCCTCGGTTGGTTAGCGTTAAACATGGATATTGTGTCTTAGCTGTCTAGATATGCAATTCTGGGCAGTACAGTATGGAGAGCAAGCTGTTGCCCATGTAGCATTTTTTTAAAAACCTATTCATGTGAAGGCTGTTGTTGCTTAGCTTAAATAAGAACATTAAACTGTAATGTGATGTGAAAATATCTGTATTTTCTGTTGGTGACAAAGTCACAGGTACTGCTAATACTACTGTGATTTGTCACCTACATTCCTAATTGAAGGGAATGCCAAATTTCAGTTAGAGGTTAGCGAAAATAAGGATGTACAATTTTTTTTCCCAAACAAATTCACGGACGCCCTGGAAACTATACCCAGATTATTCTTAACTCCAGGTCAAGAACCCCGGCCGCAAATAACTTCTTACGGATTTCTGGACATTTTGAGGGAGTTCCCAGTGGGGAAATATGCAGATGTAATAGGAAGTTTATGCACTAAGTAAATTTACATTTGTTTCTTTCATCTTTTCTCATGTGCTCCCTAAGTTTGATAGTATGTGATAGGTAATTTATAAAAATGATACTGCATTTATATAGGTCAATTAAAACTTAAAATGATCTCAGAAGTCTTTTCAGCTAATAGTGTTTTTAAAGTACAAACACTTTTTATTTTATGGAACAGTGGTTCAAAGCAAAGTCCTATAAACAGGATGTTGGAAGGAAATCCTTGTTCTTCAAATAGTGCCACTTAATCTTTAATCTGCAACTGATAAACAGACGTGCTTTGGCTTAATAATGTCATCAAACAGAGAGACCATTTCGTTCCTGTGCCAAATTGAACTCAAAATTTGCCCCTTTTGAACGCATGAGTTGAAATTATTACCATTGAACTATGCTTACAGTTAGCCAATTTGTCATCTGACGGGAAAGAAGCTATGAAGAGCTATTTCATAACACAGGACAAGGAGACAGAAATCCTTTGACGCTGCTCCCCCTTATTCAGGTCCCTATCTATGTTACTCTGTTACCAGGGAAGAAAATATAAGAAATCAAATGGTTGCAAACAATATTTATTTTCTTCATTTTAAAATGTAGGAAGAGACGCTCCTACTCCATTGGCCTGGTAACATATTCCATAGAACATATTACAAAATTGATTGAGCTTGGTCTTAATCTACTGAAAACAAATCATAGAAGAAGGAAATGATATAAGGTAAAAAAAATCCAAACACTCAAGGCAATTTTTGCTATTCTCAAGAAATGGTTACAAAATGCAGAGAAAGTCTTGGGAACAGATTGAAATCATCATTGCAATGAAAAGAGCAGAAAGCTGGGATTTGAAAGGAAGGAAGAAAACTAACATGATGAATTATTTAAGTTACATCTTTCTTCAAAGTTTTATTATTAATATTCTCCTCGCCCCAATCCTAACCATCGAAACAGTCATATCTTATGGAACCATTTTGGGTTGATCTCGCCGGAAGGGTACATTACAATCCTTATCCTGATACTTTACTCCAGATCTCTTACATGGTAACTGCTCTGTCCAAGATCCCAAGAAAATTGCAGGGAACAGCCCAGTCCTTCACAACCCTCCACTCCATTGACTCTATCTGGACGTCCTGCTGCCTCTGGAAAGCTGCCAACATCATCAGAGATCCTTTCCAGCCCATCATTTGCTCTTCTCCCCCTTTCCATTGGGCAGAAGATTCAGAAGCTTGAGGGCGCAAATCACCAGACTTGAGGACAGCTTCTATCTCCATGTTATCAGTTACTTGAATGGCTGCTCATACACGAAAAGGTGAACCCTTCATGGTCGTTGAACATTTTATCCCCTGCACTGCATTTTTTCTGTAACTCCTGTTGCATTCTTTTTATTACTTCAGTGATATATGACATAATGGAGATTATAAACACAAGAGATTCTGCAGGTGCTGGAAATCCAGAGCAACCCACACAAAATGTTGGAGGAACTTAGCAGGTCAGGCAGCATCTATGAAAATAAACAAACAGTTGAAGTTTTGGGCTGAGACCCTTCATCAGGACTGGGAAGGAAGGTGCGAGCGGGAGAGAAGGAGGACAAGCTAGAAGATGATAGGTGAAGACAGGTGAAAGATTGTAGAAGAAAGAATCTGATAGGAGAGGAGCATGGGCCATAGGAGACAGGGAAGAAGGAGGGGCACTAGAGGGATGTGATAAGCAGGCGAGGAAAAGAAGTAAGAGGCCAGAGTGGGGAATAGAAGAAGAGGGAAAGGGGGAGGAGAAAAAAATTACCAGAAGGAGAAATCGATGTCGGCTAGATGGAATATGAGGTCTTGCTCTTCCATCCTGAGAATGGCCTCATGGAAGAGGCAATGTACTGACATGTCAGAGCAGGAATATGATAGGAATTAAAATTCTTGGCCACCAGGAAATTCGGCTTTTACACATGGAGTAGAGATCCTCAAAGTGGTCCCCCAATTTACGTAGGGTCCCACCATTGGACAGGAGGCTGCATCAAGTGCACCGGACACAATAGATGACCCCATCAGATTTGCAGGTGAAATGTTGCCTCACCTGGGAGGACATTTGGGGGCCCTGAATGGAGGCGAGGGTGGAGGTGAATGGGCAGGTGTAGCACTTCTGTCACTTGCAGAGATATGTGCAGAAGGGAGATTAGTGGGGAGGGACAAATAGGAAATTGCGGATACAGTGATCCTTGTGAAAAGTTGGAGATTGGTGGCGGGGAGGAGGGAGTAAAGATGTGTATGGTGGTAGGATCCCATTGAAGGTGGTGAAAGTTGCAAGAATGATGCGTTGGATGTGGAGGCTCATGGGATGGCAGGTAAAGGAAGGAGGAACTCTATTACCATTAAGTTCGAGGGAAAATGGGGTGAGCGCAAATGTCTGGGAAATGGTGGAGATATGGGTGGGAAATATCTGGGAAATGGTGGAGTTATGGGTGAGAGCAGTATCAATGGTAGAGGAAGGGAAGCCCTGTCTTTTGAAGAAGGAGAACATCTCTGATGTTCTCAAAAGGAAAGCCTCATCCTGGGAATAGATGCAGCAGAAATGAAGGAACTGAGAAAAGGAAATAGCATTTTTACAGGAGACATGGTGGGAAGAGGTATAGACAAGATAGCCATGAGAATTGCTAAGTTTATGAAAGATGTCAGTTGACAGTTTGTATCCAGAGATAGAGACAGAGAGACTGGAAAGGGGAGAGAGGTGTCAGAAATGGATCAAGTGAACCTAATATCACAAATGACCTGACTTGGTCCAACCAAGCAGAGTCCACTGCTAAGAAGGCCTACCGGCACCTTTACTTCCTAAGTAAACTAAAGAAATCTGGCCTGTCCCCTAAAACCCTCGCTAATTTTTATAGATGCACTGTAGAAATCATTCTTCTAGGGTGCATCACAACCTGGTATGGAAGTTGTCCTGTCCAAGACCGGAAGAAGCTGCAGAAGATCGTGAACACGGCGCAGCACATCACACAAACCAATCTTCCGTCCTTGGACTCACTTGACACCGCACGCTGTCGGAGCAGCGCTGCCAGGATAATCAAGGACACGGCCCACCCAGCCAGCACAGTTTTCATCCCTCTTCCTTCTGGGAGAAGGCTCAGGAGCTTGAAGACTCGTACGGCCAGATTTGGGAACAGCATTTTTTCAACTGTGATAAGACTGCTGAATGGATCCTGACCTGGATCTGGGCCGTACCCTCCAAACATCCAGACCTGCCTCTCGGTTTTTTGCACTACCTTACTTTCCATTTTTCTATTTTCTATTTATGATTTTTAATTTAAATTTTTAATATTTACTATCGATTTGTAATCCAGGGAGCGGGAAGCGCAGAATCAAATATCGCTGTGATGATTGTACGTTCTATTATCAATTGTTTGGCGACAATAAAGTATAAAGTGTAAAGGAGAGGGTGAAAGTTGGAGGCAGAGTTGATGAAATTAACAAGGACAGTATGGGTGCCTGAAGCAGTACTAATGCTATCATCAGTGTAGCGCAGAAAGAGTTGGGGAGCATTGCCAGGGATACAGAGCACTTTAGAGGCGAAGTCATTAGACCATAAGACCATAAGACAAAGGAGCAGAAGCCGGCCATTCGGCCCATGGGGTCTGCTCCGCCATTTTATCATGAGCTGATCCATTCTCCCATTTCGTCCCACTCCCCAGCCTTCTCACCATAACCTTTGATGCCCTGGCTACTCAGATACCTATCAATCTCTGCCTTAAATACACCCAATGACTTGGCCTCCACTGCTGCCCGTGGCAACAAATTCCATAGATTCACCACCCTCTGGCTAAAAAAATTTCTTCGCATTTCTGTTCTGAATGGGCGCCCTTCAATCCTTAAGTCATGCATTAGGTGTATTCAAGACAAGAGTTTGATAGTTTCTTGTTTGGTAAGCGGTTTAAGGGTTACAGGGAAAAAGTAGGAGAATGGGGTTGAAAAAAAATCAACTATGGTTGAATGGCAGAGCAGACTTGATGGACTAAATGGACAAGTTTGGCTGTTATATCTTATGGTCTTAGGACCTGTCTAGAAGGCATACAAAATTTTTAAAAAATGTTCATTCCATCTTAGTGCATGTCATAATAATGAAGCAAGAGACTGCTGGACAGGTATATGGAGGAATTTAAGGTGGGGAGTTATATGGGAGGTACGGTTAAAGGTCGGCACAACATTGTGGGCTGAAGGGCCTGTACTATTCCATGTTCTGTGTTCTAATACCAATACTTTTTGATGACACAGGAGCTTTAATATTAGACATTAACTTAACTGATTGTTTTTTCCTTTCTCTCTTAAAGATTGCTGGGTTGGCCACACTGATGCCCAGAAATATAATTAGAACTGTATACCATCAGGTGTATGAGAAAGATAGCAAATTGTTTCACAGTCTATATTATATTTGGCTGTTCATTTGAGGTATAACTTAGCTACTTTTGAAAGAGAAGTTTCCGTCAATTATTGTCATGTGATGAAGAAATATTTATTTTGAGAGGAAAAGTAATTTCTGCATTTGTGAAAATTTGCACTTAGTTGAAGTGGTCTGTGCCTGATATTTGGCAAGAGGCATGAGAACACTGTCATCTGCTTACTATTTCATTCTATGACGCAGAGTTTTGGCGACTTTTCTTGTTTACAGTTAGAATATCACATTGAACGTTCAGTCATTGTGGTTTGAAGATGATTTACTTAAAAGCTGAAGTTTTTGGGTCATCTTCAATCTGTTTACTTTCTATAAATGGGAAGATTAATTATTTCCTGTTCTGGGTTAAATAATTTCAAAGCTATTTTCTTCCCATCCTCTAGTTCTTATTTCAGTGCAGCTGTCATCACCATTAGGATGGTTTTTATTTTGAAGACTTTTATTTCAGTATAATTTTGTTCCAATCATTGTGGGTTCATGAAAGTAGCAAAGACTGACTCCGCCACTGAATATTTTTCCATCTATGGTTTGTATGTAGAGATTAGTTAATGTGGAGAATTACACTTTAGACTAGTTTATAATGGATCACATTGCTGAACCAATCCAGTGGGTAATCCTTTTTTCAGGGTAGAAGAACTAATTTCATGAGAAATGTTAATAATTAGTACATTTTTCTTATTCATTTTACTGTCCCTTTCCATAGGAAAAGCAGCAGAATGTCTTGGAAAATGTGTTTTTCTTAGAAGTGTTATGTAAATATCTCCCAATATTGCTGATCCAAGATGAACCCCAGCTGTAATTGTGACAGCAAGATTATGACTAATATTTCCTTGGTCCATGTGAAACTTGGCAAGATTTAATATATGAATTTTAAAGTAACTTTACTGATGTCAGCACCGTTTCACAATGCTTGAGTACCATTTGGAACCTTCTAGATTTTTTTTAGATTATGAGGACATGCAGTCCTCTTTTATTGTCATTTAGTAATGCATGCATTAAGAAATGATACAATATTCCTCCGGTGTGATATCACAGAAACACAGGACAGACCAAGACTGAAAAACTGACAAAAAACACATAATTATAACATATAGTTACAACAGTGCAAGCAATACCGTAACTTGATGAAGGACAGGCCATGGGCATGGTAAAAAAAAGTTCAAAGTCTCTCGAAAGTCCCACATCTCACGCAGACAGGAAAAGGAAGAAAATTCTCCCTGCCATGCCTGGCCACAGTCCGACTCTGAGTTGTCCGAAAACTTCGAGCCTCTGAGCAGCCCTCTGATACCAAGCGCTGAGCACCACCTTTGCCGAGCGCTTCGACCCCAGCCCTAGTCGTCAGCAGCAGGCAAAGCCAAGGATTTGGGGCCTTCCCTCTGGAGATTCTTGATCGCACAGTAGCAGCAGCAGCGAACCGGGCATTTCAGAAGTTTCTCCAGATGTTCCTCCGTGCTTCTCACGGCTGTCTCCATCAAATCAGAATTGTGCACGGTACCCTATTTAACAAATACGATATGATTTCACCGGAGAGACTGCGCACGCTGTGTCGTGCCGCCACATTCTCCTCCCACTGCCATATAAAATGCACTTCATTGCATGATGATAAGGAATAAATTTGTCTTTGGTGACTTGTGCCACATCATAAACATGGGAAAATCTATAGATGCTGGAAATCCAAAGCAACACCCACATGGAATGCTGGAAAGGCTCAGCATGTCAGGCAGCATCCACGAAAATGAACAAACAGTTGACATTTCGTGCCGAGACTCTTCTTCAGGACTGAGAAGGAAGGAAGAAGATGCCAGAATAAAAAGTTGGGAGGTGGGTAAGGAGGATAGGTAGAAGGTGATGGCTGAAACCAGGTGGATAGGAGAGATAAAGGGCTGCAGAGGAGAAAGGAGGGAGACATCAGTATTCAAGCCATCAGGATGGAGACTACCCAGACAGAATATATTTGTGCTTGGACTTTCAGAAGGCCTTTGACAAGGTGTCACACATGAGGCTGCTTAACAAGCTATGAGCCCATAGTATTACAGGAAAGATTCTAGCATGGATAAAGTGGCTGATTGGCAGGAGGCAAAGAGTGGGAATAAAGGGGAGCCTTTCCTGGTTGGCTGCCTGCGACTAGTAGTGTTCCACAGGGGTCTGTGTTGGGACCGATTCTCTTTACATTGTATGTCAATGATTTGGATAATGGATTTGAAGGATTTGTTGCAAAGCTTTCAGATGATGCAAAGGTAGACGGAAGGGCAGGTAGTTTTGATGAAATAGGGAGGCTATAGAAGGAGTTGGGCGGGTTAGGAGACTGGGCGAAGAAATGGCAGATGGAATACAGTGTTGAGAAGTGTATGGTCATGCACTCTGGTGGAAGAAATGAAAGGGTAGACTATTTTCTAAATGGAGAGAAAATACAAAAAAACTGAGGTACAAAGGGATTTGGGAGTCCTTGTGCAGGATCCCTAAAGGTTAATTTGCAGATTGAGTTGTTGCTGGGGAAGGCAAATGCAATGTTAGCATTTATTTCAAGAGGACTAGAATATAAAAGCAAGGATGTTATGTTGAGACCTTATAAAGCACTGGTGTGGCCTTACTTGGAGTACTGCGAGCAGTTTTGTGCCCGTTATTTTAGGAAGGGTGTGCTGAAACTGGAGAGGGTTCAAAGCAGGCTCCCAAAAATGATTCCAGGATTGAATGGCTTATCATATGAAGAGCATTTGATTTCTCTAGACCTGTATTCACCGGGAATTAGAATAATGAGAGGTGACCTGATTGAAACCTATCAAATGGTGAAAGGCCTTGATAAAGTGGATGTGGAGAGGAGATTTCTTATGGTGGGAGTGTCTAAGACCAAAGGGAATAGCCACAGAATAGAGGGGCATCCTTTTAGAATGAAGATGAGGAGGAATTTCTTTAACCAGAGAGTGGTGAATCTGTTGAATTCATTACCGCAGGCAGCTGTGGAGGCCAAGTCATTATGTACATTTAAGGCAGAGATGGTTAGATTCTTGATTGGTCAGGGAATGAAGGGATACGGGGAGAAGGCAGGTGATTGGGGCTGAGAGGAAAAATGGATCAGCAATGATGAAATGGTGGAGCAAACTCGGTCATTTTATCAGGTGTTGCTTCTCCACCCTGAGGGTGGCCTTGTCTTGCCACGTTTGGGAATATTTGGGAGTCTATTGGCTGCAGATAATATTTACCATTTATGAGATATTTGTGTTTATTTTTCTGAGATAGTGAAGATGTAGTCGACTTCAAACTGTTCACACTCTTTTCACCCTGGCAACCAGTGTAAAATTTTTCACCATTAAATGAGAATAGCCACAAAATCCATTTAGGATCCTCCTGTGTCTTATGGACTTCACCTCATCTCCTTAAGCCTTCCCACTGGTGTTGATCAATAATCTTGAGGAACTTTGTGATTATCAAAACCTACTTTGTCTAGGCGCAAAATCAGTGTTATTGAATCTATTTGAAGACATTAAAAGGTGGGACATGAAATTGGTGACCAAAAGGCTGCCACCTTCTTTGTTGTGGTTGAATTGTAATTGGTAAGTTTTATTATTGGCTCTTTACCCACACAGGTAAATCAAATCAAACAGTACTTATTAATGTGTTTGGAACTCACAAGAAACTTTTTTGAGCAGCTGTTGATGAAGCTTTCCTCTTCAGGCTTGTATTCAAACTTTCACATCCAGTCCACTGTATTCTGCAGTAAATAATCTTTTTAGCCACTGATTTTATTTGTGGATTGTAAATGTTGTATTTATTCCTTTCATACCTGTTCAGTGTAGGCTGCTTATTTCATCTGCAGCTTTCCTCGTTTCATTTTTAATTTCATGTTGCATTACTGAATGGTGTTTATTGCATAAGCTTTCTTCATGGTTTGAACTTTAAAGTACTGTAGCCATCCATATCACTATCCTCTCAACTCCATACAATGCATACCAAATAAAAAACAATGATCCCGTTGCATAAGGTATGCTATTATTGACCTACACCGCCTGATTTGTACATTTCTAGTTTGCTCTGGGAAGGAGGGATAATAGATTGTTGGAATGTGGTTGTCAAGGTTCTCATTGATTGGATAAGGTGGAGCAATCCAGGAATGTGACCCAAAAAAAAAGATTCAAAAGTTTAATACGTCAGTGAACTTGTACCTCCTATAGTGCAGAATTGCACATCACGATCTGGAACTGACCTTCCTATTCTGTAAGTGTCAGCTTTATATAATATAGCAGGATATTGTTCTGTATTCATGGAATGTGAACTTCATTGGCAAGGACAGTCTTTTTGGCCTATCTCTATTGGCCTTTAGACTGATGAGCTGCTGCCCATATTTTATATTTCAATTATGATACCATAGTTTTAAAATTGTGACATGAGAGATCTAGAGGTGTGGGTTAATGAGCCAGGGCTGTGAGTTCCATTAACCAATGGATCACAAAGCAGTAGGACAAGGCCTTCATGACCCAAGTAGCATGTGGCATAAACCCAACTTCCCCACATGCACGGTTCTCACAGCTTGACCGACACTTGGGGCCCTTCAGACGCAGGTCTCGGGTCCTGAAGCAAGCACATCATCAAACACCAGTGTACGTGAGGCTGGGCTCTGGGCTCTGGGTCACAGATGAGACCTGGATATGGGGATCCAGGAATGAGCTTCCCAGGGGATCATTCTAGCAACAGACCATTTCCCTGTATACCTGTATGGTTCTTGAATACATTAGAAAACAGTTAATATTATAGACAGAGAACATCTGCTATAGGTCCATAAGTCAGACTAAGTAAGGATAATAAATTTCCTTCCCTATAGATTATTCGCAAACCCAGTGGGATTCTGACACTGTGGAAGTTACATGGCTGCTATCACTGCCTCAAACTTTCTTAGCCCTCAGATTTAATTAATAAACTTGATATAAATTCTCCAGTGGCTGTGGTGAGAATTCAACATAGCTCCAGTGTAGTTCAGGCTTCCGAATTTCTAGGACAGCACATTATCTCTCACCTATCACAGCCTATAAAATGGATGCACCCAAATTTAATTTGCTTTATTAATAACTTGTTACATAGTGCCAGAATACATTCCATAAAATGTTAAATGAGTTTTCTTTCTTTTTGCCAGTGGAGATAGATAGTTGGATTTAACTTTGATTTAGCTCTGATTAAAATTACTTTAGATGGGTAATGTCTTGCTATTATTGTAGGTTCTTTTAGAGAACCAAATAACATTCTAGCAGCTTAATTATAAAAGGAGCATTTTTATGTTGTAAACTTTTAATTGTTAACTGAATTGTCTTGTTCTTAGTGACTTCAGGACATTTACCATACCTCAGGATATCTATTTAATTGGCTCAGATGCTTTTGAAGGCAAGCTAGCCAATTACCAAACAAGTTATCTGTCGACATAATTTACAGTTAATTATATCAGCTAGGAGGTTCCAAATAATTAGAAAAGTAAACATGTGTAACTGATATTTCCTCTTGAAAGTTCAAAAAATATATCTGTGCCCCAAGGTTTGGTCTAGTTTGGATTAATATATTGTGGAGGTGGTCAGCGAGTTGCGTATTGAATCTAATGCTATGTGTTTGTAATTAGTAATTACATATCTGTTTAGAGCTGGATTTTCTTTTCTTTTTCTTGATGGAAATGAGGATGTAACAGCTTAAAAATTGGTGAGTTGCACTTTTTCTTAATTATTCATAGATGTTTATTGCCCAACCCCCCGAACTGTTTTACATATTGCCCCTGAGCTGTGTACATATTGCCCCGAACTGTTCTACATATTGCCCCTAAACTGTTTTACATGTTTAGAGGATGGTTAAGCAGCAACCACATTGGCGGACCTAGATTTATATTTAGGCTAAGTGGGGTAAGGTTAGTAGATTTCCTTCTCTGGAGGACATCAGTGAATTGATGATTCTATTTTCTTAGTGCTTACCTTTATATTTACTACCATTTCATTCAAAATGTATTTAATTACTAGCACTAAAATAGCATGGTGAGAATCAAACATATATCTCCAGAACCCATGTCCATGTGTTGGATACCCCTCCATCGGTTTATACTAAAAGTAATTGTTGATATGCTGTTGGCTTGTTCACTCCTTTGTTTCTGTTCATTGTTGTAGAGCAGTGGAAACCCACATGAACCAATCAGGCAGCTTTTCCTTTGGCTCCCATGGTGCAATCTCCATGCGAGTGTATAGTCTGTCTGTGGTTGTCCTCCAAGAGGGCCACAACCCGTCGTGGTGTGCAGGCTTGCGTGCCTCAATGACCTGGAGAGCTATGCTGGCTGGAGTCAGGGCTTTTTGCTTTGGCTCTTGTTAGGGTCACCCATGCCAAACAGGTCAAAGGGTAGAGGTTAGATTAAGAGTGGCCCACTGGTCCTCTAAGTTCGGGGATTCAGCTCAGGGCTAACAACCCTGACTGGTAAAAGAAAATTGCTTTGAAAACAGCAGTGAAGAGTCCTTCCACATCTGAGTGGCCAAACAGATGGAGGAACTTCATTTCTGCCCTAAATGTCAGCAGGCGTAACGAGCAGTAAGTAAATAAGTTTGAAGTTATAATGTCCCAATGTTTGTGAGCTTCTCTCCATTCTGGATTTTCACATTACCAACAATGACAGCCCAATGGGGGAGAAAATTGCTTTTTCATGACTCACTTGAAGAGGAGTTTTGGAATTTTAATTTAATTGATTTCTATCGGTCTGAACATTGTTTTCTTTGCTGTCATGGCACTGTCAGGGTAGGCTTGAGCTCAGGAGAAGTCTGAGTTGTAAGTTCATTGTTTATTTATTTTATATAGCAATTAATTATTTGTGCAGAGCCAAAAGATGGCACATTGAGCATTCTGCACTGTCTGATGTGAAACAACTGGCAGTGTACTTGTTTTTTCTTTTGATTCCTTTCTGCCAGAGGTCTTGAGTGCAATGTGGTTAAAATACAATAAATTATAAATCCTGCCACAATTCTGGAAAACTGCGGCAAGTGTTGCTGCAGTGCACTATCTTTTGTAGACATTCAATAAATGATATTATGCTGCATATTATCTAATTGATGACTTGATGTAATAGGACAGACCTATAACTATATCAGATGATATAGAACAGGTCTTGAAGAGGGGTCTCGACCTGAAGCATCAACTGTTTACTCTTTACCATAAATACTGCCTGACCTGCTGAGTTCCTCCAGTCTTTTGTATGTATTGCTTTGGATTTCCGGCATCAGCAGACTGTAACTTGTTGGAGTTGAGACAAAGAAGAAGAAATTCCATTCAAGTTATGTGATGGTTTGGACTTTGAGAGGCTGTTTCCTGGTTGGTAAACTATTGGAGCCATTGAGCATGGTCTTGGGGAAAGGGACCAAGGATCTGAGACTGTAATGAGATCTGTAGTCACTGGTTTATGAGTCATTGAATTTTTTCCACAGTCAGACATCCCACCTCTCCTGGAAGTTCCGGGAGTCTCCCGCGTGTTAATAGTGGCTCCCTGATGCCCGCAAATTATATACAATGTCCCAGAAATCAATTTTTTTGAGAGAGAAAGCGAGCATGAGAGAGACCACAAAAGAGAGCGCGCGAGAGAGAGTTCCAAAAAAAGAAAATATAAAACGTACGTCACTCCAGACTACCCCTGCCTAACAGGGGTCAAAAATAATGACAGTGTTGCTCGCTGCACTGTTTACAACAGTGACCTTTCTATTGCCCATGGTGGGTTAAGACTGTAAAAGACATGTCGAGGTGAGTTTAACAGGTGTCATTCGTTCATTAGCATAGCTAACATTATTTAAACTAGCTGGCTAGCTGCTAAGGAGCTACTCTATTGCAGACATCCCACCTCTCCTGGAAGTCTCCCGCAAATTGATGGTGTTACCTCCCTGAAATAAGTTTTTGCAGGGTGGGATGTCTGCCAGTAGACAAAGATACTCAGTTATTGAGCATGGACATCATGAAGCTTGAACTTGATTGACTTTGGGATAAAGGAAACTGTAGGATGTGACAATTAATCAGTAGGGAAAGTGGACTTGAGACAGTGAATCAGCATTTTTTTCTCGTTGAATATTAGAACAGATTTGAAGAATTATCATTCAAATGGTTCCATTTATTATCAGAGAATGTATGCAGTATACAACCTGAAATACTTGTCTTCACAGACATCCACAAAAAGCAGAAAAACCCCGAAAGATTAAATGACAGAAAAACGTTAGAACCCCTTCCCACACAAGCAGCAGCAAGCATCATCGTATCAACTCTTCCCCTTCCCTCCCACCCGTTTCAGCAAAATGCATCCGCACCCACCACCCACCAAGCAACAGCAAAGCACCCAAAGAGAGACCATGATCTGTGGTCAACAAAAACTATTTTTTACTTGCCAGTTGGAAATGTAATGGGCTCTCTCTCTCTCCCACTAACAAGGGACAGGGAGTTATTACCCATTTTCACAGTGAAAGGGGAGATGGACAGTCGCTATTACAATATCACAGTCTGTCGTGCCGCTTTTTATTCCGAGATTCTCCAACTCGAGAATCGGCAGAGAATTCCTATTACTTTTTCTGATATTTCCAACCTTCTTACCATCATAAATCTAGATATGCATTTGTTTGACTCTCTTCATGGCAGCTGGACAAATTAATTCAAATAATAATTAAAGGATTAAAATAAAAGCCAGCATCAGTGAGAGTAACTGAGAAAGTAATAGATTTTCACATAAACCTATTTGATTTGTTAATATATTTCAGGGAAGGAAATCTACAGCTATACGGTCTAAATCAGGGATGGCCAACCTAGGGCACGTTGCACCCCAGCGCAGTGCAATAATAATAAAAACGTAAGCCTACTCATGCAGAAAGTATTAACCAAAAACCGATTTGTAGAAAAAAAAATCTATAACAGAAATTGAAGTAGCTTAGAGCTAGAAATGGGTTTTACTGAGAATAATGAGTGGTGTCTATCCTGTGTTGAATATCTACACGTATGTGCAAGTTTAGAGATATTAGTCTGAGGTTTGCTGAGTGTGTATGTGTAAGTTTAGAGATATTAGTCTGAGGTTTGCTGAGTGTGTCAGGCTGAATGTATGAAAGCTAGGAAGTATGAATATGTGTAAAGGTGAATGTATTAAAATTAAATCATCGGTCGGTAACTGTAGGTAGTGCAGAAGCCTTTAAGATTGTTGGTTATGATGTCTAATGCAGGTAATGCTGTTACTACCTACTCAGCAGACATTGGGGTGTATTTTATTGTATTCATCCTGGTCTTGCACCCTACTTGAAGGAGCAAAGAATATCTAACCTTTTTTAAACAAATAAACTTTATTCATAATCAAAATTATTTAGAAGGAAACGCCTTTTCATTCTTTACATGCATGGTCAATGCTTTCCACACAGTTCTATTGCACTCATACATAGTAATAGCACTGCCACCACACATGTGGCTCTCTGTGGTGTTGGATTAACTTCTACAATAATCGAGGGGACCTCCCACTTTAGTAGGAGAAGAACCTTACACCATGATCCTTCCCATTCGAGTACTTGCGGTGGTTACACCAAGCATCAGTGCGTCCCTTGGCATGTACACCTGCATCCTGGAACGTGACAGTCAGCAGCTTTCTTCCATGGACGTCTCGACGTGCTGCTAGACCAACAAGTTTCAGGCAGACCAAAGAGCGTCTTTCACTGAATTGATGATCTGCTGGCAGCACTTGGTTTTTCTGTGTGTGTGTGTGTGTGTGTGTGTGTGTTTCTCTGGGAACAGCCCAAAGATCAGATTCCTCTGTGACCCAGCTGCTCAGGATGAAATGCCACACAGGCCCACCCATCTTCCTCCTGACCCTCTTTGTAAACCCATAGTCTGTCAAGAGGTGGGCCAGTGTCTCTTCATAAACAGGAGAAAAATCTGCAGGTGCTGAAAATCTAAGCAACACACACAAAAGACTGGAGGATCTCAGCAGGCCAGGAAACATCTATGGAAAACAGGTTGCAATGGTTCGGGCTGAGGCCCTTCATCAGGACTGGAAAAACAGATGAGGGCTCAGAGTAAGAATGTGCACACCACACACACAAAATGCTGGAGGAATTCAGCAGGCCGGACAGCATCTATGGAAAAGAGTACAGTTGACTTTTTGGGCCGAGAGCCTTCGGCAGGGCTGGATGTTCATGGCATCAGGTTGGAGGCTACCCAGGCGGTAAGGTGTTACTCCTTCAACCTGAATGTGGCCTGATTATGACAATAGAGGAGGCCATGGACTGACAAGTTGGAATGGGAATGGGAAGTGGAATTAAAATGGGTGGCAGACTGACCTCTACCTTACTTTTTCTGGCAGATGGAGCATAGATGCTCAGCAAAGCAGTCTCCCAATCTGCATCAGGTCTCACCTAAGGAGAACTTATTATGAATGAGGACAAGTTCACCATACGGAGAAGAGTGGTGGTGGAGGTGAACTGGTTGGGTCTGGTGTCCAGAAAGAAATGGATAGCTTTGAGGCCTTTCTAGTGGGGGATGGAGATGTGTAGGTACTGGACATCCATAGTGAAAATAAAATGTTCAAGGCCAGGGAACTTGAAATCATTGAAAAGATCAAGAGTGTGTGAAGTGTCGTGGATATAAGTAGGAAGGGACTGAACCAAGGGGGATAAAACTGAGTCAAGATATACAGAAACAACAGGAATTCTGCAGATGCTGGAAATTCAAGCAACATACATCAAAGTTGCTGGTGAACGCAGCAGGCCAAGCAGCATCTATAGGAAGAGGCGCAGTTGACGTTTCAGGCCGAGACCTGAGTTCACTGGGGCAAGAGCAAGCAGAAACAATGGGTCTACCTGGACAGGCAGATTTGTGGATCTTGGGTGAGGGAACTATGAGGTTGGTGGCAGTGGGTAGGAGATCCCCACCCAGAGTTAATAAGGTCAATGATGGTGAGGGAGACAATGGCCTGGTGCTCCTTAGTGGGATCCTGTTTAAGGGGTAAGTAAGAGGAGGTATCTAAGACCTGTCGCTGGGCCGTTGCAAGGTGGAGGTCAGTCTGCCAAACTACTACAACAAGCACCCCCCCATCTGTGGGTTTAATGATGAGGTTAGAATTTGTGTGGAGAGAGTGGAGAGCAGAGCATTTGGAAGCAGTGAGGTTGGAACTGGAAAGGGGAGTGATGAATTTGGGACAGTTGATGTCCCATTGGCAGTTGCAAATGAAAAGATCCAGATCAAAGGAATGGATGGAGCCAGTCAGCTCCTTCAGGGTCTGTGGTTGGTCCAGACTCTCCTGCTTGCTGTCGTCTAACACCTCTGTGATAGATGACAGGAAGATCTGGGAGGCTGTTGTGTCTGCAGCCTTTCTGTCATACAGGCTGGCATAGAAGGAGTTACAGATCCTTAATAAGTCTGTCTATGAGATTGCTTCTGAGCCATCCTTTACCTTCAGGCTGTGGATCACAGAGCTCTCCCTGTGAAACTTTTGGAAGAAGAAACGTGAGCACATCTCATCCTGGTGCAGACTCTGGATCGGAAGATGATCTCAGAGGATTCAGTGGCAAAGTGCTGGGCTTGCCAGCTCTTCATTTCTTGTAACTCCTCCCTTACATCCTCTCCTTCAACTGCAGAAGAAGAAGTTGCAGCAACTCTGTCTGGTGTTTGCGCAGTTCCCTCTGATACTGCCTTGCTTTCTGAACCCCTTTGCAGATGAAGAGCCTCTTGATGGTCTCCTTGGTCACTTCCCACCAGCGAACAGGGGAAACAAAGAAGAGTTTCAAAATTCTCCAACCTGTGTATTCCATCTTTAGTTCCTTAATGGTCAGTGGGGTCAGCAGCTAGCTCAACTTTTCACTTCTTTCCACCAATCTCGTTCGTGAAAAGTTCAACATTTTTGTTGTATGCTCTGTATGTGTACCACACTCAAACATTTTAAATTCCCCACAGCATGTCATTCAGAATATTTCCAACCTCAGTACACATCCCCTTCAAAAGATGAAGCCAAACACAAGATGGGCAGCCTAACTTTTTCTCACTATGTTGAACCATCTGCGGAAGTGGCCAGTGTGAATGCATTGGGGAAGAGTATCAGTCACGAAGTTACAAGTGTGTCTTGTAGCCAATAGGAAGTGGTTATCACTCATCATGAACCCCACACCCATTTTTGTAGATAGCCCAAGTTCCCCTGAGTCCTGGTTCAATACAGTTTGCATCCAATAATGATCAAAAACAAATCTGTTATGACATTGCAATTGGCAATTTCTCACATTGTTATCATTTCCAGGGTTTTAACACAGAGGAAAAGCTCATATGTGGGAAAATGTACAAAATACTCACAATTCAGGAGAATCGTCTTGCGTTTTGCTTTTAATTTAAGACATTTTGGATAATAGGAATGATTCTGGGTTCCCTATGGCACTGGCTGGCGTTATTTGAAAATGCTCCCTTCAGCTGTGATATTCATTTGTAAATGGGTTTATATTTTATATTTATATTTATAATTGTACAACCTTAGGAGAAATGTTGAGGCATGAATCAAAAAGCACATTATGATAAAAAAAATGCAAAAAATATTTTTATGTGGCAGGCATTATGAGGTATTTGTGGGATTTTTTTCATATATATATTGAGCGCAACGTACCTGTGCTGTATCAAGCAAAGCAGTGCATTATTGGTTTTTAAGATCCTGCCACCTTGCTCAAGACTATTAACACATTTGAGGTATAACGTTGTGGTTGAAGCTTAAAATTTTATCTCAGTGGTGTGTTTCACATCCACTCACCACATGACAGCAAATGTTTCAGTTCATCTTTCGTGCTGAACTCAAATGCTGATGCACCACTGTGTGGGGTTTTCGGAAACGTTGCAGGCACTTGCACTGTGGCTGAGCAAAAATGATACTTGTAGAGTTCATCACTTATCAGGCTTATTTTAAAAAGGAGTTTAATTTTATTATCTTCACACAAAATAAATGCATTATGCCACAGTTAGTTTAAGATTTCTCTTTTTTGTCTTATTTCATATAGAAATATAAGCCATTATATTTCAGAGGTAAACCAAGACACTTGCTCTGTGTCAGAATTAATAATTTCCTTGCGTCTTCACAGACAACTCATGGCCATGTTATGATTCTGTTTTATGTTCATTCTGCTAGATGTTGCAGCTCAGGAGTCTGTAATTTATGCTTTTGATTGGCATGATGTGGCAGGTCCATATTGCCCGTCAACTTTAGTACATATCACTTTGCCTCAGTTATTTCTTGATTTACTGACATCTCAAATACTAGAGGATGCATCTTTGATGGGAGCAGGGGTCGCGGGGTGGGGTGGTGTTGCAGGCTTTAAAGTAGTGTCAGGGTGACAGTTTTATTTGCACAAAGTGTTACTTGCCTGGAGCATGATGCCAGGAGAAGTGGTAGAAACAGAGAGGATAGTGATGATTAAGGGGCATCTAGACAGGCTTGTGAGCATGCAGAAAATAGTGGGGTATGGATCATGTGTACCAGATAGGATTAGTTTAAATTCGCATCATGGTCCGTACAAGAATTTTGGGCTGAAGGGCATTTTCCTGCGCTGTGCTGCTACAGATATACCGTGGAGGGCATTCTAACTGGCTGCATCACCGTCTGGTATGGGGTCTACTATTGCACAGGATCGAAATAAACTGCAGAGAGTTGCAAGCTTAGTCGGCTCCATCATGGGTACTGACCTCTGTAGTAGCCAGGACATCTTCAAGGAGCGATGCCTCAAAAGGATGGTACCCATCATTAAGGACCCCCATCACCCAGGTCATGCCTTGTTCTCATTGCTACCATCAGGAGGGAAGTACAGGAGCCTGAAGGCACACACTCAACGATTCAGGAACAACTTCTTTCCCTCTGCAATCCAATTTCTGAATGGACGTTAAACCCATGAACACTACCTCACTATTCTTTTAGTTTTATTTTTGCACTACTTATTTAATTTAACTATTTTATATATATATATATATATATATATATACACA
The DNA here is from genome assembly GCF_963921235.1 of Mobula hypostoma. NCBI lineage: Eukaryota > Metazoa > Chordata > Chondrichthyes > Myliobatiformes > Myliobatidae > Mobula > Mobula hypostoma. Next base: position 22,815,065 of record NC_086116.1, on the reverse strand, counting down.
CACACACACACACACACACACTTACTGTAATTCACGTTTTTCTATTTTTACCTATTGCATTGTATTTCTGCCGCAAAGACAACAAATTTCACTACATATGCCGATGGTATTAAATCTGATTTTAATTCTATGTTCTAATTTTGTACAAATGCAGAAGTTAATAATTATATATATCTTGTATATATTCTATTTTTGAAACTTTCTTTATCCACATTAAGTAATGAGGAGATAATTTTATGTCAAACACCAATTAGATTTGAAAAATGAAATTTGACCTGGAAACCTGGTGCCTGTGTCCACAGGAAAACCTTGGCTTTATCTGTGTACTTTGTGCTTGTCTGACTATCAAATCCATTGGGCCTGTTTACTAACTAGTATTGACATTGAATGCTTGATCCCACATTCATCAGTAGTTCTAAAGGGTTCAGTTCCTTTCCATTATTCAAAAATGGACACAGGAAATCCTGTTTGCAGTTAGTACCTTAATGAACACTGGAAGTTGAGCTTACTCAGTTTTACAACAGATTCTTTGTTAATTGTTTAAAGGGGAACATTTATTTTACTGTACAATAACTCATGACATCGAAAGCACAAGGCGCTAAATTATTCTTTCTGCCTAAAGCAGCTACCAATGTTAATGCTCTTCATTGCATTCAATGTGTTCGAGTTACATTTTAGAATTGATGATTCCAGAGAAATAATTGACTTAGCCTTGTAAAGCACATATTCGAGCTTTAATGTGCTGGTTATGAGGTTTATGTATATTACAGGAAGAATCATTTTCTTACTATAATATCAATACAGATGGAATTTTGAAATCCACTAGGATATGTGAAAAATCTTTAAATGCATCTAAGACTCAAGGAGATGATTGTTCTCATCTCAGTGTTTGAGGAATAATTCATTTTCAAGTGCAGTGTAGTACAACAAAAAAAACCCGTCATTTTAGGCTTCACTTAAACTTCACAGGTGCAGGACTTTTTTAGTGTTTACCTACAGTGCCTATAAAAAGTATTCAACCTCCCTTGGAAGTTTTCATGTTTTATTGTTTTACAACATTGAATCACAGTAGATTTAATTTGGCTTCTTTTGACACTGATCAACAGAAAAAGATGCTTTTGTGTTAAAATGAAAACAGACCTCTACAAAGTAATCTAAATTATAAAACAAAATAATTTGCATTTATATTTTTATGTGTTTTATATTTGTGTTTTATATCACTTTGTAGAGATCTATTTTCACTTTGACATGGAAGAGTCTTTCTGTTGATTGGTGTCAAAAAAAAGCCAATTAAATCCACTGTGATTCAATGCTGTAAAACAATAAAATATGAAAACTTCCAAGGGGGATGAATACCTTTTATAGGCACTGTATGATCTGTTACTTGCACTGTATCTGGAATAAGTACAGGTCCATGGAATAAACACATGAGATTCTGCAGATGTTGGAAATCTTGAACAAAACACACAAAGTACCATAGGAACTCAGTAGGTTAGGCAGCATCTATGGTTGGGAATAAACAGTCGACATGCTGGGCTGAGCTCGGTAACAGGGGAACTGCTTCCTTCCCTGCCTGACTTCAGATATTGTCCAACCACTGGGCAGTAGCAGAGGAGTGCTCACCAATAAACAAGTCCACAGTCCTGCAGAGTGCATTTCTGTGAGGACCCTGAACCAACAACTTTGCGACAAAATTCACCCTTTCTTATTTCAAATACTTCAGAGAGATCTCAACTTTGCTGAACATTCTGGCTGTCACAGTCTAAAAGTATGGAATTTCCTATTTAAAACAGCGATATGACAAATTTTCTTCTTTTGGAAGGTTGTGAGTCAGAGAGGAACACAAGATAATATGACCCTGCTTTGCTATTCAACCCTGACTGAACTGCCCAGGCTTTCTCTTCTTGCCAGTTCCATGCAACCTCACAGTCTCTGCTCTTACAATGATTTATCTTCCTCCTCTTTAAATATCTGCAGTTATCTCGCCTGTAGATCCTCTGTGATGGAGATTCACTTCGCTCCAGATTTAGTTAACAGGTCCTCATATAGTTGATACATCAGGGTCCTTAGATAGTTTACAGGATCCTGGACTTGCTTATTTTCTGGTACTCCTCTGCTGAAGGGCCCTGAGGTTGGACGAGGAATGAAAGTGAGCAATTCCCCTACTGGTTATGCACTTTTGTAGAAGGAATGAAGACATAGACTATTTTTTAAACATGGAGCAAATTCAGAGATCAGAGGTGCAAAGGGACTTTGAAGTCCTTGTGCATGATTTCCTAAAGGTTAACTTACAGGCTGAGTCAATGGTAAGAAAGGCAAATGCAGTGTTAGCATTTATTTCGAGAGGACGAGAATATAAGAGCAAGGATGTAATACTGAGGTTTTATAAGGCATTGGCTAGACCGCACAGAGAATTGTGTGCAATTTTGGGCCCCTTATCTAAGAAAAGATATGCTGGCATTGGAGAAGGTCCAGAGGAGTTTCACAAGAATGATCCCAGGAATGAAAGGGTTAATGTATGAGGACCGCTTTATGGCTCTGGACCTGTATTTGCTCGAGTTTAGAAGAATGAAGGGTGATCTCACTGAAACCTATTGAATATGGAAAAGCCTAAAGTGGATGTGGAGAGAATGTTTCCTGTAATGAGGAGTCTAGGATCACAGGGCACAGCTTCTGAATACGGGGACATCCATTTAGAACAGAGTTGAGGAGGAATTTCTTTAATGAGAGGTGGTGAATCTGTGGAATACATTACACAGACAGCTGTGGAGGCCACATCATTGAGTATATATAAAGCAGATGCTGATAGGTTCTTAATTAGCAAAGTTATGGGGTGGAGAGGGATAATGAATCAGCCATGATAGAATGACAGAGCAGACTCAATGGGCTGAATGGCCTCATTCTGCTCCTATGTATTATGGTCTTGTGGTCTAACACCAAGCTGATGAGAGTTTCTTCCTATTCCAGATATGTAACAAGTTAAACAAGTCCAAACTACTGTATAGTAAAAGTGAACTTTAATGCAATGGATTCTTGTTTTTTTTTCACTGCACTTGAAAATAGAGAATTCCCTTAGTATTGGGATGAAGAAAATGGGTTCTCTTTGCATCCTGATTTTAAACAACTTCTCTCCTTGTAACAATTGCCTCTCATTGGCACTTCCTCCACCAGTGGAAACATCAAGTTTGCTAGATTCATTTAGATCCTATATATTTCACTCTTATCACATCTCATTCTTCTGAGCTCCAAAGAACACAGATTGCTGGTCATGATAGCACAAACCAGTGACCTCTTTTGAACTGCTTCTAGTGCTGGTTTATGTTTTCTTAAATAAATTTACAAAAATTTTGCATCGTGCTTCAAGACAAGTGCCTCATCAACACCCTGTTCAATTGTAACAGTATTTCTCTGTATTAACACTTCAATCTCTGAACAATGAAGGCCAACATGCCACTTGCCTTCTGAATTACTTGTTACCTACCAGCCTGCTAATTCATTGTAGTTCCTGCACAAGAACAGCTAGATCCATTCATCTTTCAACGTCTCCATTTAGATTATAGTCTGTTTTTTGAATCCTCAAACTGAAGTGCATGAACTCATCATTTCCTACATAAAATTGAATGAAATGGGCAGTATCATGTTACAGAATCGAGATTATCTTCATTACAGTATTCCCTACCTGCCGCCCAGTCATTGGATTTCTCTTCAAAGGCCAGCAGAATTAGTGATTTCAAGTATTTAAGTAGATTCTTAATGAACAATGGAGTAAGAGAGAAGGCGTAGATGAGGTTACAATTCTGATCTTATTGACTGGAACATCAGCCTCAAGTGGCTTACTCCTACTCCTGATTTGTATGTTCATGAACTGAAGCCTGAATGACATAAGAAGGAAACATAGCAAGGTATTGGTTTCTGCATCAGAAACTCATACAGGACTTGTTATAAAGCTTTTGCCAATGGTAGGAGTATGCCGTTTACCCAGAAGAGATGGGCATACTTTCATATCCGTCTCTAATATGTCAGGAAGACTGACCTTGATTAAATCACTGACCTTAATAACATAAAATACTTCCAACTTTCACTGTAACCATAATTTACATCTAAGCTCTTTCAGAAGAAAATTGTGTAAGTTAAATTAAAAACTTTTGTTTTCCTTTTAATGCTTTCAATTAAACAATAACTTTTTTGCTTCATTATCCTCTTTACTTGAGGGGTATGTTTTTGCTGCCCACTTTGTAATTGAGTGTCTTTCTTGTCTTGTCTCAAACAGAACAACGAGAATGAAACCGCACTGCACTGTGCAGCGCAGTATGGACACTCAGAAGTGGTTGCTGTTCTCTTAGAAGAATTGACTGATCCCACCATAAGGAACAACAAGTTTGAAACACCCCTTGACTTGGCTGCTCTCTATGGTCGTCTGCAGGTGGTCAAAATGTTGATAAATGCACATCCAAATCTAATGAGCTGTAATACCAAAAAACATACTCCTCTGCATCTTGCTGCACGCAATGGCCATAAGGCTGTGGTTCAAGTCCTGCTTGACGCAGGCATGGAAGTGAATTGCCAGGTGAGTACAAGTTCTTTATATAAGACTGCATATAATTCAATTCTATTTTGTTTACTGAGCTTGTGCCAGCTATTTTAAGGAGCCATCTAATTAATCCCGCTGCTCTCTTCATTCAGCATACACCAGTAAAGTTTTCCTCTTCAAGTAAAATAACAAGTGAATTTTCTGCTGATCAATAAAGTGGACTATGTCTTTATAAATAGAACAGAAGTATTAAATCCCAAATAGATAATAAATTCTTTGAAGTAATTTCCTCTGGTTCTGGGCTTTCATGCTCACACATAAATTATGTTCACATTTTTTATGGATTGATGATAGTCTCTGTGAAAACAGTTGACATGAAATGACTCAAAATGGTTTTGAACAATTTTGTAAAGATTTGAGTGTCACACATCACCACAAAACTAGTCTCGTTTAGTCTTTGAGAATTACCTGTTTTTAAGCAGCAAATAATCTGCTGGAGGAAGTTACTGTGTGCAGCAGCAATGGGGTGGGGTGGGGTGGGGGGACAACTTCAAAGGAATTGTTGATGTTTTGGGGTTGAAATCCTGCATTTGGACTGAGTATGGAGATGGGAGATGTCCAGTATAAAGAGGAGAGAGCAAGTGGTGAGACAGGAGCCTGAAGTTATTGGTGGACAGAGATGATAGGCAGATTGTGCCAGGTAGGAGAAGGGTTCTGGTTTTAAATTGTGTGTCTGCAATAAAGTTTCAAATAAAGTGTTTCACCTTTTTAATTTCTCCCTAAATTTTATAATGCAATGAATTCAAATGATGAAAGAACCACCTGACCAATAAAAATTGTGCTTGGTACATCTAATGTGTATCTAAATTATTCTCACTACCTCCACTTGTAAGCATCATGGTTCTTTTAAATTCCTCTCAGTTATAGACTGTCTAACATTGATTTCAAAATAGTGCAATAGTGGAAAACCCATCTAGAACATCTGAAAGTTGCGTATTATTATAATAACATTCATATTGGGTAATATCTGATTGGGAAATTAACAGCTCAACAAATTAAAGAAGTGAATTACAGGTGTCACCCTTATTACCACGGGTTGCATTCCTAGAAAACGTTCCGCATCATGACTCTCTGTAACACAAAGCTGCACTGTGTGCAAATACATTAAAAAAAAGCACATTGAAAATGTGTTGAATTATTTACATTTTGTTTGCACATGAGAGTGCATTTTATTCCATATCTGAAGTTTTTGGGTATTGATTTGACAAATACTGTATGTTAGGGCGAATTTTCAAAACCTGAACCACCATCTCTAATGTGACTTCAGTTTAATGTGTGTCCTGGTTATCAACAACGTTTGCAGGAACACCGAGTACATGTTATTCTCCAGTTAAATTCCTGGAAATGGTGTGGCAAGAGCAATTTCCTTTGCTTGACATCATCAATTTCCAATCAGTTAAAGGAAACAAGACCGGAAGAACCTTTCTGAATAAGCCCAGGCTTTTGCATCCTGTGCATCCATTTTGTATGAAGGAAAACAACTTAAAGTGTTGCAAAAAGCTTTGCTGTCTCTTATAACAGTATCTCTGCAACCACTGTTGCTTAAGAAAGGCAAAGATGGCTTTTCTGATATAAGTTAAGCTCTGAAGCAGTGAACAACCAAAACCACAAAGGGATGTAGTGAGCTTCAAAGTCCTCTAGATGCACTCGTTTTCAACCTCTGTTCATTTGCTCATTGCGACAATCTTTAAGACGTCAATTTTATTTGACTTGTGCAAGCAGTCTGGACGTACCAAAGCAAGAGGTAATACTTTTGTTTGAAACCAGCACTGCTTTGTTTCAAGTACCAACAGGACATTTTGTAATAATTACCAAATGCTTGTTTAAAAAAAACAGAAACTAAAGAAAATTCTGCTTAAGTCATGGTATGTTTTTCAATGTATTTTCTAGAAGAATTGAGCACTTAAAAGTGAAATGGTGTTACAGGTATTTCATATTTGTGCTTTGCAGACTGAAAAGGGTAGTGCTCTTCATGAAGCTGCCTTGTTTGGCAAGATGGATGTTGTCCGAATTCTTCTAGAAGCAGGTAAGATTTAATTACGTTTTCCTGTGTTTTCCTCTAGAATTTCCTTTCGCCGGTTTAAGAACACATTGGAGGAAAAGTTGTCTTTCATCACGTTTTCTTAAACTTTCAAGGAAAGTTGATTTTAGGTATAGACTTTAAGCTTTCCTTCTTGTGTAATTCTATCTGGTTGCATCACCGCCCGGTACGGAGGCTTCAATGCACAGTGTCAAAAAGAGTGACAAATGATTGTCACTCAGCAGGCACCGTCGTGGGCACTAGCTTCCACACTATCGAGGACATCTTTAAGAGGGAAGAAGGTGGCATTCATCATTAAGGACACTCACCATCCAGGGCATGGCCATTTCTCATTACTACCATCAGGGAGGAGGTACAGGAGCCTGAAGACACACACTCAAAGTTTTAAGAACAGCTTCTTCTCCTCCAGCATCTGATTTCTGAACGGTCTACAAACCCATGAACACCACCTTAATATTTTGTTCTGTTTTTGCACTGTTTATTCATTTTTTAATATTTTTCTTTGTAGCTTATGTTTTTGTAATATATTGCACTGTAGTACTGCCATGAATTTCATTACGTGTGTCAGTGATAGTCAACCTGATTCTGATTCTAATGGGACTGCTAATGTGTGGAATGCACACAGTTTTGAGGACGCTCTGTTAATGCTGTTTCGAACAGCAATTGTTTTATCCCCTATTGTGAATAGATGTTTATCTGAAATTTAATTGATGTAGTACTTTTGTTAATAGCAGTATAGGCATGCTCCTTAACTGTCACTACATCTTAATTACTGTGTCAAATAAATGATTCCAGAGAGTTAGTAATTTTTAACACATTCTGAGTACTGTTAGATGCAGAGTTAATCATCACATATTTAAGGGAAGGAACTTGTGATATTGCATTTTAATGGTTATGCAAAGAGTGTCTTATTCTGTACTTTTAATGAAAGGCATCTCTTGTTTTTGCTGAGCCATGATATGTGTAGATCAAAACTACATCAAGGGCAATAGATTTTAAAATCTAGTTTGAGATTACATTTTATTTATAAAATATGTTTCTTAACCAGCTGGGAGAGAGGCTGCAGAGTTAGTAAATGTAAGGAACACTAGAGCCAAGATTAAAGTAGCTCACCCTATTAAGACTAATAAGGTTGATAATGGCTTTGGTTGTATAACATTGACGCTTCACCTTATCTCCTGGCATTCTTCATATTCAGTGCCTTGTGTCAAGATTATTACAGCTCGTGGGCAGCACAGTAGCACAGTGGTTTCCACCACGCTTTGCAGTACCAGCCATGAGGGGGCAATTCCCGTTGCTGCCTATGTACGACTTTCCCGTGACCGCGTGAGTTTCTCCCAGATACTTCGGTTTCCTCCTACAGCCCAAAGGTGTACTGCTTGACAGGTTAATTATAAATTCTCCCATGATTAGGAAAGAATTATATCACTGATTGAGATACAGTTCAGAATAGGCCCTTCTGGCCCTCCCAGAGCTGCACCACCCAGCAATCAATCAATAAATAAATAAACAGAAGACTACTTAAGGAATTGTATTGAAATACACATGCCAGACCCAATTCTGGTTGTCTCCCTTCTTCATTTCCAAATCTCCAAACTTACGGATTTGCTCTATTCTGAACTCCATTATATCCTGGGCGTCTACAATTCCTTATTCCTTAACCGCATTGAGTTGTGCTCAAAGTATCCTCAGGTCTGTTGATTATAAAATTTCAAAGGGGCGCCACAGTAACGCAGCCTTTAGCAAAACACTGTGACAGCTCAGGGCATCCGAGTTCTAAGTTCAATTCCAGAGTTCTGTAAACAAGTTTATATGTTCCTTCCTGTGGATGCGTGGGTTTCCTCTGGCTGCTCCCACTGTCTAAAGATGAAGTAGTTAGTAGGTTAATTAGTCATTATAAAATTGTCCAGAGATTAGACTAGGATTAAAATCGGTGGGCTTTTGGGTGGTACAGCTCAGTGGGCTGGAATATCCGTTTCCGTGCTGTGTCTCTAAAAAAAAATAGAATAAAGGTAAATTTATCATCAAAGTATGTCACCATATGCTACCCTGAGATTTATTTTCTTGCAGGCATTCACATTAGAACAAAGAAATGCAATAAAATCAATGAAAAACTACACACAAATATTGACAATCAGTGTGCAAAAGAAGACAATCTGTGCAAATACAGATGATAATAATAAATAAGTAAATAAATAGCGCTGAGACCATGAGTTGTAGTATCCTTGAAAGTGAGTCCATAGGTTGTGGAGTCAGTTCAGAGAATAATTATTCCTAAACTGCAGGAAAGGACTATGTTTGGATTAACAAGACAAGGAGAGAAAGATAAAGGAGTCCCCAGCTGGCTTCTAAAGCAAATGTTAATAATGTATGACACGACTATGGAAAAGGGCAGACATTCTTTAGTCTTTTAATTTCAATTTTTTCAGTAACCTTGAACATGATGGCACTTGTATCAATTAAATTTGTTTGCTTACATGGATGTTGTAACTATATATTGACCTTTAAGAGCATGGAAAAAATTTTAGCCAATTTTTTTGTTATCCTTCCTGTCATGGCATTTCTTGAAAATTGAGCTGTCTTTGAATGAATGTCACTGAGATTCCCACGTTTAGAATTCTATTTTATTGTACCACAGTAATGTGTCTATTTGGAATGTTCACAGATAAATGCCGCACTCTGTTTCGATGATCCTTTTAAAACAATTTTCAGTTTTTGTTATAATTTGAGAATGTTGGCCCCTTTGGCGTCGTTCAGTATCTTGGGAGAGAGTGTGTATGATAAGTGGTCAGTAACCATGGGAAAATATGAATTGTAGCAGTGATAGGGGAAAGCAATCAACTGCACCCAAGGGAACACAGAGTTGCTTGTTCTTGAAAATACATTTTAATGGCAAAGAAAAAGATTATTAGGTATGTAAAAAAGAATGTTAGTTCCTCAGGATGGAAGGGCTTGTAAGTGAATTGTCTCATGTGTAGCATCACTTCAACCATAATACTCAAACTCACTTCCCCGAGTTTGAGTATTACTTGCTTTCACTGTATCTTACTGTAGCTGGTCAGGTCAATGTGGAATCTACACCAGTGAGGAAAAATCTGTATGGTGAGTAATTCTGGAGGTAATGCACTCCATACAGTATTGACACTGTACTTCTATTTCTCAGTAAGTGTCTCGTTATTGAGTATCCTTGGGCCAGGGTCTGTGGAGATGCAGGCTCATGGAGGTTTCAGAACATCAGTGAATTATTTCTAATGTCCTCATGGTAATCCCTTCCCATGACAAAGGATGAAATAGAGTTGCCGTTTCAGCAATCAGATCTAGGATCTAGAAATGAAGTGGTCTCCCTATCAGAGCCGAGTGAGTGTAAACAGGGTTACGGTGCTCTGGGTTTTGACCTTGGAAGGACACTGGCATTGGTTTGTACATCATACCAGTGTACTTGGAGGATCTTGTGATAACAGCATCAGTGATTCTTTCCAGTGCTTTGCCGTACTTCTTGCAGACTGACCCAGTTTTGGATGCATGCTTCTATCCTGTGCACAAAATATATCTGCTGAAGTTCAGGCCTTGATTATCAAACATCCTTTTCCTCAGATGGCCAAGGCTGTGCTAGTGAATTTCAGTTTGTGCTTTTGTTATGAGGTACCTCCTGAGATACAAAACCGAATCAGTTTTTTGGGATCTTTATCATTAAGAGTGGTGTTGTACAGGAGGAGGTCTTTATTGTGTGGATTAATTGTGTAAGACCTATTCTCTCTTAGCTTTGGCTCAGCCTCTAAAGGTGCACATATGTAAGCCTTGCTGCCATACAGCTCTCAGTGACTGAAGTTGACAGTATCTGGGTTTTGGAGTGGAAGCAAGGTGGATTAACAAATTGTCCTGTAGATTAGCTCCATTTCAGCATCAAGATTGCTGGAGGTGGGTTGGATCGTTGCAGGAAGAATGATTGAGAAAAGTGATAGTGACTTGCTTGAAAGTATTATGCAGTGTGTCTGGGCCTGCTGCAGACCTGTTAATTAAAGCCACATGGATAGTCTTGTTCCTAGGGAAGTAGACTTTAAAACTGAAGGATATCAATGTAAAGTGAGAGGGAAAAATTTAAAACAGATCTTAGAGTAAGTTTTTTCACAAAATTGTCTGCTCTTGAAAATGCCTTTTGTTCTACTAAAGGTGGTGGGTATATGGAATGAGCTGCCAGCAGAAGTTGTAAAAGTGGGCATAATTACCATGTTTAAGTGACTGTTGCCTGTTCAAAGCAGAACACAATAAGATACAACAGATAATGACTTTGCTTAACAACTATATTTTATTACATTCAGACAGCTCAAAGATTCATTACATAGTTTCAAAGAAGAGAAAAACTATTATTTAATTTGCAAGCAACACACATAAAAGTTGCTGGTGAACGCAGCAGGCCAGGCAGCATCTATAGGAAGAGGTACAGTTGACGTTTAGGGCTGAGACCCTTCATCAGGACTAACTGAAAGAAGAAATAGTAAGAGATTTGAAAGGGGGAGGGGGAGGGGGAGATCCAAAATGATAGGAGAAGACAGGAGGGGGAGGGATGGAGCCAAGAGCTGGGAAGTTGATTGGCAAAAGGGATAATTTGCATCTTTTTTTAGTTACACAACTCTTTAGTTTACTTTTGTAACTCTTTTAGTTACGAAACTTTTTTGTTTTCTTTCACAATTCCTTTTGTTACACAACTATTTAGTTTACTTTAGCAACTTCCATAACCCACTACTTGTATTCAGATACACAAGAAGAGATTCTGCAGATGCTGGAAATCCAGAGCAACACAAACCAAATGCTGGAAGAACTCAGCAGGTCAGGCAGCATATATGGAAATGAGTCGATGTTTCGGGCTGAGACCTTTCATCAGGACTGCAAAGGAAGGGGGAAGATACCAGTATAAACAGGTGGGGGGAAGGGAAGAAGTACAAGCTAGAAGCTGATAGGTGAAGCCAGGTGGGTGGACGGAGGCAATAGGTGGAAAAGGTAAATAGCCGGAGACTAAGGAATCTGACAGGAGAGGAGAGTTGACCATGGCAGAAAGAGGAAGAGGAGGGGCACCAGGGGGTGGTGATAGGCAGGTGAGAAGAGGTAAGTGGAGAGCCAGCATGGGGAATTGAAGAAGAGAGGAGGGGTCAAAAATTACTGGAAACTGGAGAAATTGATGTCCTGTCGTCAGGTTGGAGGCTATCTGGGTGGAATATAAGGCATTGTTCCCCCACCCTGAGAGGGCCCTCATCGTGGCAGAAGAGAAAGAATGGGGATTGGATTGAAATGGTTGGCCACTGGCAAGTACTGTTTTTGTGGATGGAGCAAAGGTGCTCGACTAAGCAGTCCCTCAGTTTATGTTTGGACTCACCCATGTAGAGGAGGCCGCATCAGGAGTATCAGATAGAAGAGATGACCCAATAGGTTTGCAGGTGAAATGCTGCCTCACCAGGAAGGACTGTTTTGGGCCCTGAATGGAGGTGAGGGAGGAGATAGTTGGGCAGTTGTAGCACTACTTCCACTTCTGATGTCATGGAAAGCAAAGCCTCATCCTGGGAACAGATGTGGTGGAAACACAGGAACTGAGAAAAAGGAATGGAGTATTTACAGGAGACAGGGTGGGAAGAGGTATAGTCAAGATAGCTATGGGAATTGGTAGGTTTATAAAAGATATCAGTAGACAATTTGCCTCTAGAGATGGAGACAGAGAGATTAAGAAAGGGGAAAGAAGTGTCAGAAATGGACCAAATGAATTTAAGGGCAGGGTGGAAGTTGGAGGCAAAGTTGATGGTGTTCATGAGCTGGGGAGCATTGCCAGGACAGACTTGGAATGTGGACTGTTCAGTAAGAAGGCAGACATAGCTGGGGCCCATGTGCTGTCCATGGCTAGACCTTGAGTCAGGAGAAATGGGAAGACCTAAAAGAGGGATTGTTGAGGGTGAGGACCAGTTCCACCAGGCGGAGGAGGGTGGTGGTGGAGAAGAATGGTCGGGTCTATTGTCAAGAAAGAAGCTGAGAGCTTTAAGGTCTTCTCAATGAGGGATAGAAGTATATAGAGACTAGACATCCACTGTGACAATGATGTGATCAGGGCCAGAGAATTGAAAGTTGTTGACGAGATCAATGACATGTGAAGTGACGTGGATGTACATAGGTGGGAAGGGATTGAACTAATGGGCTAAAATGTGCTCCCTAACTCTTTCCGCATTGCATTGACAGCTGTATCGGTGCTGCTTCATGCACCCATACTGAGCTTGTCAATTTCATCAAATTTGCCTTCAACTTCCCCCCTGCCCTTAAATTCACTCGATCCATTTCTGACACCTCTCTTTAAAAAGAAACTAACATCTGTTATTGCAGTAACTGAAACAAAAATAAATCCATATTAATTTTGAAAATTTTAATATTATTGCAGGCAATACTTTGGCAAAAATGCACTACTGTTTGCCGCTCAAGGATTCGATTCTGGAATGGCTCCAGAGTGGTTGAAGAGTGGGCATAAAAGGGGCCTTTTCTGGTTGGCTGTCGGTCACTAGTGGTGTTCCAGGAGTTGTTGGGACTGCTTGTTTTAACATTATATGTCAACGATTGGATGGCATAATTGATGGCTTATACCAAGTTTGCAGAGAATACAAAAATAGTTGGGAAGGAGAGGAAGGCAGTGTAGAGGAAATAGGGAGTTTGCAGAAGGACTTAGACATATTAGGAGATGGGCAAAGAAGTGGCAGATGGAATATACTGTAGGGAAGCGTATGGCCTTGCACTTTGAAAGAAGGAATACGAGTGTAGACTATTCTCTAAACAGGGGAAAATGTCTGATATCAGTGGGACTTGTAAAGGGACTTGGGAGTTTTCGTACAGGATTAACTTGCAGGTTGAGTCAATGATAAGGAAGGCAAATGTGATGCTGGCATTCATTTCAGTAAGATTAGAATATAAAAGCAAGGATGTTATGCAGAGGCTTTATAAAGCGTTGGTCAGACCACACTTGGAGAATTGTGAGCAGTTTTGAGCGCCTATCGAGGAAACAGTGTGCTGGCACTGGAGAGGGTCCGGAGAATATTCACGAGGATCATCCCAGCAAGGAATGCGTTGAAGTATGAGGCTCACGGGCCTGTACTGGCTGGAGCTTAGAAGGATAGAGCGTGGACCTCATTAAACCTATTGAATATTGAAAGGACTGGATAGAGTGGTCATGGAAAGGATATTTCCTTTAGTGGTTTAGTCTTGGACCAGAGGGCACAGCTTTAGACCAGCAGGACGTCCCTTTATATCAAGGATGAGGATGAATTTCTTTAGCCAGAGGCGGGTGAATCTGTGGAATTCATTGCCACAGACGGCAGTGAAGGCCAAGTCATTGGGTATAATTAGAGGTTGATAAGGTCTTGATTAGTCAAGCCATCAAAGGTTACAGGGAGAAGAGAGGAGAATGAGGTTGAGAGGGATAATAAATCAGTCATGAAAGAGCAGAATCAATAAGCCGAATAGCCTAAATCTACTCCCATGTCTTATGATTTTATGTTTATCTTAACTTCTCTTTGTGCCTTTTAGCCAGTGCTGATGTCAGTTTGAATCAGTATGCTGGTCATGCATAGCTTTCTAAAGTTAATACCATCCCCAGAAAATCTGTTAACTATATCACAATAAAATAGCTCCTGTCATGAAATACATAAAACACTTAAAATAAGTGGGCTATGATATGAGTCGATTGTTCACTAGCAGCTTTTTATTTCTCTTGGATAATTGCCAAAGAAATAAGACGACGTTGTCAGTGAATTACTGGTACCTAATAACTGGATCAACCTTAAGAAGTATATCAAAGTTATAAAATCAACAGTACATATTGATTATGCTACATTAATTATTTTTCCATATTGAAAAAATGTTACTAATGTGACCCTTAGAAGTGTAAATCCTTAAGTGATGTCAGTTTTATGTGGGATAAAAATGTCTTCTGTTTTTTCAATTTCCTTCTGTGTGGATTTCCCTTTTCAGTGGCAGGATGTATTGTCCTTCCAATTTTGAATGCTGGGATTGATTCACATTAATTGGATTCAATTTTTTGTTCTTTAATCGTTGAAAGGGAGAGATGACTCTGAGCTCCCTGTTACTTTCTGTTTTAATCCTGAATTCTGCACCATATCTGACATCTGTTTGTTCCCTCCTGAGTTGTTACAAATGTCCTTCTGAGGCTCAATGCAAGGTAGGGGAACAGAATCCCACCTTCTACCTTTACCTTACAGACTCAATACTAAAGGCAATGCACTTTCTCCTTCCGTATCAAAACTACTTTAAGTCACCCATCTGTTATTTTGGCTCAGCCTTTCTTTCTCCACTAGCTCTAGCTAATAGACCTCCTCCTTTCCACCTCCCTTTCACCCTCATTTCCTCTCTTTCCCTCTGCTCTCTTCTCCCTCTTCCTCCCACTCCCTCTCTGCTCTCCCTTTCTCCTGCGCCTCCTGTGCCCCACTCCCCATCCCACCTCCACCTCCCTCCTCTCTACAACCACCCTCTTTGCCCCACTCTACCCACCTCTCTGTACCCCTACCCTCTCTCCCACTCTCTATTCCCGTTCTCTGCCTCCATCTCTATACCCCCGTCCCTCTGCCTTCCCCGTCACTCTACCCTCATCTCTCTAACCTCCAACCCCTCCCTCTCTACCCCTCTCACTCTTCCCCCTCACTCTCTACCCTCTCTCTCTATAGATGCAATGAGACCTGGGTGTCATTGAAAGTGGGCATGCAGGTACAGCAGGCGGTGAAAAAGGCGAATGGTATGCTGGCATTCATAGCAAGAGGGTTCGAATACAGGAGCAGGGAGGTACTACTGCAGTTGTACAAGGCCTTTGTGAGACCACACCTGGAGTATTGTGTGCAGTTTTGGTCCCCTAATCTGAGGAAAGACATTCTTGCCATAGAGTGAGTACAAAGAAGGTTCACCAGATTGATTCCTGGGATGGCAGGACTTTCATATGATGAAAGACTGGATCGACTAGGCTTATACTCTGGAATTTAGAAGATTGAGGGGGGATCTTATTGAAACGTATAAAATTCTAAAGGGATTGGACAGGCTAGATGCAGGAAGATTGTTCCCGATGTTGGGGAAGTCCAGAACGAGGGGTCACAGTTTGAGGATAAAGGGGAAGCCTTTTAGGACCGAGATTAGGAAAAACTTCTTCACACAGAGAGTGGTGAATCTGTAGAATTTTCTGCCACAGGAAACAGTTGAGGCCAGTTTATTGGCTATATTTAAGAGGGAGTTAGATATGGCCCTTGTGGCTACGGGGATCAGCGGGTATGGAGAGAAGGCAGGTACAGGGTTCTGAGTTGGATGATCAGCCATGATCATACTGAATTGCGGTGCAGGCTCGAAGGGCCGAATGGCCTACTCCTGCACCTATTTTCTATGTTTCTATCCTGCTCTCTCTCTAGCCCCTCTGTCTATCCCCCTCTTACTCTACCCTCTCTCTCTAACCCCCTCTACTCTCCCTTTCAATCCCTAGTCTCTCTCTCTACCTATCTCCCCTTCACTCTACCCCGTGCTCTCTACCACACTCGCTCCACCCTCTCTCTCTCTCCACCTCTATATTATTTTGTTTCTCCCATTTCCCACAGTTAACCAAAGAACCCAGATGTTCTTTGTAATTTATACCTATGTTGGCCACTTCCTATCAGAGAGATTCCCTTTTCTCATCAACAGTCCCCAACATCCCCGGCAGCTAACTTGTTTCCCAGTGTTCCCTGATCCTAGTTTCAGCCAGAAATATTAACTGTTTCCCTTTTGATAAATTCTGCCTAACTTGCTTAACATTTCCAGCATTTTTGTTTTTATTTCAGCTTTCTAACCTTGTCATTTGCTTTTTTCTTAAGTTTTATTAGGGATACCCCAGCACTAAAGTTTGAGATTCTCTTGTGAAATATATGTAAGCACAAAGAGGTTTATCCTGTGGTTTTATGGGTCAAAGTAGATGTAAAAAGAACTAGTTTTTGAACCAGCCTTCCATACCATTGGCAAGCTAAGTGACAGCCATCCTGATACTTAAATAAAAACAGAACATTCTCAAAATACTCTGCATGTCAGGAGGCATTTGTTGAAGGAAAATCAATTAATGTTTCAGAGCAGGTATCTTAAGTTCTTTTGATTTTCACTCTGTTATTGTTCAGAGACAATGTTAGCCATATAAAGTCTACCAAAAATGGTGATATCTTTGAGTGACAATGTGAACAAGGCTAAGGTTCATTACTTGGGCTGAAAGGAACTGGAATTAGGTCTATAAACATGAGAAATTCTGCAGATTCTGGAAATCCAGAGTAACACAAAGGAACTCAGCAGGTCAGGCAGTATCTATGGAAATGAATAAAATGTTGATGTTTTGGGCCAAGGTCCTTCTTCAGGTCTGGAAAGGAAAGGGGGAAGATGCCAGAATAAAAAGCTGGGGGCAGGGAAGGAGGAGAAGCTGGAAGGTGGTAGGTGAAACATCAGAATCAGGTTTATCATCACTGGCATGTGTCATGAAATTTGTTAATTTAGCAGCAACAGTACAATGCAATACATAGTATAGAAAAATAAGAGGAAGAAAAAATAATAAATAAATAAGTAGATTAATTACAGTATATGCATATTGAACAGATTAAAATCGTGCAAAATAGAAATAATATAAATTTTAAACGTGAGGTAATGTTCACGGGTTCAATGTCCATTTAGGAATCGGATTGTAGAGGGAGAGAAGCTGTTCCTGAATTGCTGAGTGTCTGCCTTCAGACTTCTGTATCTCCTACCTGATGGTAACAGCTGGCTTTCTGAGTCACTGCTCCCTGAAGAGGTTCTGGGTACCTTTGTAGGTGTGGTAAACCATGTATATAGGTTGTAACTGGGTTACCTGTCTGGACGTGCCTGGACGCGCCCCTCTGCTGACTGCTCCTGTTGCTCCTCCCACAGACCCCAGAATAAAAGCGATTATGTCACTGCTCCTTCCTCAGTCCAGGACAGATACTTAGTATGGATGTGGGTCCATTTACTGTTAATAAAATCCTTTCAGTATTTACTCTACTTACAGTCTTTTGTAGTAATTGATAGTGTATCAGTAGGCTAGTACCCAAGATGGCTGACTAGATTTACAATGCTCTGCAGCTTCTTTTGGTCCTGTGCAGTAGCCCCCCACCCCCGCACCCCAATACCAGACAGTGATGCAGCCTGTCAGAATGCTCTCCACGGTACATCTATAGAAAGGTAAAGGGCTAGCAAAGAAAGAATCTGATAAGAGAAGCGAGTGGATCATGAGTGAGAGGGGAGAAGCAGAGGCACAAAGAAGAGGTAATAGGCAGGTGAGGAGAAGAGGAAAGAGGCCAGAATGGGGAATAGAAGAGGAGGGAGGGGGAGGGAAAAATTGTACTGGAAGGAGAAATTGATGTTCATGCCATCAGATTGGAGGCTACCCAGATGGTGAAACCCCACGTAAATTGGGTGACAATGTGGTCACTCTCAGGGTGGAGAAGCAACAGCTCATACTCGTCTAGGTAGCCTCCAACCTAATGGCATGAACAGTTTCCAGTAATTTGTTTTTGCTTTTCCCCTCCCCCTTCCCTCTTCTTCTGTTCCCCAATGTAGCCTCTTACTTTGTCTTCTCATCTGCCTGTCACCTCCCATTCATGCCCCTTCTTCTTCCCTTTCAGCCGTGATAAAATTCCTTCTTCTCCTGTCATTTCCCTTTGTCATCCACCTGCCTTCAACTGTGTCAGGCATGAAAACTGGACTGGGGGATCTTCCATGATCTCCAACATTTTCCTGAATAAAAATGCACATTTATCAAGTGGTTTCTAAGAACGTTCATAAATTAATGGGGCACTAGTTCTTAAGAGAAAAACAGACTACCTTTGCCCAATAATCTTTGTAATTAAGCAACAATATACTATAATGGACTAAGTGATATTCTTACATTCAGCAGGAATAATACCTTCCCAAGAGTGATAAATAGTGCACAGATATAGGTGTTATTAAATCACTACCCAAAGACCCAACCTTTTAACTCTGGTGAACTGTTAAGCTATGGTTGAGCATAGCTCTTGCAGAAAAGATATTCCAGTTGATCATTCAAGACATCTCTTAGCAAGATGAGGCTAGGTGGGAGCAAGGACTGTGACTATGCATCTGTTTCCATGAAGAGCTGAAAATGGCTCCTACAGTAGCTAAAAATGTTGAAATATTTTTGCAGAGATTTTGGAAAATTATTTACTGAGTGAAATAGATTCAATCGATGATGTGATTTATTATACAAAGATTCAACATTCCAGAGAACTTATGTGCCTACTGTAATGATAGAAATCATGAAAATAACAGGATTATTAACTTAATAAATTAGCTTTAAGTCATCTTGGGCTCCAATCTTGGATTGCTTCTTAACATTGCATTTTCATTTTGCAGACGTCAGAGTATTTAATTAAGTGTAGACAGGTCAATGTCAGGACTTTCCCCAAGGCTAAAAACACAATGGTTACTTCATATTGTGCTTAAAGTTGCAGGTTACCATGAGATGACCTCCATTTGTAAAACCATTTTTTCAGCCATGCCCCACCCAAGGGTCCTTATTCTGACCATGTTCTCATCTATCTTCCTCTTCTCCTGGGACATTGATTCATTCATACATTAAAGCTGCATGTGCACTCAGCTTTTCCATACATGAGCTCATCTGATGTCAGGATCAGCACCTTTGTAGAGACGTTGTTGTGACAATAATAACAATGAAGCTATTTTCAAACTAAAAGTTTTTTTCCAATTCTTAGAATTGGCTTTTGCATGATGCGTGTGTTTGTGCTCTATAGCATACATATATTGCTTTTGTTTAGATATAACATTACTATTTTCACCTTTTTAATGGTGCATAACAGAAATTTATTCTCTGTGTTTTTCACACATGAACAAAATCTGTAAGTAATCTAATGAAAAGCACTTTTCAAATTAGGGAAGAAGGAAAGGCATTTGAGCTAGTGCTTGTATCCTAACGAAGCGTTTCTGAAAGCTTTTCGTTTCCCTAACTGTAGGTAATTTAAACTGTGTGTTGTTTCTCTAGGAATTGATGCTGGTATTAAAGACGCACAAGACTGGACTGCGTTAGATATTCTGAAGGACCATCCATCCCAGAAATCACAACAAATCACCGCTCTCATACAAGGTAATGTGATATTCTATCATCAATTGAAATTCTTCCTTTGAAGCATTTGCAAAACAGTTCAGTTCTTCATCACCTGAGAATATTACTTATAAGTAAATGAAGAATTAATTTCACTTGAAGGCGAACTGCTTCTCACTTTGAGTTCAAGAATGAGCCATTTTGTTCATGAACCTCAGCAGTTTGGGCTGAGGAAGTAGTCCTTCTTAATAAAATGGTATGACATGTTCTCATCATCCATCCTTGTAAAGGTTATGTGGATAATAGTGAACTGAAAATGGTTTGTGAATTCCATAAGTTAGGTTTAGGCTAGGTGCACTATTTAAACTAAATATTTCATAAAGTAACTGTAGAATGCTATTGTGGATCTTGTTCATTAAACATCATAAATCCAGCTTGTCAGAGAAAGGTTGGAAGACTCTCTGGACTAGTAATGCATATTTCTACATAGTTCTGTGCAGTTCCTATCACATACAGTACTTTGCAAAAGTCTTAGACACATATATCTATAGCTGCCTAAGACTTTTGCGCAGTACTGTTACTTGTCAATGTGGAGCAGAGAGCGAGTTTGTAAATCTGGTGGGAGCAAAGGATGCTGCGAATGGCAAGGCACTCCGGGAGGGTTGAGGGACAAGTGGCAGAGAAAGAGTGCCAGGGACGAGGGGGGTGGTGCGGATGCGGATACACCCAACCCGGAGACACCAGGCAAAGTCACTAGACTCCAATCAATTGTTTTATAGTTCATTACAGAATGTCTCTCTGGTCCTTCCTGCTTCCTTCTGTCTCCCTTCTCCTTTTCCCAAAAATGACTCTCCTCTCTCTGCCCTCTTCCCACTCTTAGTCCATAAAAGAGACCCATAGCGGAATCAGGTTTATCATCACTCAATTTATCATGAAATTTGTTTTTTTGTGTGGCAATGCAATATATAAAAATAACTACAGTACTCTGCAAAAGCCTCAAGGACCCTAGCTATAGATATGTGCCTAAGACTTTTTCACATACTGCACAGTAGTTAAATGTCCACAATTATTACCAAATAATAAGCAATATTGTTGTGATGGTTTTTCAGAAATTCTATTGTATTCCTTTATTTTCCTGTATATGTCTGAAAGAAAGTGAACCTCAAGGTAGTACGTAGTGACATGTATGTACGTGGATAATAAATTTACTTGCTTATAATATTCAGACAATCTTTGACTTCTATCACCAACTTTGACTTGAAGGCTGTTGGTCATTTTCAAGATCCCTAATTCTTACTGGTTAATTTCTTTTCATTTCATCGAGAGTTATTCAAAATAAAAGCTATGCTTTCAGAGCGTAGCTGAATTGATGGTTTTAAGTTCTGTAAATAATACTAAGGCAAGAGGGTGAATATTAAAATGAGATGTGTTCGATCCATTTTTGATACAGAACATGTGTTGCCAGGGGTCGAGGAGTTGGGTGTGGTGGGTTTGTAGGTGGTGGTGACAGTGGTTGAAAAAGATGCTTAAGTGGCATTTAGATGGGCACAAGAACTGTCAAGAAATGGGGGGACTGGATCATGTGCAGACTGTGACACCATGGTTAACATCGACATAGCTGGGTGAAGGGCCTGCACATGTGCTGTACTATGGTCCATATAATGTGTTGAATTAAATCCTCTTTTTAAATCAATGTTTATTAAAAGAAATGATTACAGGCTATTTCATGAGATGTGCTGTTCTATGCAGTGTATAATACTGCAGGAAGAAGTTTAGTGGGTAATGGTGAAGGGATGGTGACCTTGAACATCCTTAAGTAGCCACATTGGAAAAAGGTTAGCTTTTTTTTTTCAATAGAGGAGCTGTCAGGTGTAAATCAAGGTGGTTTAGTAGTGGGGTGTAAAAGGAGGTGTAATTCTCTTATCTTAATCTGACAGATAGGACATCCCTCTTATTAATGCTATCACAATTTTTTTCCTGGAATATCAAACCCATAAAACCCTGAGCACTCATTTTCTGTTTAAATGCAAGTCAATAAATGCAGTTGATAGAAATTTTGAAATAAAAACAGCAGATGCTAGAACCAGATAGCAAGTCAGGCAGCATCTGTAGAATAAGAAACAGTTAAAATTTCAGTTTGATGTCATTCTGAAAAAAATGATCTTTGTCCTGAAACATCATTTTGGTTTCTCTTTCTGTCATCATCCACATTATGTGCCGTGTTGTATGTCATGGGTGATCACGGTCTTCCCATGTTGTATGTCATGGGCAATCATGGTCTTCCCATGTTGTATGTCATGGGTGATCATGGTCTTCCCATGTTGTATGTCATGGGTGATCATGGTCTTCCCATGTTGTATGTCATGGGTGATCATGGTCTTCCCATGACCATGATTGTTCTTGGCAAATTTCTCTACAGAAGTGGTTTGTCACTGCCTTCTTCTGGGCAGTGTCTTTACAAGATGGGTGATCCAGCCATCATCAATATTTTTCAGAGATTGTTAGCCTGGCATCAGTGGTCGCATTACCGGGGCTCTTTATTAAAATTCATGTATTTGTATCTAAGGTATGAAGTCTATTAAAACTCTTACTTCTGTCTTGTAAAACAAAGTTGCTTATAAAATTATCTGTACTTTCCTGAAATCCTGTTTTCCATGCAGCAGAAGCTGTCCATATTAAAGTTAATTCCAGGCATTGTTTAATGGATATCCTGCATAGAGCATATGACCGTTACTCACTAAACACTCAATTGGCAAATAACTTAGTCATTTTTTTAGTAACTGCACTTTGTCAATATCTGAAATATAGATTGAGGCAAAAGTATTATTGAAAAATTTGAGTAGTTCCTTCTCAGTGGGATAGCATAGCAGTTGTGGGCACACTATACTGGAAGCACGGTGACACTGGTGGGTTGCCCCCAGCGTATATTCCGATTATGTTGGTCATTGATGCAAACAATGCATTTCACTGTATGTTTCGATGTACATTTGACAAATAAAACTCATCACTTTACCTTTGAATAGTATTGCAAAATATTTACAAAGGTTATTATGCTGCACGACCTCCATCTAATCCTACATTCTTTTGTTTTCCTTTGAATTTCACTTTAGATTACTGTTTAGGCATAACATAAGATTGCACAAGTTATACCAGTGTAACAATCCCACATATTAATCGGAGCATATTTTATTTGACAAAAAAATACTTTAGTTAAAGCATTCATTCAGTTTACATGGTAAGTGAACACTTAAAATGTAAATGGTGCCTATTAGGCTGTAATTCGACTTGCCAATAGATGGGTTGACATTATTGAAATAATCAGATAAACAGGTAATATATCTTAATTAGTGCACATTAAAGTTGCCGATTTTATAAATGGATCATTAATGAATCATACTAAGAAAGTAATGTTTCCATTCAAGACTTATTTTTATTTGCTAAACTGTTAAGTTTTGTTTTAATCTAACTATTATAACATATTATTATTATTATAACTACTATAAAACCTGGTGGTTTTACAGCAGGACATACTATTGAGGAGTTGTTTGAATTTGGAATCAATATAATTAACTTGAAATAGCAGCCAGAATGGGTACCTGCAAGCATATTCTTGTTGATGGTAATGAAGAGCATGGAAGGGATTGAATACGTATAATCTCTACAAGTGATGACAGCTTTCCATTTGAGTTTCCGGTTTCCAAACACCAAGCTACTAAAGGTGTTTGTAATAAACCCATATTCTTGTCTGTGAGATGCATTTACAATTATTTCCACTTACGTAAGATTGTCTCTTGCCACCTCTAATGCATAATTTTGAGGAGAAAATAAAAGATTGTGAGTCCTGTCTTTCCCTGTTCTTTTCTCTTGATTGCTCATTTACTGAAGTCTGCACAACCCATGCCAATCTGCCAGCTGTTCCTCCTGCCAGTCTAATTGGTATTTCTGATTCATCACAGTCATCTCCAGCTATCTGACCTGTTGGCTTTGGCCTTGCATTTTTTTTTTCAGTACAATCATCTTGTTTAAATGGTCTCTTTTACTTGTGACAAAAATATATATAAGTTTACTTTTACTTATTCAGAATTCGGACTACCCATCCATAGTTTATCTTTTCAATCATAGACACCTGTGCAGTACTGTCCAACTCTATATCCTAAGAAGTTTGAGCATTTGTTTATGGTCTTTTCCAAGGAAAAATTATGCAGAGATGTAGCTTTTCTTCATAGTGCTATACGATTTTATAGAATATAAGGTGATTTGGGCCTTGGTGACATATTGGTTCTTTGTAGAATTACCCAAACAACTTCACTCTCATCTCCTTTTCCAATAGCCACGAATATGTTTTACTTCTCATAATTTATCTGTTTATCTGTTTTGGAACATGGTTATGAATCTGTTATAATGTCCATTTCGAACATTAATTGTGTTCTTTGCAATATGCCCTCTCTAATCATGCCAAAAACCTTAAATATGTACTGTCCTTCTGTCACAGCAAAACATACAGTGAAATGCATCACAAGTTTCACCAGGCTTCTGACACCAACACAGCATCCCCACAACATGCTAACCCCAACCTGTACGTCTTTGGAATGTGGGAGGAAACTGGAGCACCTGGAGGAAGCCTATGGCATCACAGGGAGGATGTACATATTCCTTTCAGACAGCAGTGGGAGTGGAACCCCAATCTTCCTGCTGGCACTGTAAAAGATTGCACTAACCACTGATCTACCATATTGCCCCATATATAAATACCTATCTGTTATTTATTCAATTGGTGAAATTTTTGTCACATGTAAACAGTGAAGTCATGCCCTTTTGTGCATTAATATGCAATACAAAAAGAATAATCCCAACAATGATCTAAATACCTTTTCCAGTTTGAAAAGCAACCATTCATTATTTTTCCTTTTTCACTCCCTTGGCCAATTTGATCTCCACATTGGTTCTAAATTTGTTCATAAGTTCATCAGATATTTTTTGAAAGTTTGCATACAAAACAAAAGCTACATATTCCTAATCTACAAAGTGAAAACTGTGAATAAAATATAGGTTACTTCTAACAGTTTCATTTTTCACTTATAAGTCCATTCTTCTCCAAGTAACGATTAATTCTATATGGGATTATTTTTTCTCAAAGCCTACTAAACTGACTCGTTTCCAGATTTAAAGCTTACTTCTTTGAGTTTTAAGTGTCTGTTTGCAGAAAGCTTTTTTACTTTGAGAGCTACCCGTGTAGCATGGCATGTGCGAATGCTAGCGCTGAGGCAAGGAAGGTACAGGAAATTAGATTAAGAGTGAAACCAACAACAAAAGTGTTTTGCAGAGAATATTTTTTTTTCGTCCTCTAGAAAATATTTCAATTTATATCATCTGTTACTCCAGTCCAACAGACACCAGGTTGAAAATTCATGTGAGCAATATCGGATTAATATTCAGTTAGCTTTCATCAGGTTTAATAGAAACAGTATATCATTTCAAATAAAGGACCGTGCTGCAAATAATAAAGTAATGATGAATAATGATAATAATGTGTGAGGATTTTAAGTATTTGTATATTAATGCTTGCAATATCTTCATGTTCATGGGTTATGTGGACCTTTTATACTGATGGTACTTCTCCACCTAAATCACTTCTGCTTTGAGCATAGTTTCAAAGCTGGTTGAATTGTAACTGTAGCATAAAAATAGATTATGTTTGGTTCAGGGTATCCTAAAAATTCAGTTGAATAAGAATGTAATGATTTTTCTGTGGTCATCCCATAGCTGAGATACTTCGTTCAGTCCACAGTTCGTATTTAAGTTTGCTGACTCAATGGCCAAATCAGTGGTGGTGATGAATTAGCATATAGGAGGGAGATTGAAAATCTGGCTGAATGGTGCACAACAACAACCTCTTACTCAGTGTCAGCAAGATCACGGAGCTGATTATTGACTTCAGGAAGCGGAAACCAGAGGTCCTCATTTGGGGAATCAGAGGTGGAGAGGGTCAGCAACTTTAAACTTATCAGTTTTATCATTTCAGAGGATCTGTCCTGGGTCTTGTACATAAATAAAATTATGTAGGAAACATGGCAGCTCCTCTAATTTCTTAGAGGTTTGTGAAAATTCAGCATGTTATATAAAATCTTGATAAACTTCTGTAGATGTGTGGTGGAGAGTATACTGACTGGCTGCATTACAGCCTGGTTTGGAAACACCAATGCCCTTGAACTCAATATCCTACAAGAAGTAATGGATATGGCCCAGTCTATTATAGATAAAGCTATTCACAACATTAAGCACATCTAGCACTGTTGCAGGAAAACGGCATTCATCATCAGGGATATCCACCTTCCAGATCATGCTCTCTTCTCGTTGCTGTCATCAGGAAGAAGGTACAGGAACCCCAAGACCTACACTACCAACTTCAGGAACAGTTAGTCCCCTTCAACCATCAGGCTCTTGAACCAGAGGGAATAACCACTCACCCCATCACTGAACTGTTTCCCCAACCTATGGATTCACTTTCAAGGACTCTTCATCTTGATATTTATTGCTTATTTATTATTATTATTATTATTATTATTATTTGTATTTGCACCATTTGTTCTCTTTTGCACACTGATTGTTTTTCATGTTGCCTGTGGTCTTTCATTCATTTTATTGTTTCTTATGTTTACTGTGTATGCCTTAAGAAAATGAATCTCAGGGTTATATAGTGTGACATATATGTACTTTGATAATAAATTTACTTTGAACTTTGATGATGTAACTCTGTTACGACTGCTAACAGAAAATGGAACTGTGGAACATTTAGCTGATTGTAGACAAAACTTTGAGGGGTCCTATTGCCTCATTTGAAATAGATTTTGATTTGCCTAAGCAATGTTGAGCTGAATTCAGTTTAGTTGAGAGATGAGGTTGAAGATGCTGTATTAAAGCATCAGGCTAACTAGTTCAATTGGTATGTCAGGTGAAGGCTACATATTGAAAAATTAAACCTTAGCTTGTGGACTGAGTTAATTTGTAAAATATTACATAGTGTGGGAATTCATTTCGGTGGATCATCATCATCAAAGAGCTGACATTACTTCTCATGCTTTGACTGTAATGTTTCCCAGGAAAAGATTTTAGTAATTAGTCTATTCAGTCCATTTTCTAAGTAGTCAATGGTTTAATTTCTTATATATGTACAATTATGCAAGGCATAAGTACTTGGAAGAAAGTTTAAATGATGAAAGCTCTTGTGACTATAGGTCAGGATAGTCTTGATAATATTGAAATCTTCAAATTAATAGGTGTGACTAGAGAAATCAATGTAACTGAGGTCAACAGTGCAGTGGAGTATTCTTATTAATAGTTATGCAGTGCAGCCATTATCTGTGCTTGGTTTTACATTTAATGTTCAGGTAACTGTTGTCATCTGTGGTTATATATAGAGAAATGCCAAAAATATTTTCAAAGTAATTTTCTGTTACTGCTTTTTCCACTTTATTGGAATCATTGCAGTTGATAAGATGATTAACACAAACCAATTATTTATCAAAATTTCTGTATTGGCCATACTTTCCTGTAATTCAGACTGATTGACAAATGTGAAGTTATTGAAGGATCCGCATTATAGACATTTAACATATCAAACATTGAATAAAGCAAAACCAGTTCCAAGCTGCATGATAGAAGTCTGTTAATTACAACTTTAATAAATGAGCAAGCCTCCCCATTGTCTTTTCAATAAAGTATCAGATTTGGGTAAAAATTCCACAGTTATCGTTGGTAATGTTGCTCAAACCAGTTGACCAAATAATTGTTTTGTAATCACTCCCAGGTACAATTTTCTCTTGCAAGCTGTACCATTTGTTTTATAGTAGCTTCATAATTCTGAGTAAGGAGTAGAGCTGGGAGTTGTGCTGATGTGCTTGTATGTAGAAGCATGTTGTAAGTTATACTAAGTGTCCCAGGAGTGAGCAATAATTTGCTTGAGCAGGTAATCATCCCCAGAAAGAAGATCCCAGCATGTTACTGACAGCTTAGTTAATTAACTGAAGAAATGTATTTCAATAAAAAAACAAGCCTCGTTTAGTAACAGACAAAAATTGATGTCTTGAAGGAATTAGGTATTCTGAATTATTCAATGTTATAAATTCTCTGAACAGTTACATTTAAATTTGATTTTTTGGTACTTCCTTGACCAGGGTCCCTTTTGCTGAATGTGTGGAGAATTTATTAATAACCATATGAAGGGTCAAAAAGATTTCTTTAATGTCTTGCACTGTACTGTTGCCACAAAATAAAAAAAAACGTCATGCATATGTCAGTGATGACGAACCTGATTCTGATAGAGATTTGAATTAATAAAGCACTAGTGAAATTTGTAATGCATTTTATCACATCCTTGGAAACATTTCAACCAGAATATTTGATTATTTGAAGTGTTTTAATATGGACAAGTATGTCAATCTAACCCATCAATAACAAAAATGAGATGAATGAACACAGGTTCTGTCAGCTAAGTTGAGAATTGTAATGAATTATTGAGGGATGTATTTTAGAAACTGTTGAATCAGTGACACAGTTTTGGAGTGATATAATACAGAAACAGCTCTTCTGCCCACCATAACATGCTGACCTTCTAGTACTCAAATATATGAATCCCATTTATTGGCACTGTGCATGTGAAGACCACCTTTGCCTTGGTGTTCCAAATGTTCATCTAAATGCTTCTTAAATGTTGTGAGAGTACCTGCCTCTCCCACTGACTCAGGCATTGTATTGGATGAAATGAAAGAGAAGGTTGGTAGCTTTAGGGTTGTTCACTAAGCCTGGAGATTAGGTCACAAACGTTTTGTTACCAGTTGAGGTGACATCATCAGTGTGCAATTGAGTGTTGTTTCTGCAGACTGCTTGTGTTTATGTTGATCTGACTCGTTATTTTGATTTGTTGGCTATCGTGCTGGCCACTAGTCTCCACTGGGCCCCAGCCAACTGGATAGTTGAGTGATCTCCGTTGACCCATATCCCTGGTTATTGGTAGCGTTGGTCCTTCAGGTGTCCACGGTTCACCTCTTGGTCCAGATCCCGCAGACGCATAGGTTCGTAAATTGCGTCCAGTTCAATATGCTTGTTAAAAGAGTCTTCCCTTGAGAACCAAGCTTCTAAGCAGTCTCTTGATTTCTTATTTTGTGCTTCTGCCAGGACTTTTGTAGTTTCCCAGAAGAACTTGTGTCCTTCTTGGTCTTCATGTAGTGAGATGAGTGACCGAGGAGTGTGTCTTTTTACGGCTAGCTGAAGTTCATGTAGTCTCGTGGATAGTTTTCTCCGCATCTCTCCTATATAGTAATTGGGGCACTCCCCACATTGAATTTGATATTAGTTACTCCAGCTACCATCCAGGTGAAAAATTATTCTCAGCTTCCTTCTAAATCTCTTATCTCTTATCCTAAACTTGTGGCCTCCAGTTACTTTATGTGTATGATGGCATTCAATCTGAGAGCAAATTTGGGGAGTTCCTGAATTGCAGAAACTGAAAAGTGATCAAAGAGAAGAATATTAAAATATTTGTCAGTGCCTTCCCCAGTCTACTGCTCATAAACCCATACACCATTTGCTTTCTTGCCCTGTAAATTATATGTGCAAGTCAGTGCAAACAAGGATTTAAATAAATTTGCTCTCAGATTTTTCAGCTTTTTCAGTTGGAAGGCTCCTAATAAACATATTTGTGAGTGAAGTGTGATGTAATGACATCTTGCATATTTTTTTCTAATTAGCATGCAAAACGCTGTAACCTGCTTTGTACACCTCCTTGTGGCTGGAAACAGAGCAGCATTGACAGCCATTGGGCAAATACATGCTTGAATGTACAGTTACAGATTGATTGAACCTTTCCTGTGGAATACTAATTTTAGCTGAAATTTCATTTTGAAATATATTGTCCATAATTGTGGTGATAAACTTCAATTGCAATATTTTAGAAATATTTTTGGTGCAGAAATAGGTCTTTGAAAATTCTTCACAGAAGCAATCATACTTTAAGGCAGATTTTTTTTCTTTTAAATATAGTTTATTATAGATCTTACATAGTGAATGACCTGAGTTAAGTATTTCTAAATATATATAAATACATTGTTTTCCATAAATTCGCCACATCTTGTTTAAACGAGGCTTCATGGAAACGGTGAGTCAGCAAGAGTAACCGTACCAATTTATTAAGTAGTGGGATGGTAGAGATGAATGAAAACTTTCCACAAGTATAATATTACTTTTTTTTCCTGCAATCTGAAAAGAATGCCCACAGGAAAGATATAATGGAATATTTATTTATTTAGTGATACAGCACGGTTACAGGCCCATCCGGCCCAATGTGCCTGCACCACTCCGTTACACTCAATTAATCTACTAACCCATATATCTTTGGAATGTGGGAGGAAACCCACACGGTCATGGGGAGAATGCCCGAACTCCTACAGACAGTGGCATGAAGTGTACCCCAGTTTCTGACTCTGTAATAGCGTTATTCTAATTGCTACACTACCGTGTCACCCATTTGGAATAATTTACTAAATAAGAACAATGATTTCCTTCCTATTTTGTAACTTACTTGTGAAGACTTCCATCTGTTACAACAGTTGTAAGTATTTTATTTTTACAGTGCATTTAACAATGGATTTCTGATCAGTGATGATGTGATGGTGAATTTGAAGAGTAAATGTTAGCTGAAAGGCTAACAGCACCTTGGGCAATGTATAACTTTTGGACAGTAATGGAAAGAATTATCTATTAAGTGTTCAGTAGATGGATTTCCAAAATGCACATGATAAATGCCACATAAAAGGTTATTCCACAAACTGTGAGGAAGTGCGTTTGAGGGTAATTTATTGGCACTGATAGAGAGGTGGTTAACTAACAGAAAACAGAACATTAAAATAATTGGGTCAGTTTCAGATTGGGATTGAGTTAATGGTGGGTGTAATGATCATGACAGGGTTAGCTTAGGAATGGATAGGTTAAATGAGTGGTACGTGTCCACAGTTTTGTTTTCCTGGGAGTCCATGCTTGTGTTTACTGTGAGCGTCATGTGTCCCATACAGTGAAATTTATTTTATTAACAATCAACACAATCTGTAGGTCTGCTGGGGGAAGCTGCAAGTGTAGATTATAGATGATAAAATGATAGACTATTAAATTCAAAACAAGGTGAAATTAATGCAGAAAATAGTCAGTTTGTATATATAACTTAGAAGTTGATATAAAAGAGTTGTGTAGGAAACCATTCAGTTGTGAGGATCTACAGGATTTAGAAAGATCTCCACTTTCACCAGGTGACTAATGAACTTGAAGAGTAAACTGAGTTTCATTGCCAATCCATTTGTTCACTTTTAGAATTGTCACTCTAATGGTTGTATGATGTTGACCCTAGAAAAGATGAAGGAAGAGCACTATAAATCAGGCGAGTATTGAAGAGAGCATGGATTTCGTGGTCATCCCTAGATGGTGACAGAACAAAAAATCCCACAGGACTTCAGTAAATTCACTGGGGGACGTAGGAGAAAAAATATTCATCCATTGAGTGGTTAGGATGTGGAGTTAAGTTACAAGAAGGAAGAACTAGTGTAAACGTAACTTTGCTGAATCAAATAACGACAGCACAAAAAGATCGTTACTTATCTTTTCACCCGTTTATTTCTTCGAGCTCAGTCGGCGAGTGAACTTGGACCCAACATCGGGGAGAGACCCTTTCTCATCTCCCCGGCGGTTCTACAAGTTCACTGCATGATGTCAGAATTGTCAGAAGTTATAAGGCCACCGATACAAAAGAACAATCAGTTTGATAACCATTCCGGCCAAGTCAATGGACTATTGATACAGAGAACAATCAGTTCGATAACTATTCCGGTCAAGTAAATGGACTATTGAAACAGAGAACAATCAGGTTGATAACTATTCTGGCCAAGTGAATGGACTATTGATACAAAAGTACAATCAATTTGTTAAACACTCCAGCCACATTAATTAAAGAAAAGAATGTCCTACCTGGTTTGCTGGAGCCACAACTTAATGACAAAGATAAGAACCACTGTCAAATTTGTGCTTTAATTAAGAAAGGAATGATCTGTCTAATTTCCATCAGGTACTGCTTTTTGTCAAAATCAAAAGGTGTGAAAAGCCCAGAGACATCTTATGTAGATCTGGGTGAACTTTACCCTTATCTTGCTCCAAAGAAAGCAGCTGTGAGACATTATTCAAACACACGGCAGTCACAGACAGAGTCAGTACCGAATCCATTGTTTACAGGAATCTTGAGAATCCCCCATTCCCTTAAACTTTATCACTAGTTTTGGCCACTTTAGGGAAGATGGAAAAATAGATGAGGTTTAATGTTCTAGCTCTGTATGAAGAAGTCTGGGAGCTTATTGTACAATGTAAACATTAGCAAAAAACTGTGTTGTAAATTCTGTGTTAAGGACAAGCTTATGTCTATATATCATCTATCATAGCTTTAAGATGTCACAAAGGCAATGTTAAAGTGCAGTCACTGCTGTGGTGTTGAAAAACGTATGAGCCAATCGGGGCAGTAATTAAACAAAATCTTTATTTTTGATAGAGTTGAGAGACAAATAATGGGTGGAGTCATGGACACTTTTTTTGTCTGTAAGGAGTTCACTGGATTACGACCACTTAGATGTTACCTTTAACTCTGGGAATGCAGATTCATGATTCCTTGAAAGTAGTATCACATGTAGATAGATTCAAAGATTCAAGGTCAAAGTATGTTTATTATCAAAATATGTATGCAGTATACAACTTTGAGATTCGTATTCCCACATACAGACAAAGAAGAAAAGCATGGAACCTGTTCAAAGAGAAGCATCTGACCCCCAATGCATTTTTAAAAAAGGAACAAATCGTGCAAGCAGCAAGAAAAAAAAACAAAACAAAAAACACAGAATATGAAACACCAAAACCATACAAAACATGAAACAGTCCAGGGATATTCAGTTCAGCTCTTTTCAGTTCAATCTACTGTTGTGTGGTTTGTTACCTTTAGGCCGCAGAGCCTGTCCGTGCTAAGCAAAATGGCACAAAGTAACACCAAAAATGGGGCGATCATAATGTGAACTATAGAGTGCAGTCCACAAACCACCTCAATTAAACCTTGCCCAAGACCCAGGACTCCAGCACCATCCTCTGGCAGCATCGAGCAAGAGGGAGAGAGAGACCATTCAAATGCAGACACCTTCCTTCAGGAGCAACGGATGAAAGCGATAGAGAGGCCGGTCACTCGCAGGTAGATGGTACTGCATACCCGTTTGCCTTCCGCTCTTGCCCTCGATTTCAGTCTTCCTCGATGCTTTAATCAGTGAGATCAGCGAGAAATGAAATCAATCATTCGCTGCACCCCTTCTCTAAGCTTCTTGGCCTCCAGGCTGCAGACTTCACTCAGAACCTCAGCAAAGCACCACATCACAATTGGCCCAAAAACACATCACCAAAATGTAGGTCACAGGCAGATAGGATCATAAAGAGAGTTTTTGGCACATTGGCTTTTATAAATCAGAAAATTGAATATATGTCCTACCTGAAGAATGATGTCTCCTGCATCAGGAACACACATCAAAGTTGCTGGTGAACGCAGCAGGCCAGGCAGCATCTCTAGGAAGAGGTGCAGTCGACGTTTCAGGCCGAGACCCTTCGTCAGGACTAACTGAAGCTCTTCCTTCAGTTAGTCCTGACGAAGGGTCCCGGCCTGAAACGTCGACTGTACCTCTTCCTAGAGATGCTGCCTGGCCTGCTGCGTTCACCAGCAACTTTGATGTGTGTTGCTTGAATTTCCAGCATCTGCAGGATTCCTGTTGTCCTGCATCAGGAAGCTGTTTATTGACTTCAGTTCACCGAGCAAAATGATCTTTCCTCGGAAACATGGGTAAACTGTCCTCTGTATCTGGATCTTGGACTTCTGGACAGATATATCTCAGACAGTCCATGTTGGCAGCAGGATCTGTAGCTCCATCACACTGAGCACTGGTGGCCACCTGACCATGCCCCCCCCACCCAACCCCCAGGGCTCAGCCCACTGCTGGCAAACAACTGTACTGTGAGATCCACTTCTAACCATGTCATTAAATTTGCTAACGATACAGCAGTATTTGGCCTCATCAGCAATAATAATGAGTTTGACACAGAGAGGAGGTAGAGCAAGTTATGGACTCCTTTTCTCATTAGCATCCAACTCCAGATTGAGTCAAGGCTAAGCTTGGTTGTGTTAGATTTTAACCTTATAACCTGTGTAGATGAATATTAGCTGAATGTTAATGGAGTAAAGAGACAATCTATGACACTTAATTAAACATTCATAGGAATTGAGGTAATAGATTACAAGGTGAAATAGGCACAAAGTAGTTTTATTTTAAGAACAGATCTCTTGCACAGAGCTGGACATGTGTTGGTTAATTTTGTTTTCTGTTTTATGGATTGATTATTCCTGATAGACTTTGGTCCCTGTGAGCAGAAAATTTGTAATGAGTTTGACCTTACAGCACAGATCCTGTGAATAATTTATTGGTTCCAACCAAACAAACTGATTGGTTGTGACCAAGGTTCCTTATGTGGTTTACCATGACTCTTCTGGCTTATTCAATATTGTGATGAGGAAGCCTTCCTGACAATATTTAAGTTAAAGGTAAACTATTATCATGTCTTGCTAGAATGTGTAGTTCATCCAGTAGCTTGGTTTGTGGTGTATGATAGTTTGTTTCTACATGACAGGCCAGGTTAGCTCTGAGCTGAGGTTCTTATAAATTACCTTATCCTGCAGAAAATAACATATCTGTTCATGAAAACAAAAGTTATGCTCAACCACTTAGAAAAAAAGAGTTTGAAAGCCTGGATTCCATATTTTCCCTCTAAGATATCATTGTTATTAAACCATGTTTTTGTACACTTGTATTAAGCTTTATTACTTAAATGCTCAGTAGGTTAAAAGGTTTAAACTTCAAGTTTTTATGAGCTTGCAACCTAAACTTTAGCAGGTTATATAGCAGGCAGGTATTTTCGAAAGTTAAAGTGGTAGCCATTTTAACAAGATTAAATAGCAGCGCCAGGTTCGAAAATGGATCTGGCAGATTTGATAACACTGATTATTAGAAGTTGAAAGTGTGGTACTTGGCTAATTTAAATTTCGACTGCTTCCAAGCAAAATTTGGGGATTTTCCACATTTTTGAGTAAGTCAAATGTTAGACCATAAGACATAGGATTCATTGGAGCAGGATTAGGCCATTCAGCTCATTGAGTCTGCTCCATCATTCCATCATGGTTGATTTATTAACCCTCTCAACCCCATTGACATTTGATGCCCTTACAAATCAAGAACCTACCAACCTCCACTTTAGATATACCCAATGACTTGGCCTCTATAGCCATCTGTGGTAATGAATTCCACAGATTGAACATTCTCTGGCTAAAGAAATTCTTGCCCATCTCTGTCTCTCTCTGTCTGAGGCTTTACCCTCTGGTTCTAGACTCTCCCACTATAGGAAACATCCTCTAGGCCTTTCAGTATTCCATTCTGTTTTCCATGTTTTATATTTTCCACATCTTGCTTCATTATACTAAACAATATATTCAACGCAGTTCTAAATTAATTAGCCAAGTCAAAAAACATGAATTTAATGGTATAACTTTTTAATTGGTTGCCACGCAGCTGGAAGCTGTTTCTTAACATTAACATTATGAACAGGTCCTTTAAATTATTTTTACAGGGAAAGAAGTGTAGATTATTAAGAATGTTAGGTAGTGATAAACTATTGATAATTTATAATGTATGTTCCTGTAAACTTAAGGAGAAAAGGGACATCTCATATGTATAATCAAACTGGGGCAAGATTGACAATATCACAGCAGACAGGATTTAATATGTACCTGTCACTGAGTTGAACAAGGTATAATAAGGGAAGTGGATAGATCAGCCACAAGGGAAAAGGCAGAAGTTGAAAGTTAATTATGATTAAATAGTAAAACAAAGAAAAATGAAGTTACAGCAAAAAAAATGCAGATAATGGAGTCACAAGAGGAATTTTAAATGGGATTGTTATACAAAGGTGAAGCTTGTATCTCCTGGGTGTCATTTGCATCCTGCTAGTTAAATCTCCATCTGAATTAGCTAGAAAATAATAGCTGTTTGTTAGAGATCAGGATGCTATCGACAGGCACAGAAAAAAGGCCCAGCACCAGGAAGTCTGATTGCACAGTGGGGTTTTGGGTGCCAGTCTCATGGGGAGGTGTTTGAGGAACACATCTACTTTGTGAGTTGCCTGAGTCCTACTCATCAAAGTGAGAGTATTCTATCATATTCCTAACTCGTGCATTGCCAACAGTGGAACGGCTTTGAGGATCCTGAATGGGAGTCACCTGTTGCAGAATATGCCCTGGTCCATCCAAATTGTGTGTGTTTTAGTGAGGGGATTCAATGATGTAATAAACACAAGAGATTCTGAAGATGCTGGATATCCAGAGCAACACACACAAAATGCTGGAAGAACTCAGCAAGTCAGGCAGCATTTATTGTAAAAAACAATCAACATTTCAGGTCAAGACCCTTCTTCAGGACTGATGTGTTTTTTCAGGCATCAAAAAGTTTTTAGGTCTAGATCTCTAGCTGCCATGTTCTTTGTGCTAGATACGGCTTCATACAGTGGAGAATTCTTTCACTGGCTTTAGTTTTACTAGGGTTCATTGATGTCAGATGATCAAAAGATACATTGATGTCAGGGATAGTCATTTTCAACCCAGCAATGGAAATCCCTGTTGCTCACTTCTCCCATTGGATCCTATTACGGTTTGTTACCACTGGAACTGTTCGTCATGCTCACATCAATGTAACTTTCTCCTTATGTAAGGTAGCCTGTGTTCTGGCAGTGATGTGAGTGAACTCAGTAACTGTGTGGAAGTGCTCTGTTTCATTCCAGAGACGTTTCTGGAGTTGCCACTTTCCATTGCACTGAGCCACATTACAAGCTCAAAGAGCAGCATTTAAATAGGAACATGAACATGCAGGTAATGAATGAATGGATATAGACCACGTGTAGGCAGATGGGATTAGTTTAAATTGGCATCATGGTTGGTGCAGACACGGTGGACTAAAGACCTTACTCCTATGCTGTGTTGTTCTTTGTTTTATATGGATAAGGGGTCGCCCACTCTCTGATGGCCTTGAACTTGAGTATCTGTGCACTGCAATTCAGATGCCTCAGAATCATGTTTCAGGTTGACAATCACCAGCATATGTCATGAAACTTGTTAACTTTGTGGCAGCAGTACTATGCAATACATGAAAATATAGAAAAAGAACCGTGAATTTCAGCAAGTATATCTATGCATATCAAATAGTTAATTAAATAAGTAGTGCAAAAACAGAAATAAAACAATAGTGAGGTAGCATTCATGGGTTCAATGTCCATTTAGAAATCAGATGCCAGAGGGAAAGAAGCTGTTCCTGAACTATTGAGTGTGTGCCTTCAGGCTCCTGTACCTCCTTCCTGAATAGGCATGTCCTGGATGATGGGGGGCCTTAATGATGGACACCACCTTTTTGAGGCACCGCTCCTTGAAGGTGTCTTGGATACTACAGAGGCTAGTGCCCATGATAAGGGTTGACTAATTTTACAACTCTGACCTTCCATTCTACCCCTGGACTTTGTACCCTGTGTACTGGCAGTTTCAGTTGGTACTCAGGAGAGAAACTGGAAGGTATCTATATCCAACCTATCAGCCTTTTGCCATCCCTGCCTACTGTACAGTCAGCAATGCCAACCATTTGAATGGGAATCACTGTGCTTCATTGGTAAAGCTCGGGTTAATGGTTTGATTATTTCACAGTAATCCATGCTTTTAATCAATTTATAGCAGTTTAATGAAGTTATTTTCACATTTTAATTATTTATGTCCATTTAAACTGCTGTGGGTCAGCACAGTGCACTGTAGGCAGTGCAGTTATCTCAGCGACTCAAGTTCATTGCTGATCCCCAGTGTTCTGTGAAGTATTTGCACATTTTACCTGTGACTAACAGAGTCTTAGGTTCAATCAAGAGAGGGCAGGGCCTCAGATTCTACAGCCTGAGGCCCAGTCACCAAACTTGTTAATTGAAGGTCCTGGAGTGGAGACCTCTAGTACAGGGGATTGTGTGGGACTGTGTGAAAGGACTGTGCAGCATGGGGAATGTGCAGGAGATGAATGCAATGTTTAGCGTAGGCCAAGCATAATCCAGCCATTTTCATCATCTACTGCTCATTCCAGTGATCAACTGTGCTCTTACCTTCTTGATAATCTGGTAGGCTTTGTCCTTGCTCCATTGCCTCTCTCCCATCTTTCATGTACAGTTTGAATACACTCACAGACTGTAAGTCAAAAGACACTCGAAACTCGGTGCTCCCAAATTTTTTATGCTGAGGGGTATGTGGACCGCAGGATGGGAACCCCTGCTTTAAGCCATTGTGTTTCCGTCTTCATTCTTTCACCACTGTCAGGACAATTGCTTCTCACAAATGTGTATTTAAAATAATCAAAGGACACCGAAAAATGGGAAACCACGACAGAAACAGGTAGCTAATAAGAAAAATGACAATTTTCTTGCTCTTTCAAGCAGCACTTGCAGTTCTAACATTTTAAGCATCTGAATCTAAAATTATCCTTAGTAAAAATCTTGAAGAGTATATGTTTCCTTTACAAAAACATTCAATACTTGGCTGGTTTACTGAGGCAACCAGAGGAATGAAGTATATGCTACCTAGTGCACATGGCTCCGTAATTCAGATCAAAAGGCTCATGACCATCCAAGGCTTTTGGGAGATTCCAATGCCTTGATGTAAATATTAATGAAATAAAATAAAATATATTAGAATCAATTCAAGGGGTATAATTTACCATATTTATCTGATGTTGCATGTCTGATTAGGTAGCAGCACCTGCCGTCAGTTTCCCATATATTTTTTGAGCGAAGATTTACATTGATCTTATATAGTGCTGGACAACGGTGATGAGTGAAAATGAGTAAAAAAGATGACACAGCTCTTTAACAAGTCAAGTGGAAGAATACACAGAGACATGCAAAATCAAAATCAGGAAGTACAAGTTTGGGGGAAAAAAAGAGTAGATTGTGAGATAAACAGTGATATTCATTGAGAGCCAAGAAAGGTCAAAATACTTATTTTTTCCATACCTTCAGTACAAATTAACTTCTGACTAAATGAGATAACACATTTTTAGAGTTGTATTTTGGAACCAGAGGTTTTAGTAATAATCATCATATAACACAGCTAATAGTTAATTTACTCGCAAATGTTTATTTCGTACAATAGTGTGGCAACTTCATGTTATTGCATGTAATTCAAGGTTCTATCCAGTGCACCATTTCAAGAAGCAGGATTATTTGGATTACAACATTTGCACTTGCTGTGCACTATGTAAACAGTCTCCCAGAAAGTTTTTTGGGTTGTTAGTGGCATTGGTTCCAGCATTACAAAGGAGCAGACATGAGATTCTGTGGACGTGAAAGAGATATCTGGATGGTATGTTGCCTCCCAGAGCCAGAGATGTCTCAGGCCAGGTCCATAGCGTTCTAGAGAGGCAGGGTGAGCAGCGGGAAGTCATGGCATGCATTGGTAGGGAAAGGGAGGTGGTCCAGAAGAGAATATAGGGAGGTAGGTAGAAGGCTGAAAGGCAGGACCTCCAGGATAATAATCTCTGGATAGCTGCTTGTGACACACACCAGTGAGGGTAAGAATAGGAAGACTTGGCAAATGTAGGTGCCCCTGAGGAACTGATGCAGGGGGCATGGTTTCCAATTTCTGGATCATTGGGATCTCTTCTGAGGAAGGGGATGGGTTACACCTGAACCCGAGGAGGATCCAGTATTCTTGTGGGCAGGTTAGCTAGAGCTGTTGGGGGGATTTAAACTAATTTGGCAGGGGGAAGGGATCTGGAGTGGTAGGGCTGAGAATGGGAGCAGTTAGTATACCAGCAGATGCAGTGTGTAGTGAGACTGAGCAAATTTGCAGTCAGTGGAATGAGTTGAGATGTAACATGGGGGCACAATCAAGAGTGTGACAAATACAGGACTGAAGATGTTATATTTGAATGCAAGCAGTGCATGGAATATTAGACATTGGCAGGTATGACTTCGTAGGCATCATTGAATCGTGCCTGCAAGAAGATCATAGTTAGGAGCTTCACATCTAAGGATACACATTGTATTGAAAGGACAGGCAGATAGGCAAAGTGGGTGGGGTGTCTCAGTTGGTAAAAGTTGAAAATAGCAAGAGGTGACATAGGATTGGAAGATGTAGAATCCTTATGGGCAGAGTTAAGAAACTGCGAGAGTAAAGATGCCCTTATGGGAGTTATATGCTGGCCTCCAAATAGTGGCCAAGATGTGGGATACAAGTTACAACAGGAGACAGAAAAGGCATGTAAAAAGGAAAATATTAATATAGGCTTTGGGGATTTCAATATGCAAGTAGATGCAGGTTGGTGCAGGATCCCAAGAGAGGGAATCTGTAGAATGCCTGTGAGATTCTTTTTAGAGCGGCTTGTAGTTGAACCCACGAGGGTAAAGGCAATTCTGGAGAAGGTGTTGTGTATTAAACCAGATGTGATTAAGGATCTAAGGTAAAGGAACCTTTAGGAGACAGTGATCATAATATGTTAGAATTTGCCCTGCAGTTTCTGAGGGAAAAGCTAAAGTCAAATGTATCAGTATTACATTGGAGTAAGGAAAATTACAGAGGCATAAGAGAGGAGCTGGCCATCATTGATTGAGACACTAGCAGAGGTGATGGCAGAACGATAATGACTGGGGTTTCTGGCAGCAATTCAGAAGGTGTAGGATAGATAGATCCCAAAGATGAAGAAATATTCTAAAGGGAGAATGGGGGAACTGTGACTAACAAGGGAAGTCAAAGACTACATAAAAGCAAATGAGAGGGCATATAATAGAGCAAAAAATAGTGGGAAGTTAGAGGATTGGGAAGCTTTTAAAAACCAACAGAAAGCAACTAAAAAAACACAAGAAGAGAAAAGATCAAATACAAATGTAAGCTAACCAATAATATAAAAGAAGGTACCAAAAGTTTTTTCAGATATAAAAGAGTAAAAGAGAGGTGAGAGTGGATATTGGATCACTGGAAAATAATGTGAGAGAGGTAGTAATGGGGAAATTTTGCCTGACAAATCTTTTGGAAGTCTTTGAGGAAATAACAAGCAGGATAGACAGAGGAGAGTAAGTAGATGTTGTTTACTTGGATTTTCAGAAGGCCTTTGATAAGATGCCACACTTGAGGCTACTTAAAAAGATAAGATCTCATGGTATTACAGAAAAGATACTAGGATGGATTGAATCACAAATGAGTGCAAATCTACAGATGCTGGAAACCTGAGCAATACACACAAAATGCTGGAGGAACTCAGCAAGCCTGGCAGCATCTAGGAAAAGAGTACAGTCAATGTTTCAGGCTGAAACCCTTTGGCAGGACTGGAGAAAAAAGCTGGAGTAGATTTAAAAGGTGGGGGGAGAGGAGAGACAAAAACAAGGTGTTAGGTGAAACTTGGAGGGGGACGGATGAAGTAAAGAGCTGGGAAGCTTATTGGTGAGAGAGACAGAGGCCGTGGAAGAAAGAAAGAGGGGGGAGGAGCACCAGAAGGAGATGTTGGGCGGGCAAGGAGATAAGGTGAGAGAGGGAAAAGGGGATGGGAAAATGGAGAAGGAGTGGGGGTGAGGCATTACTGGAAGTTTGAGAAATCAATGTTCATGCCATCAGGTTGGAGGCTACCCAAATAGAATATAAGGTGTTGTTCCTCCAACCTAAGTGTGGCTTCATAAGGACAATGGAGGAGGCCATGGACGGAAAAAGCAGGATTTCACAGTGGCCACCCATCTTAATTCCACTTCCCATTCCCGTTCCAAAATCTCTAACCATGATGCTATTTGCTGCCTGGCCTGCCGAGTTCCACCAGATTCTGTGTTTGGAGCCTGGATTGAAGAATGGCTGACTGGCAGGAGGCAAAGAGTGGGAATAAAGACAGCTCTTATTATGGTTGGCTGCAGTGACTAGTGATGTTCTGCAGAGGTCAGCGTTGGGACCACTTCTTTTCAGGTTATATGTCAATGATTTGGATCACAGAATTGATGACTTTGTGGCCAAGTTTGCAGAAAATATGAAGATAGGTGAAAGGGTAGGTAGTGTTGAGGAAGCAGGGAGTCCACAGAAGGACATGGACATATTGGGAGAATGGGCAAAGAACTGGCAAATGGCAGAAGGAATAAAGGCATAGACTATTTTCTAAACAGGGAGAAAATTCAAAAGTCAGAGGTGCAAAGAGAGTTGGGGGACCTCTTGCAGGGTTCTGTAAAGGTTAACTTGCAGGTTCAGTCAGTGGTAAGTAAAGCAAATGGAATGTTAGCATTCATTTTAAGATGACTAGAATGTAAAAGCAAGAATGTAATGCTGAGGATTTATAAGGCATTGTTCAGACCATACTTGGAGTATTGTGAGTAGCTTTGAGCTCCTTATCTAAGTGACGATGTGCTGGTATTGAAGAGGGTCCATAGAAGGTTAATAAGAATGATTCCGAGAATAAAAGGATTCACATATGAAGAGCGTTTGATGGATCTGGGCCTGCACTCCTGGAGTTTGGAAGAATAAGGAGGGAATTCTTATTAAAACCTATCAAATATTGAAAGACCTAGGCAGAGTGGATATGGGGAGGATGTTTCCTATAGTAGGTGAATCTAGGACCAGAATGCAGTCTCAGAATAGAGGGACATCCATCTAGAACAGAGGTGAGGAGGAATTTCTTTAGCGAGAGTGTAGTGACTCTGTGGAATTTATTGCCACAGATGATTGTATAGGCCAAGTTATTGAGTATAATTAAAATGGGGGTTGATAGGTTCTTAAATAGTCAGGGTGTCAAAGGTTATGTGGAGAAGGCAGGAGAATGATGTTGAGAGAGATAACAAACTAGCCATGATGGGCCAAATGCCCTAATTCTGCTCCTTTGTCTTATGGTCTTATTATTAGTAATGCACAATGAAGCCGGCTGTTGAAAATATGTCCTTGCTTTCTTGAGTAAAATTTTTAGACACTTGAAATTTTAGTTTCTAATTAGACTTGTGACATAAGCTAGTCAAGGTATTTTGATTTATTATTGTCAGATGTACCAATGTGCAGTAGAAAACTGATCTTGCATACCACCCATATGCACAGCTAGATTTTCCCTGTCAATTCATGACAATGGTAAGGTGGTTCAAGATAAGGCCATAACAGAGTGCAGTATGAAAGTGTTAGAGTACAGAGAAAGTGCATTGCAGGTAGAGATAAAGCCTTCGTGTGTGGCTGCATCAAGTTGTGTGTGGCACCGATATGTGGGCACCAAGTACCACTATGTGCCCAGGTTCTACCTGTCACCCTGGCTACA
Organism: Mobula hypostoma; assembly: GCF_963921235.1. NCBI lineage: Eukaryota > Metazoa > Chordata > Chondrichthyes > Myliobatiformes > Myliobatidae > Mobula > Mobula hypostoma. The sequence goes on along the minus strand of NC_086116.1, from coordinate 22,771,863 downwards.
AAGGATGGGTGTGGCCCTACTCCCTCGCAACGCCCCAGTCAGCTGGTCGTTGCCAGCATACCTGTCCTTCGTAGAAAAGTTCTTCCAGGTCAACGCCTTTGACCACAGGGCCATCAGGCAGTGAGTGGTTGGCACGTAATGTCCTGCAGGCACTGCAGGAGAAGGACTTGATGTACACAGTGGGGTGGTTCCCTGAGCAGATTGTCCCGTTCTTCTGGCAAAATGCCTCATCGCCAGACCTCACCGGTAGGCACCAGGACCTCGCCTGGCTGGTGGTGAGAGGGTCCCTCCCAGTCAGATCCCTCCTGTACGCCTGGGACGTCGTCTGCACACCCTGATGCCCACGGGAGCACTGCAGTGAGGAGGAGTCAGTAACCCACCTCTTTGCACACTGTGGGTTCGCGGAGAAGGTGTGGTGCAGGATGGACGGGCTAGTGTCACGTTTCATCCCCAGCAGCTGTGTAACATAGGACTCTCTGATCTATGGGCTATTCTCGGGGACGCACACGGAGACTAACATCCGGTGCTGCTGGCAGATCATCAACTTGGTGAAAGATGCTCTTTGGTCGGCCCAAAACTTGATGGATGGTCTACCAGCACATGGAGATGTCCGTGCCAGAATGCTGCCAACTGGCACATTCTCAGCAGCAGGAGTACGTGCTGAGGGACGCACTGAAACTTGGTGCAGCCACTGCAAGGGCCTGGTGGGGAAGGACCACAGTTTAGGGTTCTTCTCCCACGGGAGAGGGAAAGGGAGGGTGGCGGGGAGTATACCCCTCAACAATGGTGTGTAAAGATGATTCAACAGAGTGCCACGTGAGTGGCTGAAAGTGTGGAAATGTATAGAATGTAGTGAAAACGTCTGTAAAGGATTGGAAGTCATTGAATGGTTTATTGTAAATAATTTTATTTTTGAATAAAATATATTTTGTTAATAAAAAAATTGAAGCAATTTTCAGGAAAAATAGCCACCTGGAGGCCAGTTAATGCATTTATTGAAGGATTCTAGAGTCACATATAGGCAGGCTAAATGTAATTTGCAACTGAAGTTATGCAAACACATCATCAGAGATGGAATGAGTGGAGGCATAGTTATTGGACAGATGAAGAGGGCAAGGTATATGGTTTCGCTAATGTAGATATTTGGTTCATGGATAGGTTTTGTCAGAGTACATAATCATCAAGTGTAATCCGCATCTTTAAATAGAAGTGATTGATTATTCTATTCATCCATGTGTTCTGCAATTATACAGAATCGTTCTGTTGAACTCCTTGGCAAATATAAGAATTGAGAGTGGAATTAGGGTTTGTATGTCTTCAAACATGAAATCTGAATTGATCTTAGGTATTTGACGGGTTTAGGGAATATGGCTTCTTTGTAAATTCAACCAGCATTGCAATGATAAAAATAATCAGAACTAATTTCAAAATGTAATTGTATTTTAGTTAGTGGGAACACGTTAATTGAAGTATGAATGTGCATGTGTTTGAATGCTATTAGCAATTAAAATGCATTTTGTGTATGCTGGGTTTCATTTAAGTAAATGTCTTTTATTTTTGATTATATTTTAACCCTACATAAAGTATGTTATGTTTGGACATAAGCATATGGACAGAGTCCTGCTCCACCGGTCATCTAACTGGAAGAATTCCCATTCCCTTCTGGAATGCTTTCCTTGGCAAAGATCCATACTCTTCATAAAATTTAATCATTTCAGAATTAATCTTAATGTTATACTTGCTGTCAAATGATTGCCAGAGTATTGACAAATCAGGGTGTAGCAAAATTACAAGTAGAGCCACCTTTGCTAGCAAAATCATATCATCTGTTACCCATTTAGATGTTAACAAGTTTGTAGTTGAGATAGTCGAAGCATCATTGGGATAATCATATCGTAATGAACTTGTAACATCTAATATTTTAGTTTTATATTTATATCAGATTTTACACCAAGTGGCCACTTTATTAGTTATGCCTGAACACCTGCTCATTAATGCAAACATCAAATCATCCAATCATATGGTGGCAACTCAATGCATAAGTGCATGCAAACATGATCAAGAGGATCAGTTGTTGTTCAGACCAAACATCATAATGGGGCATAAATGTTATCTAAGTGACTTTAACTGCGGAATGATTGTTGGTGCCAGATGGGTGGTTCAAGTATATCAGAAACTGATCTCCTCGGATTTCCATGCACAACAATCTCAAAAAAATATACAGAGAATGGTGTGAAAAACAATTAAATATCCAGTGAGCAACATTTCTGTGGGTGAAAATGCCTTGTTAATGAGAGAGGTCAGAGGACAATGGACCAGCTGACCGGAAGGCAACAGTAACTCAAAAAACCAGTGCACAACACTTCGAACTTTGAAGTGGATGGGTAACAGCTGCAGAAGGCTACAAACATGAACTCATTGACCATTTTATTAGGTACAGGTGGCGTCTAATAAAGTGGCCGCTGAGTTCATCTTCTCACTTACTACTCTTTAGTTTCTGATGAATTATTTAACTCTTTTGCACACTCTGTCTTTTTGATCCATCACTTTATACAAAAGCAGATCTTTCATAATCGGAGAAGCTCCTTTGAATTCCAATTGTCATTGTAATGTCAGACACAGCAAACAACAAACCTCCACAAAAAGAATTGTAATAATCACCATTTAAGCATTTTAATAATCTTGTCGATCAAGGGGTTCATGCCAATCGGCATACCGTGCATAACTTCGCTACCCTTTCAAGAAAAATTGCAATAAATCAAGATGACCTTAATTTACCATTCTACCTTGGGCAATGTAGCACTCAGTACTACGATGGAGCGTAATAATGACTTTGTGCAGAAGTCTTTGGAACCACCAGAGGGGACATACATTCCTTATGTATTTGATGGTTGCTTGGTCATTTGTTTTCCACATTTAAATAAAATGCAAGATCAAAGTGACTTAACATTGTCATTACTCACTGAAATGGAGGAATAAATGTGGAAAGATCCTTCTCATGAGTAAGGAGCATGAGTTATATAAAGTGAAGTATGACAAAAATGCACAATCTTTGTTGATGCAGTTATAAGATACCAGAATGGCCACATTCCACACTGGGGGCAGATTTTCTATAAAAATGTTTTAAAAAAAAGAGAAGTCTGTAGATTCCAAAACTACCAGGAAGTTAAAGTTTATGCTAAGACATGAAATAGATGGAAGTGTCAAGGCAATAAGATTATTCTGATATTCTGGCTGGATCACCTGCATTCTTCCTCCTTCCTCCTTTAGTGTTTCAAAAAAAAAGATAAAACTTTATCAACTAAAGGTAAATATAATAGCAGATTGTCATGTCTGTTGCTGTTTTCAAATCTACAGATTATATCGTGCAGAAGATGAATCTAAAGGGAGCAGAAGAACCAGCAAAGCAGTGTCCGGTTCCCACTCCTCAGTCTTCCATTTCATCACCAGCAGCCTCGCCTTCCCTTATGGGCAGAGGTAAGGGAATATGGCCAGCCTGCTATATCCAGGCAAAGGTTATGTTACTGTAGGACTGAATACGTTGCATTCAAATGTACAGATCTCAAGTGTCCATTGATTAACAATGAATTTACATTGTACACAAGCTAACATCTCGTTGTATGATGGTAGTAGAATCCTGTAGAATGATGTCTAGCTTTACGACCTAAGATATGACATCTGATGTGGTCATATCAATGTTGGCCATGTGGTGCTCTAACGAAGTTTTGTTTGGAAGAGGGTGGGAGTCCTTGATTTTGAATTAAATTGTCTGGCAAGTGTTGCCACAGTGGCATTTAGGACTTGACTTTATTTTCCACTGTTTCAACTGTTTCTCCACTTCAGCAGAGTTTCCCAGGCCTAGGAAATGAGGCAGGTTTACAGAAGTAGGAGATGAGTCAGTGCATTACTCTTAGGCTACATCCACACTAGACTGGATAATTTTGAAAACGCTGGTTTCGAGTAAAAACAACCGACATCAACACTAGGCATTTTTCAAAATATCTCTGTCCACATTAAAACGGATATTTGGGCGAATCTACTCCTACTGGGCATGCGCAGACACAGCTACAGAAAAGAAGCAAAGAGGAAACAGTATAATATTTACGTTTCCGTGGCGGTGTTGTGCTATTTCCATTGGTCAAAAACTAGAGTACCAACAACAACAGCGAAAGAAAGTTTTCAACAATGTCTTCGAGGAATACAAAGAAAACCTGCGCTGGAAAAAGCAGACTGGACTTCTTCGTTTAGACAGGCAATGAATTTGAGCTGTTTCTGTGAGTTACAAACGACTACAAAGTCAGCAAAGCAGTGGAGAACGTGGAGATGTTTAACTCCAAGCAAGCAATTAACATAGACAATAAAGTAAACAACACACGCATGAAGCCGTCCTCTACCCAAGATCAACAAGAGAGTGGAATCTTCTGCCGCCAGACCTGCACAGTATTTCTGACATTAATATTTTTAAAGGTAGATTCAATCAAATCAATTTAGGGGATCTAGTCAAAAAAGCTCACTTTACAATTTAACTCTCACGTCGTTCACACCGACTGCGTGTTATAACAGCCGTCTGGCAGTGCTTGCGCAGTACCAGGCAGAAGCAGAAAAAGCATTGTTGTTGTAGTGTTGTCATGACAGCGTTTTAAAATATCTCCGTTTACCCTGTCCACACTACAACGTGCTGCAATCGTTTTCAAATTTACACACTCTGGAGAGTGTTTTAGAAAAGCTCCGTTTTCGGGGGATGAAAACACCGTTTCAATGTGGACAGAGGGTCAAAATGAAGAGAAAAAGCTTCATTTTCAAAATTATCTGGCGTAATGTGGACATAGCCTTAGACTGCGGAGCAGGATATTTTTCTACTCTAGATTATACAATAGGAGTAAATTGATATTGACAATTCTGTTTATTGCCAGATTCATTACATTCAAACACTGATATTTTCGTTCATTTGCACATCAATTATTCCTTTCTATTCCTGAAGCTATTTTTAGCCAGGATATTGTTGGAGGCCTAAGAGACTGCAGATGCTGCAATCTGGAACCAAAACACAAACGTCAATTCCCTGCAGGGGCTCACTCTAATATTTCAGCCTTCCCCCCTTTGTCTGACACAGCAGTTTTTTTTCTTTTACTTTATAGTTGTTCTCTAACGTCGTGCTCCTTTCTGGTCAGCATCTATTATCCATTCTTGATATCTGGGAACTGAATGCTTACTAAGCTATTTCATTTTACAGTCAACTATATTGCTGCAGATATGGAGTTAGGACAGATTAGGGAAAAACAGCAGAATATCCTTTCCTGTAGAAAACCCAAAGGCATTGGAGGGAGTAGGTTCAAGGGGGATGTGAGGGGTAAGTTCTTAACTCAGAAAGTCGTGGATGTCTGGAATGCATTGCCTGGTATAGTGGTAGAAGCAACTACATAAGAGGCTTTTAAGAGATGTTTGGATAGGCACATGGATGTGAGGAAAATGGAGGGATATGGACATGGTGTGGGTAAGAGGGATTAGTGTTTGGATGTTTTTGATTTGCTTTTTAGCTGGTTTGGTACAACATTGTGGGCCTAATAGCCTGCTGTACTGTACTGTGTTCTGTGCTCTGCATTCTATACGTATGTGCAGAACAGTAGGATGACTAGAGTGAGGGTAGGGCTGATCAGGGACAGAAGAGGAAATAAGAAGGTAGGTGAGGTCCTTAATTGATACTTTTCTTCAATATTCACCAGTGACAGGGACCTTCACAGTTGTGAGGGCACTGTAAAACAGACTGATAAAACAGACATGTCAACATTAAGAAAAGCATGTGCTGGAACTTTTGGAAAAATGGTGGAATAAATGAGAGTTCTGACGAAGGGTCTCGGCCTGAAACGTTGACTGTACCTCTTCCTAGAGATGCTGCCTGGCCTGCTGCGTTCACCAGCAACTTTGATGTGTGTTGCTTGAATTTCCAGCATCTGCAGAATTCCTGTTGTTTGAATAGATGAGAACCCGGGGCCGAATGGGATATACTCCAGGTTACTACAGCATACAAAGGAAGAGATTGCTGTGCCTTTGGTGATGATCCTTGATTTCTCACTGGCCATAGGAGTAGTACCAGATGATTTGAAGGTGCAAAGGTTATTCCTTTGTTCAAGAAAGGCAACAGGAGTAACCCTGAGATATACCTACCAGTGAGTCTTTCTTCAGTGATGAGTGTGAACAAATTATTTGATAAAATTTTTAGAGACAGAATTTATTAGCGTTTGGAGATGCATAGTCTGATTGGTGATAGCATGGCTTTGTGAAGGGCAGGCTGCTGAACCAGCATAGATAAATTCATTCACCTCAACACTGAACTGATTCAGCAACCTATGGACTCACTTTCAAGGAGTCTACAATTCATGTCCTTAGTATTAATTGATTGATTGATTGATGATTTATTTGTGCAATTTGTCTTCTTTTGAATATTGGTTGTCATTCTTTGTGTGTAGATTTTCATTGATTCTATTGTATTTTGTTCTACTGTGGATGGTGCAAGAGAATGAATCTCAAGATGGTATATGGTGACATATATACACTTTGATAATAAATTTACTGTGAACTTTGAACTTTGCGATCATGCTTCCTAAGCCTGATTGAATTCTTTGAGGATTTGACAAAGCAGATTGATGAAGGTAGAGCAGTGGATATGTGTATATGGATTTTAATAAGATGTTTGATAAGGTTCCCCCTGGTAGGCTCATTCGGAAAGTTAGGAGGAATGGAATCCAGGGAAAGCTGGCTGTGTGGATTCAGAATCGGCTTGCCCATAGAAGGCAGATATTGGTTGTAAATGGAATGTTTTCTGCCTGGAGTTCAGTGACATAATCTCCCACAGGGATGTCTTTTGGGGCTCTTTGTGATTTTTATGAGGAGATGGAAGAGTGGGTTAGTAAGTTTACAGATGACGCAAAGGTTGGTTGAGTTGTGCATATTGTAGAAGCTTGCGTAGGTTACATCAGGACATTGACAGGGTGCAGAGCTGGGCTGGGAAGTGGCAGATCAAGTTCAAACTGGAGAAGTGTGAATTGATTCACTTTGGATGGAAGGATGAGAGCTGACTTGATAGAGGTATACGAGATGATAAGAAGCATTGTTTCAGTGGATAGCCAGAGACAACTTCTCAGGGCAAAAATGGCTAATACAGGGAGCATAATTTTAAGGTGGTTGGAGGGAAGTATAGGGGGGGATGTTAGTGATAAATATTTTACACAGAGGGTGGTGAATGAATGAAGTACCATTGTAGGAGTGGTGGTAGAGGCAGATATATTAGGGATATTTGAGAAAATCTGAGATTGCATACGGATGAGGTCTATGTAGGAGGGAAAATGTGGATTGATATTAGAGTAGGTTAAAAGGTTGGCACAAAATTGTGGGATGAAGAGCCGGTACTATCCTATAATGTCCTATGTTCTGTGTTTAGATGTTTTCATGGTCACTATTATTGATATTACTGTTTTATTCCAGATAATTATATAAATTTAAATTCACATCATCAATCCCAATGATGGGATTTGAACTCATGTCTCCAAGTTAATATTGCAGAATTAGATTTATACACCATTCCTTCATTATGTACAAATAAACATGTTCAATTTCTTCTCTCGTTTATGAAAGTGGTGTAATTGGCATGACCTACATTTATTCCTCATTCCCAGTTGCTTATCAGAAGAGCAAATCGCCTTCAGGTGCAGTTACAGTCTGCTGGGTAAGGATGCTCTTATAATGCTGTTTTAATATGGAGTGAAAGGTATTTACTCAAAGTTCAAAGTAAATTGATTATCAAAGTAGATATATGTCACCGTATTCCAACCCCGAGATTCATTTTCTTGCGAACGTACTCAGAAAATCCAAGAAACACAATAGAGTCAATGAAAGACTGCAGTCAATAGGACGGACAAAATAAAACACTGTGCAAAAGACTGCAAACTGTGCAAAAACAAAAAGAAAGAAAAATAATAATAATAATAAGAAATAAGTAAGTAATGAATATCAAGAAAATGAGATGAAACGGAGGCACCTCTTTTTCCTTTATTAGGGAGAGAGAGAGCCTGTACTATGTCAAATACCGGGTGAACAAGTAGTTTTTGGGGTACTGCAAGTCTATATCTTTGCTGTTGCTTCGCTGCACGTTTGAGTGCTTGATGGTGGGTGCCGCTGCTTCTTTTTTGCTGGTGAGGTGAAGGGGGGGGGGAATCATTGCTTGCTGCTGCTTACACGCGGGAGGGAGGGGAGCTGGGGGGGGTACTTTGGGGTCCTAACATTTAACTATAGTTCAGTCCTTGGGGGGGGGCACTCCTCTGTTTTTGTGGGTGTTTGCGATGAAAAAGCATTTCAGGATGTATATTGTATACATTTTTCTGACATTAAATGTACCTTTGAAACCTTTGACGTGAGTCCATAGATTGTGGGAACAGTTCAGTAATGTTCAGGAGTGAGCGAAGTTATCCCCTATGGTTTAAGAGCCTGATGTTTGAAGGATCATAATTATTCCTGAAGCTGGTGGTATGGGCCCTGAGGCTCCTGAGGCTCTTCTTCCTATTGACAGCAATAAGAAGAGAGCATGGCCTAGATGGTGGGGGTCCTTGCTATGGATGCTGCTTTCCTGTGACAGCACTCCAAGTAGATGGTGAAGAGTGCTTTACCTGTGATGGACTGAGCCGTATCCACTACTTTTTGAAGGCATTTCAGTTGGTATTTCCATACCAGGCCGTGATGCAACCAGTCAATACACTCTGCATTGCACATCTATAGAAGTTTGTCAAAGTTTTAGATGACATGCAGAAACTTTACAAACAACTAAGAAAGTACAGGTGTTGCTGTGCTTCCTTCTTCTCTCCTTTTGACTTTTAAAGGTGATGGTCAGTCCAACTTAAAGGTGCATTACTGCCACCAACTGCACTGGAGTGTGGAGTAGAGAATTGGGGGAAAAAACTTTACTACTTCTCTTTTCAAATGAAAGCTAAATTACACCAAAAAAGCCCTATGGATTCTAAGTAATGAATGTCGATCCTGTGTATTAAATTAAAGTCACTCACATAACTTAAGTTTTTTTAAATGAAACCTATCAACCTCCAAAGTTTGTAATGTAGCCTGCATTTGAGTTCTCTCACTCTTATATGCTTCACATTGTAATAGAATGTGTTTAGCTGTTTCATAATGTAACAACCCAGAGTGATGTTTTCCAATAAACTATAAGCATTGTATGCCTAATTCTAATATAATTCCTTCCCTTCTTGTTCTGCCCCCTCTCCCATACGCCATCAGTTTTATATATTTTGTAAAACTGTCTCCCCTAATGCCCATTATCCCACAGGTCTTGCCATAAACCCCTA